>NC_084802.1:90372703-91014232 GCF_963169125.1 Humulus lupulus
TTAAATTTTAAGAGAGAAAGAAAGTAAAAGTAAATATATATATATATATAAATACCTTTTCATTAGTATGGCCGGTAAAGGTTAAGCTGCAAGCATTTGCAAAAAGACTCCTCTTGAGATTCCATAGTTTTAAAGTGTTGTCGGTGGAGGCAGAAACAAGGGTCTCTGAATCCAAGAATTTCACATAGCTTACAGCTTTGCCATGGCCGGCCAATACACACCAGGGTCTTTTAGCATATCTTCGATCATAACAGTAGGTTCTGTAATCCGCAGACCCAGAAGCCAGTAAGTGGGTTGAATGGGCAGAGAACTGGACACAACAGACATTTGCAAGGCTCCTAATAGTTCCTAAACAGTTTTTCTGCACAAAAAATATATATAGTTATGTATAAGCTTTTTATTGAAGCAAAAAGTAAAAATTTTCTTTCAAGTACCATGGATAATTCGAAGGAAAGTGACAAAGTATAATAGGCATATTTGGCCACAACCGGATCCTTTCACATTTTTTTAGAATGTTAAAAGCTCATCTTGTATAATCATGTGAAAGGACTCCAGGAGGGACCTTTTTTATTTCCTATAGATAATGTTTGTATCATACAAACACAAACTATTTCTTTAGGTAGAAAGAAAAAGATCCAAAGGTAATGAACTTCATCCTTGTTATGTCGACACCTTACTACTTCAATAAAGCTAGAATCCTCATTACATATACATATATATAGAGAGTGAAATCATATATATATATATAGAGAGAGAGAGAGCATACCTCGTTGATGCTCCACAGTTTCACAGAGAAATCATCACTTCCACTGGCTAATTTAGTGGGGTATACTTTTGAAAAGTCAACGGACCATGCTCTCTTCTCATGCTCATTGTATTGAGAGAAAACCTGACCAGTGCTAGCATCCCATAACTGAAAATTCAAGTCAACCATTTCATTAGAACGTATGGGCATTACTAAACACAAACATATATGTTGTAGTATATACCACAGAATTTTAAGGTGAAAACAAGTTGAGCATGATGTGTGTCAAGTATAGACAGAAATCCCCACATTTTATAATATCTAAAGGAAAAACTTACAAACATCTGCTCTTTACTTAAACACCCTTACAATATTACTTTTTTTTTGGTAAATCACAATGAAAAACCTATGCGATAACATTAAGTCACAATTATAGCACAAGATATACAAACCTTGACTGCACCATCATAATTAGTAGAGGCCAAATAGTTTTTGATGTAGTTGTTCCAGGAAACACAACTGATCTTTGATTTGTTTGACATCTCAATCACTGGATTGTGAATATCAACAGAATCATTGAGGAGAGAATTAAACTCAAATATCTTTATTTTCTTTGAAACTCCAGCAGTTGCAAAGTAGTCTTCATCCCTGTCGAAACTCAAGGAGCATATTACATTCAAAGAATTACTAAATTCCCCATTTCTTAAGACTCCGCGCACTTCAAATTTACTGTAACGGGCATACTTGCACAATCCATCAAAAAAGGCTCCCAGGAAGTCACTTGGATTCTGTTTCTCTTCATCTTTTTGAGCCAAATACCATCTATCACGATTTTTCAATAACTCGTTATCTTGGCGCACTATTGCATCAGTCTCAGGAAGCTAAATATTGGACCTCATACAGAAGTATGCACTTTCAAGCTGACTCATATTTTTCATCAATCTTGATTCACTTGTGTTAGAAACAGGGGACAATTGAGAAAGCTTATCTGAATTAGAAGGCTCTCTGTGAACAGATACATTTTGCTTTCCATGCACAGAGGAGTCAACATGAGCCAAGTGTTTGGAAGGGTGTGTTCTCTCGATTTCTTCAATATCTCCTTCAAAACACTGTATGTCTTCCACTAACTTAGAGGCATCCCTCTGCTTCTGTTCTTTTAATGACTCGAGGAAATGCAATAGTAATTCTGACTCACCATCATCCTGGTCAATGGCTAAAGATAACTCCTCTAGACATGCTTCCTGTAATCCATTAACTACTTCAGATTGCAGGATTTCCCTGTAGTCAAAAGCAACAACCAACAACTGAGAATATTGTATCATGGTGTAAAGGCAGTTGATGTACAGACTAAAAAAGCAGTTTCTATTTAAATCCACCAAATGTCCAAGACTTCCAATACATGAAGAAACAAAAATTTCTAACAGAGGCACAAGAATTGACAATGTAATTCCATATGAATAGATAAAGAATCCAATCACAAAGGATAAGAGGATTATATTATTCTTCAAGAAACTAATGGAAAAACCATATTGCCTAGGCTATTTTTCCAAAAATGTTGTCAGAAAAATCTCCTAAAGGGACCTGAGACTATGGTGCACTTTTTAGTCGCACCAGAAAAATGCATATCAACAAATACAATGACCATAGTAGGGCAATTTTGAAGTCTAGTTTCCAAAACGGTGGACTAATTGCTGCATGCCTGAAATATCTCCTGAATCGACCTGCGAGTATGCCGTACCTATAGTAGCAACCAGAAAATGCATATTGACATTCACCATGGTACGGCAATGGTAATTATTTTAAAATCAATTCTCATATAGTCATACCCTACAAAGGCTCATCTACACATGTGATGCAAATTGTGACAATTTATCAGATCACAATACAAAGATATGAGGAACCAATTTATAAGGGTTTTAATATCCTACAAATATAAATAGCCTAATTGTCAACAAAGCCATTCCAGGAGGTCAATATAAATATAATATAAAAGAAAATTGGTAATATTATCAATCAAAATTATTTTCTAATATGTCAACTATATTCACCAAGGCAATACGTCTTAGAAAATTTTATTCTTTTTTTTTTAATCACATCTAAAACAACTAGCATTTCCATCTTTGAATTTATCATGGACACGAATTTAGAGCTACCTTGTTGTTGGGCACGATGATGGTTCGGGATGAAGTAGCCATAGACAGAATCCAGCTTCCTTGGGATTTTCTGAAAGAAAATTTGGAGGAAGGATCCTATGGCGCAAATCCGACATAGCTGTGGCAAGTGTGCTATCTCAATCAAAATGACCAAGTAACTGAAAGAAACAACCCAAATTAATCCATCAGATTTTTCAGCCAATCCCCACATTCACAAACACATGTAATAAATAGCTAAAAAATAACATATTAATTAACATGATCTTTGCAAACAAAGCCCAAAATAAAAACAAACATTCACAAAATAAGCTGCTTGTAGAAATTTTCTAAAAACCGTTAGTTCAGTCTTATCTGTTAGGAGCAATACAGCTAATATCAACAGCAGGAAACCATAATTAATAGAATTAAAAATTCTTATTCCATTCAAAATTAACAACGTTTGGTATTTTCTGACAAAATAAGAAAGAAATACCTCTCAGAAATTAAACAGACTCAGAGAAGATAATAAGAAATCAACAAGCAACAAAGAACTAAGTGAACCATGGCAACTGACCAAAGCAGAAAGAATTGAAGTAAAAAATGGAAGACTAACCGTCATGACCTTGGATCAAAGCTCACTTTATCGTTGCTTAACAAATTATCAACTATTGGTCCAGAAAACTTTAATTATTAAAACATCTCCACAGAGGAAAGGCCAATGGAAAATAAGTGTAGTAGAATAAATCAGTTTTCTTAGTTACTTCTCTGATATGGAATGGAATGTTGGGTAATAAATTGGAAACATTCAAAGTAGACAAAAAAGATGTCAAGGATAAAGATAAAAAGTGGACAAATGTACTTTTTGATAAGGCTGCTTCCTAAATTATGAAACTCTACTTAAGATTCAACTCTTATTAAATTCAGGGAAAAAAAATGTTAAGTGATGTCTTTAACACACACAAAATGTAAAAAAGATGCCTGTAACCATAAAATTGAAGAAAAAGTTCATTCTCCAATAATTAAAAAAAAAAAAAAGTCGGGACTTATATAACACTGCAATAATAATGCGATTAAGATGTACCTGTATACTTCACACATATCATGAAAGAATATATATATATACATTCTAGCAACCCTTCATCTTAACTAGAAAATATGAATATCTAGCCAGACCCCAGTAATATGCTACTTTCAATTTTACAAACAACAAGTTTTAGAACAAAGCTAGTAACCACACCACGTGCGTTATATTCATGATCGATCAATGGACCCAGGTAAACAGTTCTATAAAGTCTCTAAAACCTACACGAGAGACAGACCACAACTACTTTCCGTTTGGTTGCCAAGAAAACAAAATGAAAGGGGGGAGAAAGAAAGAAAGAAAGAAAAACTAACTCAAAACATGAAACAAAATCTCATTTAGCTCAAATGAGTTGTTAATTCTACAATTCTCACACACAGAATCACCAAATAATTCTCTTCAATTTTCTCGGCAACCAAATAGGAAAATAATTGAAAGCTCAAACTGTAGAAAAAATAATGAAATCAAAGGCATACCTGTACAAATTCCAACAAAACAAACGAAGCACCGGAACATGAAAAGCCGCGAAATGCAATCTTAACGAGGTAAGAAAGAAGAGAGGAGGTGAATTACAGAGGTGACGAAATGCAAAAACCCTAAAAGGCAGAGCAAAACTGAAAGCAGTGGTGAAAGAAGAACAATCCAAAAGCACACAATAATAATAAAGCGATGGAAAGAAGAATAATCCGGTGTCGTCGTTCGCCTCTAGTGTCGTGTGAGGGCTTCGGCCCGCGTGGTCGGAAGCTTCGACGGGGCTGATGGGAGAAAGAGATCCGAGAGAGAGGAGAGAGAATGATGAGGAAAAAGGAGAAAGAATTGAAGGGAATGAATTGGGTCTCACAAATGAAAAGAAAAAGCTAAGTGTGGCGGGATGGTGGAATTATTACTGCCTCTTTTCATAAAGTGGGCCAATATATTACTCTAGCATAACACTTTTTTATTAGTATTATATTCGTCTGTTATGGAAATGGGTATTTGGTGTAGTGGCACTCTCCTCCTCCTAAGGCTGTAACTATCTTGTTCATGATAGTTCTCATGTCTGAATCCAACTCCCACTTCCTTTTTTCTAAGGTGTCTCGAAGGTCAGCAGGGTGAGTTTTCTCTTTCCCCTTGTCCTTTTAGGGAGCTAAAAGAGGCATGGTTCTGGCATGTGCCCTATTACTAAGCTTCTTTCTTAGATTTGATTAAGCTCCCTTGGAGGTGTGTGCTCCCAATCATCGTTCTCGTCTTCCAAATTGTATTGTGGGTTCCGCTCTGCCCAAGTGTTTGGAAAGGGGAGTTTTTTTTTTGGATGACCATGTCTCTCCATCATATACGGGGATGGTTGTTTCCTTCTTTCTTCGTTCCCTCCCTTTGTAAGTGGGGAGAGAGAAGTCTGTCCTCCCTTGTAAGAGAGAGTTAAGACCTTCTTCCATGTTTTCCATCGTCTTTTCTAACCTTTGATTCTTCATGTACTGCTCACGCATCTCCTCCTCATGTAGGCGAGTTTGGGAGCTTGAGCTGGCCGAGTGTACCCACACAACCTTGTCAGACCTACAAGATGATGGCCTTGGGTCACCATGGAAGGAGGTTACAGGCACTGGAAGTCTAGGTGGAAGCAGGTGGATGTTCACTGTCGGAGGTCTAGGTGGAGGTGGTTTGGTGGCTCTTGCTTGAGACTGAGTAGGAGGTGGTTGTGTGGTCCTCTTGAGAGCCATTGGTGGACCAAGAGTGTCTTCGACAAGGGTCTCCACAGAAAGGGTTGCCTCTCTCTCTCTCCTCCTTGATTTGGTGGTCTTGGAGTACCCACCTTCTCCAGTGGCTGGGGGTCTCACCTAGATGCCTGTAGTTGGTTTCCATCGAGATGGACCTCTATGTCACTGAGGTGTTATGAATGCCTTGGCATGTTACTCAGATGAAATGAGATGAGGAAGAACTAAATGATGTTTGTTCTTCTCACAGACAGCACCAAACTGTTGATGGTAAGAACTCGTCAATGATGTTAGGTCGGAAAACTCAATGCTTAGTAAGAAAAGTACTTAGAAGGAACTTAGAAAGAACTTGAAGAAGAAAAATGTAGAAAAACAATAGAGCAAGAACTCGTATATTGCTTAATATCCTAAGTATACAATGAATTTTCCAACCCCTTTGTTGGAGGGGCAAAGATATATTTATAGTGCAACTCTAATGGCTCCTGATACATTGTGGTCCCAAGGGACAAGATTGTACATATGTACATTGTCAGGGTAGTGGAACAGGATGTAGTGGTGCAGAAGGCTATGGTGTCGACCTTGGTATATGGTCAGAGGTGTGCAGGTAGTGCCTCCACTCCTTGTACTAATTTTTACCACCACTACATGTGTGATACAAATGTCAGAGTCACGCATCTATCCTCCATATGGCCATACATCCTATACTTGTACATGTACCTTGTACCTGATGGTTGTCTCACATGTCCAAGATACACCTTTTCTTCAAGTTTCGTTATATTTGGCTAAGTGTTGAATGACTAATGGATTCTTCAGTGGGGTAGCATGGGTCTCCTTGATGCATAGAGGGATGTTGAGCCTTGCACATAATGGTGTCTTCTGCGCTTACCATGAGTCTTGTGGCTCATCTGTGGCATTTAGGCGTGGGTGCCTTGTGTACTGGCCTCGCCTAGCCAGGCCCTTAATGAAGGGTGCCTTTTATCTCAACGTGAGGTCCATCGTCCTTCGGTGGCTTCCAGGCACAAGTGCCTTACACACTTGGGCTCGCAAGGGTGCCTTACATCTTGGTGTAAGGCCCATAGTCCCTCGATGACATCTAGGTGTGGTTTCCTTGTGCACTTGGCCTAGTATAGTGAGGTCCTCAATGAAGGGAGACTTGCATCTTGGCACGAGGCCCATAGTCCCTCCACGCGCGGGTGCCTTGCGTACCCGGCCTTGCATAGCGATACTCTTAATGAAGGGTGACTTGCACCCGTCCGCACATAGCGAGGCCTTTAGTCAAGGGTGTCTTGTGCACTCGGCCTCATATGTTGAGGCCCTTGGACATCGCGAGGTTGAACCTTGCAGCTTGGCTTGGAATGTTTTAGGGGTTAATTTCCCACATTCATAAGTATTTATTTGAGACTCGATGTGCTCGGCCTCAAAGAAGCCGTCGAGGCCAACCTCTATCGGGAAAACTTATACAGGATCTTTACTTATTTTCATGTAGATCTAATATTAAGAAAATTAATATGAGATAACCTAGAACATGTTTCTAAAATTGAAATAAAAGAGAAAAAAATACAAGAATACTTACAGTATACGCAGCGGAATAAAAGAACCCTTCCTTCAGTTTCTCTAACTCTTGTATCCTCTCTGTCGTAGAGTATTATCAAGAAACTGAATCGATCTTCTATTTTCTTTACAACCTTCCAATGTATCCTTAGAATCACCTAGACTAGTGTGGGCAATTCTCAACACATGAGATAGATATAGAGAAAAGAAGAAAAAATAACAAAGAGGCTTAGAAAATGACTTGGTGTTTAGAGAGAATCTAAAACTTTCAGAAAACCAGTGATTAAACTTATGTTTTGACTTCTCTCTAGCACTCCTTTTATAGACTCAATTAGGCCATTTAATTTAATTAAAAAATCAATAAAATAATAGCCATTTTAAAGCCCAAGGTCGAAATTATCATGGGCTTTAGGCCCGTGAAATTTCCCATTTGATTATAAGCCCATTGGACTTAAAATCAAGGCCTGTATTATTTTCTATTGATTTAATTAATTAAATAATCATTTAAATCCTTTATCAAATTATTTATTTATAATTTGAACCTTGATTTAAAATTATTTATTAATTTAGATACCAATTTATCTTAATTAATAAATCTGCCCTAATTTCTCTTTTCTTCTCTAAATTACATAACTTTGTGAAACTATCCAAAATTGACCTAGTGAACTTTGATAATTCTAATTGATGATTAAATAAATTAATTGAGACTATCTAGATGATTTTATCCAAGGTACAATGGGGACCATGGGCCTATGAAATCAAGCTCCAATAAGTTATCATAAATCTAACAAATAAATTTACTAACTTATTAATTCCTCGTGACTCCACTATAGACTCGGAATTGCACTCTTGAATTCATAGAACGCTCTATAACAAATATAGATACGCTATTAATTATCCATTGTTACAACCACAATTGTCACTCAATCCTCTATAGATGGTCTACAATGAGATAGGACTAAAATAACGTTTTACCCCTCATTGTATTTTATCCTTAAAACACTTAGTTCCTTGTAAATGATATTTCAGTAAACTAATTTAATTACTGAAATGAGATCTCTATCATTTAACACCTTGAACCAAACAAAAAGGAAAACATCGTTTCACTTCTTCATAAAAAGCTATAGATCTTCATATCTATGATTAACACTCCCACTCGATTATATTAGCGAGTTCCCAAGATGTAAGTATGGGTTAGTCCGTAGGGTAAGCTGGTAACGAACAAGTCAAAGAACTCAAATAATACAATCAGTTAGAATAATAACCACTCAGAATTGAGATTGAATTGACCTATGGTCAACTATATGATATGACTATAATAGATAATAACGATATGTTTACTTATCTTATCAACTGTCAATATCGGTCCAATCCGATGTAACAAATACATCTGATCTTATCTACTTTGCTAGTGTTCTGGAAAGAACATAACACTGTAATGTGTAAGTAGATCATATCGTAGATTAGCAAGTCAGTGTAATCCTGTGCATTGACTAATCTTAGGACTAACTTATTTTGAACATATAATCATATTTATATTCCACTGTGATTACGTCACTATAAATAAGATTAGCTATATGCTCGGGATTTAATAGAAGTTTATATTAAACAAATAATCATGAAAATAAAAAATGTGAGCAAAGTGATTGACCAAGTTAACAAATGATTTCTATTCTTTTATTGATAATAAAATGCGATTACAAATAACTTGGGTTTTGATTAGGGCATAAAACTCCAACAACCTCGACATGTCTATCCACCACTGGGCCAAAGTGGGGAATATGAGGCTCGAAGGCGACTTGCTTATATTTATTTTTGTTTTGGAAGGAGGAGCTCGCCATAATTTAGTTTTCCTGGTGATAAAGCGACCTAAGATATAACCTTGCATCAATAATTGAATTGAGGGAAGCCTGGAGTTTTGAATTCAGGCTACTCGACCTAAGTGACCCACGAGCTAAGTTCTCACCTAATGTTATTATGTGAATGCATGTGCGGTCAGAAATCATGCGGCATAACCTAGGGAAATGCAGATACTTTGGGATTCGCGTGTCAGACCCAGTACCTCTCTGGAAAATGATTTAATGCAAAACCACTCTAGATACAGTGATCCTTAAGCTACCTAGAACTAAGCCTAAAATCCCTTAAATCTTCAAAGTCATATATTCAAACATTCCTCTCTCAAACCCAGAAACTAACCCATTGTTTTGGTACATTATTCCTAGTCGTTCCTAATGCTATCAGGTTTGGCCACATATAAAACCTAAACTAAACTAGTATTAGGCCAAAACAAGTAAAAAAAATACTAGAAATTTTCATAAAACTTATTGGAAAATAAGAAAATGAAATTTAAACCAGATAAAAAAAATACTTACAGTTTGGTTTCTTGGTCGACGAAATGAAGAAGGTTGGGGAAGAATAGGAAATTCTTAAAGAATCTGAGGTGAGAGTCTGAAAGTTCTTGGGAAACAAAGGAATGCAGAGAGCTTTGAGTGTTTTGAAAAGGAAGAAAGAAAAGAGGAAAATTTTAAAAGGCAAATGTGGTAAGCTCAGGCTTGGTTCTCTTATTTATACGAAAACTTCGGGAACCGATCAAGGACACACGATTAGATCATTTTAAAATCCAAGGGCCTGAATTAAACAAACCAAACGGTGGGAAAAAGTTGACAAGACAAGTGTTACAGTACTCGAAACCCGAATAGGCTCCTATTACATACACGCACGTGTCCCATACTAGAGTGAGTTGGAGGGCACGTTTTCTCATAATAGAAGTCGAAAAAGCCCCTACTGTGCATGTCAGAATTGACATCGTGCATGAGCAGGAGCTTGGGGCCAAATGTTGTACCCCAAAATAACTAGCTGAATTACTCAAAACAAGGTACAACTGGAAGACAAGCGTATGAAGAAATGTACATATAGAGTATCTTGTTAACTCTGGGATGAGAAGCTCTAGTCAACTTGACAGCCTATGACAACCAGATAGTCTCCAGATCACCTTTTATGCCAACAACTTAGCTCGAGGTACGCATAGCTAGGATCGCCTTCATGAAACTCCGAATATGACCCGTGCTAGTTTAGATTAGTCCTATAGTACCTAGCTCAAGGAATGTGTTCAACTCGCGAAAGCCTGGCCATGACGCATAGTGAAGGATCCGAAAAGACTCGGAGATTCTCCTTATGCCTCATAAAGGCTCATATTTTATAATGCATTTATTACCCAATATAACGGATATAAATATAATAGGCAATCATGTATTTATGTAAATGGGAATTTACCCAAATTTTTAAGTTACCATATTAACGTGTGGTTTCCCAAAACTGTCCATGATAATCTCCTATAAATGCAAAAACTCTGATGAAATAGTCATAAATAATTTCATCAAGACCCCTTAATAGATCAATAAGAGTGACTCGTGGACTAGGTGGATTTTAACCACTGAACCACGTAAAACCGTGTGAGAATTTGGTATTCTTGTTTTCTGTCATTTCTTTATATTTGGTTTATCAAAAAGCGTAATCTCTTTATTGTCGGATTTCTAAATCCCCTGTTGTTGAAAAACTGCCTCAACACATGTATTTCTGCTTCATGCATCACGTTAATCATGCTTAAGACATGTTCACGTACAGAAACACATTTCTTCATCTTAGTATTCATGTAGGTTCTAATAGCCTCATGTCTAATTTGATCATATTTCTGCCCAAACATAGCCTATAAAGATTCCATTATCTCAAAAGCAATCTCCATAGATTCATGCTTTGTTCTCAAAACATCATTCATGCTCACAAGCATGTAACACTTAGCCTTGTTGTTGGATTGAAACTAGGCAGTATATTTGTCTCGAACAATTTTCAGGGCAGTTGCAGCGGGCTCTATAGGACATTCCTCAATTAGGACAAGTTTATGGTTCTCACAAATCAAAATCAGATTTAGATTTGATTTCCATCTTATAAAATTATCACCATTAAGTTTTTCAAGTGAAAGTAAAGCAGTAATCAGATTGTCCATGTTTGACATTACTGAAAAATATAAAAATACAAGAATATTATAAATTGAAAATAAATATCAATAATTTTTGGAAAGTAAACATGATGCATGAATCCAACAATTAAAACACATAAACTTAGCATTTACTATTCCACGATAAAACTACCCGACAATTAAAGTGTCACCTTAGGGTCTGTCAAGTTAATTACAAACAGTTTATAAGACACTCATATATTTATATTTAAAACTCAAAATAACTCATATTTTCTCTTTTAAAAATAAAGTATCTCTTGTTTGGTCAAGATACAATTATCCACTACAAAAGCTTAATTGTATCTTTGTAAGTGTAACCCATTATTTCAAAATTTATGACTTAACTTAGAGAGTGTCGTCTTACGGTTGGTCAAACCTAAAATACGTCACTCTTTCCTATCTTCATAAGAAGTCAACCTTGATATTAATATGACTAGAAATCCTCCTTAGGGGGATGGAAACAAAGCTTCCTCGAGGCCCTAATCATATTTCACGGTGTGATTAATCATATATCAGCTATTAAACTAATCAATTAGTTCCAAATTAATTATTGGTACAATTATAACTTTGTGAATGTAGTTAATTATAAAAAACAATCAATTATAAAATAACTTGCTTCTATAATTAAAGTTATCTAGAACAATTACCCATTACATTCATCAAACTTTACTAAAACATTTTTTACATAAAGTTGGTTATCCTAAAAGACCTAAATTAACTATTGTCTTTATGATGGTGCGATTAACCAAGTTTTAACTAATTTAAGACTTAGTGTGTTTACATGCAATTGATTTCACCAAAACAATTCACATAAACATATATGACAATCCTAGATAATCATGTTTCTACAAAATGAGATGCGTGATTAATTAAAAAATGTGTGGGGTTTCATGTATGGCATGTAATGGACTAATGCATGATTACATTATCAATAAAACATCAATTAACAATATTTAAATAAATAAAATAAATGATGCACCAAGTTGCTGTAGAGTCCAAGAACTTTACTTAGCTAGTTAGATAGTAGTAGTAATAGAAATAGCTAGTAGTAGTTACAGTATGCTTATTATTGTGGACTTTGGTTCAAGTCGGGACCTAGTTGGACACTCATAGCTATACTTGTAGATTTTATAAGTTTAACCTATAGTTTAAGAATATTAATTATAACCTAAGGTTTGATTAATATGACTGATTATGGAGATAATAATTATTATACTATAAGGTTTAGATAGACCCAATAAGATATTAACACTTGTCATGTGTATGTTTAATGAGAAATTAAGTATTTTTGGGGAATAAGTTTATTAAGAGAAATATTTGAAAATCCTAGGGTCTGCCAGCAGCTTTGAAATCGTTAAAGGACTTAGTCAAGACTGTTTACTCAATTCAAATTAGGCTGAAAAAATGTAATTACGTGTATAATATTTCAGCGTAAGCCTATATATCGCAGCTCTAGGGGCGATATATCACCATATGGGGATATGAAAAACACGTAGCTTTGCACGACAACCTCGACGAGCCTCAGGAGCATCAGTCTAGGCGATATATCACCTAGCATGGGTGATATATCGGTTGTGGTGCATAAATTTTGAAATTTTTTGAAACCTAGCTCATTTTAATCCTTAACCTCTTGATAAGTCCAGAATCTTTTTGACCGAGTCTTCAGCCTCTGCTGAACGATTATTAAAATGTTTTTCAATTAAAAAGTCATTATTTTATTCAAGCTAAATGAAGATCTTTTCATTCTTGAACTCTATAAATAGGACCTAATACCCAGCCATTTCTTCATTCATCAAGCTGAGTTCTGAAGTCTACAAGCTGCTAGGTTTACTTTGGAGTGCTAAACACTTGGTTTGGGGTTATAAGCTTAATCATTATAAGCTTAATAATCACTTGGGAAGTAAGGATCATAGTATATTTTGGTTTCAAGGTATAGTTCGGTCATAGAAGCATTAAAGATATTCCTATTCTTAGTTCCTTTCTCTATTGTTTCCTTAAGTTTTTATAGTTTTTCTCTACTCAATTCCTAACTCATCTTCTTTATTCTTGGTTAGGCATCTAAGTTCTTCGAACTTGAGATTTCTTGTTGGAGTGTTCCAAAGTCCCGATCTTGTTCTCCCATTCCGGTATCTTTGGTAAGGAAAATAGGGTAGATTTGTATGCTTTTATGTTGTTGATATATGTCTATGTTATAAGTATGATATGTTTTTAGTTGTTTTAGTATATGAATTGTTTAGATAACAAATCACATCATTTGTTTAGATAACAAATATATAACTTGTTTAGAAAACAAGTCCCAATAGTACATTCCTTGGGCATATGATTGTTTAGATAACGAGCCCCATAAATTTATGTGACTTGTTTAGATAACTAGCGGCGTAAATTTGTGGACATATGATTGCTTAGCTAGCAAGTCCCAAGAAGTATGATGGCCATTATAATAGATGTTGTATTTATATAGTCATATGATTATAGTTTACAGTTTATAGTTTATAGTTTATGTGTATGTATATGTTTCATGATTGTATTAGATTTTCCTTGCTGGGCATTAGGCTCATTCCTTTATGTTTTATATGTGTAGGAAAATAGTATGGCGGCGGAAAGATTCTTGGCATCTTGGGAATGTGTATTGAGGCAGGATGGAATCGGGGGACTGCGCCTACGATTCGAGGATGAAGTATTTTAAGTCTTTCAAATCATATTTTCTATGTATCTCTCCGCATATGAGTTGTAACCAATTTATTTAAGTTATGATACGCTTTATTTACAAAACAATGGGATCCCATTTCCTACTTATGTATGTATTTTAAACCTTTACTTTATGGTTTTTAAATAAAGTTATGGTTATTTCATATTGATTAGTGTCTGTGTATAGTAGTTTATTAATGGTCCAAAGTCTAGAATAGTTAGGTCGTTATAGTAGCTATTGGGTATTTCTAAATTTACAACCCTTGAAAAATAGAAATTTAAAATTATAAAGTGGGCTTCAGTTGATTACAAAAACTCTAATTTGTTTCTCCTTCTCTTAAGCTCATCTTCATGATCTTTAGGAATCGATTGGGCCAAATAATTAATTTATTTAATTAAAATTGATTTTAAATTAAATAACCATTTTTATTATCTTTTTATTTTAGTTGAATTTAAACAATTAAAATAATAAAATCCAAATAATTATTTAAACTTAAGATAAGATCTTAACCAACTAAAAGATATTTTATTTTTCTAATAAAAATAAAAATACAATAATAAATTTTTCAAATTCAAATAATTTAAAGAATTAATTAAATAAAAGATAATTGCAAAAATATAGGGATTTGTTTTACACCATTGTTAGGTGCACAACTCTAGGGCCGGTGCAAGGAGGTGAGCCCTAAGGGGCTCGTGTGATGGCTACTGGCGCACACAGGCTGGGCTCGGCACGCGCATGGGTGAACATGAGCGTAGGGGCTGGTGCGCATAGGTGTACGGGGCTTGCTGGCAATGTTAGAACTCTGCTGCAATGTCGCTCCGAAGATCTGCTCGTACCAACGGAAACACCTCCAATGTTGCTTCGGTGAACAATGAAGCCCCTCCAGTTTGCAGAAGGGGAGTGCGTGCTACTGCCAGCCGCAATGCACCGCCGCCACCAGTTGACAACACTACGGAGATTGCCAGACTGTGACAACCAGACGAGGAACTATTGTAGGAACAACGACAACAGGCTCCGCCCCAAACTCAGCCTCTTCCTCCGCTGCAGCCACAGCCAGAGAAAATGGCCTCAACACCCCAACAAGTTGGTCTATTTGGGGGATCGCCAATGGAGAATTATGCGTCGTATCCAGTACAGTACATGGAGCCAGTTTATGAGCGGTTCCGTAAGCAGCACGCTTCGAACTTTGAAGGGACTACAGACCCCTTCGAGGTAGAAGAGTGGCTAAGAAATGTGGAGCCAATCCTGATGCACATGAACCTCTTCAACGCGGACCACATATCCTGTGTTTTGTCTCTACTAAAAAAGGATGCCAAAATATGGTGGGACTTAGTCTAGCAGACGCTTGATGTTGCCACCATGACGTGGACTCGATTTGTGGAGCTGTTCCACAAAAAGTACTATAATTCGGTTGTACTCGCTTCAATAGTTAAGGAGTTCGCTGGCTTGAAGCAGGGGAATTTATCAGTGGTAGAGTATGCTCGGCAGTTCGACTGTTTGGCTAAGTTCGCACCGAAAATGGTTCCAACCGACTATCTGAGGGTGTCTATGTTCGTTAGAGGAGTTCAACCGAAGATCGAGCTGGGGGTTAAGTGAGCAAACCCAGGAAATACTACTTATGCCGACGTTCTAGAGACGACAATAGAAGTAGAAAGGCTACAGGCTAACGCTAGTAAAGAAGAAGCCAGTAAGCCTGAGTCTAGACAGCAGGGTCAATCTCAAACAAGTCGGAACAACAACCATAACAGCAACAATCAGTCTAGCCATAACAGCCACAATCAGTCCAGTAACAACAACAACAACGGTCAGAAAAGACGGCATCCTGACAACAAACAGTCCGACAACGATAAAAAGGCACGGACAAATAATGGAGGTAGTAGGTCGGGTTATGTAGAATACCCGCAATGTGCTAAGTGTCAGAAGAAACATCCTGGTGAATGTCATGCAAACACCAAAGGATGCTTCAACTGTGGTTAGGAAGGTCACCAAAAGAGGCAGTGTCCCCAGCTCAAGCCAGAAGGGAAAAAGGTAGACAAGATGGTTCCTGCCAGGGTATTTGCCTTAACCCAAGGAGAGGATGATGCTAGCAATAAGGTGGTCACAGGTCAGGTTTCTATCCTCAATAATATATGTTCTGTATTATTTGATTTAGGAGCCACTCATTCGTATATCTCGTTAGGAATGATAGAAAAACTAGACAAACCTTGTGAAAGATTTAGAACTAGGTTTGTAACCGAGTTGCTGTAATGCCCCAAATTTCCTAATAAGGTTGAGGACCTTGATTAGGAGGTCGGGAGGGCCATAATTGCTTTATTATGCTATTTAATGATAATATGCATGTTTAGGTGTATTAAATATGCATGTGAACCCATTTGTGATTAATTGGGCGATTTTCATATTTTGGCCATTTCGGGCATTTTTGGCATATATGTGAAATGGGCATGGTGCTTTGTTATTATTTGATTATGCCAGGGTTACCCAGCACAAGACGATCCTAGGAGGTAAGCTAGTGGGAAGGTCACAACAGGATTTAAGCTTGACTTGGAGCAAGTCAAGGGGTATTTAGAGCATTACCGGGTTATCGGGTAATGGGAATTAATATTTGGTGATTAATTGGGAGTTAGTAAGACCAGGGGGAAATTCTGGAGGTTTTGACTATCATGTCCCCGGGGGTGTTTTCGGGACCCTGAGCATTAGGTTTTATTGGAAGCTACTTAAGCTTGAAGTAACCTTTTAAGAAAATAAAAAGAACGTTATGTACGTTCTCTCTCCCTAAAGTTCCCTTTTCGTCTCCTGATCGCGTTTTCAAAGATAACTTGAGTTCTAGGACTCGGATTCAAGCGAGGATCGAGGCATAGCAATCCTAAGGAGAATTAGAAGCTTATTAGCTGGAGGATTTAGTTGGAAACAACTCAATTAGAGGTAATTCAAGTTTAAGTTTTAAGTTTTTAAATGTTTTGAAGCTCGAATTGGATTCTGTGAATCGTTGAGTTTTTAGTTCGTTTGAGCCTCAGGTTTTGGTGGTTTTGGACCATTAGGGAGTTTGCGAACTTTGATTTGATGATTGGGAATGTTTAGACATGTTTTTGGGAGGTTTTAAAAGGTTAAAAACGAAGAAAAATGGCTGCCCCGAAGTTGGGCCGCGGCCCTGTTCTTGGGCGCCGCGGCCCTTGCTCGATGAAGCAGGTGCATGATCTATTCTTGCTGGGTGTCGTGGCCCTTGGTGTGGGCGCCGCAGTGCTTGCCTCTGGTTGTGCTGGGGGCCGCGGCTCAAGGTTCTAGGGCCGCGGCTCAGGCAGGCTTTTGAGCCCGTTTGGGTGTTTTGACCCCGGGAACATGGTTTTAGGCCTCGGGATCATTCCTACTACCTGGATTAGTGAGGATTGATGTCTTGGAGGCTAAGTTTTAGTTCAAGGATTGGTTTTAGAACTTGAACTCATTGGATCACCATTTGTGGTTGTGACTAGGTTATCACTAGAGGCTTGGAATCAGGATCGTGCTTGTGGCTCATTTGTTGGTAACCTGTGCTTGGACCCAAGGTAAGAAAACTGCACCCCATGTGTGACATGCATGGCTATTATTGATGCATGTTGGATGTTTAAATGTAAAAATTGATAACATAATGAATGCGTAGAAATCTTGCTCATTTGCATATGATTATCATTGAGGCATGCTGGATGGTTAAGTGTGATGCACGTGATGCACAGGAAACATGTGATTAGGGCATGCCATGAATGATGAATATGAGATTGGTCAGAGCATGAGTCTCTGTGTTTGTGCATGATCATTATTATGCTAGCAATTGTTAAGTAAGCATGCTGAATGCCTCATCTTTGGATGTGTGACATGTGACACTTATTGGTACATATTGATAGCATTGCTTACTTGTGCATGGCACTGACTAATTAGTCAGATTTGGCAAAGGTGTTAGTATCAACTGTGAAGCTGTGACTCACTAGTCAAGTTCGGCAGTGGTACTGGGCACTGGTCACATTGTGCTGAGTCACTAGTCAGGACGGCCTTAGCGTGTTCAACGCAAGCCATGTCGATTAGACCTAATCGACCTTCTGCATTGAATGACTCAAAGAGCATTAATGCAGAACCGACCCCAGGTTAGATGAATATAAACAAGCGCTTATCTAGCCAAAGGCTAGTCATTTAGAGCCAGGGCCAGCAAGCCCCGTGACTATTAGGTTACATGGCTATGGGCACCAGCCCTCAGTGACATGCTTGTCAGTCACTCATTTGATAAGAGCCATTGCAGGAAAGCCTAGGTAACGATGTCGTTAGACGGCTATGGGCACTGGACCCCTAGTGACTTGTTTGTCAGTCACTCAGTATGGTTTAACAGGACCTCAAAGTGATATTCACTCATCTGATCAGAGCTATGAGCTCTATATGATCATTTTGATCATCATATGCATGGCTTTGGGCACTGAGGCCCTAGTGACTTGCTTGTTGGTCACTTAGCATGGTTTACCAGAACCTCAAGTGTTGAGACACTCATCTGATTAGGATTGACTTGATGGTCATCCAATCAGAAGGTCGGGATTTCTTATCTGAGCCCCTAGTGACTTGTTTGGCAGTCACTCAGCATGGTTTACCAGAACCTCAAGTGTTGCGACACTCATCTGATTAAGTGTGACTTGAGAGTCCTCCAATCAGAAGGGCATGATTTCTTATCCTGGATACCCCAGCATTGTTTGAAGTCATTTGCATGCTTGAATAAAGCTATGTTTGCTAGGCATGCCAGATATGATTTGATATCCTGATATGACTGTTCATGAGCATATGAGTTTTCTTGCTGGGCTTCGGCTCACGGGTGCTTTGTGGTGCAGGTAAAGGCAAAAGGAAGCTGGACCATCCTTGAGTTGGAGAGCTTAGGTGATGACGTGTACATATGCGGCTGCTCGACCAATACTTGGGCGAGGTTTGAAAGAGGAACTAGGGTTAAACCCTGTTTTGCCGCTTAGAACGGCCTGTTGTAAATATTTTCTTGTAATAGACTCTGAAATTATATTTTTGGGATCCCAATGTATACAGTAAACTTTCTAGTGAAACGTTATATCTTAACCAAAATTTTTAATCCCTAAACCGCTAATCATACTTAGTTACACATTTATGGCCAAATGACTCGATTAGCGAGTTTAGCACTGTTTGCAATGTGCACTGTAGCGGTCCCTGGAGTTGGGGCGTTACAGTTGCCTTCGGGCAAAGTAGTTCTATCATCACGGATAGAACAAGGCGCACCGATCAAGATTGAGGACGTAGAACTAGAAGGAGACCTGATAGAACTGGAGATCAAGGACTTCGACGTAATAGTAGGCATGGACTGGCTAGCACGACATGATGCAGCCATCGACTGCAAACGCAAGAAGGTGATGTTCGAGACTCTTGACGGCCAGAGATTATGTTTCATGGGACAAGTTTCAGGACTACGTACACCGCTAATATCATCTCTCAAAGCTCAAAGGATGTCAAGTGTTCTTAGCCAGCATCAGATATGTGGTAAAGGAAACACCACTTAAGGTTGGAGACCTCCGCATTGTAAGAGAATTCCCATAAGTATTTCCCGATGACTTGCCAGGGTTGCCGCAAACTCGGGAAATTGACTTCACGATTGAATTAGTACCGAGCACCGAGCCTATCTCCAAGGCACCATACCGGATGGCACCTACGGAACTCAAGGAGTTAAAGACGCAGCTGCAAGAACTCCTAGACTTGGGTTTTATTAGGCCAAGCCATTCGCCATGGGGAGCACCAGTTTTATTAGTGAAGAAAAAGGACGGAAGTATGCGGATGTGCATAGACTACCACGAGCTGAATAAAGTAACGATTAAGAATACGTACCCGCTACCCCGGATTGACGACTTCTTTGATCAACTCCAAGGTGCGACCGTATTTTCAAAGATTGATTTACTGTCTGAGTACCATTAGCTCACGGTGCAGGGAGAGGATATTTCTAAGACAGCTTTTAGGACTCGTTATGGACATTACGAGTTCTTGGTTATGCCTTTTGGTTTTACCAACGCACCAGCCGCGTTTATGGACTTGATGAATAGGGTCTTCAAGGACTACTTAGATAAATTTGTCGTAGAGTTCATTGACGTCATCTTAGTATACTCAAAGGACGAAGTCGAGCACGAGGAACATTTGAGGTTGATTTTGTCACGACTAAAGGAGCATCAACTCTACGCCAAATTCAAGAAATGCAAGTTTTGGCTTTTGCAAGTGGCGTTCCTCGGGCACATTATATCCAAGGACGGAGTTACAGTAGACCCATCAAAGGTAGAGGCCGTGAAGGACTGGCCAAGACCAAAGAACGCATTCGAAGTAAGGAGCTTTATGGGATTAGCATGTTATTATAGGAGATTCGTAGAGGGCTTTTATAAGATATCCACTCCGCTCACCAACCTGACCCGGAAATAACGAAGATTCAACTAGAATGATAGATGTGAAGAAAGCTTCGAGTTGCTTAAGGACAAGCTGTGCTCAGCACCAGTACTCTGTGTACCGACACCCAACGATAAGTTCATAGTCTACTGTGATGTGTCGAAGCAAGGGTTGGGTTGTGTGCTGATGCAGAATGATAAGGTGATAGCCTATGCATCAAGGTAGCGGAAGGAGTACGAGCAACGCTATCCAACGCATGATATGGAGTTGGCAGCAGTGGTCTTTCCGTTGAAAATCTGGTGCCATTATCTTTACGGAGAACAGTGCGAGATTTATATAGACCACAAAAGTTTAAATTACTTCTTCACTAAGAAGGAGCTTAACATGAGGCAGCGCAGATGGTTAGAGCTAGTATAGGATTACGACTGCGAAATACTATACCACCCGAGAAAGGCAAACATAGTTGTCGATGCGTTAAGTAGGAAGAGTTATGGAAGTCTAGCAGTGCTAGCAGGAATAGAAAAGCCGCTACAGTAGGAGCTGATCAGTGCAGGAATAGAAATAGTTGTCAGTAAGCTCGCTAATTTGTCTATCCAGTCAAATTTGCTAGAAGATATTCGGATTGGGCAAGGGCATGATGACACACTAGCAGCACATATGGATGCAGTCAGAGAAGGCAAGGCCACAAATTTCTCAATATCAAGTCAAGGATTATTGAGATATAAGGATCGGGTATGCGTGCCAAATGATCAATGGATTAAGATGATGATTCTCGAAGAAGCACACAGTACCCCGTACTTAGTTCACCCAGGGTCAACCAAGATGACACATGACATCAAGGCAATATATTGGTGGCCAGGAATGAAGAAGGACATAGCGGAATTTGTGTCTAAGTGTCTAGTATGCCAGCAAGTGAAAGCAGAACATCAGCGGCCTGCAGGCTTATTGCAATTGCTTAGCGTACCAGAATGGAAGTGGGACGATATAGCTATGGATTTCATGACGGGTTTTCCACGAACAAGTAGGCAGCATGATTCTGCTTGGGTAGTGATAGATAGACTAACCAAGTCCTCTCATTTCTTGCCTATTAAGACTTCATACACGACAGACTAGTGTGCAGACATCTATGTCCAAGAGACAGTACGGTTGCATGGAATCCCCAAGACAATAGTGTCGAATAGACGATCGGTGTTTACGTCTTGATTTTGGGGAAGTTTACAGCAAGCCATGGGTTCTAAGTTAAGTCTTAGTACAACTTCTCATCCTCAGATAGACGGTCAGTCCGAACCTGCGATACAGATTTTAGAGGATATGCCACGCACTTGTGTACTTGATTTTGGAGGATCATGGAATAAGTACTTGCCGCTAATAGATTTCTCTTACAACAATAGCTACCAGTCAACGATTGAGATGGCACCTTATGAGTTATTATATGGAAGAAGGTGCCGATCACCATTGCATTGGGACGAAGTAGGAGAAAGGCAGCATCTCGGTCCCGAAGCTGTTAGAAAAGCTCAAGAAGCAGTAGCACTAATTAGACAGTGTATGCTTACTTCTCAACGCCGTCAGAAAAGCTATGCGGATGCCAAGCGATGCAATGTGGAATTCAAAGTCGGAGATCAAGTCTTCCTGAACATATCTCCAATGAAAGGTGTGAAGCAGTTTGGGAAGAAACGCAAGCTTAGTCCCCGATTTGTAGGTCCTTTTGTGATATGGGACAAAGTGGAAGCAGTTGCATATAGACTAGCCCTATGGCCAGCCCTAGCAGATAGCCACAACGTGTTCCACATCTCAATGCTACATAAGTATGTGTCAGACCCATCTCACGTCCTCAAGTACGATACGATAGCACTCAAGAAAGACTTGAGTTACGAGGAACGACCGGTTAGCATCCTAGAGAGAGGGATGAAGCAGTTACAGTCCAAGAGTATTCCAATAGTCAAAGTCCTATGGAGTAATAGTTCTGAACGAGAGGCAACGTGGGAGTTGGAGGAGGACATGCAAGGCTAGTATCCGGAATTATTTGGTAAGTAAATTTCGAGGACGAAATTCTTTTTAGTAGGGGAGAATTTTCGAGTCCAAGAACTTTACTTAGCTAGTTAGATAGTAGTAGTAATAGTAATAGATAGTAGTAGTTATAGTATGCTTATTATTGTGGATTTTGGTTCAAGTCGGGACTTAGTTGGACACTCATAGCAATACTTGTAGATTTTATAAGTTTAACCTATAGTTTAAGAATATTAATTATAACCTAAGGTTTAATTAATATGACGGATTATGGAGATGATAATTATTATACTATAAGGTTTAGATAGACCCAATAAGATATGAACACTTGTCATGTGTATGTTTAATGAGAAATTAAGTATTTTTGGGGAATAAGTTTATTAAGAGAAATATTTGAAAATCCTAGGGTCTGCCAGCAGCTTTGAAATCGTTAAAGGACTTAGTCAAGGTTGTTTACTTAATTCAAATTAGGCTGAAAAAGTGTAATTACATGTATAATATTTCAGCATATGCCAATATATCGCAGCTCTAGGGGTGATATATCACCATACGGGGATATGAAAAACACGTAGCTTCGCACGACAACCTCGACGAGCCTCGGGAGCATCAGTCCAGGCAATATATCGCCTAGCATGGGTGATATATTGGATGTGGTGCATAAATTTTGAATGATTTTGAAACCGAGCTCATTTTAATCCTTTATCTATTGATAAGTCCAGAATCTTTTTCACCGAGTCTTCAGCCTCTGCTGAACGATTATTCAAATATTTTCAATAAAAAAGCCATTATTTTATTCAAGCTAAATGAAGATCTTTTCATTCTTGAACTCTATAAATAGGACCTAGTACCCATCCATTTCTTCATTCATCAAGCTGAGTTCAGAAGTCTACAAGCTGCTTGGTTTACTTTGGAGTGCTAAACACTTGGGTTGGGGTTATAAGCTTAATCATTATAAGCTTAATAAACACTTGGGAAGTAAGGCTCATAGTATATTTCAGTTTCAAGGTATAGTTCAGTCATAGAAGCATTAAAGGTATTCCTATTCTTAGTTCCTTTCCGTATTGTTTCCTTAAGTTCTTATAGTTTTTCTCTACTGAATTCCTAACTCATCTTCTCTATTCTTGGTTAGGCATCTAAGTTCTTCGAACTTGAGATTTCTTGTTGGAGTGTTCCAAAGTCCCGATCTTGTTCTCACATTCCGACATTTTTGGTAAGGAAAATAGGGTAGATTTGTATGCTTTTATGTTGTTGATATATGTCTATGTTACAAGTATGATATGTTTTTAGATGTTTTAGTATATGAATTGTTTAGATAACAAATATATAACTTGTTTAGAAAACAAGTCCCAATAGTAGATTCCTTGGGCATATGATTGTTTAAATAACGAGCCCCACACAATTATGTGACTTGTTTAGATAACTAGCTCTGTAAATTTATGGGCATATGATTGCTTAGCTAGCAAGTCCCAAGAAGTATGGTGGCAATTATAATAGATGTTGTATTTATATAGTCATATGATTATGGTTTACAGTTTATTGTTTATAGTTTATGTGTATGTACATGTTTCATGCTTGTAGTACATTTTCCTTGATGGGCATTAGGCTCATTCATTTATGTTTTATATGTGCAGGAAAATAGTATGGCGGCGGAAAGATTCTTGGCAGCTTGGGAATGTGTATTGAGGCAGGATGGAATCGGGGGGTGCGCGTACGATTCGAGGATGAAGTTGTTTAATTCTTTCAAATCATATTTTCTATGTATCTCTCTGCATCTGAGTTGTAACCAATTTATTTAAGTTATGATACGTTTTATTTACAAAACAACGGGATCCCATATCCTACTTATGTATGCATTTTAAACCCTTACTTTATGATTTTTAAATAAAGTTATGGTTATTTCATATAGATTAGTGTTTGTGAATAGTAGTTTATTAATGGTCAAAAGTCTAGAATAGTTGGGTCGTTACAGTAGCTATTGGGTATTTCTAAATTTACAACCCTTGAAAAATAGAAATTTAAAATTATAAAGTGGGCTTCAGTTGATTACCAAAACTCTAATCTGTTTCTCCTTCTCTTAGGCTCATCTTCATGATCTTTAGGAATCCATTGGGCCAAATAATTAATTAGAAACAAACTTTCTAATTAATTTATTTAATTAAAATTGATTTTAAATTAAATAACCATTTTTGTTATCTTTTTAATTTAGTTGAATTTAAATAATTAAAATAATCAATCCAAATAATTATTTAAACTTAAGATAAGATCTTAACCAACTAAAATATATTTTATTTTTATAATAAAAATAAAAATACAATAATAAATTTTTCAAATTCAAATAATTTAAAGAATTTATTAAATAAAAGATAATTGCAAAAATATAGTGATTTTTTGTGCACCATTGTTAGGTGCACAACTCTAGGGTCGGTGCAAGGAGGTGAGCCCTAAGGGGCTCGTGTGATGGCTGCTGGCGCACATAGGCTGGGCTCGGCGCGCGCATGGGTGAACATGAGCGTACGGGCTGGTGCGCATAGGTGTGTGGGCCTAGGGCGCGGGTGCGCGAGCCAAATGTGCATGTGGTGCTCAGTATGAGCAATGGGTACTAGCCTTGGGGCTCATGGGGCTCGGGTCATGTGCCTATTTGGTTCATGGCTCGGGTCCTTCCTCTTTTTCTCCTTCTCTTGTGACCAGAATTTTTACAATAAAATTTCACAAATAAAATTACAAAAATTCATATGCCCTATATGTCTTACACATGATCTAAGAAAAAAAAAAAAAAAATTATTAACTCAATAGTATCATATAATTAACAATTAATTTTTCAACCATACATTCAAAAAATAAAACCATCCATTCAAAATACATATCAACATACATATAAAAAAAATGCAAGAAACTCACACAACATTTAATGTAGACATATATGTAGGCCACTCTGGTACCAATTGTGGGTATTAATTTGAATAAAATCAGGGACGCAGCGGAAGGTGATGGGGTGGTGGGATTTTAAAAAATTATTAATACCGAGCTAGGATTAATTCATATATCTGTACATTAAATCAACACACAAAAAGAGAAAAAGATTACCTCTTGTAGCCTAGCAAGATTCCTTGAGTCTTTTTGATAGTCAAACGATCTTCCTATCCAGCGAAGACTCACACCTTAGTCTTCCAAGTCATTCCTCAAATACACAAGGACATGTGTGGGCATGTAAGATTCACTAGTTTGATTATTTAGGCTCTTTAGATGTTCTCAACATATCAGATCTAGAGAGTTTTGAGAAGAGAGAAGGTTGTAGAGAGTTCTAGAATTTTTCATGCTTAGAAATATTTCTATCGATACTTTTGATATGTCTAAATCAACTAACTTGAAAAGAATTGCATCTTTTTAGACTTATAAAGATAATCAAATAATTTTACTTTCTTCTAGTTTAATTAATTATAACTGATTAGTTCATTTAATTATTTATTTTAGTCAAATTAAAATAATAATTAAATAAACAAATAATATTTGAAATTCAAAATTCAAATCATAGGGACACGTGGCACTGTAAGTGGCGTAAGCCACTTAGCTGTGTCCCTAATTTTTCTCATTTTTTTGTTTAATTAACTTTAAGACAATATATTTATTCCAAAAATAATATAATTATTATTTAAAAAATAAATATCAGTTTTTTCAAAATTAACCTTATATTTATTTATCAGTTTTAATAATGATCTCATAGTAAGATAATATTTAACTCTCTTTTGTATTAATTCAAACACTGGTTACTATTAATTTCAACTAATATAACATTTTTCAAATAAAAACTAGTTAGTTCAATAATCAATTAATTACACATAATTATCACTTAGCTCCAAAAAATTAATTCATTTACAATTTAGTCATTTTCTCCATTAATCTTGTCTGTGATATCTTTACCCTTGACAGAGGCGACTCGGGGACCATGGACCCTAATACTAATCTCCAATAAACCAAACTATTAATTAAACTCTTTAATTAAATAATATTATTTATTAATTCTATTATTACTCCACTATAAATATGGAACTGCACTCTTAGTAATTATAGAATTATATTTACAAAGTATTTTCTTGTAGTCCATTGATATAATAAATTTATGTAGTTTTGTCCTCCATTTATTGGTTCGCTAATTAAAGCTAGTCAAGAATTACTGTTTTACCCTTCTAATTACATCTTGTTCCTTAAGTACCATTAATTCACGAATGAATAATTAATCTATAATCTTATTATAGATTTGAGTTCAATAACTATTCAGTCCCAAAATTAACCCTCAAGGGAACCAATATTTGATCCGTAAGGAAAGTATGGATTCCAATATTGTAAAATCATGTCCCCAGCCATTCAAGTTATTGAATCTCCAAAACAAAAGTCACTAGCCTCATTATATTAAGAGACCTTAATGAATGAATAAAAAAATTCAATAAACATGAGCAGGAGTTCATGATAATTCATGATTTAGACTAATCTACAAATGATCATCTATTAAGATATGAATTAAATATTTATGGCAAACGGTAAGTTTATAATGAAATTAATTCACATCGGTCATGTTATATATAATCACTATTATATAAAGTACATTTACCAAGATGTCTATCCACACCAATAATCTGAATCTAGATTACTTGCATCCCATATGCTTAGTAAACCGTACAAGCAACCATTGATTAAAGATTTCGTACTTTAATATGTTGCTGACTATTTATTCATTATATATGATCTTAATTCTCGTGTACACATACAAGATCATATTCTCATAATCAAACATAATAAAATTTTATTTTTATTTAAATAAATAAAATATATTTTTACATGCTTTTAGGGCACTAGCCCTAACACTCCCTTGGTTTTAGTGTGTTGCCTTGTCTTTTTTTTTTAGGCACTATGGCTGAGCAAAAAATCTTATATTGTGACGAATGTGGTGTCGGTGATGTCTAAAATCATTGAACATAAGCTCAATGGTTCAAAAATTTTGGATTGGAGTAAGATTGTTCGTCTTTATATACGGAGTATAAACAAAGATGTTCATTTGATTGATGATCCTTCTAAAGTCGATTCGAAGCAGAAAGATGATCTCGCATGGCTTTGAGATGATGCTCGCCTATTCCTTCATATTCAAAATTCTATTTATAGTGAGGAAATTGGCTTGATCAATTTTGTGAGTTTGTTAAGGAACTAATGGACTATTTCGACTTTATGTACTCTGGCAAAGGAAATCTATCCTTCATGTATGAGGTTTGCAGAGCCTTTTACCGTGTGGAAAAACAAGATCAGTCTCTTATTAACTATTTTATGGCGTTCAAGAAGACATGTGAGGAGCTTAATGTGTTGCTGCCTTTTAGCATTGATGTAAAGGTTCAACAAAATCAGCAATAGCATATGGCTGTCATAAGTTTTCTCGCTGGCCTCTCTTCTGATTTTGAGTCTGGTAAGTAAAAAATTCTCTCAAGTTCTAAGATCTCCTCTTTACAAGACGTCTTTAGTTGTGTTCTCCGCGCAGAAAGTCCTCCACCATCTGTTCCATTTAGTGGTGCTTTGGTCAGCCGAAATAATAATTATGCTCCTGGGAGATCACCTAATTGTAGTGCAAACAGTGGGGGTGGACCACAAGGATTTGATCCTCGAACGTCGGATTGTGGAGGCATTGTAAGCAATTATTGTAAAAAGCCTGGCCATGCGAAGTTTGACTGGAAAAAAAATTCAATACAAAAATCAGCAAAAACACTTGGCTAATGTTGTGTCCATTAATGATGCCTCTGATAGGGCAGTCCTTATTTCTTCCGATGAGTTTGCTAAGTTCTCAAAGTTTCATGAATCTCTCAAGCCTTCATCTTCTTATGTCACTGCTATTGTTGACTCAGGTAAATCCACTGCATGTCTTCTTTCCTCATCCTCCAAATGGGTCATTGATTCTTGTGCCACATATTATATGACATGTAATTCTCATCTATTTTGTACTTTTCAGTCACATGCTTCCACTCCCACCATTGCTTTAGCTGATGGGTCGCCATCTTTTGTTCGTGGGTCTGACACTATCATTCCTACTCCTTTGCCTCATTTGTCTTTTGTCTTACATTTACCTAATCTATCCTTCAATTTAATCTCTGTTAGTCAACTCACTCATAATCTTAACGATTGCATCTCTTTTTTTTTCTTGATCATTGTTTATTTCAGGATCTTATGATGAATAAGGTTATTGGTAAAGGACATGAGTCTGGAGGCCTCTTCATTCCTGACACCCGCTACAAACTTCTATTACTTGCTTGAGTGTCACTTCTCCTTTCGAGGCTCATTGTAGGTTGGGTCATATATCTCTCACTTTGATCAACAAGTTTTGTCCACAATATAGTACGGTGTCTTCATTAGATTATGAATCGTGTCAATTTGCAAAACATCATCATCTTAGTTCGAGTCCTAGAGTCAATAAACGTGCTAGTGTTCATTTTGAGTTAGTTCATTCTGATGTTGATGGTCCTTGTCCTATTTTGTTAAAACCTGAATTTCGGTATTTTGTTACTTTTGTGGAAGATTATTCTCGTGTAACTTGGTTATAGTTAATGAAAAATCATTCTGAGTTATTTTCTTTGTTTTGTGTCTTTTATGCTGAAATTAAAAGTCAATTTAATGTTTCCATCAGTACTTTGTGAAGTGATAATGCCAAAGACTATGCAATATCAGGGCGAGTTACTGTAAGATAATTTACCTTTCCAACCTGTAACGTCCCGCGTTTAGGGCACCGGGTAGAATTCAGGTTTACGGGAAATTTATTCTTGGAAATTTTATTTCCAAGTATTTTATACATGTAAGAAATATGGTGTGTCTTGTATGTAAGTTATGTGTTTAAATATTAGTTATTATATGTTAAGTTTGGTTATGTAATCAAAATAATACTGCGATCGTGGACCTAGTCAAAATCCCTAATCGGCATGAAAATCTCGGATCTAAAATATTCTCCAATAATTATGGCAAAAGGAAAATTAAGTTGAGCATAAAATAATTATGAATAAGGGAAAAAAAATAATTTTAATGAATTTTCTGGGCAAATTCAATTTGGGCAAGCTATGGGAAAATACTTAATCCTACTTAAGGTGGAATTAAGACCAGAGAAAATTACATAAGAAAAATTATGTAATATGTATTTAGTAAGACTAATGTCATCAAATATTTTTGGTATGACAATTAAATTAAAAATCCTATGTTCCTTTAGTTGAAAACTATAGGAAATTACATTTTTACAAAAGTACCATTCTAGCCTTGATGATTAAGTAGCTTTATTTAAAAGCTTGGCTTGGAGAAAAAATAAATGGGAGGGCATTTTGGTCTTTCTATAGGGGCAGCCACAAGGGAATTGAAGAGTCTATTGTATTATTTTTTATTTATTTCATTGTGTTTACACACATTTTCTTAACTCCCAAGTCAAACTTGAGAACTCAATAGCCTTCTTCTACTCATTTCTCTTCTTCTTCTTCTTCTTCTTCTTCTTCTCTCTCTCTCTCTCTCTCTCTCTCTCTCTCTTTCATTCCAATTACAAAAGTCAGACCCTTTTTCCTCCATTTTCTCTCAAAATTTTGTGCTCCTTCTCTCTCTATGGAAAGGAAAAGCCTCCATTGAAGCTCCTAGGCATATCTTGAAGAAAAAAGTCACAAAGAGGTAAGGTTCATGAAATTTTCTTCTTCTCTCCCCTATGCCGAACATAGGGCTTTCTTTTTCCCTATTTATTTATAAAGTTTCCACTCTTGAAAATTCTCTTTTATCTTTGATATAGAACCTAGGAGTGTTGCATTCAAGATCCAAGTGCTTCTGTGGCATATTTGGAGATTTGAACATTAACAAGGTAAGTTTTTGTAGGGTTTTGAAATTTTAGTGTTTCTTCTCTTTTCCTTCTTTTTATTGAATAAAATTTGATCTTGAAGAGGTATTGGGGAGAGGTTAAAAGTTGGAAAGCATTTGGGAAGCTTAGAGCCAAACCCTAGAATCCAAACTCAAAGCTTGAATACAAAGGTAAAATCTTGATTCTTTACCTTAAATATTTTTTAGTGATCCTACAATCTGAGTCTTTGGGGCATTTTTGGTGTTAAAATAAGTAAGTTGATGTGTATTATTGTTGTTATGGCTGTTTGGTTTGCATTCATGTAAGTTGTGGTTGTTTGGTAGTGGAAATCCGAAGTTTCCATAGGCTTTGTTGAAAATAGCTTGCTGCCAAAAATGTTATAGTAGCTTCCAACACGTTTTACAGTGCCTAAATGACCTAGTTTATAAATGAGATTTTCACTAATGCATTATTTAGGAAGATTACATTATTTTAGCATCTTTAACCACTGAAAAACGTTTTGTATAACTAAAGGTATGAGTATTTTGGGATTGCATGTGCAATCTGAAAGATTGACTGGTAGTTTTAATACTGAGACTTTGAGCAACTATTTGAATGGGTTAAACTAATTATTTGTGGCTAAAATTTTAACTAGTTCTAGAAGATTACTTAAGATTGTTGTTCCAAGGGGGTTCACATACTCATAAGTAAGGTAAGTAGTTATGATTATGCCACCCGACTAGCTACTGATATAAAGCAAGTAAGAACTGGGTAGCACTTGATAAGTAAGTAAGCAAGCATCGGACGCCTCCAGTGACTTTCTAAGTAAGCTCGATAAGCCACAGTTATAAGTAAGATGTCCGGTTTAACACCCGTGACATAAGAGTCTGCTTAAACTCCGTGACACATAAGTAAGACGTCATGTTTAACATCTGTGACATAAGAGTCTGGTTAAACTCCATGACATATAAGTAAGACGTCCAATTTGACACCTGTGACATAAGAGTCTGGTTAATCTATGTGACATATAAGTAAGATTCCTGGTTTAAAACTCCACCTCGAGCTCTTCATCTTCCTTTGCCTCTGTGGCACCCTTGATGGCGAAGACACTCTCTACATGCTCCTTATGACAGTGTTTCATATATTCAAATTGCACCTTAGCCACCACATATTTCGTGTAGATCCTCGCCTTGTGACGTGATTGATTTGAGTCCCGAAAGCTGGTGAGGACCACCGGGCTTATACTCTGCCCCTCCCGTAGTAGGCCATACTGCAGGAGGTGGCCATCAGTGATGAGAAAGGTGTTGAGTCTCGAATTGGTCAACGATACGGAGTCAGATAAACGAGAGAAAATAAGATGAAATCAAGAGAAAAAGATAAACGACACAAACAATTTATAGTGGTTCGGCCCCAATCAAATGGTAATGACCTACATCCTCTTAGTGCTCTTATTGATGTAAAATTCCAAGAACAGTGATCAATGAACTGGGGTTCACGAGTTTCACTAGCTCTCAGACGAAGACAATTGTGATGGATAGCAACACTCTTTTTTCTCTCTTAGAATCTCTAAGCTCAAGCGTTCTCAAGCCAAAAGTTAAAAAAGAAGTCCCCCCTCTTGATCCTTATTTATAGGCTCAAGGAGTGTTTACATGAGCCAATGGGTCTTAATTACATTTAATACATGCGTATCTAAATAATAATGAAATTATAATTAATACATAATTACAAGATTACATATTTGAAGGAAATGAATGAATCTATGCGACCAGGCTGGTCGCCCATAATTATGATGCCTTGACAAGCCAATGATATTCTGGCCGATGGTCGATCAAGTTACACTTACTTAAATTGCCATGTGCATCCCACATGTAAACCAATCCTGCCATTTTTGGATAAACATTTTCCTCCCAGGTTTATTTTACTGCAACCAGCATAAAGTAAACTTAAACGATCGACCCTCCGCGTTACTTGTCAAACCTGTCAAAGCCGTCAGTGCCTTTACGAAAAAGGTAACCAATCATGTCATTACAGTTTCCCAAAAGTCATTTTGACGGCTAACACATTTTCCCATGCCTCGAAAAATCCTCCCCCATCATTACCTTATTAACCATGCCCCGATCAATATAAATAATCCCTCATTTTCACTTTTTACTTTTTACTCTCATTTGTTTTTCTCAAGAACACTAAAGAACGAAGCACAAAGATCCCAAAAAACTCAGACAACTTCGGTGATCCATGGACTATCTATCCAGTCGACGCATCAACGCCTGTGAATTCACATCAATTTTTAATCCAAGTAAGTTTCCTGAGCTTCATTGTTTCTAATATGCCATGCAATAATTATCTCTTGCGTTTTCTGGTAATTTGGTATCTGAGTTTCCGAATGTTCTTGAAAAAACTTGATTTGGGGTAATCTGGCTCGTAGGTATTAACATGGTAGGATAAGAAAAAAACACTAAATGAGGCTTAGGAATTGGCTTGAGAATTAGGATTACTGATTTAGGGCGCAAAATCGAAGTAAAAATTCAATTTTTAGGCACTTGGAAAAAACTGGATTTTTCCCACCCTTTCTCAGAGTCAAAAAGTTTTCCCTGAAAAACTTTTCGCTTCTACATTTTAATCCATTTTCCAAACTGTTCGCATGCTATTTAGTGTTTACATTAGAATGCTACTAGTCGTATAAAAGCTTAACTTTTATACACAAGCAAACGCTATCCCAACATTTCTATTTCTTTTGTCTATTGGTCGTAGATTCTCATCTCCCCTTCTCTGTTCGCAGATTTTCATGCATGAGCCGTGGGGAGGTGAGAGGCCCATTGACGATGACTTACTCGCACTATTGTTCGAAGATCAAGAACAGTCGTTGTTGCCATTCTCAGAAGTTCCTTTTTCTCAACACAACCCCACAAACAGACCTCCGACCAGCCCAACAAATATGGGTCGCGTAAATTCCATTGCTCAAAGAAAAAGAAAATAGCCACACCTTCTGCTAATCAACCTATCCCTCGTATTGAGACTCCTCTGACCAACCCTCAACCTGTAAACACTTCATCGTTAAAATTTTAAACTAAAGCCCGACCTCGCGATGTCCTTAGGCCAAAGGGCGAGTGTTATGTAGCACCTCTTAGCATCATTACAGCTATGATGGTAGGCAATTATCTCAAGAAGTATGGCCTTCCTGGGATAACCCTCATCAAGCCTTCACCTGACCAGCGGGCAAACTTGCCTAGGGCCGCCTTCAGTGCCTGGTCGAGATATCACATCGAGGCAGGGGCAACCGTGCCTCTGCATCCATTCTTCTAGGGGGTGGCCAATTATTTTGAGGTCATCCCTTTTCAAATCACCCCCAACGGATATAGAGTACTCTCCGCACTCTATATCCTTTATAATCACAAGAAGTGGCCCGTACCTACACCACATGAGATCAACTACTTGTTCAATCTGAAATCTAACCCCAACCACAACAACATGGGATTCTTCCATTTCTACCACCAGGAGTCTGCTCGCACCTTCCTAAGTGATATCATCCACAAGTCCAACATGGGGAAGTACTTCCAGGAGTACTTTCTTACAACAAAGTTGGTCGCCAATAATTTGGCCTTCAGTCAAGGAGGTAAATCTCTTATTCACTGGTCGTTTGATTTCTTTCAGGTTTTCCATACATTCTTTAGAAATTTTGTGTTGTTCAGGTCCATGGCATCGACCAAACCCCACTCCAGAAATGGAGATTAGGGTTGTAGCCCTGGCTAGCATGACAAACATTGAAAACAGCGTTAAAGAGCTGGTCACAGAGAATAACCTAAGGCTGGTCGGCCTGCTTGCACCTCACCAGGATGTGAGGGAGTCAACAGTAGGGAGTGCTACTGGGGGAGAAATTCCCGAGCAGGTACAGTATGTGTCACAACCCCCGAGGAGGCGAGCTACAGGAGTGACCATCAGAGAACCTTCCAGCACTCCACGAGCAGTTGATGTCCCTGCTCAACATGGAAAGGGCAAGCAGAAGCTTCCTGACCACCCCGAGCCCATACTTGAGTCCATAGATGAGAACGGTATTGACTTCTCACTCTTAGTTTGCCCATTCCCTGTCATTTATTTGACGGGGATGACAAATTTAAATACGTGACTGATTTAAAGTCAGACTTCTTCAAGGCAGAGAGTGAGTGTTGCAGTAGTACAATAGATAATGTATCGACCAGTAATAAGGGCTCGGGTATATTACTTAGAATTTTCCTTGCTTTAGTAAGTACCTCCATTTATATTGCCTGGTTATTTATTTCTATTTTGCAGTCATGTCTGTCGAAGACCCATTCAACCTGTACAGCCTGCCCAAGACCACTGCTCCCGCGAGCAAGAAGAAGGGGAGTAGGCAGCATCCTGGGGAAAGTAGCAGAAATCCCTTAACGAAAAAGGCTCGGACTGAGGATCCTCCAATATCTGTTCCCTCTAAAGAAACAACACCCCCTCCAGCTCCCGTTGACCAGACTTCCCCACCAGTACACATCAACCAGACTCCTCCCCCAGCTCCCGCCGACCAGACTCTTCCTGGTCAGACAGGAGATACCCAAGGGAAGGCCCTCATGAACATAGCTTTCAGCTCGACCAAAGATAAGCTGACGAAGCTATCAAGGAACCGACACAGCCGAGAAGCGATCAGCAAAACTGGCTCCCTGAAAGTCGACCAGATCTTCAGCCACGCACTAAACGAAGTGCTCAGTGTAATTTGCTATTTTTGCTATGCTTTATTTGTTTATCTTGTCCTTTTATTTCCACTAACAACTTTATCTTTTTTTTTATCGCAGGGAGTTCTAACCATAAGCACTGGTTGGCGCCACTCAGAAGCATTGGCTACTGAGTATGAGGAGAGACTTGGCGACAGCTCAAAATGGCTAAGGCTAAACACGTCGAGCAGCTCAAGGCGGCCGAGGAGAAAAATACTGAACTACTGGAGAGGAATGCCAAGTTGGTCGAAGTGCTAAAACAACATAAGGATGCCCTGGCTAAAGTAACTAAATCCAGAGAGAAGTATAAGGAGGCATCATAGATTAACTTCAGAGAGGCCTCCAAGCCTCAAGAGAAGTTGGCGATTAGCAGAAAAGAAACTGAGGAGCTGGAGGCGCGAGTCAAGCTGCTCGAAGAGACTAATGCCAGTGACTTGGAGCGGTTTAAGGGAGCCACTTTAAATATTTTTATATGTTCTGGAAAAAAAACCGCTGGGTGAATTTTGACTATCTTCCAGAGCGTATGAAGCAGTTTGAGCTGACCGAGTGCCTTGCTCGCTTTGAAGAGGAAGAAAAAGCCCAAGCATCCCCTAAAATATCTCTGGCGACGGGTATCGACGGCATTGACAAGGAAGTTGTGGCCTCCATCGACCAGCAACCTCAATAAGATCCTCCGACTGCTTCATAATGTTAATTATTTTTATTTTTATTTGTAACTTGGGATACATGAACCATGCTTCGTGATGTCAAGACAATATTTTGTTGCGCAGTCAACTTTTCCTTTTATTTAAAATTTACATTCGAGCAGTAACTGCTCGCGGTGTAAACAATTTACTTTTGATATTATAATATTTGATTTATTATAACATCTGTTCGCATGACCGAACCTAGCATAGCACTTTGCTTTGATTTAACAAAATTTAAACAAAATTATTAAAAATACTCTAAGTACCGTAGTAAGCTTTCCCTTATTTTGCTCGTGTGTTTACATATACCTGTTGATATGCTTTGCTTACTTAGTACCTTATATGCCCCCCAAGTGATTGAGGAGCTTAAGGTCCTCGGTCACTTGCCTTGACCAAGACCTGCTCAAACATTTCTGCTTGTAATAAATACAATAATTGGCAAGAATAACTGGCTGTGCACAGTTTTTTTTATTTCTCGTAATAAATGGACAATCGTGTCTGTACGAGTGATCAAAATTTTGATCTTACACTTATAAGCGATTAGTCATATGACTGACTAAACCTTGTTCGTAAACTTGTAAAAAGTAAAATTAATACAGGCCTATTTTTTAAAAAGAACTGTTTATTGATAATACTTGCGCAGGTGTTCTCCATTCCAATAGCGAGGAATGAGATCTCCATTTAAGCGAGCAAGTTTATAAATCCTTGGATACAACAAGGTTTGAGGCCAAATTCCTAATAGGTATGACGCAATTAAGCGAGTAAAATCTTGGATGGAACTAAGATGTCAACTAAAATTAGTTAGTCAAGCCATCAAAAATCTATCCTGATCTAAAGACAACCCCTAAGATTTCGAATGTACAAGAATCTATGGATTCACAAACATGAGAAAGCAATAGATTAAGGGGAACATAAATAGACCACAAGTTATCTCGAGGAGAAAAAACCTCGACTTGAGCCCGAAGAAAATTATTTCGGTCCCTAGGGACATAATTACAAAAGTATAAAACTAGAAACAAAAATAATAATATCATAACTGGGGTCTATCAACTCGCTCAGAAGTAGTCACCTACTCGCCATCTCCTTCAGCAGCATCAGAAGCTTCAGCAGTCTACGAGGGTTCTTGTGAGAACTGAATCTTGAACTTGGCAAGACATGGTTCCCATAGCTCTAGTTGCATGAAGGAGAAGTTCCTGTCCTAGTTGAAAGCCCAACAACAATAAAGAATCTCCTCCATTTGAGTTGATGACTCCGTGATCTCTGTTCTCACCCTCTTAGCTTCCTCTTTGGCTTTGGCCTCGATCTCATCAAATTTCTTTCTAAGCCTCTCATTCTCTGCTTGCAGCTGGTCCAGGCGACAACTCACTTCCATGACCTAGTTCTTCACTGTAGAGTCCAACAACTTTACTTAGCTAGTTAGACATTAGTATTATAGTAATAATAGTATTATCTTTATGACTGTGGATTTTTGGTTCAGACCGGGATTTATTTGGACACTCATAGTAACACTTGTAGATTTTCTAAGTTTAACCTATAGTTTAACAATATTAATTTTAACCTAAGGTTTGATTAATATGACTGATATTGAGGGTAATATTTATTATATTATAAGGTTTAGATAAGACCCAATAAGATAATAGCACATGTCATGTGTATATTTATTAATGATTAAGTATTTTTGGGGAATAAATCTATTAAGGTTAAAATTTGAATACCCTAGGGTCAGTCAGCAGCTTTGAAAACGTTAGAAGGCTTAGTCAAGGCTGTTTACTCAATTTAAATTAAGCTAAAAATGTGTAATTTCGTATTTAAATATTCAGCGTATGTCGATATATCGCAGCTATAGGGGGCGATATATCGCAACACGAAGATACGAAAAACACGAAACGTTGCACGATTGCCTCGGGCATACTGGCCCAGGCGATATATCGCCTACAGGGGGCGATATATTGCCTCTCTCAGCATATTTTGATAGTTTTCAAAAACGTTCTCCATTCAAACCTTCAACCTCTTGATAAGACCAGCATCTTTTTGAACGAGTCTTCAGCCTCTGCTGAACGATAATTCAAATGTTTTTCACTTAAAAAGCCATTATTTTTATTCAAGTTAAATGAAGATCTCTTCATTCCTAAACTCTATAAATAGGACCTAGTATCCAGCCATTTATTCATCTATTACAGTAAGTTCAGAGGCTGCAAATTGCTAGGTTATTGTGAAAGTGTAAACACTTGGGTTGGGGATCATAAGCTTGATCACTATAAGCTTACCAAACACTTGGGAAGTAAGGTTTTATTCACATTTCGGTTCAAGGTGTAGATTGGTCATATAATTACTCAAGGTATCCCAAACTCTAGTCCATTTCTGTATTATTTTCTTTAAAGTTCTCATAGTCTTCTACTCATATTCTAACCTTATTCCTATTCTTGGTTAGGAAATCTAGGTTCTTGAGCACAAGGTTTTTGGTAAGTATATTTTGATAGTATAGTTCCCTCATCACTTTCATCCCTTTTTCTTCAATATACACACCCTATTATAAATGGTTTTTAGGAGTGTTCCAATGTCCCAAATCAGTTCTCATATCCCAGTTATTTTGGTAAGGAAAATAGGATAGGATTTATGTGTTATATGCTTTTATATGTTATCTTATGATTTTATGTTATGTTAAGTATGATTGTAGACTTGGGCATATGACCTATATGACTAATAAGCCCCAAATAGATTATGGGCATATGATTTGCATAGCTAGCAAGACCCCACTAATCTAATGGGCATATGACTTGCTTAGTTTATGGGACCCCAAGTAATAATGGCCATTATAGTATGTATGTGACATAAGTGTTATGATATGTTTTATGTTTCTTATGAAATTTATGTATATGGACTATGTGTTAGATTTTCCTTGCTGGGCATTAGGCTCACTCCTTTTTGTTTATATGTGCAGGAAAATAGTTTTAGTGGGGGGAAAGGTTCTTGGAAGCTTGGGGAATGTGTATTGACGCGGAATGGATTGAAAGAGCCGAGAGCTTCGATTCGAGGATGTAGTTTTTTGTTTCTTATGGTTTTTATATGTATTTTTCCGCATTTTATTATGTAATCTCTTTTTAATTATCATTATGTCATGTTTTGATTTTAAAACAATGGGATCCCATATCCTAACTTAAATTTTATGTAAGTTTGACCTTTGTTTTTTTAAGTTTTAATAAAGTTATGATCTTATCACTTGTAAGTGTTATTAAGAATTAGTGTTTATATATAGTTTTCGTTAATGGTCCAAAAGTCTAGAGTAGTTGGATCATTACATTCACCATCTGCCCGCCTTCGTTTACAACTCGCTCGCTCTCTTGAGAGGAAAATACGGCATCTTTTGCGGACTGCTCGCTCTCTTGAGCGGTGCTCAGGGTAGCTTGGAGCTCCTTATCTCTAGCTTTAACTCGAATAATTCTGCAGAAATGAGCCAGGACAGACTGTAAAAGGAAAAGGCAAGTCAAGGTTAGTGTTTTTTAAAAAAAAAACACTAAGAAGAAAAAAAAAGAAAAAGTTAGAAGAATGAGGACTCACAATGAGGTTCATCCCCATAGTAGACTCGAGGACGTCCTAAGGAGTACGCTCCTCCATAGCACTCAAGTCCTTGGTGTTGGCTCTGTAGGCATGGCCCATCGTCTTGTAAATAGTTTCCCAAAATGCCTCCGAGATCCTTTCAAGGTTTAGTGGCTTCGCCAGCATCAGAATGGAGGGAGCCTCGCCTTGGATCACTTGGGGAATCAAGGAAGGTACATGGCGAGGAAGAGGAGGCGGGCTTGGAGAACTGTGACTGTTGTTACCGAAGCTGGGGGGAAGAGTCTTTTGTGGCTGCTCCCAGGTGGAGCTGGTACCTTTATCTTTAACTGGAGACTCGGTGGAAGTCCCAATCTTGGGAGTATGTTTCTTTATTAGTCTGGGCCTCTTCACCATAGAACCAGCTACGGTCCCGCCCACCTTAAAGGCACCCCTCAAACTCGAGGCGTCTGGCAGCTCCATCTTTTCTCCTAAAAAATAACGAGCAGAAGATTCAGATATAAGAAATAATTAGTCAAAGTAATGTAAAGACATGAAAAAGAGCAAGAACCCTACCCTCCGAGCTAGGGGAGGAATCTAATACGATTAGCTCGGGGTTATGGACTTGGCTAGGCATAACCTCTAACTCTTGGATTACCGAAGGAAGGGGAGAGTCTAAAATTATTATGTAATGCCCTAAATTTCCTAATAAGGTTTAGGACCTTGATTAGGAGGCCGGGAGGGCAATAATTGATTTATTATAGTATTTAATGATTATATGCATATTTACGTGAATTATATTATTATATGATGGTGAATGCAGGCATATGGGAGAATTTATTATTGTGAGGGTATTTTGGTAATTTGGCCACTGTGGGCGTAGTTGTATATTTTGGGTGCATGATTGTGATTTATTAATATAGCCACATTTTAAGGTGGATTGGTTCGAGCTAATCGACATGAGACGATCATGAGATGTAAGTGTTCGGTCTAGTCATAACAGGTTTAAGTTCGGGGCTCGGGGTGAGTCTCGGGGTGAATTTAATGATTATAGCGTTACCGGGGATTTTAGGGTAACGGGATATGAATTATTGGTGTTTTAGGATATTGAGATTAGCGAGAATTGGGAAGCGTTAATTATGATTAACGGGATAAGCGGAAAGTACCAATTTTACCCTTGAAATGGTTTTAGAGGCTTTAGGTGGCTTAAGGGTATTTTGGTCATTTGAAGGGATTTATATTACCCTTTAGTTGGCTGTAGAAGGATAAAGACTAAACAGAACAAAAACAGGGGTTGTCTTCTCCCTTCCCGTACATCATTCTTCTCTATATTTCTCTTGTTGTTCTTGAGCTCAAGGTGGGGTTTTAAGCTAGGAAACTCAAAGGCTGGGTTGGTGGACTTGGTTCAACCATTGAAGGAGGTTCAAATCTGAGTTTGAGGTGAGTTTTAGTCACTGGTTTCAGGTGTTACTCTGTTTTCCTTTAAGTTTTCAATTCATGGTTTTTGATGTGGAAAGTGGGAATCAAAGGGAGTTTTTGTGTTGGTTTGATTGGGATTTGATGAGGGTGAGCTGTGGGTGTTGTCTAGAGGTTAAATTGAGTGTTTGGAGAAGGTTTGGAGTTGGTTCGAACAGTTGGTTCCAATGGAAAACGCAGGGGAGAGTTGGCTGGTGCGTGCTGATTTCTTGGCTGATTTGCGTAATGAGCTGCGGCCTGTCTATGGTGTGCCGCGGCCTGTGTTGGCTTTAAAGGTGAAAATGGCTCTGTCAGGAGGGTGAGCCGCGGCCCATCAAGGCAGATTTGGCCAAAAATGGGTTTTTGGCCTAGGGATGCTAGCTTAAGGCCTCGGGGTTGATCCTAGTACCCGGTTAAGTGGGGATTGATGTCCCGGAGGCTATATATTGATTGGGGAACTTATGTTGATCATTTTTATTGATGATACCTTATATTTTGTTATGACTAGGTGACCGCTAAAGGACTAAAAGTTGATCGTTCTCAAGGGTCGTTCCTTTAATCGTTCTAGCTCGACTTCGAGGTAAGAAAACTGCACCCTGTGTATATGAGACATGCATGGCTATTATTGGTGTATGCCGGTTGATTATTATGTATGACATGCATGGTTATTATGATGCATGTTGGTTGATTAATGAGTATTACATGCGTGGTTATTATTGATGCATGTCGGTTGATTATTATGTATGACATGCGTGGTTATTATTGATGCATGTCGGTTGATTATTATGTATGACATGCATGGCTATTCTTGATGCATGTTGGTTGACTATTAAACGTGACATGCATGGCTGTTATTGGTGCATGTTGGATTACTGGATATATTGCATATGATGCATGAGAAACATGTGATTAGGACATGCTTTGTATACTGGGTATGATATTGTTCAGAGCTTGAGCCTCTGTGGTTGTGCATGGTCCTAATTGTACTGGTATTTGTTTAGTAAGCATGCTAAATACCTTGTTATGGATGTTGAACATATGGTATATGATTGGTGGCATGACTTACTTGTGTATGACACTGACTAGTCAGGGACCGACTCTACAGTCGAGAATCATGCATTGAATGGCTCTATGGCATTAATGCTAGACCGACCCTAGGGTCGAAGAACTTATAAGCGCTTGCCTGGTCTACGACCAGATGACTATAGCCAAGGTATATGACCCCGGTGATCGTTTTTCACATGGCTAGGGGACATTGTCCATAGCTTCGACTCTAGGGTCGAGAGGAAGGTTATGTTGGTGACCAATCACCATGCACCTGTCCTAATCAAACTTATGAAAGGATCACTTATCAGTTAAGCCCTGGTGACCCTATCGTCACATGGCTAGAGGGAGCAATGCTCATTATTGTGACTTTTGGCTATTGTCATCTATTTGCTTGGACTGATAGTCCTGAATGGTTATTATGATCGTTGTTGATATTATATCATGCTTTATTGTGTTTTCTTGCTGGGCTTCGGCTCACGGGTGCTACGTGGTGCAGGTAAAGGCAAGAGGAAGCTAGACCATCCTTGAGTTGAAGAGCTTAGGTGATGACGTGTACATATGCAACTGCTCGTCCGCCACGACCGAGGTTTAAAGTGGAACTAGGGTTGTACCTTGTTTTGCCGCTTAGAACGGCCTGTTGTAAATACTTTTCTGTAATAGACTCTGAAACTTTATTTTCGGGATCCCAATGTATATATGTTCTAGTGAAACGTTACATCTTAACAAAAATGTGTAATCCCTAAACCGCTAATCACACTAAAACCACGATTTTGGCCAAACAACTCGATTAGCGAGTTTAGCACTGTTTACAAGGCACACCGTAACGGTCCCAGGAGTTGGGGCGTTACATATTACTTCCTGGTTCCTAAGGGATTCAGTTTCTTCCTTTGAGCTGGACTCATCTACATACAGCCTAAAACAAGGGGCATTTACACCCTAACCCAAGGAAGGCCAGGTTCTATAGTTTGTCCCATACTCCTCAAAAATGGAGGACCTAAAATGGTGAGTGTTGTCAACCACAATGGTACCTTTAGGGTAGCTGTGGTTATGGCGTACCAATAAACGGTCCACACAGTGAAGGTGTTGTGGTTAGGTCCGAGTCGGTAGGATGGCGACTAACGAGCTGGTTGGAGTAGAAGTGAACTAGCCTAAAACTTGCAGTAGCCCAATCTAATTCTCTATATGGATTATCTTGGCCAGAGGAGATGGTTGCTGCCCCAGATGCAACTCGCTCTAGATCAGGCCCCTGATTGTCTTCAGGAGCTCGCCTCTTCCGCACTAGAGGTGCCACATCCTCTTTCTCCTCAGTCTCTTCAATGGCGGGCAAGACTCCTTGAGGAGGGGGAGCTCAGGAATAACAGGAAGTGGACCATGAGTTCTAACAGCTAGCATCTGGCCCTTGCTGATCAGGCTACAGGCCACCATGGTGGCGTCATTCACAACTTGACGGAAGTCTTTCTCCTTCGGCGGAAGACTAGAAAATGTCTTGTACTGACCCCCAAGGGTCTCAAACCACCCTATCGTCGCAAATATAACTGCACAAGGAATTAACTCAATTAGAATACTCAAACAAAAAAAAAGTTATAGTGATAAGATAATTTACATACTGAATTCATAAAGTTGAAGACTTATAAGCGCGGTTCAAGTATCAGGGCTTGTAGTTCTGGAACCCATTTTACATAAAGAATAGGTCTTTATAGTCATTTGGGTGGCTGGGGAGGTCGATGACAGAGGCTGAGCTGGGAAAGCAAGTGAGGTAATAAAAATTATCATCTCGGCCCTTCTGGTCAGGACTGGCCTTGAGGTAGAAAAATACATAATATCTGTCAGAGTGGGGACCTCCCACTTTTGCCTCAAAAACATATATTTTAACCCCGCCAAAAGTCAATATGAGTTTAGCGGGAGCTGGAACGGAGCCAGTTTGACATAGTTCAGGAAATCTACGAAATACTGGTCCAATGGGAGGAATGCACCTGCCTTTAGGTGCTCATCACTCCAAGCCTCATAGTCATCTTGGAGAGGGGCGTAGCTCCGCTCTCCTTACAATGGAGGTTAGGCAAGGAGGTCACTAACTCCCATCTTAATCCCATGGCTCAGCAAGATCTTGTTAACCTTCCCTGTGTCGTTTTCTGGGACACTATGTGTTCAGCCTTGAAGAAAGCGTTGGGATCGACGACAAGTTCCCTCTCTACCACAGCGCCAAAATGAGGAATTTGAGAGTCAGACGCGACTTGCTTGCTCTTATTCTTGCTCTGAGCCGAGGAGCTCACAATGTTTTTCTTTGGGGGGGCCATGATCTAGCTTGCCTGACGACAAAATGGCCTATTAGTCGCGACCTAAGACAATAACTAGCTACATCGATAAAAGGAATGGTGATCCGAGGGTTTAAGTGGTCCACTTTTGGTGATTTAAAATTGACACGAGCTAAAGATGTGTCCTAGCATCCAGCGCATGGTCCACGCGTGGTCCTAGGCCACGCGCTTTGAATTCGTGAAATTTCCTGATACTTCGGGATTTGTGTGTCAGACTCATCAAACCCACTACTTTTTTTTGAAAGTGGTTTAATGCAAAACCGCTTAAGAAATCGTGACCCTTAAGCTACCTAAAACCAAACCTAAAACCCTGTTGGCTTCTACATCCAAACAGGCATTCTAATTGATTTACCAGTAACATTTTCTTTGTAAAACCTAGAAAAGTTGCCCAGTTTTATGAATACCTTATTCCTAAACAAGCCTAGTCCTGTTCATTTAGCCTAAACCATACCCTATTTAAACTCAGACATAGCCTAAGCGATATTGAACAAAGAATGTTCTCTGAAGTAAAAAAAAAAAACCTCATGGGAAAATAAAGAATTAAACTATTCAAACTATATGAGGAAATACTTACAGTTTATATGTTCGTTCAAAGAAAATGTCGATACATCCACAGGAAGCTCCTTGAAAGCTTCTGAAAGTCTGAAGGGCGATGAATGTTTTTGGGAAAGGTTTGAGAGAAAAAGGGAATTTTTTTTTTGAAAAGGAAATTTTTGAATGCAAAGGTGGTAAGGCTCAGGTCTGATCTCCCTATTTATACGTAAAATTTGGGAATTAATTTGGGCCATCTGATTGGGACAGCTTGAGATCCAAATGCCAAGATTAAATGAGCCATACGACGGACGGACGCCAATTACAGACAGCCACGTGTCCAACACTCGAGTAGTAAGCAAGCACGATTTTACATGGCATAATCCTCAAAGCCTCTACTGTGCATGTCAGAAAGTGATGACATCAAGCACAAGCATGAGCTTGGGGGGCAAATTTTGTACCCTAAAAATTAGCACGAGTCTAGCCACTCAGCTCTGTTAACAATGATGTGAGCAGCTCGATCTGGGACTTGGCATTACGACATTCAGGTGGTTATCAAGCCACCTCTCAGGATAATGGTTCAGTTCAAGACATATAGTGGCCACATTCCCCTTTTGGCGCTCTGAAGTTAATCTGAGCTAAGGTTCAGATAATCTTTGATCACCAACTCCATGAAATATTCAGCTCGTGGAAACCTGGTCAGAACGCATACTGAAGAATCCGAAGAGACTCAGAGGCTCTTTATATACTCATTAATGCCCAGGGTGTATTGCATATTTATCATTTATGATCTGAGATAGCAGGAGTATATTCTATTCTGTTATGCAATTGTATCCCAATGTAAATAGGAATAATTTTTATTAAATGTATACAATATTTATGCACACGGTTACCCAAACCTGTCCAGGAAATTCCACTATAAATATGAGGGATAATGGACAGGGAAGGAGACTACCTTTTTGTATTACTGAAACTCTGCAGAAATTGTGAGAGAAAAGCAATAACATTGTCTTGTGGACTAGGTGGATTTTAACCACTGAACCATGTAAAACTTGTGTGTACGAAAGGGTTCTTATAAGTTCATTACAGTTCACAAATAAGCACTAATATCTTTATTAGATTTCTAAATCTACTGTTGGCGAAAAACCGCGTCAACACACATGTACAAAAATTATACATTTTCTCATTTACTCTCCTTTAAACCATTTTTGCAAATTATTATTCTAAAACAATAAAAGTAAGCAAGCCTAAAAATCAATTAGTAATCCAAAAATGTTCATAATTCATTTTTAACAATTTTAACAATTCACCCTAACGTGTTTCTATACTTTAAACATCTTAATATTACAATTAGCATGCAAAACTAACAACACCAAAATCAAGCTATTCTAAGCCATATAAAACACCCAAGGCTGAAACCTACATGATCAAACAACCCTACTCTCTTTTGCATGTTTTTAAGAATAATAAGGAAACAACATTAGCATATTATAGTAGAGAAAATTCAAGACTAAAGCCCTAATATGCATCTATAATCATCATTGCATATACTTGCATAATTCATTATAATCAAAATATCCATGGCACTATAAACATAAGATTCCCACATAAATCTCATCAAATTCTTACATCATGCATACCCAAATTTTCCTCATGCTTGTCTAAACACCCATACACTCCCACACACACACACACGCACCCAACGATAGAGCCACACACGCCTAGGCCACTTCCAAGAATACATATTATACAAAAATACTCATACATAACCCACATGCATATTTCTTTTCCTGTTTCTATGGATTTAAGAAAAATAAAGACATGGAGAACAATCAAAATACATAGAGGCAAAAACCATTCAAGCAACCAACAACATGTCAAAACATGAACAATACATCATCACCATAACAACAAATGGGTGAGATTTTCTATTACCTCCTTGGTAGTGTTCAAGAACACAAAAGCAATGATCAAACCTCTTTGATACCCTATGAATATTGAAACCCACAACAAAGAGAAAATAAAATATACTTAGAATTAATAATAATAAGAAGAAGAATGAGAATATCACTATGAACCAACATGCTTACCCTGATGGATTTTCGAAATCCCTTATTTTTCATCTTCTTTCTTCCTTTCTTTCTCTCCTTCTTTCCCTAGCCTCACGAGATCTCCCTCTTCCTTCTACCTCTAGGTTTCGGCGCCACAATGCAAATGAGCTATCAAGCTCAAATTTTTCCTTTTATTTACCCTAGTGGTCGCACCCTACTCTTCCAATGGGAATGAGAATTTTCCAAAACTCATTTCCCTTAATATGGCCTAAAATCAATTTAAAATAAAGAAAATAATTAAATGGGAAAAAGATGTCAACAACTAAATAAGGAAACTATGCTCCTTGCTCTTCCAAACCTCTACACGCCCATTCCCTCTCTCTCTTCCTTCTTACTTGTTTCCTTTTCTCTATGTGAACACTAGTCCTTCTAGAATATATCTCACATTTACTTACCTCAATTTCCCTTTTCTTTAAATAATAAATAATAAATAAAATAGAGAGGAAAATGCATTATGCATGGAAAACTAACGCATGCTCACCATGCACACCTTGCACATGCACACACAAGTGCTAGAGTGCATTTCTACTAATCATGCACCTTGGTGCACACAACCAAAACTCAAGAACTCACATAATAAAATAATTCACAATTTTAATTCACATAATTTATACCAAACAATTCAAATAATAAAAGTAAATTCCTAACACTTATCAATTAAAATAAAAAATAAATAAAGCACACAATTTAATAAAATAGAAAAGTATTTGGTGTGCTACAACCACACTGGCGCATATTGTCTTTACTATACAACACTCGAGTTGTCCTCTTCTCGGTGAGTACGTCTAGTATAGACCAAATCTTTTTTATTGTGTCACATGGAATGACAGATAGGAAAAGGCTTGTTCTACAAAACTGAACATTTACAATGAAAATTAATGCTTCTCATAAATAAATAAATAACTAAAAAAGACAATACTAAAAATGTGTGTAACTACAAATCTTCAACTACTGTTTTATTTTCCATAGTTTGTAAAGTAAAATCCTTCCACAATTTAGCTTGGAAAGGTAGTTCAGAATAGGCAGCTGTCCAGCTAAGGCAATGGCCGAATCATAATAACCCTGATCAAACCTCATGGGTTACCTTAAAATTGAAGAGTTAATGAAACTTCTTTGTTGTGGACTCATGATACTTAAGTTTGTGAAAGAGGTTTAAATGCATGGAATGGTGTTGGAACTATTTGGAGCGAGTTGAAGGGGATGATCCCAAAGAAATTTAGCACCTAGATAAAGTAAATTTTGAAAAAGAAGGTGGCTACCAGAGATGATGATAAATTCATTGAAGACCATTTGGCCATCGGAGGGGGAGCTTGCCCTACTCGAACTAGTAGGAAGGAAGACACTGACTAAAGGGTTCAGACCATAATTGGTATGTACGTTGGCTAGATTTTTAGATGTGAGTTTGGAAGACTTGGGAAGCAATAAAAAACTCAGTCATGGTTGTCCCAAAAGCTTGAGATGAGCATGGATTATCTTGTGTGTGACCCGTATCTATGAAATGAGAGTATGCTAAAGGTTTCTAATGATTAAAATTGGTAAGGGAATCTCGACCCTTAATTCGCATTGATTTGACTTAGCCCTTTGAACTCAAGGAGGATTCGAAAGGGAGGGTCACCAAGGCGATTGGAGAAGAAGGACCACGAGAAAAAGAATCCTTGGATGAATTATTGGAACAATTAGCCTTCTCATCGAAGAAAGAAAATGATTGTTTTGTTAGGTTGTTGGTAGTTTTTCTCACAAAAGATTAAGTTCATCTTGGACCTCACACAAGTACTCGCAGAGCAAGAGATGTATCAACCTCTACATTGCGAGTCGCAATTTAGACCTCATTTTCCCACCATGGGATGCGTGCCTTTATTTCTTGTATTTCTATAAAGCATCAATCCATGACTTCGTAAGAACCACATTGACTTCCTGTTCGAAGGGTGAATGAGTGGGGTTCAAAGAGTGGCACCAAGAAAAGGCCACACAGTTTTCTTACAGCTGAATCTCAATTACTAGTTCGTCATAACTAGAGGAACCTAATGAAAATATCAACCAAGGTATGGCTGCCTGGGGAATCTCTAGACTTTATTTTTCTATCCATATTAAACGAACAAAGATGAACTTATCTATACTATCTTAGACTAATTTCAGAGAAAAAGTCTTAAAGCTTTGCAAAAAAGTTACAAAGCCTAGAGACTTGGATTGTATTTATAGAGGAATAGAATACACTGAGTAGTATTACAATCAACAAGGAAAAGTTGTTACAACAACTAAACAAGAGAGCTAAAAACAGAAAAGACAATTAACAACTAAGCTGTTTTAACTAACTCTAACAGTGCATAACTAATTCAATCCAAGTATAGGCTTATCATCCCCCCTCAAGCGAAAGGGTGTAGATCATACTTTCAGCTTGGTCTTCAAGTACACAAACCGATCCTTGAGCAGTGGTTTTGTCAAAACACCTACAACTTGATCTAAAGAGGGGACATAGCGCACTTCAAGCTGCTTGGCTAGGATCTGATCACGCACAAAATGGAGGTCAATCTCAATATGTTTTGAACTAGCATGAAAAACAGGATTAGCAGCTAAGGAGGTAGCTCCTTGATTGTCAACCAAAATAATAGGAGCAGCAAACTGAGGTATACGAAGTCGGACAGCAGATATAAAAGCCACTTGATTTCAGGAGCAGTATTAGCAAGTCCCCGAAACTCACTTTCAGTAGAAAACCTGGCTCTGATACCATAAACGAACAAAGATGAAGTTATCCAGTGCAACACTTTTTTAGACCAATGTCAGAGAAAGAGTCTTAAAGCTTTGCAAAAGTTACAAAGCCTAGAGACTTTGATTGTATTTATAGAGGAGTAGAATACACTGAGCAGTATTACAATCAAGAAGGAAAAGTTTCTACAACAACTAAACAAGAGAGCTAAATACAGAAAAGACAATTAACGACTAAATTGTTTTTAACTAACTCTAACAGTATATAACTAATTCAATCCAAGTATAGACTTATCACATATCAACTATATCTATCCTTAGTAGAAAGTGTTCATTAATCTGACATTAATTATCGTTAAGGAAAAACTTGTGTTAACAAATATTGATTAATATATATGCATATTTTAATAAGTGCAATGTATATTGATTGATAATAAATTTTATTAATTAATAAAATATTACTTATATTATATAGATTGGATTGATCAGTTTTAATATGATTTTTGAGAATATCACACGCGAACCGTTCTAATTTGATTAAAATCAAATTTTTGATATACAATCCAATCTAATTATAATTAGTTATCTATTTTTTTAATAATGATAATTAGGTATCTATTTTTTTTTAATTAAATTAGAATTGGATTAGATTATTATGTTTATTTGGATTGGATGTTGAGCCCAAGTACATCCAAATATCCTCGCTAGTATGCAGTCGTTAGAATTTTTTTTGTAGTGTGCATGGACTTATAGTGTCAAATTATCCAACAAAAATACCACTTAATAGAAAATATGTTATAGTAACCGAGATATTAAAGGAATAAGGAATCAATTAAATGTTTATCATTGGTATATATTTCTTTTCATGAATGTTCGAAGTTTATAAAGTGCAAGACACAGATTACAGTCATGGGCCTGCGAAATGTTCGAAGTTTATATCCCCAAAACTTTTTTGTTGTTCAATCTTTTATTAATTACATTTAATTTCAAAATGTACAAGAAAAGTGGTCTGACATTGTGTCAATTGTAATCCAGAAAACAATGACGGCAAACAATTTATTACCTCAAATTTGAGGAGAAATGATATTCAATCTTTGCAACCTATGTAAATGGTTTTTCAAACTATGAAAAAGCTGGAGAGACATGATGAGAGTAGAACCCACTAACAGTATCGTACATAACCGTTGTCCAACCGATTTCATACCCGGCAACCTAATTCAAAACTATATTCAAAAGCTAAACACAAAATAAAAAAACAAATAATAAAAGGTAATACATAAAGCAAAACTCCCATATATTCCACCCACTTTTCCCATTTGTTACATTTTATTATTCTCCCACTCCATTTGAAACATTTTCCACTAAAATCAACTCAATTACCTTACCTTGAAGAATAATATTACATAAACGATACTACTTCGACACTATTATCGTCCTTTTGTTTGGTTTCATTGTTTTTGCTTCTCTCTAAGCCAAAATTAGTTTTAACAAATGGGTTCTTGCATTAGCAAATGCATACCTCAAAACTCACAAAATTCTGAAGCCCAAGCAACAGAAAAAGATAGTGAAAAGAAATTGGATCAAGTCCAAGACAAGCTCGTCATAATCTCACAAACCTCAACAACTACTACTAAACCACAAAATATTCCTCTATACAATATTCCAAACAAAATCTCACCCTCCCCACCATCTCCTTCACCTTCTAGTATTTCTAATAACTCCTCTCTTTCTTCCTTCACTACATGTCCCTTTTCCACCAAAACGACAAGTCGTAGCACCAGCACCATCAGCATCAGCAACACCAACAGCTGCAGCTCTAGTTCCACGTCATCATCGTCCTCTAAAGACAGATCTTTCTCAAACGATTTCTTGTGGTCGTGCTACAAGGAAAATCCACACATAATCCGAATTAACTCAATCAAGCATAGCAGTTCTAACAGCAATAAAGCGGCGTCGTTTCATTCGCCTCATAAAGGTCCGCCAGCACCGCTTAAGAAGAATGTGGTGTCTCAGAAGCGGGTCCGATCGAGTTCGCCAAGTAATGTGGCGAATGATTATCACCATCTCACGAGACAGATGAGTTTCCGCCGAGATATTGTCGAGAAATCGAAAACTTCTGGTCCAAGCAGTAGAAGACTAGCCTCGAGATCTCCTTCTCCGAGTCGGAGATTCATCGGTAGTCCTGGAGGAGATAACTGTATATTGACTCACTCAAAGAGTACGGTTCCTAGTAATTCACTTGGTTCTTCCAGGCGCGTGAATGCCTTAGGTAATTATTCTGATCAAACGACGTCGTTTTATTCAAGGAAGGAGAGGAGTACTAAACCATCATCTAGTCCTAAAGACATCTCCAGAGGTGATCGACCGATACGATCGTGTTTAAGGACTAGAGATCAGTCATTAAATAATAACATCATTAAACGATGTGGTACAAAAATCGACGGAGAAGCCGTGATCAGTGACCAAGAATTTGACTACGTTTTATTAGACGACATTGATAACCCTTTAATCTCCTTGGATTGTTTTATTTTTCTGTAGAAACTTAATTATGTACATTTTTATGTAATGTTCGTATGCATGGATTTTGGTATGTTTAAGATTTCTTTTTTTTTTTTTTTCCTATTCATTAATGAGTTTGAAATTATTTATATGCATATGATGATCAACAGGATCTCCCTTTTCATCTCTTTGAGTATATAAAGGTATGCGTTGTATTATTTGTTTTTATTTATTCTATAGTTAAATTTGATTGTTTCATGTGATGAATGTGATGTATTTCGTTATTGGTTGTCACAAATCACTCTCATACTTCAAATATATTTATCTGAAAAGTTGTTTGCGCCTGACGGACTAAGGGGGCGTTTGAAATTTTTTACCGCCTCATTTTATTTGACCGTCTCCAACGACTACAAGTGATCAGCACATAACTTTTATTTATATTTTTATTTTTTTTAAAAGAAAGAATCGTATTAAAAGGCTAAATGAGCCAAAAAAAAAAAAAAATATACAAAAAGCAACTCATCAGAGAAATCGTCTGACAACACAACCTTACTTTGAATAAGGACTCCTAGGAATACACTGAGCAACCTTATTCGTAGATCATTTAACCTTATATACACAAAGACAATAAATCCCTACAATCTTGAACAACCAAACCAAATTGGGAGGAAAGTGGAGATCTGTCATTTACGGCCTGAACTAACACAGAAGAATCAGATTCAATATCTGTTGGGAAAACGTATTGCAATCAACACAAATTTTTCCCTCTTTGTATGTCAAAAATGAAATTGCTAATCGAACACCACAACTAGCAATATCAATCAAAGCAACGCAAGCAATATAAATCATAAATAATGATAAAAGTGAGACACCAAGAGTTTTACGTGGAAACCCAATGTGAGAAAAAATCACGGGAACGGTTGTCCGCTTAAATCATCCACTATCACTAAAGTCCAATAATGAGATTACAATGTTCTTTTCTAGTATAACTAGAGTCTCACAACAACATCAAGATTACAATATTGGATCAACAATACATATAGTAATTGAAATTCCGTTTTTAATAATTACCAAATTAATTAAATCATGTGAATTAATTAATGTGTAGAATGGTAATTAAATGTTGAAACAAATTTCAGTTCTGTCTGGATAGAACCTGAATATGTCACCACAGAAACTGAACATAATAAAAAAAATAGTGCAAAATACACAACGAATTTTTACAAAGTTCAGAAATCCTTTCGGATAACCTACTCCTTGGGGACACGCCGAGAATAAAACCAATTAATAAAGAATCACAAGTACAAAATATTGACTTAAACAAAAACAAAACTCCTTCTTGAGATTTGCCGCAACTTTGTTGTACTTCTCTTCACTAATTTGATTCTGATTGAAGCGTTCAACCACTTGAACTCCCTTCAATGATCCGCGAGTGCTTGCATCCTCCCAAAAACTATAAAAGTTGTGTTCAAATTATAATGTGTATTCACTCATGAACGTGGTACAAACTCACCACAAAACCTAAACAATTATTTTTTTACAAGGTCATGTGAATACTATGATCTTGAATACAAATAAGGAACTCTCACAAATATTACAATACTCTCACAAATTATGCACCAATTAGTTCATTTTTTCTCAATGCCTTAGAAGCCTATTTATAGAGTGTATTTCGTGCTCAGAAAGGCTGAAAAAGAATCTCCTAATAAAAGCAAGAATATTTGAAGATATTCTTGATTGATGAAGAATTGCCTTTTCTAAAAGATTCAGAGCCGACAGATACGACGTTGGTGGGGACAGCTAATACATGTGTCAAATCAAATTTCTCAAGATAGAAATAATGATTAATTACATCAAAGATTTAGTTTCCTGAAGTTTATTATCTTGAGCTGCGCGAAAAATTAAAGACAAATATTCCCTAAATGATTTCGAGTAAGTACAGAATATTTGCTTTATATAACTAAGATACAACTTCCCTTTATAATCATATTGTGATAAAATAAGGATAAATAAGGAATGTTAATATTCCGAAAATCACAATAATGGGAAACTGATATTTCGAAAATCACAACAAAGAGAAAGTAAAAATTATATTTTAAATAAAAAGATATTTCTATAAAATATGCCAATTTTAGGATTTATAATTTCCCCTTTTGGCAATTTTATAGACAAGGCATATCTATTTTTGTTTTTAAAAGATCCTGCATAAAACAAGTGAGTGCTTAAATTTACAAGAGTCGCAAGATGACTCACAAGACTCTCAAAATGATTCCCCCTGCCAAAAATAACCAAAGCACATGACTAAAACATTGAATAAAAACAATGAGCAACTGTAGATCAAATAACATAATTAAAGCTCCAAAAATAGAGAGTTACTCTCTCTCAGCCTCATTGTCTAAGAGAATGCCAAAGAACAAATTAAACGAAACCAAAACAAAGACACTTTTAGTGTTCTTTGACAGTGTATGTAGGTTCAACCAAAGGAGAAGTCAAGGTCTCGTGGGACATCTTCAAAGGACGCTGAGAGTCAAAAAGTTTGTAAATGACATGTGGAAACATCAAGTGTTGACTCTTGTGTTGGCACCACTCAAGGACATGATCTGATAAAAAATAGCAGCAGCAAGATCAATAGTGTCACCAGTCCCAATTTTAAACATTAGAAAGGCCATATCTTGAGTGATGGTTGAGGAATGAGTGGTAGGCATCCATTGAAGAATGAAAATTCAAAAAGTGAGTAAGGTCCGAGACCCAAAGAGATGCACTTGGTTCCCACACCATAGCTTGCCCAACTAATTCAGACAAAACTTGATCATTTGCAAACTCAATTGAATCATCAACCTCAACAGGAACGACATTGACGGCCTTACCAATTTTAGTAGGACTAAACCTATACCAATGACCCCTAACATAAACCTTATGAAACATAAAAGAAGTCTGATCCAGCAACTCATCATTCAGATTTGCATAAAATTCCTTAACTACCCGAGGCACAAACCCATCAAAGCCAGAAAAATATCTTAACCAACCCCTTTCCTCTAAAGTAAGTAAAACCCCAAAAACACAATGAGGAGAAAAAAGGAAATTACGTTCACTAATAAAGTGACGATGCTCATAAAATTTCATATTTTTCTCATTACCATTAAAACAGAAAGTAAGAGAATGAGCTTTGAAAGAGGAACCTAAAGTACAGACAGGGGCACCTTTTTGTTTAGTGAGTTTGGTAGTCAATTCAGAAAATGCCAAAGGTGTTGTGCCCTTAGGGTTAGAGGCAACAGGAGTGGTTTCTGATGGGACTTCTTCAGATTCAGTCTCCTCCTCCAAATCTTCATGACGATCTTTAGGAATTGGCTCGGTCAAGGAAGGGTCCAACTCAGGCAGTGAGTCTTCCATTTCAGGAGAGACATCCTCCGATGAGGTGCAAGGAGGTGGGTTGATTTTTGCCTTCAATTTGAATTTGGATAAAGAAGATGAATCAGAGATGGAGCTAGTACCTTTTGTTGGAGCCACTTTGGCCTTCTTCGTTCTCTTTGATCCAGCAGCTTTGGATTTGCGTTTTCCCTGTGCCTTGAGTGTCAACACATCAGGGGATAACGACGCTTTAGAGTTATGTTCAAATGGATCAGACACGGCATCAATGGAGACAAATTATGTAGGACTTGAAGGCAAGGCGAGTTTGGATCTTACTTGACCTTCGGGTGAGGCGATTGGAACCGCTGAGTCTTGGTTTTGCTGAGCATCAAGGTTGGAAAAGGTAACTCCTTTACTCGTAGCCCCAATCAAAGTAGATCCCTTAGGACCCGGAAGAGCAGGAACCTTATTTCTTGCTGTGGTTTTGGGTTGACGGCCTGTAAGAGGTGAGACAACGGGGATTGACGGTGGAACATGCGGAGTAGCAAAGGGAGCTGTCTCAAGAATTGTCTCCTTCTAAGCATTCACAAGTTTGGAGGTAGAACCATGACCTCAGGTCTTCATGGCTACTAGGAGAGAAACAAACGTAAACTCACAAAGAACAAAACCCTAAACACTTTGGTTACAAAGAGAAAAACAAGAAAACACTTAGAATTAAACAGCCAAAGTGAATCCGAATATATAGAGAATTTGGTGCACAAATGAGGCAAGTTCGAAAATGGGTAACCGAATTTAATGTGATAATGCCAAAATATCTCCTTTAAAAAAATTCGTTCACACCTCAAAATTGGAAACTAGTTGCATGATTTTGAATATAATGAAATAAAACAAATAAATTGCATAAATTATTTTTCAAACTTGATTTTTTTCTTAAGTACTCGGTCATAAAAAAGATTTTATTACCATTATTTTTTTTAAAAATAAATTGTCGAAAATAAAAAAATAAATTGCCATACCAATGTGTCCATGTAAATGCCAAGTCCTGTTCAAGAGAAACAAGATAACCATTTTTTTTAAATTAGAACAATGAATTATAATTAAAATACTAAGTGATAAAGATAATAATAATTCGAAAAAGAATACACCAATAAAAAAAATATTTTAATCAATTCATTATATGTATGAGTCATACAACATTTTTACATAGTCTAGTAAACAGGCATATGTGTGTGCATGTGTAATCAATTTGGCGTTTCTTTTTTGCTTTTTAAAGCTAGAGTAATTGCCCATGTTTAGCAATTGTAGCCTTTTTCCAAATTGTCACCATTATGGAGGCTATAACTCGTAGACTAATGGTAGCCCTTTACACCGGTAGAGTATCCTCCAATATAATTGCTAATTACCTGGTACCAACTTACTCAGTGTCGACTTTCACACATCAGTATAGGTAGCTAAAACAGACATAATGATTAAGAAATGATCATACTAAAACAGACATAATGATTTGATGAAATATAAATTGAATGGTCTATAATTTTTCAAATATGGCTTTTATTTCTCACAAAGTATAACAATTATAACATTCATTTTCTAAAAATTAAAAATATGGTCATCAAATTTCTTCCAAACAGGACAAGGGATTTACATAAACACATATGCATGGCAAGATAATCAATTATAGACAATTTTAAATAAAACAAACCCCCAATGATTTCCTAAGGGAATCAAATCTGACCGTGTCTAAAGCTTTAGTAAAAATATCTGCAATTTGTTTGTTAGTCTCAACATATTCTAAAATCAGATTTTTGTTTTCAACAAGTTCCCTAATAAAATGATGATGAATGTCAATATGTTTGATGTGAGAATGCTGAACACGATTTTTAGAGATATTAATAGCACTTGTATTATCACAAAAAAATGGTTTAAGTTTTGATATCAAACCCATAGTCTTCCAACATTTGTTTCATCCACAAAAGTCGAGTACAACAGCTTCCAGCAGCTATGTACTCAGCTTCAGCTGTTGACAAGGAGATGGAGTTTTGTTTTTTACTATGGCAGGAGACTAAATTGTTTCCTAAGTAAAAACAACCACCACTTGTACTTTTGCAATCATCAGTGTTTCCTGCCCAATCTGCATCACTATAACACACAAGGTTAGAGTTTGTTTCTTTGGAGTACCAAACGCCTAAATCAAGAGTATTATTGATATAACAAATAATTCTTTTTACAGCAGTCACATGAGACTCCATGGGGTTTCCTTGGAAACATGAACACACTCCAACACTGTAACTGATGTCTGGGTGATTAGCAGTTAAGTATAGGAGACTCCCAATCATACTCATGTAAAGAGTTGGATTAGCTTTATTCCCATTCTCATCTTTAGATAGTTTGACAGTAGTTCCCATGGGTGTTTTAGCAGGTTTAGATGGATTGAGTCCAAATCTCTTCACCAAATTTCTAGCATACTTGCTTTGTGAAATGAAAATTTCCTCGTCTGACTGCTTAACTTAGAGTCCTAAGAAAAAATTGTGTTCTCCCACCATGCTCATCTCAAACTCTTCCTGCATTTGTTTCGCAAATTCCTGTACTAGAGAGTCATTAGTAGAACCAAAAACTATATCATCAACATATATTTTTGCTATCATAATATTAGTATCAACATTTTTTATAAAAAGTGTTTTGTCTAATCCCCCTCTCTTGTACCCCTTTGAGACCAAAAAATGAGTTTGTCTCTCATACCAAGCCCGTGGGGCTTGTTTCAACCCATACAAAGATTTTTGCTATTTAAAAACATGATTAGGACAGTAAGGGTCTTCAAACCCTTTGGGTTGCTCCACATAAGCTTCTTCATTCAAAAATCCATTTAAAAAGCAGATTTGACATCCATTTGGAATAATTTAAAACCAAGAACACATGAAATAACTAGCAATAATCTTATGGATTCAAGTCTTGCAACAAGGGCAAATGTCTCATCAAAATCAATTCTTTCAACTTGAGTGTACTTCTGTGAAACTAGTCTAGCTTTATTTCTTATTATGGTCCCAAATTCATCAGTTTTGTTTTTAAATATCCACTTTGTACCTATAACATTAGTATGACTCGGACTAGGGACAAGGATCCATACCTCATTCCTTGTGAATTGATCTAGCTCTTCTTGCATAGCATTAATTCATGATTCATCATTTAAGGCTTCCTTCACATTTTTTGGTTCCAATGTAGAAGTAAAACAAACAAATTGAACCAAGTTTACATACCTCTTTCGAGTGACCATACTCTCTTCAAGATTTCCCAAAATGAGATCAGAAGGGTGATTCATTTTTACTCTAGTTGATGGTTCTTTTTGAACAGGGTCAGAAGAAATAACTGGATTTTCCTTCTTTGTTCGTTCAGTTGTTGTCATGACAGAATCAATGTCTGATACATCATCAGTAGCTGTTGTTGCCTCTGAAGGTTTGGCTATCAGATTTGACATCCCTTTATGTTGCTGAACATTAATGAACCTGTCAATTTCCTCCTCATGGGAGTACTCAGAAAAATCTTTTAGATCATGAGCAACCACATTAGCAGATTCCATAACAGTTTGGGTTCTCATATTATAAACACGATAGATCCTACTATTGGTGGAATATCCAATAAAAACTCCCAAATTGCTTTTGGCATCAAATTTGCCCAGATTCTCAAGATCTCTAAGAATATAACATAAACACCCAAATACATGAAAATAATTGACATTGGGTTTTCTACCTTTCCAGATCTCATATGGAGTTTTATTTGTACCTGGATGCAAAAAATCACGATTAATTGTGTAACAGGCAGTGTTAATTGCTTTAGCCCACAATTTCTTTGTGAGTTTTTTGCTATTCAACATAACTCTGGCCATTTCCTGCAAGGTACAGTTTTTTCGTTCCACTACCCCATTTTGTTATGGGGTTTTGGGTGTAGAATTCCAAAAGATTTAAAATATTCATCATATACAGAATTTTCAAACTCCTTACCATGATCACTTCATATTCTTACAATTTTTTTCAATTTTACAATTTTTTTCAACTCTTAGTCTTGTACAGATAGTTTGAAAAGCTTCAAATGTATCTAATTTTTCTCTTATGAAATCTACCCAAGTAAATCTAGAAAAATCATCCACACATATAAAAATGTATCTCTTACCATTAATGCTTTCAACCTATGTAGGATCCATGAGATCCATATGCAATAATTCCAACACATTTGAAGTATTAATATCAGATAGTGCTTTATGGGAAATGTTCAACTGTTTTCCCAATTGACATGATTCACGCTTACCAAGTGAATCTTTACCCAACTTGGGTATACCATGGATGAGACCTGCATTAGCAATCGTTTTCAAGTTTTTGAAATTAATATGTCCAAGTTTTTCTTGCCACAAATCAGTATTATTAAAACTTGATGATGACGCATGACATGTAAATTTTTGTGTGAGTGTGTAACAATTATCCAAAGAACAATGTCACCACTTTGATTTACAACATTACACTCACCATGCGAAAAATTAACAAGAAAACCTTGGTCACAAATTTGGCTTATGCTAATTAAGTTGGCTTTCAGCCAATCAACAAGAAGCACATTTTTCAGTTTTGGTAACCCTTCAATGTTTAGAGTACCTTTACCTATAATATTTCCTGTCATTCCATCCCCGAATGTTACTACTCCACACTTCAAGGATTTGAAGTTGGTGAGTATGTTGACATTACCTGTCATATGTCTTGATTAACTGCTATCAAAGTACCATGAACTAGATGCATGTATTTTATGACAAGTAAAGGTAGCCAAGCAAACAGAGTTATTTTTCTTGACCCATATTGTTTTTTATTTTGAATTTCTTTTGGTCAAGAATTGATTCATGCTACCAAAGTGTTTAACATAATTCTTATTAAACAAACTTAACAGTGAAAAACACTTAGGTCTTATGTGTCCTTTCATACTACAAAAATGACAAAATGGTAAAAATTGTCCAATGTGTTGGAACAGATGCCAACTGTGTGGTCTCTGAAGAGGTACTTGTTCCTGCAAAATGGTTAGTTGTCACAACAAACAGATAATTCATGGATTTTACAAAAACTTTTTTCCTTGAAGATTCAAATCCATTAGATCCTAATCCATTGTAATCACAAGCCTTTTTTCCTGCAGAGAGAATATCATCCAAAATTCCAGATCTTGGATTAAGCATTTTGACACCTTTTTGCATAAGATCAATTTATTTACTCAAAGAATTAATTTCATCATTTTTGGAAGCAATAATCATCTCAAGTTATTTAATTTTTTCAACAAATTTTTTATTATTGCTAGCCATTAATCGATTCTCAGAGCATACTTTCAGCCATTGATCATACATTATTTTATAAGACTCTTTCAATGACTCCTCATCTAAGTCAGAATCATCAGAGTCAATATAAGATTTCTCATTATTCAGAACAGAATTATTAAGGCATAACAAATCATTGGAATCAACTAAAGAAAAAATCATACCTTTGTGAACAGAGGTTAAGGCAACACTATTTTCTTCCTAATCACCCTGTTCAAAATCTTGATCACTCCAAGTGGCTGCCATGACTTTCTTTTTCTTTAAGGTATTTGCACACTCAGATTGAATGTGTCCAAATCCTTCACATTCCCTGCACTGAATACCATTTTTATTAGTTTCAGAGGGTTTAGAAAAATTACCTTTTGGGCTTAGGATATGGCCATTTTGTTTCCCAATTTCTTTATGTATTTTTGAAATTTTTTTGTTAACAAAGCCATCTGATCATCCTCATGATCCGGACTTTCCTTCTTTTCTCTGGAAGATTTCAAGGCAATAGATTTCTCCTTGATTTCTTCCGTTTTACCTTTTTGTCTGAATTGTTGGTTTAGTTCAAAAGTTCGGAGTGAACCCATCAATTCTTCTACTTTTATTTTTTTCCAGATCTTTTGCTTCTTCAATTGCAGTTAGCTTAGTCTAAAACCTGTCAAGGAGAACTCTAACAATTTTTCGAACCAAAAAATTATCTTCAAGTTTCTCACCAAGAGCAAAATATTCGTTAGCAATATCAGACAATTTCTCATAAAATTCAATGAGGGTTTCATTTTTCATTTATTTTCAAATTTTAAAATTTTGTTGTGAACATAACAAGCCTAGAACGCTTAACATCAGCAGTTCCTTCGAATTGAGTTTGAAGGATATGCCAAGCATCTTTGGCCGAAAGACATGAAGAAATCAATTTAATGTAACCTTCACCAACACCATTAAAAATAGCATGTAATGCTTTATTATTGTAACTGGACAATTTATCTTTAGCATCAGTCCAATCAAGTTCAGATTTTACCTTAGTTACATCATTGCTTTCTGCTGGAGGAGTCCAACCACTCAAAATAGCTCTCCAAGTCTTTTCATCTTGAGATTTGATGAAGGCTCTCATTCTAACTTTCCAATATGGATAGTTAGAATCATTGAGTAAAGGGGGGCGAGTTATGGAGCCTCCTTCTGTAAAAAAAGACATTGCAAGAACAAGAACAACAAATGGAATAAACCAAGATCACCCTAAAAAATGAGTGACCCGCTCTGATACCAATTTAAATTCCATTTTTCATAATTACAAAATTAATTAAACAATGTGAATTAATTAAGGTGCGGAATGGTAATTAAATGTTGAAATAGATTTCAGTTCTGTTGGGACAGAATCCAAACTTGTCACGATAGAAACTGAACATAATAAAAAAATAGTGCAAAAACAATAAAGAACACAATGAAATTTTACAAGGTTCAGAAACCCTTTCGGATAACCTACTCCTTGGGGCCACGCCCAGAGAATAAAACCAATTAATAAAGAATCACAAGTACAAAATATTGACTCAAACAAAACAAGACTCCCTCTTGAGATTTGTCGCAACTTTGTTGTACTTCTTTTCACTAATCTGATTCTGATTGAAGCACTCAACCACTTGAACTCCCTTTAATGGTCAACGATTGCTGGCATCCTCCCAACACAAGGCTTGTAAAAATCCTCTCTTGAAGACTATAAAATTTGTGTTCAAATTACATTATGTATTCACTCATGAACGTGGTATAAACTCACCACAAAAACTAAACACTCATTTTTCTACAAGATCAGTTGAATACTATGATCTTGAATGCAAATAAGGAACTCTCACAATTATTACGATACACTCACAAATTATGCACCAATGAGTTCACTTTTTCTTAATGCCTTAGAAGCCTATTTACAGAGTCCATTTCGTGTCAGAAAGGCTGAGAAAGAATCTCCTAATAAAAGCAAGAATATTTGAAGATATTCTTGATTGATGAAGAATTGCCTTTTTTAGAAGATTCAGATCCGACAGATACGACGTTAGTGGGGACAGCTAATACCTGTGTCAGATCAAATTTCTCAAGATAGAAAGAATGATTAATTACATCAAAGATTCAGTTTCCTGAAGTTTATTATCTTGAGCTGCACAAAAAATTAAAGATAAATATTCCAGAAATGATTTCGAGTAAGTACAGAATATTTGCTTTATATAACTAAGATACAACTTCCCTTTATAAATATATTATGATAAAATTAAGCTAAATAAGGAATCTTAATATTCCGAAAATCACAATAATGGGAAAGTGATATTCCAAAAATCACAATAAAGGGAAAGTGAAAATTATCTTTTAAATAAAATGATATTTCTATAAAATATGCCAATTTTAAGATTTACAATCATCATTAATAAAGATGGATACACTAAAGAAAAAGTTTGGGTCTCAACAAATGGGTATAGTGGGAGAGCACCTTAGAGAGGACAAACACCAAATCGTAGCTGGTAGATTTGTAGAGCACACTGTAAGGATTCCCCACCCAAAATTTGAGATAAATTTGATGAGAATCAACCACTCATTCTTCAAGTCAAATTTCCAAAACCCACTCTTTCTCTCTCTAGATTTTCTCCCATCTTTCCCTCTTTTTCTTCTCTGTTTCACGCTAGCCTCTCTCCTCTCAAAACCACCCGAACCCCTTCTTTTTCTTTTGATTAATGCAGCTCACGTGAGCTGCCTTCTTCTTCCCTTTTTTTTGTTTATTTTGTTTCGGGCTCAAAGCCCTTATTTGGTCCTGGCCCAACAATAGGGGCGGACCCAAAAAATCTCCCCTTCCACCTCAGTTTGTTGGCTCCAATAAGCCCGCTCTTCGCCTACAAGCTTTAAGCTTCTCCTTAGGCAAAGATTTTGTCAACATGTCTAAACCATTTTCACTGTTGCACCTTTTCTAAGTGCAATTCTTTCATCTCTAGCACATCGTGAATCCAGTGATATCTAACATCAATATGCTTAGATCTAGAAAGGAATGTTGAATTCTTGGAGAGGTGAATGGCGCTTTGGTTGTCACAATAGACAATATATCTTTCTTGTTGCAAGCCTAATTCTTGATGAAACTTTTTCATCCACAAAACTTCCTTATAAGCTTCAGTCATAGCTATGTATTCAGCTTCTATAGTAGACAAAGCAAGGCATTTTTGTAACCTTGATTGCCATGAAACAACCCCCTTTGCAAAATTCATCAAGATCCTGAAGTGTATTTCCTGGAATCACAATCACCTGCCATGTCTACATCTATGTACCCATCAAGTATAGGTTCACCATTTCCAAAGCATAAACATAACCTGGATGTTCCTCGTAGATATCTCAATATCCATTTCAGTGCTTCCTAGTGCTCTTTACCAGGAACAGAGAGAAATCGGCTGACAACTCCAACTGCATGAGCAATATATGGCCTAGTACAGACCATAACATACATCAAACTACCTACTGCCGATGAGTAAGGCACTTTGATCATTTCATCTTTATCTTTCTCACTTGTAGGACATTGATGGGAACTAAGCTTGAAATGGCCTGCATGTAGAGAGCTCACTGGTTTAGCATTGCTCATGCTGAATCTTTCAAGAACTTTTTCAACATAAGTTTCTTGAGATAGCCAAAGTTTCCCATTCTTCCTGTCATGGGAAATCTTCATGTCAAGTATCTGTTTCGCCGATCCCAAGTCTTTCATAGCAAAAGACTTGCCCAACTCTCCTTTTAGTTTTTCAATTTTTCTAGCATCATGGCCAACAATCAACATATCATCAACATACAGTAGGAGAATAATAAAATTATCATCATAAAACTTCTTTGTAAACACACAATGATCAGAAGTAGTTATGTTATACCCATGGCTCTGTAGGATCTCATTTATATAAGTCTATATGCATATTCCCTATTGCACAAAATACCAGACAATAGGAAACATAAATACATGCATAGAAGTGATTTTCATACAAAGATTCATAAATACAATAATAAAAACATTAGAGTACTTACGAGATGCGTAGTGGAACAATGAGTACACCATTTGGACTCCCTAACCTTTTGTCCTAGTTGAATGCTAGGTATTGCAAGGAATCCAAACCGCTTTGAAACAAGATCACAATCTTCCATGTCTTTCTCTAAAACAAAACACAAATACATGCATAGAAGTGATTTTCATACAGAGATTCATAAATACAATAATAAAGCCATTATAGTACTTACGAGAAGTGTAGCGGAACAATGACTACACCATTTGGATTCCCTAACCTTTTGTCCTAGTTGAATGCTAGGTATTGCAAGTAATCCAAACTGCTTTGAAATAAGACCACAGTCTTCCAAGACTTTCTCTAAAATAACCTAGTGTTTGTGTGGGCAAGTCTCAACACATGAGAAGAGAATTCCTAGAGAGAAAACTAAGAGAGAGTGGGCTGCTAGGTATAGAATATTAGTAGTGAATTTTTACTTTGTCATATTCATTTTTAATTTTAATGCATTCTATAACACTAGTATATATAGGCAATTGGATAGGATATAAATTAGGCTTCACTTTCCTATTTTAATTTAATTATTTAATAATTATAATTAATTAAATACTTGCCAAAATTAAACAATTATAATTTTGACTTTTATTTAATTTATTTTATTAATACCAAACTATCAATATTAACAAAATTGTCCCAATTGGCTATAATACTCTTTTTTTGGAGATAAAATCCTCAAAGTTTATTTTATTTCTTTTCTCACAAAATATCAATAAATATTTTAACATTATTTATTTCTATTGAACGAGTCAACATGATCTTTTTATAATTAATAATTAAATTAATTATTCAAGACTACTAGGTTCATTTTGATAAGAGACAACATAGAGACCATGGATCCATGAACTCAACCTCCAATAAGTTACTGCGAGTTTTTTTATAACAAATAAACTCACTACCTTATTCATTTCTTGTGACTCCACTATAGACTCAGAATCACACTCTTGAATTCATTGAACACTTTACACCAAATGTAAATACGTTATCCATTGTTATAATCATAATCTTCATTTAATCCTCTATAGATGATCTACTAATGAGACAGGTGAAAATTACCATTTTACCCCTCATTGCTATTTTATTCTTATCTCCCACTAAGTTCCTTGTAAATGATATTTCCGTAAACTTAGTTACAGAAATGAGTACTCAATCACTTAACACTTGATCCAAGCTATAAGGAAATCATCATTTAACTTCTTAAACAGAAGCTACAGATTTCATGTCTATGATTAATATTCCAACTCAATTATACTACCAAATCTCAAATATGTAAGTATGAGCTAGTCCTTAGGGTAAGCTGGTAACGAACAAATCAAAAGGCTTAAATAATAGAATTAGCACAATATTAATCACTTATAATTAAGATTGAATTGACCTATGGTCAATGTTGTGATATGATTAGATTAGATAATAACGATACTTACTTATCTTATCAGTAATCAATATCGGTCTAGTCCAATGTAACAGCCACCATTAAGGAAAAGTGGAGAATGAAGAAAAAGAAAAAGAAGAAGAAAGAGAAGGATTCATGAGAGGAGTACCATTTTGGGAACATCTTTTTGGCTTGATTCTCTTACGCTTCTCCTTAATATTTTATTTTATTTTTCTTGTATTTTCCTTAATTAATAATTAACTTTTGTGTTTTTACGATCTTAGTTAAATTTAGTTATTTTTGTTGTTTTTCATAGCTAATGGGTTGAAGATAATAGTTTCATGAATAGATAGATGTACAAAGAATGACCTAACATGGGAAACTATCTAAATTAAATTTTGATTACTGAATTAGCAGGTTTGCAACAGCAAAGCAGATTTTGCTGAAGCATTTTGATCAGGCTATTTTTTGACACCTAAGCGTACTCGGAAATTTAGTGGGTGAGCTAGAATAATGGTTGAGGTGGCAAGTACAGAAAGCATGAGTAAAAAATTGGAAGTAAATGTCAAATGAAAGAAGAGGAGACCCACTTATATATCAAAAGGAGGGGCAGTATTGTACTTGTATGGCCAAATTGGGAAACCTAGAGGTACATGAGAAACATCAGCATCATATTGAGGGAGTCTGCCATTTTTGGGAAAGAAAAATCAAGAAATAAAGGAAGAAAAACCAGAAATCACACAAGAAAAGGAGGGGGATGCATAAAGGAGTTCAATCATCATTTGGATTTGTTCTTTCTCCTATTTTGGAAACTTCATTTTACATTTACTCGTTTGATTTCTGCTCTGAATATTTATGGGCTATATTGAATTTGGGTTAATGCTCTTTAACTCAGCCATTAACTAATTTTTGTGTGGCTTGAATTTTTGATGAACCCTATGTTATAGTGAAGCAATTTCTTGCACCTTATTTTAGTAAAATCTCTCTTGTTCATTCAAGTGTGCTTATTGTTAATTTCTTGTTGTTGTTTGGCCAGCAATGGCAAGATTGTTTAATTATGTTTGATGCTGGAAGGATTAAATATAATGGAGAGAACTTGGATGACACAAGTCATAATCTAGGTATGTTATGTTAGTAAGTAACATAGGGATGTGTTATTTTCCTTGTGTAACTTTTGAGAATTGAACCTTGAATTTGCATTCTTAAATCTGATTTGACATAGGAATATGTTTAATTTGGTAAAAGAATTAATATCATAAACTTTGGGAAAGTTTTATAAATGTTTAGTGAATTCTTGTTAACTTGAGAGTTTTGCTAAAATATTGCTGCCACAATCTGTTCAGGATAACTAGCATAGGGGGAAGCAGTAATTCAAGTCCATTTTACAATCCACATATTTCTTTCAAATGTCTTTGTTTAGTTCAGTTTTAATTTCAGTATTTCCATCTCTTTAATATTTCATTTGGCTTATAAACAACCCATTTGATTGTTAATAATTTTAAGTTGTTTAGTAATTGTTTTGCCTATTTTTCTATTTTGCAATCCCTGTGGAGACGTTCTACTTATCACTGTATTACTTGTGTGATTATGTGCACTTGCGTATTTAAATCAAATATTATTTTCACAACAATTCGATTTAAAGCCTGTGATACTCCAAATGTTGCAAACAGTGGGTCATTTTAGTGGGCTACCTACTAAGGATCCTCATCTTCATCTTCGTTCATTTTTGGAGGTGAGTGATTCTTTCAAGCTACAAGGAGTGAGTGACGTGGCCCTAAGGTTGAAATTGTTCCCTTTCTCTTTGAGGGATCGAGCTAGAGCTTGGCTCAACACACTTCCTCTTGACTCGGTAACTACATGGAATGAGTTGGCTGAAATTTTTTTGATGAAGTACTTTCCTCCTACCAAAAATGCCAAGTTTTGCAATGAAATCATGTATTTTGAGTAGCTGGAAGATGAATCCTTATATGAAACTTGGGAGAGATTTAAAGTGTTATTGAGAAAGTGCCCACACCATGGGGCTATTCTATAATAGGCTCAATTCTTCCACTCGCATGGTGTTGGATGCTTAAGTTAATGGGGCTATTCTCTCTAAGTCCTACAATGAAGCCTATGAGATTTTGGAAAGGATTGCTAGCAACAATCCAATTTTCCAATGCTAGAGCCTCAACAAGTCGAAAAGTAGCTGGTATACTTGTGGATGCATTGACAGCTTTGACCGCTCAAGTTTCTTCAATGACTAACCTTCTCAAGAACATGAGTTTGGGGGGAATGATACAACCAGTTGCTATGGGAAAAGTTGCTGATGTGTCTTGTGGTTATTGTGGAGATGGCACACTTTTGAGAGTTGTCCTTCGAATCCCGCTTCAGTTTGTTATGTGGGGAATCAAAATGCCAACCATAATAACCTATATTCAAACTCTTATAATCCTGGGTGGAGGCAGCATCCAAATTTCTCATGGGGGTGTCAAGGAGCTATTTTAAGCGGAGCACCAATGCAAAACAAGCCTACATATCCACCGAGGTTTTCTCAACAACCACAAAGAGCTCAACCACCTCCGCCTCAAGTGTCTCAATCAAGCTCGTTGGAGAGTTTAATGAAAGTATATATGGCCAAGAATGATGCTGTGATTCAGAGCCAAGCGGAATCCTTGAGGAACCTAGAGATTCAAGTGGGGCAGCTAGCTAATGAGCTAAGGAATAGACCACAAGGCACCTTGCCTAGTGATACTGAAAATCCAAGGAGAGATGGTAAGCAGCATTGCAAGGTGGTTACCTTGAGGAGTGGTAAAAATCTAGAGTTGACTGAGAATAATTCTAAGAGCAACAGCGAGCCCACTTCAATCCAAAGTAGTGTGGAAAAGGAAGACAGAGTTGTGAGTTAAAAAATGTCAAATGTTGATCCTGAAGCAATTGCTGCAGCAATTCCTCAGCAAAATGTAATAGAGAAGCCTATGAGCAAGCCACCTCCACCATTTCCTTAGTGATTTCAAAAGCAGTAGCAAGATGGTCAATTCTGAATATTTTTAGGTGTTTTGAAACAACTTCACATCAATATACCCTTGGTGGAAGCTTTGGAACAAATGCCCAACTATGTGAAGTTTTTTAAGGATATTTTAACCAAGAAGAGGAGACTTGGAGAATTTGAAATGGTGGCTTTGACTGAAGGTTGTAGTGCTACATTGAAGAATAAAATTCCTCCTAAATTGAAAGACCCGGGCAGCTTTACAATTCCTTGTTCTATTGGTGGTAGATATGTTGGTAGAGCACTTTGTAACTTGGGGCTAGTATCAATTTGATGCGCATGTCGATTTTCAAGAAGTTGGGAATTGGGGAAGCAAGGCCAACCATAGCCACTTTGCAATTAGTGGATCGATCTATGACACATCCGGAAGGCAATATTAAAGATGTACTTGTGCAAGTTGATAAATTCATTTTTCCGGCAGACTTCATTATTCTTGATTATGAAGTGGATAGAGATGTTCCAATAATTTTGGGAAGACCATTTCTTGCCACCTGAAGGACTTTGATTGACGCCCAAAAAGGAGAGCTTACTATGAGGGTGAATGACCAACAAGTAACCTTTAATGTGTTCAACTCTATGAATTTTTCAGATGAGATTGAGGAATGCTCTTCTTTGAGTGTGATTGATACTATAGTGGCTGAAGCATTGCTATAAAAAACTTGTAAAGATGGATTGGGAGTGATTTCACTTGATGAGCTTGAAGGAATGAGTGAAGAGGAAGAGACCCAAGTTACATGGGTGGAATCCAAGTAGCCTTTTATGAAAGTTGGAAGGAATTTTGAGTCTTTAGAGTTATCGGAAAGAAATTTCAAGCCTTCCAAGCCATCTATTCAAGAACCACCAAAGTTGGAATTGAAGCCTTTACCTAGTCATTTGAAGTATGTTTATTTGAGGTGTGAAGAGACTTTACCGGTGATTATTTCTGCGTTGTTGGGGGTGGAAAAGAGAATATGTTGTTGGATGTGTTGAAGAAGTATAAGAAGGCTATTGGTTGGACTATGGCTGATATATAGGGTATAAGTCCCTCACTTTGTATGCATCAGATTTTGCTGGAAGATTCCTGTAGCAATTCTGTTGAACAACAAAGAAGGCTGAATCCCATTATGAAGGAAGTGGTAAAAAAGGAAGTCATTAAGTGGCTTGATGTTGTTATTATATACCCATTCTGAGATAGTTCGTGGGTCAGCCCAGTTCAATGTGTTCCCAAGAAAGGGGGAGTCACGGTGGTAGGTAATGACAACAATGAGTTGATTCCTACAAGGACAATGACGGGTTGGCGTGTTTGTGTGGATTATTGGAAGTTAAATAAAGCAACAAGAAAAGATCATTTTCCGCTGCCTTTTATTGACCAAATGCTTGACAGACTAGCAGGAAAGGAGTATTATTGTTTTTTGGATGGGTATTCAAGCTAAAATCAAATTTCTATTGCCCCTGAAGATCAAGGAGAAACTACATTCACCTGCTCATATGGGACATTTGCGTTCAGGAGGATGTCCTTTGGTTTATGCAATGCGCCCACTACATTTCAACGTTGCATGACGGCTATTTTTTCAGATATGGTGGAGAAAACTCTAGAGGTGTTCATGGATGATTTTTTGGTGTTTGGTGAAACTTTTGTTGCTTGTTTGGCTAATCTTGAGAAAGTGTTAGAGAGATGTGAAGAAACAAACTTGGTGCTCATTTGGGAAAAGTCCCATTTTATGGTGCAAGAAGGCATTGTATTGGGTCATCAGATTTCTAACAAGGGCATTGAGGTAGATAAAGCTAAGATTGAAGTCATTGAGAAGTTGCCACCACCTAGTTCAATCAAGGGAATTAGAAGCTTTTTGGGGCACGCGGGTTTCTATAGGAGGTTTATAAAAGATTTTTCAAAAATCTCCAAGCCCCTTTGTTCCTTACTTGAGAAAAATCAAGCATTTGAGGTCACTAAGGAGTGTCAAGAAGCCTTTGTGACTTTGAAGAAAGCTCTTATCACCACACCCATCATTGTAGCTCTGGATTGGTCTCTTCCTTTTGAATTGATGTGCGATGCTAGTGACTTTGCTGTGGGTGCTGTACTTGGGCAGCAAAAAGAAAAGGTGTTTCATTCCATTTATTATGGAAGAAATACATTAGTCGATGCTCAATTAAACTATACCACCACCGAGAAAGAACTTTTGGCGGTGGTGTTTGCGTTTAACAAGTTTAGAGCTTATCTTGTGGGGACTAAAGTGTTGGTTTACACAGACCATTCAGTGATCAAGTATCTAATAGCCAAGAAGGATGCTAAGCCAAGACTTATTCGATGGGTTCTTCTTCTTCTTCAAGAATTTGACTTGGAAATTCGGGATAGAAAAGGAACGGAGAACCAAGTGGCTGACCATTTATCTAGACTTGAAGCTGGTAGTGAAAAGCAAGGTGAAGGGCCTATTAAAGAGACATTCCCCGATGAGAAATTGTTGGTTGCGAACCAAGTCACTACACCATGGTACGCTGATTTTGTCAACTATTTGGTGAGTGGTTTACAACGACCTGATTTAAATAGGCAGCAACTCAAGAAATTCTTTCATGATGTGAGATTTTATTATTGGGATGTGCCCTATTTGTACAAGAAATGTCCAGATTGAATCATGAGGCGTTGTGTGCCTGAGGATGAAGTTTTGAGTATACTAGAACATTGTCATTCAGCTCCTTATGGTTGACATTTTGGTGGGCAAAGGACAACAACTAAGGTTTTTCAATCAGGGTACTATTGGCCTTCTATTTTCAAGGATGCTCATGAATTTGCTAAAAGATGTGATTGCTGCCAACGTGGTGGAAATATTTCAGCAAGGAATGAAATGCCTTTGAATTGCATTCTTGAAGTGGAATTATTCGATATTTGGGGAATCGATTTCATGGGGTCATTTCCACCGTCATTCGGAAATTTTTACATCTTAGTGGCGGTTGACTATGTCTCCAAGTGGGTTGAAGCAGTGGATAGTCCTACCAATGATTCCAAGGTGGTCATGAAGTTCTTACATAAGCATGTTTTCACCCGCTTTGGCACTCCAAGGGTGACTATATGTGATGAAGGCACCCACTTTGTGAACAAGATTTTGGCGACTTTGCTAGCCAAATATAGTGTGAAACACAAGATTGCTACAACCTACAACCCTTAAACAAATGGTCAAGCAGAAATATCAAATATAGAGATAAAATGAATCCTAGAGAAAGTGGTGAATCCTAGTAGAAAAGATTGGTCTCACAGATTAGATGATGCTCTTTCGGCCTATAGAATGACTTTCAAAACCCCTTTGGGAATGTCACCGTATCGTTTGGTTTTTGGAAAACCTTCCCATTTGCCTGTTGAGTTGGAGCATAAGGCATATTGGGCCACTAAGAAATTGAATATGGATCTCCAAGCTATTGGAGAAGCTTGTAAATTACAATTAAATGAGCTGGAAGAGATGGAGGTTGTTCTCCTTTCAAAAAGCTAAGCTGTATAAGGAGAAAATGAAGTGGTGGCATGGCCAGAGAATTCAAGCTCGAGTCTTTGAAAAGGGACAGAAAGTGTTACTCTTTAACTCACGCTTGAAACTGTTTCCTTTCAAATTGAAGTCCCGCTGGTCAGGCCCATTCACCGTGGTAAAAGTTTATCCATTTGGAGCAGTTGAAGTTCGGGAAGATCAATCCAGAAGGGAATTTAAAAGTGAATGGGCAGCACTTGAAACATTATGAGGGGAGGTAAGGTCAACCGCAAGAAGGCCTCCATCACTTTCGAGGATCCTTAAAGTCGTTGTTGTTTTGAGTTTTCAAGTGATTCAGGCACTAATTGTAAGATAACCCAGAAAGGAAGAAGTGTAAAATAATATGTATATAAAAAAAAACAACAACATATATATATATAAAATATAATATATATATATAAATATATACATGTAGTTGTTGTTCTTCTAATTTCTTTTAGTTCTTTAGTTTTGTTAATTTAATTTCATGTGAATACATTTGTTCTTGTGTTTTAGGGGTTAAAAGGATAAAAATTGGCATTCTAGAAGTCAGTTCTGGGTTTGACGATTTTGCGAATTTTTTTCTTCAACAAACAGGGAGCGAAAATTTCTGGAAAAACGGAGGGGTTACGTCAAAATTTTTTGCTAAAGCAAAACTTTGGCAATTTCGGAGCATGCAAGTCTAGGGTGTGGTGTCATTCAGAAAGGAAACAGAAAATATATATAATATTATATATATGTATATCAAATATATATATATATGTATTTAGAAAATAACCCCCCCTTCCCAGATTTAAGGAAACCAGCACCCGAATTTCCTATTTACCCTAACCCGATTCCCCCATTTTGTTTCGTACCCTATTTCATTGCTCCAGCCACAATCACCGAGAGCGTTCACCATCATCAGCATCATCTTCCTCACCCTCGGCCACTCTACCCTTCAACCCATTGCCCTAACTTCATAAATCTCTGCCTTTCTCACCCCAGCAAGCCCTGTACTCTGAAAACACAGCTACCATATTGGACTACACATGACCCATCCCCTCGGACCCAGGTGTGATTGACATTCGTGCACCTCCCCAAGGTGTGAATCTGCCTATGCCGTCCAGCCCACTCCCGCACTTAAGGAGCCACAAATCCAAGGCATCCAAACGCCATTCATTCAGGTCCTTTCAATCCTTTCTGCCACGACCACCAGAAGAAGAGAGAGAGAGAGGGAGCCTCCCATCTCCAAACTGCTCACAACACTCAGACCTAGGTGCGCGGTTCCGAAGCACCCAAACGTGACCCACCAACCTCGGACTCAGGTGTGTTTGGCATTCAAGCATCACGCAGAGGTTGGGTTTCCCGATCCATCTCCTCTCACAAAATAGATCAAGAGCACCTCCACTAAATCTCTCAGTCTAGCCATTTTGAATTGGGTACTCCTTCTTTGCTCCTGTCAATTGATTGTGAATATTTGTGAGAGCTGGGATCTTTGCTAGAGAGCATTTGATTTTGGGGAGGCCATTGGAAAAATTGTTGGCAGTATTGTTTAGGTGTTTGTTGTATTGCTCTGGTGATCTATTGTTCTATTGCCCAACTCTTCGTTGATAAGCAGTGTATAAGGTATTTGAGTGATTGGTTTGCTGTGTTGACTGATTTGTATCTAGTACCTTTTTGACAAATATGGCCACCAAAACAAAGAGCTCAGAAAAGGAAATCCAAACCACCATCTACCCCACCACCAACCAAAAGAGTACCAAGGTCCCAAGATCTACCCCACCACCAACAAAAAAGAATTCTACTGCCCCAAGCTCTATACACCCACCAGCCAAACATATTCCCCCTGTCACAAACACCACTCCACCACCATTGTTTTCACCAGCCACGGTCAATGACCCTACCCCCATCCCTACCAAACCAGCAGCTAAGACAACACCAACCATCCAAAAATCCAAAAGACCAACCCAACCCACATCAGTCGCACCTCCACCCAAGACCCAAAGGACCACCACTACCACAAAAGTTGTGCCCAAGCCAAAACCAACTGCTGTATCGACTCCAAAGATCAAGAAAATTCTGGTCCCTTCAGTTCCCTCTCAGAAATTTGTTTATGTTTACGCCAGGGGGAAATATGAATCCATTAAGACAAAAAAGTTGCTCCTTGAAAAATGATTTTTGCCTACCACTGTTGAGATACCAGCCTTCATCAGTGTTGCCGTTGAGCAACACAATTGGGAAACTTTTTGTCAAAAACATGAGCATGCTATCATTCCATTGGTGCGTGAGTTTTATGCTAACATGGTGTCCTCGTGGGGCTGTTTCGTTTTCTCATGGGGCTATTAACTCAGTATTTGGGCTAGACAGCTTTGAGTGCGCTGTTTATAATGATATGATAGTTGCTCCTGCACCAGAAAATTTTGACAAGGCACTGCAGCTTGTCGCATCTCCCAGCAGTCAATGGTGTGTCTCTTCCAATGGTGTGCGTACTCTACTGCACACCTCTGTTTTACCTGAAGCTGGAGTATTGTTGTATTTCCTCAAATGTCATCTGCTACCTACCACACATGACACTACAGTGTCCAAAGAGTGGGTACTTCTGCTATATTGTATGTTGGCTGGTTTTAGTATCACAAGGTAGATTGTTAGTTGTGCCAAAAAGACATAGGACAAGTTATTCTTTCCATCGCTCATCACATAGTTGTGCCTTTGAGTTGGGGTGCCGTATGAGTCCACTGAGGATGTACTGTTTGAGCACCGAGACATTGACTTCCTCACTCCTCTTCAGAGCCGAGAGCCTGTATCTAAAGCTGGGCCATCCACCGCGCCTCCACCAGTTCCCCCCCCCCCCCCCCCCTCCCCTTCTTGCTCCCACACTCGCAGACCTCCTTGCTCAGCAGCAGGAAAATCTTGGGCGGATGGTATCTCTTGAAACTCAGCTGCAAGCCTACTGGAAATATGCCAAACAACGGGATGCAACATTAATCAAGTCCCTTCAGCAAAACTTCACCAGGCCTACTGCTGCCTTTCCTGCAATCCCCGGCCCCATTTTGGAGATGTGGGCAGCTCCAATTGTTCAAGACGACCCTATTCCTTCGGATTCCAATTCCGAGGAATAGGCGCGGGGAGTATCTTTAACCCAACTTTTGTTCTGTACTTAATATTCTGTAATTCATTTCTATTTTGGTTTGTCCTGTTGTTTACTTTTCTTAGTCTCTTGTTTAGTTTTTTTCTGTTTTGTCCAGCTGTGTTTAGTGTCATTGTCTTGTTGCTTGGTTGATCTTTTGTGGATAATCTTTGCTTTTGATCATGTTAACTAGGGGGCTCGATGATGATCTTGAAAAACTACAAAATTATAATAAATCTAAGTTGAAGCTGAATGTTATTCTTGCTTGAGTTTTAAACTAAATTCTTTGGATGTGAATGTTTCTAGCAATTGATTCCTAAGAGTGTTTTTCTTTTTAGTGTGTGCATAGCTTGATTCAACATTTTTGACACCCTAGAAAAAGCTAGTTTCTTGTGAGAGCTTAAGTTCTAGAATTACTTAGTGATTTTCCTTGAGGCGAAATCCTAGACAACACCACACCGATGACATGATTTAGGTTATCCTTGGACCATTTGAGCCATTGAAGCCTACCTTTTATGCATTTTATCCTTAGTCAACCCGTTTAGCTTAAGTGTCATTTTCTTGTTTAGGTGCTCATTAGCCTAGCCTTTTTTATATATATATATAATAACATCTTTTCACCACACCCTTTAGCACCTTGATTCTTATAGGATTTATTTGTTGTTGTCTTTTGGGGGGTTGAGAGGCATAGAGAGTGAGAGAGGCATTGAGTGAGTGTTTTCATTTTATTCTTTTGCTTATTTTCACCATTAGGGACAATGTTGAATTTTAAGTTTTGGGGAAGAGTGTATTCTCATTTTTTTTTCTTGTTCTCTTCCTATCTAGTTGTTTATCTTCAATCTAAAAATAAAAAAAAAATAGAAAATCCAAAAAGAAGAAAAAATAATTCAAAAGTGAAAAAAAAATCAAAAAAACAAAAAGTAATTATGTTTGTAAATAAGTTTGGGGGTGTAACTCTTCAAATAAAAAAAAATGTGGTTTTAGTTTTTGTCTTTGTATGTAGTATTAAAGGCTGGTGGCAAGATTTATATTTTGTTGTGGGTGTTCAATGGGGAAATTAATGTGTGCATTTATTTAGGTCCTAGAAAGATTAAGGTGCTTAGGGTGATTTGAGCCAAAATTAATCTCTCACATCCTACCTTCACCCTAGCCTATCATTACAAACTTGATAAAGTTCCTTGGTGTGGTGTTTGTCTACATTAGTAGAGAGAGAATCACTAAGTAACTTATGGAGACATTATTTAAGCATTAGGACCAAGGTCTAGCTTAACTTTTTGCGATTGAAAATGTTTAGGAAAAGCTATGCATGCACTAAAGGGTGAAACACTTGATTCATATTTTGGCAGCAGCATTAATGCTTGAAGAATTTGGTTTAAAGATTGTGTAAGATTGAAATTTAGCTTCTCTTATTAAAATAAAATTCCCGAGAGCCTTCCCCTTTTTAACATTAGTAAAGCAAAGTTTATCCTCTCTTATTGTGTCTAGTCCTTGATGTTTTCTTTTTCCTTTTGTTGTTTATTTTGTGTCTTTTGTTCTCTCCTTAGATTCATCACTCGAGGATGAGTAATGTCGTAAGTTTGGGGGTGTGACAACCCTTGAATAAAGAGTTATTTCATGTGCTTTTAAACTTATAAATGTAAAAAAAATCGTTGGTGATGATAGTTTATTATTAGCATTTATAACTAACTTTTGTGTTTTTATGATCTTAGTTAAGTTTAGTTATTTTTGTAGTTTTTAATAGCTAATGGGTTGAAGACAATAGTTTCATGAATAGATATTTGGATAAAGAATGACCTAACAAGTGAAACTATCTAAATTAAATTTTGATTCCTGAATTAGCAGGTTTGCACCAGCAAAGCAGATTTTGCTGAAGCATTTCGATCAGGCTGTTTTTGGACACCTAAGCGTACTTGGAAATTCACTGGGTGAGTTGGAATAGTGGCTAAGGTGGCAAGTATAGAAAGCATGAGTAAAAAATTGGAAGTAAATGTCAAAGGAAAGAAGAGGAGACTCACGTATATATCAAAAGGATGGGCAATATTGTACTTTTATGGAAAAATTGGAAAACCTAGAGGTACAAGAGAAGCATCAGCCGCATATTGAGGGAGTCTGCCATTTTTGGAGAGAAAAACCAAGAAAGAAAGGAAGAAAAACCAGAAATCACACAAGAAAAGGAGGGGGACGCATAAAGGAGGTCAATCATCATTTGGATTTATTCTTTCTTCTATTTTCTAAACTTCATTTTATATTTTCTAGTTTGATTTCTGCTCTGAATATTTATGGGCCGTATTGAATTTGGGCTAATGCTCTTAAACTCAACCATGAACTAATTTTTGTGTGGCTTGAATTGTTGATGAACCCTATGTTATAGTGAAGTAATTTCTTGCAACTTATTTTAGTGAAATATCTCTTGTTCATTGAAGTGTGCTTATTGTTAATTTCTTGTTGTTGTTTGGTCAGCAATGGCAAGATTGTTTAATTATATTTGATGCTGGAAGGACTAAATATAATGGAGAGAACTTGGATGACACAAGTCATAATCTAGGTAAGTTATGATAGTAAGTAACATAGGGATGTGTTATTTGTCTTGTGTAACTTTTGAGAATTGAACCTTGAATTTCCATTTTTAAATCTGATTTGGCATAGAAATATGCTTAATTAGGTAAGAGAATTAATATCATAAAATTTGGGAAAGTTTTATGAATGTTTAGTGAATTCTTGTTAACCTAGAAGTTTTGCTAAAATATTTCCGCCGCAATCTGTTCAGGATAACTAGCATAGGGGGAAGCAGTAATTCAAATCCATTTTACAATCCACATTATTCTTTCAAATTTCTTTGTTTAGTTCAGTTTTAATTTCAATATTTCCATCTCTTTAATATTTCGTTTAGCTTATAAACAACTCATTCAATTGTTAATACTTTTAAGTTGTTTAGTAATTGTTTTGCCTATTTTTCTATTTTGCAATCCCTGTGGAGATGATCTACTTATCAGTGTATTACTTGTGTGATTATGTGCACTTGTGTATTTAAATCAATTATTATTTTCACAATAATATTGTTTCCAATGAGTATGATATCATCTACATAGAGGATTAAGAACACCACAATGTATTTATCCTTAAGTTGGTTAGACACAAGGGTCATCTACATTTTATTCAAAACCACAAGTCTTAATGTTTCCATTTAACCTTAAGTTCTATGAGTGCGAAGCTTGTTTAGGTCCATAGATTTACTTACTCAACTTGCCGACTTTCGTGTCCAGCTACTTTAAATCCTTTAGATCGATCCATGTTAATGGTCTCATCAAGATAGCCATTAAATATGCTTCTTTGATGTCCATTTTCCTTATCTCTTAATCAAGAGTTGTGGCTATGGATAAGAGTATACTAAATGAATTTTAACATGGCTACTGGAGAAAAAGTTTTCTCTAAGTAAACTTTCTCTCTCTACCACGAGTCAAGCCTTAAATGTCTCGACCTTTCCATCAGCTCCTCTCTTATTCTTATAGACCCACTTGCACCCCATGGGCCTAAAGTCCAATGGCGCATTTGAAAGATCTCACACAAATTTAATGAACTTAGAATCAATTTCCTAGTACTTGTCTTCGAGCCGAAAATCCCTTTCAGACCTACCCATTAATTGTTTAAAGGCCAATAGATCATTATTACTTGTGTCCCCGACCAACTTTTAGGTTTCACTATCCATCTCATAGGTACCGGTTTCGAGAAACCCTCCCACTACGATGAGACACCGTAACTTTTTGACTTGGATTAGTGGTTTGAAAATCTACATTGTATTCATTGACTTGCATCGGTGAAGATGGAACAAATGTTTATCGTTCTTCGCCTAATATTAACTTTCTATGAGGCTTGAAATTCATTATGTAGTCGTTATCCATAAAAGCAACGTTTTTAGGGCCAAACACTTTCTTGTCTACTAGACTTTAAAAATTGACCACCATGAGTACCTTTAGGATAGACAACAAACAAGAAAACCACAATTCGTTGTTCTAAATTTCCTACCTTTTTGCTCGGGACATGAGCAGGACACCCCCAAGTTCCATAATGACGTAAACTAGGTTCACAACCATTCTATAAATCTAGTGGTGTCATGGAGACAGCTTTGAGACGGCATGTAACGACCCAAATTCGCTAATAAGGCTTAAGGGCCTTGATTAGTGTGCCTGAAGAGCATAATGGGAATCATGTGTGGTTTTAATGATTAAGATGCATGATTATGATTTAAAGCATGTTATATGATTATTTGAGTATTTGAGATGCATGGATATGTGTATTAGTATGCATGTAGGCCCTCATTAGGTTAGAAGGGCATAATCGTAATTTTGGGCATTATGGGCATAACTGCTTTGATATATGTGATAATTTTTGAGACCACATTATTATGTGGATATATCTATGATCTGTGACTCGGGACGATCCTAGTGAGCAAAGTAGCGAAAAAGTCATGGCAGGGATTTATACCCGGCTCGGGGTGAGATCAGGGGTATAAATGGGAATTTAGTGAGTGTACTGGAGTCTATCTTGACATTGAGGAATATTATTGGTGATTAATTAGGTATCGGGAATTAAGAGGGAAATATTAGAGACACTCGAGGAGTTAGCGGGAATTGGGTAAAATGACTAAAATGCCCCTAAGTGGATTAAAGGGTTTAGACTTAATAGGGAGGGCATAATAGTCATTTGGCTTACAGGAGTTAAGTATTACCAAGGTTTTATGTTAGTGGGAAGTGTAGAAAAGTGTAGAAGTCTGAAAGAGAGAAAAGAAGGAAAAGGAAGGAAAAAGAAAGGGAGAAAACAGAGAGAGTTTTCTAAGGTCAGTTTATACTTCTTTCATCAGTTTCTGAGGATTTTTGGAGCAAAACTCAGAGGAAAGTTGGGATAGGCTGAGCATCAAGCATCCTAATCTAGGATTGAGAAATTGACAGAGGTTTAGCAAGAGTTCATCAACACTTGAGGTAAAATTCAGTAAGTTTCTTCAGCTCTGGTTTTGGTTCCTAGCTAAGTTGTCTAAGCTGTGTTGATGGGAATTATAGGGAAGTTGGAGCCAAGGATTGAGGAGAAGCAAGCCAAGGAAGTCTAGAGGCACCTTGAGGTCGAAATTCCACCAGAGGTATAAACTCTAAACTCTAACTTTATTGTTCAACTGGTTTCTGCTGAGTTTTAGTGTTTAGGAGTGGCTATGGTGAATTTTGAGTTTGGGGATGCATGTGCTTGAGTTCTAGGTATTTGGGGTGCTTGGGATGAGTGGATTATGGTCATAAGGTTGTTATTGAGGTTGGGAAGGGTTTGGGAGAGTTTTGGTTGAGGTTGGTTCGAGGAAATCGCAGGAAGGGAAAACTGATGCTGTTCTGTTTGTGACTAGCGCTACAGCGCTAGCCTTTGGGCGCTGTTACGCTAGGCCAGGCTTGCTGATGGGGTTTTGCTTCTGTTTGTAGCGTTGTAGCGCCCTCCCATGAGCGCTGTAGCGCTACCCTGTCTTCTAAAGGGGATTTTAGGGTTGTTTGCAAGGGCATTTGACCTAGGGTTTGGGGTTTGATTCCACCACCTTGTTTGGTGGAACTAGGACTTCCCGGGGGCTTGGGATTGGCCCCGAGGCTAGGTTTTGGACTTGAGGATTGATGATGACTTTGGCCATGGTTGTGTTTAGGTGAGCGCTAGGGCTCGAGGGGCATCGTGCTCAAGGAGTCGAGGGATCAAAGCTAGTGAATTGAAAGGTAGGAAAACTGCACCTGGTCATATGTTTGTGATGGGACTAAGTGTTCCCGATACTTGTATCGTGTCAATGATGGTATTATGCCATGGGACATGTAAAAGCAGCCTAAGAGTGCCGTACATAATATTTGCGCACAGGGCGCGGCTTGGCCACTGGTTGCCGAGGACAGCTTAATTTTCACTGAGCTCGGCTTAAGCGGGCCGGAGTCAGTGGGATAACGGAGGGAGCAGCTTGAGAGCGCTAGCCCTAGTTATCATTTATGCAGTGATATATGATATGAGTTGATATGTTTAGTATGTTGAATACTTGATTTTACTAAGTGATCATATGATTGGGAACTGGAGATGCAACGTGAGATATTGACTTGTCTGTTAATTGCCTATGCTCTATTGTTGTGTTTTCTTGCTGGGCCTTGGCTCACGGGTGCTACGTGGTGCAGGTAAAGGCAAGGGCAAGTTGGACCAGGCTTGAGATGGAGAGCTTCGGGGTGGAATGTACATAGCCTGCTGCTCGATCACCACGGTCGAAAGTGGATCAGAACAGGGATTGCCTAACTGTTCGTTTTGCCTTAATATGGCTTGTTGTTGAATCTAAACTTTATAAACTTTGTAAACGGTCTTGAAACTTATATTTTTGGGATCCCGTGTAAACAGATAATGTTTCTTAATGAAAATGTGGCTTTTGAGACCAAAATATTTTATCCCTAGTTCCTTTATAGTTTCATAACACATTTTTAATTAAATGACTTGATTAGCAAGTCTGGCACTTTATAAACACACAATGTAACGGTCTTGGCTATCCAGGGCGTTACAACATGGTATCAGAGCATCCTAGGTTTATGGGTCCTGAAGACTGGCTAGATATGTACATTCGCCGCGAGAGACAAGCTCAACTCAGGGTTTGATAATTGTGTATACATGTTTATGAGCTTAAATGATTTGAGTGAGATATGATTGTCGATATTTGTTTGATGAATCGGGAGCATGAGATACTGATAGGGCTTGGCCCTTGACTGTTGCATGATGTTATTGAGGAGTGCTTATTAGCACTGCTGCGCATGTGAATGAATATTTGGATGAACTGCTATACTTTGGTTGTTTATGAATGATTGGAGTTCCAGTAATGGACTATGAAAGGATTATTACCCTGTTATCATAGCCTAATTGCCGAGTCGTTGATTGCAGATTGACTTGAAGAGTTATGCGTTCAAGAAAATCCACACGACTAGCCGGCAGGTCTAGGGCTAAAGATGATGATCGGGGCTCGACTCCTCTGCCAGTCCCTGAGAACTGACAGCAGTTAATGGCCGACATGCAGGCTCGACTTCAGAGCCAAGATGAATAGATTCGAATTTTGCAGCAGGCTCCATCTAGGAGTGTTGCCCCTGTTGTGCCACCGGCAATGGTACCTGTGGTATAGCCAGTTGATGTTGGGAACAAGTGGGAACCGTTGTATGAGCGGTTCAGGAAGCAACAGCCCCCGATCTCTGAGGGTGGACCAGATCCACTGAAGGCTGAGCAGTGGATGACTCTAATCACTACTATACTTGATTTTATGAGAGTAGAAGGATATGACAGAGTGGCCTGTGCCACTTATATGCTGAGGGAGGATGCCCGAATCTGGTGGGAGGTGGCATCGCAGACTAGAGATGTTGCTACATTGACTTGGGAAGGGTTTAAGGACCTGTTTAATCAGAAGTATTATAATGTTGCCATTAGGGCAGCGAAAGTGAATGAGTTTGTGGGGCTGGTTCAGGGCAGTATGACAGTTACAGAATATGCCTTGAAGTTTGACAGACTTGCGAAGTTCACACCAGATCTTGTGCCTACCGATGCGGCTAAGCAAGACAGATTTATCAGAGAGTTGAATGCTATGATAGCCTGGGATGTAAGGATTACCACAGTTCCTGGAGGGACAACTTATGCCTAGGATGTGGAGAAGGCTCTTACCGCTGAGGAAGCGGAGAATAAGATATGGAAGGAGAGTGCTGTGAGAAGGGAGGGCCGCAGGGCGGTGCCTCCATATTCTGGTTCTGGTAGGGGCACAGGCCCCAGTGATTTGAAGAGGAAAACTCCTGATGCTCCGATCGCTCCTGGTCCTGATAGGAGAGGACGGGGTACTCAGGGTGGCCGTCAGGGAGGCGGTGATTCATGGAGAACTTATCCAGAGTGCACGAGGTGCAAGAGACGTCATCCCGGCGAGTGTCGAGCTAAGGCCTGCTATGTGTGCGGGGTGGTGGGACACCTCAGGAAGGATTTCCCGACAGTGAAGAAGGGAGAGACAGGAAAGGTGGACAGCTTGACTCCAGCTTGAGTGTTCACCCTGACCAGGCGGAGGCCGAGGCTAGTCCCTCGGTAGTGACATGTCAGCTTTCTAGTGCGGGCATTCCTTTTACTGTGTTGATTGATTCTGGTGCTACGCATTCGTTTGTATCTGATAAGGTGATTGATAGACTGTGTAGACCTAGTGAGTATAGTGCTTCAGGGTTTGGGACTATATTGCCTACAGGAGAACTGGTAGTATCTAGGAGGTGGATTAGAGCACTGCTAGTGATAGTTGATGGTAGGGAGTTATCAGTAGACTTGATTGAGTTGAGTATAGAGGACTTTGATATGATTTTAGGTATGGATTGGCTGGTTAGATATGGAGCTACCACCGACTGTAGGAAGAAGATGGTAACTTTTGAGCCAGAGGGCGAGGATCCCTTTGTTTTTGTGGGAGCGGTACATGGACCCCGCGTACCTAGGATATCTGCATTGAGAGCCAGGGACTTGTTACAGGGTGGTCGTATAGGTTTTCTGGCTAGTGTGGTGGATACCACCAGGGTTTCACCAGTGGGACCGGAGGAGACTAGATTGGTTTGTGAGTTCTTGGATGTGTTTCCTGAGGATTTGCCTGGGTTACCGCCGCGTAGAGAGATTCAGTTTGTTATTGAGTTGGCACCAGGGACAAAGTCAGTGTCGAGGGCACCATATAGGATGGCACTGGCGGAACTGAAAGAGGTAAAGATACAGCTACAGGAGCTTCTGGATTTGGGGTTCATCAGACCTAGCTACTCGCCATGGGGTGCTCCAGTTTTGTTTGTTAAGAAGAAAGACGGGACTTTGAGGATGTGTATTGACTACCGAGAATTTAACAAGTTAACCATTAAGAATAAGTATCCCCTACCAAGGATTCATGACTTGTTCGATCAGCTGCAGGGTAAGACGGTGTTCTCAAAGATTGATCTTCGATCCGGTTATCACCAGCTGAGGATCAAGGATGAGGACATACCTAAGACGGCCTTCCGGACGTGGTATGGGCACTATGAGTTCTTGGTCATGTCTTTCGGTTTGACCAATGCCCCAGCAGCCTTTATGGACCTGATGAATAGGGTATTCAAGGATTTTCTGGATCAGTTCGTTATTGTCTTCATCGACGACATCTTGGTGTATTCCAGTTCAGAGGCGGAGCATGAGCTTCATCTTCGACAGGTTCTTCAGAGGTTGAGGGAGCATCAGTTGTATGCTAAGTTTAAGAAGTGTGAGTTTTGGTTACATGAAGTGACGTTCCTTGGACATATTGTTGGTGCAGATGGGATTAAGGTGGATCCATCTAAGATAGAGGCGGTTAGGGATTGGCCGAGGCCAAGGAACGCCTCAGAGGTGCGGAGTTTTCTTAGTCTGGCAGGGTACTACCGACGGTTTGTAGAGGGATTCTCGAAGATAGCTGCACCAATGATAGAATTGACAAGGAAGAATCTGAAGTTTATCTGGTCAGACAAGTGTGAAGACAGTTTTCAGGAGTTAAAGCGACGACTTATCACAACGCCAGCGTTAAGTTTTCCTTCGGGGGAAGGGAAGTTTGTTGTTTACTGTGTTGCATCGAGGTTGGGCTTAGGCTATGTGTTGATGCAGAATGAGAAGGTTATAGCTTATGCATCACGACAATTGAAGGAGTATGAGCAGCGGTATCCTACTCATGACTTAGAGCTGGCAGCAGTGGCTTTTGCACTGAAGATTTGGCGACATTATCTATATGGGGAGAAGTGCGAGGTGTATACTGACCAAAAGAGCCTGAAGTATTTCTTTACACAGAAGGACCTGAATATGAGACAGAGGCGTTGGCTAGAGCTGGTAAAGGATTATGATTGTGACATTCTTTACCATCTAGGGAAAGCCAATGTGGTGGCGGATGCATTGAGCCGCAGAGGTCCAGGTCAGTTGTATAGCTCTGTTCCGATCTCAAGGGAGTTCGCTGATGAGATGGTTAGAGCAGGGATAGAGTTGGTGGTAGGCCGGTTGGCTATTATTACTCTGTAGTCGACCCTGCTAGAACGGATTAGAGAAGGGCAGTTGGCAGATGCTCAGTTACAGGGGGTTAGAGAGGATGTCTTAGCGGGAGTAGCTAAGGAATATTCTGTTTCTGAGGTTGGTTTATTTCGGTATCAGGGGCGGATTTGTGTCCCAACTGATGAGGGGATCAGACGAGAGACACTGGATGAGTCTCATACGACGCCGTACTCACTTCATCCGGGTACCACGAAGATGTATCAGGATCTGCAAACTTTGTATTGGTGGCCCGGGATGAAGAAGGATGTGGTAGAGTACGTTGCCAGATGCTTAACTTGTCAGCAAGTGAAAGCTGAGCATCAGCGACCAGTAGGGTTGCTTCAGCCTTTGGGTATTCCTGAATGGAAATGGGAAGACATTACTATGGATTTTGTGGGAGGTTTACCCAGGACAGTAGGACTTCATGACTCAGTGTGGGTGATAGTGGATAGGTACACCAAGTCAGCCCATTTCCTTCCAGTAAGGTCGACGTATACTGTGGATTAGTATGCTGAGTTGTATGTGAGGGAGATCGTACGTCTCCATGGGGTTCCTAAGTCTATAGTGTCAGACCGAGATCCTATTTTCACTTCCAAGTTTTGGGGTGGTTTGCAGAAGGCTTTGGGGACTCAGTTGAAGTTCAGGACAGCCTTTCATCCTCAGACTGATGGACAGTCTGAGAGGACGATCCAGGTATTGGAGAATATGCTCAGAGCATGTGTGATTGATTTTGAGGGTTCATGGAGTAAGTATCTTCCGTTGATTGAATTTTCGTATAACAATAGTTATCAGTCAACGATTGGAGTGACTCCCTATGAGATGTTATATGGGAGGAAGTGTAGATCATCCATTCATTGGGATGAGATGGGTGAGAGGAGATATTTGGGGCCAGAAATGGTTCAGAAGACAAGTGAGGCCATAGAGAAGATCCGGGCTAGGATGCTCGCATCTCAGAGTAGACAAAAAAGTTACACTAATCCTAAGCGTAGGGATGTGGAGTTCCAGGTTGGGGACCACGTCTTTCTCCGAGTTTCACCACTGCGAGGGGTGAGGAGGTTTGGAAAGAAGGGCAAGCTAAGCCCTAGATTCATTGGACCATTCGAGATCCTGGAAAGGGTTGGTCAGATGGCTTACAGGTTAGCTTTGCCGCCATCATTATCTGGAGTTCATGACGTGTTCCATGTCTCCATGCTTCGGAAGTATGTCTCAGATGTGACTCATGTGTTGAGGTATGAAGATTTGGAGTTACAATCAGATCTGGCTTATGGGCTAATAAGGCTTAAGGGCCTTGATTAGTGTGCCTGAAGAGCATAATGGGAATTATGAGTGGTTTTAATGATTAAGATGCATGATTATGATTTAAAGCATGTTATATGATTATTTGAGTATTTGAGATGCATGGATATGTGTATTAGTATGCATGTAGGCCCTCATTAGGTTAGAAGGGCATATTCGTAATTTTGGCCATTATGGGCATAACTGCTTTGATATATGTGATAATTGTTGAGACCACATTATTATGTGGATATATCTATGATCTGTGACTCGGGACGATCCTAGTGAGCAAAGTAGCGAAAAAGTCATGGCGGAGATTTATACCCGGCTCGGGGTGAGCTCAGGGGTATAAATGGGAATTTAGTGAGTGTACTGGAGTCTATCTTGACATTGAGGAATATTATTGGTGATTAATTAGGTATCGGGAATTAAGCGGGAAATATTAGAGACACTCGAGGAGTTAGCGGGAATTGGGTAAAATGACTAAAATGCCCCTAAGTGGATTAAAGGGTTTAGACTTAATAGGGAGAGCATAATAGTCATTTAGCTTACAGTAGTTAAGTATTACCAAGGCTTTATGTTAGTGGAAAGTGTAGAAAAGTGTAGAAGTCTGAAAGAGAGAAAAGAAGGAAAAGGAAGGAAAAAGAAAGGGAGAAAACAGAGAGAGTTTTCTAAGGTTAGTTTATACTTCTTTCATCAGTTTCTGAGGATTTTTGGAGCAAAACTCAGAGGAAAGTTGGGATAGGCTGAGCATCAAGCATCCTAATCTAGGATTGAGAAATTGACAGAGGTTTAGCAAGAGTTCATCAACACTTGAGGTAAAATTCAGTAAGTTTCTTCAGCTCTGGTTTTGGTTCCTAGCTAAGTTGTCTAAGCTGTGTTGATGGGAATCATAGGGAAGTTGGAGCCAAGGATTGAGGAGAAGCAAGCCAAGGAAGTCTAGAGGCACCTTGAGGTCGAAATTCCACCAGAGGTATAAACTCTAAACTCTAACTTTATTGTTCAACTGGTTTCTGCTGAGTTTTAGTGTTTGGGAGTGGCTATGGTGAATTTTGAGTTTGGGGATGCATGTGCTTGAGTTCTAGGTATTTGGGGTGCTTGGGATGAGTGGAGTATGGTCATAAGGTTGTTATTGAGGTTGGGAAGGGTTTGGGAGAGTTTTGGTTGAGGTTGGTTCGAGGAAATTGCAGGAAGGGAAAACTGATGTTGTTCTGTTTGTGACTAGCGCTACAGCGCTAGCCTTTGGGCGCTGTTACGCTAGGCCAGGCTTGCTGATGGGGTTTTGCTTCTGTTTGTAGCGTTGTAGCGCCCTCCCATGAGCGCTGTAGCGCTACCCTGTCTTCTAAAGGGGATTTTAGGGTTGTTTGCAAGGGCATTTGACCTAGGGTTTGGGGTTTGATTCCACCACCTTGTTTGGTGGAACTAGGACTTCCCGGGGGCTTGGGATTGGCCCCGAGGCTAGGTTTTGGACTTGAGGATTGATGATGACTTTGGCCATGGTTGTGTTTAGGTGAGCGCTAGGGCTCGAGGGGCATCGTGCTCAAGGAGTCGAGGGATCAAAGCTAGTGAATTGAAAGGTAGGAAAACTGCACCTGGTCATATGTTTGTGATGGGACTAAGTGTTCCCGATACTTGTATCGTGTCAATGATGGTATTATGCCATGGGACATGTAAAAGCAGCCTAAGAGTGCCGTACATAATATTTGCGCACAGGGCGCGGCTTGGCCACTGGTTGCCGAGGACAGCTTAATTTTCACTGAGCTCGGCTTAAGCGGGCCGGAGTCAGTGGGATAACGGAGGGAGCAGCTTGAGAGCGCTAGCCCTAGTTATCATTTGTGCGGTGATATATGATATGAGTTGATATGTTTAGTATGTTGAATACTTGATTTTACTGAGTGATCATATGATTGGGAACTGGAGATGCAACGTGAGATATTGACTTGTCTGTTGATTGCCTATGCTTTGTTGTTGTGTTTTCTTGTTGGTCCTTGACTCACGGGTGCTACGTGGTGCAGGTAAAGGCAAGGGCAAGTTAGATCAGGCCTGAGATTGAGAGCTTCGGGGTGGAATGTACATAGCCAGCTGCTCGATCACCATGGTCGAGAAGTGGATCAGGACAAGGATTGCCTAAATGTTCGTTTTTCCTTAATATGGCTTGTTGTTGAATTTAAACTTTATAACCTTTGTAAATGGTCTTTAAACTTATATTTTTGGGATCCCGTGTAAACAGATAATGTTTCTTAATGAAAATGTGGCTTTTGAGACCAAAATATTTTAACCCTAGTTCCTTTATAGTTTCATAACACATTTTTAATTAAATGACTTGATTAGCAAGTCTGGCACTTTGTAAACACACAGTGTAATGCTCTTGGCTATCCAGGGCACTTGGCAAATCTGCCACCCGTTTACCACTTATTTGCCTACGCTTATTCTTAAAAATAACCATTGCATCATCGACCACTGTGTCCTATATTTCCTTATTCACTTCAGATTGACCCATAAATGACTTTGCAGGAAATGTCTTTGTAAACGGGTCAGCCATATTTTGTTCCAACGTTGTCTTCATAACAATCACATCACCTCAGTGTACAATCTCTCTAACCATATGGTATTTCATTTATATATGCTTTCCTCTCTTCTGGCTTCTTGGAACCTTGGAGTTAGCTACTGCTCCACTGTTGGCACAGTATAGGATTAGTGGCTTATCCATATCTGGAACTACTTCTAGATCAGTATAGAACTTTCTCAACCAAACCGCCTCCTTAGCCGCTTCACAAGCCGCTATGTATTCATATTTCATAGTTTAATTTGCTATGCTGGATCGTTTAATACTCCTCCAGACCACAACTCCTCCACCAAGAGTGAACATTGACACAAATGTTGACTTACGACTGTCGTTGTCTGATTGGAAATTAGAAGTAGTGTATCCAGTAGGGTTTAACTCACCCCCTGAATATACAAGCATATAATCTTTCGTTCTCCTAAGATACTTGAGAATGTGCTTTACTGCAATCCAGTGTTCCAAACAATAATTTGATTGATAACGACTCACAATCCCTACGACATAGCATATGTCGGGTCTAGTACACATCATGACATACATTAGACTCCCAACTGTTGAAGCATAGGGACCACTGTGTCCTCTATTTCCTCATTCGCTTCAGATTGATCCATATCTACGACTTTAGATTGTTTGGTGGTATCTGCTTCATTTAGGTATCTTCCAGTTTGAACACTAGCAAATCTGGGTGCAGAATGGACAACCCACCCAGAAGATGATGTTCATCAACTTTGCACTGAGCCTCGTGCGCATTAACAGTGTCACCAATATTAGTTCCATTACCCAATTTTCTTTGATCCAGCTCCCCTGTTTGTTCAGACCTTAGCCACTTGGTACCAATGAATAGATTATGCCTTTTTGGTGACACCCTCATCCATATACCATATGGCTGTTCGATAGACTCCAATGGTTGAGTAAAGATCCTTGTGGAAAAAAAAATTAGAATGACGATGATTCCACAAATATAGTAGAAAGTATTAGCCATTTCATATTTCAAATAAACCCAGAACGAGTCCCCATTTGCCTTCTTGATCCGCATCTTTCTCTTCAAAGGTGATTCAACATCAATAGAAACTCTAGCCCTCAAGAAATCTTTCCTAACCACATTGAACTTAGTAAAATCAGATTCAAGGAAGATCCCCAGATAATTTCTTATATCTCAGACAACTCTTTCTGCCATAAATTCTGGTTGCAATTCATTGATTTGGAACCAAATATCCAACCGAGATAGCTTCACCTATCTTGGATTCTCATCTGGTTTCATTCTTGCAAAAATGAGTTGATTTCTATCACACTTCCATGGACTCCCATCAACATCTCTTTTGACATCAATTTCATGTAAAATTGAAAGAAACACAGGTTACTCTCTAGTTCTTTGATAAACATACCTCTTCCTTTCTCCCAAAGGGCAGCCATCATATGATGCATGACTTGAAAATCTAGGGGTTTGTCAACCAAGAACTTCCCCACTAGACACCATCTTGCATCTATCTCATAACGAATCGCATAGCCAAGATCATATGAAAGACCACTCTGCTCTTCCTTTTCTATCCGCAATCCAGCACACTGTTCCTCAAGCAACATCATTGAATCTTTCGTCGAAGCCATCGCATAAGAAAAAAGAAAACTCCCATAACAAACCCAACTCAAAATGCCCACACCATGTCACAAGACAAGACGAAATAGAACACCATGCAGAAAAACACCCAAAAACTACCCAGAAACGAAGACCAAAAATGAATACCTAGCAAAGCTTCTCTCGTTTTGGTAGGAGAGATAATTGTGAGAAATGAGAAACTGGTTCAAAAGTTATTGGATGAAGTTGGTGTAAGGTACCATAGTTATTTGGTAGGAAGAATTTTAAAATAGAAAAAGGTGGACTAATTTTTAATTTAGTTTTAATCTCTCTAACTTAGACATATTTTTGGGTTTTATTTTTTTATGAACCTAAACCATACATTTTTTTTGAATAATTATTATTTTTTATCCCTGAACTTTGACATTATCAAACCGTGCTCCCTAAAATATAATAGTTGTTAAAATTTTCCCCTACACTATTACAATTACAGAATCATAGTCCTTATGTTATCTTTTATTCTATTTTGACGTTTAAACAATAATGTGGCATAAAAATTAGCATTTTCGCTTTCAAACATTGATTACTACCAAATCGTGCCCCTTTAAAAAAAAAATTTAAAAATCTATTTTTTAATTGATTCTTCAAAAATTAATTCGAACCTTAAAAATTAAAAACAAATAATTGAAGAAGGATGAAGAAAATAAAAAGGAATAGTAAAAATTTAAAATTAAATTAACAAATCATTTATTTATTTTATTTAAAAATTCATTTAAATGTTAAAAACATATTAAAATTCAATTTTAAATAATTCAAAATTTAAAAATTATTTTTAAAAAATATATAATATTATATATTTAAAACGAACTAATTTTAAAAGAAAATCTAATTATTAAAATTAAACCTTAAATTAAAATTAAATAAAACCTTTTAAACTTAAAATCTAATTTGAATATTAAAAATCAAATACATAAACCTATTCCTTCTCGAGATTCAGATCTCCTTCAAGTCCATGTCGATGCGTTCATTATCGCTTTGTGAATTGATGAACTAATGGATTATATTATTGATTTTAGATGAGAAATTTGCATCTTTATTTTTTAAGTGAGCTGGATTATATTAATTGATGAATTAGTGGATTATATTGACCAAATATTTGATTTAGATAAATTATTCAATTGATTAATTTGAGTTTGTAAATATGAATTTATGAATATGAACAAGTTTGAATCTCATTTTGTTTAAGTGAACTTATATTTTCATGTTTAACTTTTTTTTAGTAGGTAATCATTTGGTACATTGTGTTTTTGTAAAGTGTCATTTTGATTCCTTGTGTTTATAATAATGCTCATTTGGTGTCCTGTATTTTGAAATCGTACATATTTTGGTACCCTGTATTTTGAAATCGTACATATTTGATACCCTAAAATCAAATTTAAATAATAAAATTTTGATGATTTAATCAAACGGCTATCAATTATATGAGTTCCAAATTCAAATTTAATTTCTTAATTACATATAACGTATGGAAATTTGAGTCTATGGTACCAAATATGTATGATTTTAAAATACAGGGCACCATATGAGCATTATTGAAAAAAAAGGGTACTGAAACGATAGATAATAAGTGCCTAGTATTCCAAATGATAAATCCTAATTGAATGGTGAGTAAAACTAGAAAAAATAGAAATTGGACATTGGTCTTGGCATCACTTTTCAACACAGAGACATGATAACCCAACTCTTGTTTGTATCCAATGAAGATCAAACACTACGACAAAAAGGACCTACGACGTCGCATATTAGCGTCAGTTTAAAGTGTGAACTGACGCGATTGATATTCTCAGTTCAATAGCATCAGTTAAAAATTGACTCAACCGTTAACTAACAGTGTAGATTCCTACCCCAATGCTTGTGTATGAGGCTCAAATTCATCGATTCTAAACCAACACCTCTAATCCAATGAAACGGAGCGTTTAATTATTAGTGAAGTTAGCGTCGATGTTAAACCGACGCTATCAAAATTTAGGATCGTCTCCCTCATTCCCTCCCAATACCCTCCAACGAAAAATTGCTTAGGCGCAAAGGCGACTATGAATTCAGGCCCTCCTGAGCCCTCCTAAGCCCCGAGAGTCCCTCTCGACCTTAGAACTCAGGCCCTCCTCCCCAACATCACCCCTAAGAGACCCTCATTCCACGACTTCACCCTCCCCACGGGTCTCCGCCGCCCTCCCATTTCCAAGACTCCCGACCATCTTCGCCCTTCTCAACCTTATTCTGAGAGCCACTCCTTCGCGGCTCCGCCCTCCCCCACAGGTCTCTACTGCCCCTCCCAATTCCAAGACCTCGCACGACAATTTGAATTTTTTATTAATTTTTTATCATAAATATATATGTGTAAATAAGTATATATAGATATATAATTATATGTTTATTTTGGTGTTAGTAAAATGATTATAGAATTAGGATTATAATTGTAGAATTATTTTATAAATTTTATTATATAAGGAATAGAAAGAAAATAGAATGTAGTTTAGTTTAAGTTTTAAGTTAAATTAATGATATTTTTAATTAGGTTAAATTAATTGAAAGTGTTTGTTATAATTTATTTCAATAATTTAATTATATGATTAGTTTTAATTTTTAATTTTGGTTAGGTTTGGCGTTTTTTGTTGTGGTGATCCCATTTGTGGATAGCTCCGATCCTCCGCCCCCTAACCACCTCCATTAAGGCGAGGTTAATTGTTTTTCATATTTTTAGTTTAGTTAAGTTAATTTTATTAATTTGATTGAAATTAGTTAATATTGAAATTGTGAAATTGTGGTTAGGTTTCGCTTTTTTTTTTTTTTTTTTTTTTTGCAGTTGATTGGATTTGGTGGTGATCCCATTTGACGACTAAGCATTTATTTTGGACGAGATAATTCAATGAAACTTCAATAGTATATATATATTGAATGATATAGTTATATTAAATTTAGCGGAATTTAGGATTAAAAGTTAGTTAAGATAGGTTATGGGACTGTGTGCTACGGTGATATAAGATTGAAATTATGCATGTTGATTGATTGTTTGATATTTGTGTATTATATGTTGTATATATGTACTTTTTGAAATTGGGAAATGTTTGTAGAAATAGGGGAAATACTGCCCAATTTTTTTCAAGATAATAACATTGATAGTTATGCATGTTTGATATTGATTGATACGTATGCATGTTGTTATTGGTTGTTTGATTTTTGTGTATTTATATGTGATGTCTATATGTAATATATGAATTTTGGATATGATACAAAATAGGGGAGATGCTGGCCAATTAGTTTTTAATATAGTAAATCTAGTCTTTGGCAAAATTTGAATTTCTTGGCTTGTTTGTTTTGTTTCATAGAAAATTGACAATGGATAGAGATTGGTTGTCTTCGGATAGACTATCAGTGAAATATAAGGAAAGTGTTGAGTATTTCCTGTAGTTTTGTGCAACAAATTTAGAAAATATAGATTTTGTTCCTTGTGTGTGTCTTAAGTGTGGTAATGTTGTGAAGATTAAGCCTATTATTGTGAAGGAACACTTATTTAGGAACAGGATAGAAAAGAGTTATAAGGATTTATTTTTTCATGGAGAAGGGATTAATCTTAGGCAGGAAGGAACCTCTAAGAATGATGAGGATGTTGATTTATATTATCAAGAGGATTACATTCCAAAAATTATTGATGATGCAAAGTATGAATCCTGTGTAGAACTAGAAAATTTTCAAAACATCTTAGAACATGCGGATAAACCTATATACCCTAACTGTAAAAGGCTCACCTAATTATCGACCCTCGTTAGGTTGTATAATTTGAAGGTCAAACATGGTATTTTCGATAAGGGTTTCTTAGAGTTATTTTCTTTCCTAGGAGAATTATTACCAAAAGATAATGAGATGCCCTCGAGTTTTTATGAGGAAAAGAATATATTGTGTTCGTAAGGCATGTAATATGAAAAAATGCATGCTTGTCCTAACGATTGCATCCTATATCGAAAGAGATTTGTGGATGCAATTTATGTCCGACATGTGGAAAGTCTAGATGGCAAAAGAAAAAGAATACAAATGCGATTAAGGATGGTGTCCCTGCCAAGGTGTTATGGTTCTTACAACCTATACCTTATTTTGTTATGTTCTTCCAAAATGCCAAATATGCTAAAATTTTAACTTGGCATGCCGACGAGAGGGTAAAATATGGAAAGATGAGACACCCAGCAGACTCACCAACTTTGAAAACAATTAATGAGATATGGTCAGTGTAACGACCCAAGCTCGCTAATAAGGCTTAATGGCCTTGATTAGTGTGCCTGAAGGGCATAATGGGAATTATGTGTGGTTTTCAATGATTAAGATGCATGATTATGATTTAAAGCATGTTATATGACTATTTGAATATCTGAGATGCATGACTATGTTTATTAGTATGCATATAGGGCCTGATTAGGTTAGAAGGGCATAATCGTACTTTTGGCCATTATGGGCATAACTGTATTGATATATGTGATAGTTGTCGAGACCACATTATTATGTGGATATATCTGTGATCTGTGACTCGAGACGATCCTAGTGAGCAAAGTAGCGAAAAGGTCACGGCGGGGATTTATACCCGGCTCGGGGTGAGCTTAGGGGTATAAATGGGAATTTAGTGAATATACTGGAGTCTATTCTCACATTGAGGAATATTAGTGGTGATTAGTTATGTATCGGGAGTTAAGCGGGAAATATTAGAGACACTCGAGGAGTTAGCGGGGATTGGGTAAAATGACTAGAATGCCCTTAAGTGGATTAAGGGGCTAGGAATAAAGGGGAGGGCATTAAGGTCATTTGGCTTTCTAAATATGGGAATTACTGAGACTTTATGTTAGTGGGAATTGTAGAGAAGTGTAGAAGTCTGAAAAAGAAGGAAAAGGAAGGGAAAAGAAAGGGGAGAAAACAGAGAGTCTTCTAGGTCGGTTTATATTTCCTTCATCTGTTTCTTGAGGATTTATGGAGTAAAGCTCAGAGGAGAGCTGGGATAAACTAAGCATCAAGGATTCTAAGCTAAGTTTGGGGAATTGGCAGAGGTTTAGCAAGGATTCATCAACACTTGAGGTAAGACTTTAGAGTTCTTCAGTTTCTGTTTCTAGTTTTTGAGCTATGGTGTTTAAGTTGAATTGGATGGAAACTTTAGGGAATTCAGGCCTAAGGCTGAGGAGGAGCAAGCCAAGGAAGTCTAGAGGCAACTTGTGGTTGAAATCCCATTAAAGGTATAAAATTCTAAGCTCTAACTTTGATGTTCAACTGGTTTCTGCTTAGTTTCATTGTCTAGAAGTGGCTATGGTGAATTTTGAGTTTGGGGATGCATGTGCTTGAGTTCTAGGTATTTGGGGTGCTTGGGATGAGTGGAGTATGGTCATAAGGTTGTTTTTGAGTTTGGCAAAGATTTGGAGGAGTTTTGGTTGGGGTTGGTTCGAGAAAATCGCAGGAGGGAAAAACTAGTGTTAGTCTGCCTGTGACTAGCGCTACAGTGCTAGCCTTTGGGCGCTGTAGCGCTAGGCCAAGCGTGCTGAGGGAGTTTTGCTTCTGTTTGTAGCGCTGTAGCGCCCTCCCATGAGCGCTGTAGCGCTACCCTGTCTTCTGAAGGGGATTTTAGGGTTGTTTGCAAGGGCTTTTGACCTAGGGTTTGGGGTTTGATTCCACCACCTTTTGGTGCAACTAGGACATCCCGGGGGCTCGGGATTGGCCCCGAGGCTAGATTTTGGACTTGAGGATTGATGATGACTTTGGCCCATGGTTGTGTTTAGGTGAGCACTAAGGCTCAAGGGGGATCGTGCTCAAGGAGTCGGGGGATCAAAGCTAGTGAATTGAAAGGTAAGAGAACTGCACCCGGTTATATGTTTATGATGGGACTAAGTGCTCCCGATACTTGTATCATGTCAATGATGGTATTACGCCATGGGACATGTAAAAGCGGCCTAAGAGTGCCGTACATTATATTTGCGCACAGGGCGCGACTTAGCCACTGGTAGCCGAGGACAGCTTAATATTCACTGAGCTCGGTTTAAGAGGGCCGGAGTCAGTTGGATAACGGAGGGAGCAGCCTGAGAGCGCTAGCCCTAGTTATCATTTGTGCAGTGATGTATGATATGAGTTGATATGTTTAGCATGTTGAATACTTAATTATACTGAATGACTAAATGGTTGAGATTATGTGATGCAATGTGAGATATTGACTTGTCTGTTGATTGCTTATGCTCTGTTGTTGTGTTTTCTTGCTGGGCCTTGGCTCACGGGTGCTACGTGGTGCAGGTAAAGGCAAAGGCAAGCTGGACCAACCCTGAGATGGAGGGCTGCGGGGTGGAATGTACATAGCCAGTTGTTCGATCGCCATGGTTGAGGAGTGGGTCAGGATAGGGATTGCCTAACTGCCTGTTTTTCCTTAATATGGCCTGATATTGTGTATAAACCTTGTGTCTTTTGTAAATAGTCTTTAAACTTAATATGTTTTTTGGGATCCCGTGTAAACAGATGATGCTTCTTAATGAAAATATGGCTTTTGAGACCAAAACATTTTTAACCCTAGTTCCTTTATAGTTTCAGTGACACAATTTTAATTAAATGACATGATTAGCAAGTCTGGCACTTTATAAACACACAGTGTAACGGTCTTGGCTATCCAGGGCGTTACAGTCAGACTTTGTCAATGAACCTGGGAATATACGTATTGCTCTTTCTACAGACGGGATTAATCCCCATACTTCCATTAGAAGTAAGTATAGTTGTTGGCCTTTTATGTTTGTTATGTACAATTTACCGCATTGGTTGTCTATGAAAAGGAAGTTCACAATGTTGACATTGTTGATATCAAGTCCTTCACAGCTTGATAATGATATTTATATATATCTAGCACCTCTTGTTGATGATTTATGTAGATTGTGGTATGAAGGTTTTACTGCTTACAATGGACACAGAAAAGAATCGTTTAATCTTAAAGTAATATTGATATGGACCATTAATGATTTTCCCGCAATTGGGAATCTTTAAGGATTTAGTGTGAAAGTGTACAAGACATGTATTATCTGTGAAGGGAGCACTAGATGCTAGTGCTTATTCAGCCTTCCACCCATTCGATAGCATTTTGGGATCCACTAAATCACTGTATTCGCCCAGAGATCAAGCGGTGCATAGACGCGTAAGTCATGACAATTATATATAATAACAAATCATTTAAGGTCAATTATATTTTGTATAGTGCCCAAGATTCATATGAGCTACAAAGATGACAGCCTGCAAGAAGAGCAAAACTCTGCCACCCTTTGGTAATAAATTTTTAATCACAACTTAGAAGTTATCAAATTATGTAAACATATATATGTATAATTGAAATATGTTTTGCTATGTTTAATAGTGCCAACAGTAGGATGATGACATCAAGTGTGGGTACGTAATTGTTACACCCAAATTTCGAGAATAAATAAATAGCCTCGAAATGAAGGCTGGAAATAGATAAGCTCAGAATTAACAAGTATTCAGTATGATACTCGAACAAATGATCAAGAAGTTCCAAGGTGCCACGTCAGAGGTGTTAGGATTAATGCCATAAAAGTATGTAAAGACATTTTATTGATTTAAATAATAGCACAATTTTATTATATTTGAATGTTATAATTATTGTTTGAATTAATTATATAATAATATCAAGAAAATTCTTTATTCATTTATGGGAATATGATCTTGTATTAGTACGAGAGAATTAAGATTATATATAATGAATAAAATAGTCAGTAGCATATTAAAGTATGGAATCTTTAATGAATGGTTACTAGTGCGGTTTACTAAGCATACGTGATGCAAGTGATCTAGATTCAAATTACAGATATGGATAGACATCTTAGTAAAGGTGTTGTTTATAATAGAGATTATATATTATAGGACCGATGAGAAATAATTATCTTTATAAACTTGTCGTTTGGCATAAAGATTTAGTTCTTATCGTAATAGATGATAATTTGTAGATCAGTCTAAATCCTGAGTATCCGTGAACTCCTGTTTGTGTTTATTGGATCTTTTGATATACTCATTGAGGTTTCATAGTATAATGAGGTTAATGAATTTTGTTTTGGAGATTCAATATCATGAATGGCTGGGAACATGATTTACAATATTGAATCCATACTTTCCCAGCGGATCAAATATTGATTCCCTTAAGAGTTAATTATGGAACAAATACTTATTGAGCTCAAATCTATAATTTGATTATAAATTAATTATTGGTTAGTGAATTAATGATACTATCAAGAGGTAATTAGAAGGATAAAATGGTAATCTTGACCAACTCTAATTAATGAACCAATAAGTGGAGGACAAAACTACATTTATTGATTATATCAATGGACTACAAGAGAAAACTCTATAATATAATTCTATAAATATTTAGAGCACAATTCCATATTTATAGGGAGTAATTAAGGAATCAATAAATAAGATTATTAGATTAAAGAGTTTAATTAATAATCTAGTTTATTGGAGATTCGTATTATAGGTCCATAGTCCCCAGATCACCTCTGTCCTACAGGGTCAAGGGTCAGGATGTCAAAAGAAAGATTTGTAGAGAGAATGACTTAATTGCAAAGGAATTTATTTTCTAGGGCAAGGAAATAATTATTTGAATATTATGGGCAATTAATTAAATTTTTAACTATATAGTTTTTATTTTGAAAAACTATAGGTTAAAATGAATATTAATCATTCTTGAACTAATATGAAAGATATATTAAAAGTTATCCTATTTATAATAAGATATTTATTTATTTAAAAATGATATTTTAAGATAAAGTTAATTTTGAATTAAATGATGTTTATTTTGGAATAATATATTGTCTTAAATATTAATTAAATAAACAAATGAGAAAATTAGGGGAAACCCTAATGTGGCTCACGCCACACGTATTGCACAGTGAGTGGCGCCACACAGGGATATTTCCTATCCATGAGATTTGAATTTTGAATTTCTAATAATTTTTTTCTTTAATTATATATAAAAAATTATCCTTTTCAAATATGATTTAAATTAAATAATTAAATAAGGTTATAACTGATTAGTTTTATTTTAATAAACTAAAGATTAATTAATTAAGTTAATTATTTTTATAAAACTTAAAGTGCAATACATTCAGGAAGAAGTTATTTTAAATAATTAAAAAGTATAGACTATCACACTCTCTCTCTGAAAAGAAAGCGATAGTTTTCTAAACCTAAAAAATTATTCAATAGATCTTCTCTCAATCAAACCTCTATAGATCTCATGTATTAAGTACATCAAGAGAGTCTTAAGTCAACATTTTGAATCTTACGTGTCACACACGTCCTTGTGTGTTTGAGGATTTGTCTAGAAGATTAAGGTGTGAGCTTTCAGAAATTAGATTGGAAGATCGTTGACTTATACAAAAAGTTTCGTTGATACTTGATAGGCTTCAAGAGGTAATCTCTAATATATTTGTATGTGATTTAATATATCTATATATATATGATCATGGCTGGTATTAATTACTTTTTAAAAAAAACTTATTCGGCTGCGTATCTCTGATTTACACTTTTAATACCAACAAGAGGTACTCGAGCTTGAAAGAAGAAGTCTCATCCGAAAGGTGAGTTCGAAAGGCTAATTAGATAAGGAGGTGACGATAATTTGAATGCTAAGCTCCAGGTTGTGTGCAAGCTCAAAAGCGCGTTGAAGTTGTAAAGAGGCTCGAATACGCGTTAAAGTTATACATGGATATGCTATTACGAAATCCCTACAATCATGGGGATTTAATTTAAATCGTGTAATCAATCCTATTGTTTAGGGATATTTATCTACAGTTAATGCAATTGATTGTATTTTAATGAACAGATTTGTTTTTTAAATTTAAATCTAATATATTGTAATATCCCTAATATTAAGGGAGGATATTTGAGGAACCAAGTTTATAAATAGTCTTGACGATGGTCCATAGAGGACACACTCAATTCTTTTATGCAAAATCTCTGTGAAATTTATCTGAAAGCTTTGACACAAAAAGATAAATAAAAGTGACTCGTGGACTAGATATATTTTAACTATCAAACCACGTAAAAATCTCTTTTCTTCTTTTCCTTCTAAATTATACATCTGCTTAATTTCTCTAGTTTTTAGTTGACGAAAAACATCGTCAATTGTTTGGTGATTTCATTGGGAGCATTAAGCATTCTTGTTCTTTAAAAGCTTCCGTTGAACAAACAATAAATGCACCTATTGGAAACATCCCCAGTTATGGAAATGGTCAACCATTGCTCAGAATCCCCAAGGAAAATACTCCTTAAGTGGAGGAACATCCCCAACGACCCGATAAATAGCCAATGAACAAACAAAATCCTGGTGAAGGGAGTGCATCATCGGCACTGCAAGAGCCTAGTCAAGGGTCTAGGCCACCTAATGAGGATTATTAGTATAATCCTGAGAGATATGTGCCAATGGTGGAGTTGGAAAACTGGAGAATGCGAGAGAGTTTGGTTGAAGCAACACGACTGAACGAAGAAATGACGAGGAAGATTGCAGAATTGCAAGTGTCCCCATGACAGACTAGTGAACGTCCTCAAGGTAGTAATACGACAAAGATAGCCAAACAAAGAGCCTAACAAAGTCAAGTAACAAGAGCTGGAGCAAGTCTTGGAATCAACTAGTCTGGGGTATCATCTTGAAACCCCTCACGAACCAACCTGCCAAGAGAGGTCCTAAACAACCGAGCTACTGCACCAGCAGCCAGGATTAATAACGCAGAACCAGCGAGGCAAACTGCGAACAACGAGAGACCACTTCCATCTCCAATCAGGTGTCCTCCATCACCCATTAGACATCCATCTCCAGCTAAAGATATACCCGAGAGCTCCTGGTGAAAACTGAGATGGGGAAAGGGCACCTCAGAGGCCTTCCCAAAGTGCTAGGAGTGGAAGCCGGGACAAAAGTCATCAAACTCGACTCGATCGTAGGGGTGATCGTGACGTCCCACTGAAGGCACATCAAGGATATAGACATGCTAGACAACCCCAACCATCGGGAAGTTATATGTTGACGTCATGTGCTACTGGAGTTAGGGTGCACGTGAATAATCCACCTCGAAATCATGTCCTACAACAACAACATCAGCCACAAAGAACTGTCAACTTCATTGAGGGAAGCCAGGATTATATCAGGTCGGTGAGTGTCTATAACTCCGACCATAGATATTATGAGAACTATTCAAATGATCATCCTGATCTTCGAGATCACCTGAACCAGAATTGGGGGTAGTTCATTCGGCCAAACCCAAACCTGAGGACATATTTAAATGCTCAAAGGGAGCCCATACAACCTGTGTACGAGAATAACTATAACCCTATACTGCAACAAGGAGTTGGAGTTCCCATGAACAATAACCAACTCCTAGTAGCACAAGCTCCCCTTCCGGTGGAGTCAGTTTAAGAAATCATTAACCAACTCGAGGAAGCGTTCAACTCCTTCGAGATGGGAAAAATAAGGATAAGGTTTATGACTGAGGTGAGGAGCTCGAACCCCTTGCTCCACATATCTTGAGCACGCATTTCCCCAACGAATTCAAGATAACTCACGTGCAATCCTAAGATGGGACTACCGACCCAGGCAGCCACCTGAGCACCTTCAATACAGTAATGAGAGCTAGCAATGTCAGATACGAGCTATGATGCATGCTCTTCCCGGCCACACTTACTGGGCTAGCAAAGAGTTGGTTTGACAAATTTCGAAGGCACTCGATCTCTTCATGGGAATAGCCCTCTAAGGAATTCTCGAAACTATTCCAAGCTGCAAAAAGCATCAAGCTGAGGCTTTCTCCTTGCCAAATATAATGCAGCTAGGAGAATCATTTAAAAATTACCTGGAAAGGTTTAATATAGAGGTAGCCTGAGCTTGCAACATTGATGACAATGGTCATCCAATGGATGTGCAAGCTGTAGTTCTACCAAGAAGTCCTCTTTGTTATAATATGCAAAGGAAACCCATGAGAAGGATAGTCGAGTTCACCACTCGAGCTTAGAGGTTCGTCAATGTAGAAGAGGCGAGGTCAGCACTTAAACTGGTTCCTCCCCCCTCAATAACTACAACGACTAACATTAGTTAGCTATGAGTTCGACCATGCCATCCGTGACCCAACCTTCAGAAGACAATTCTTCTAAGAGAAAGAAGAATGAAGGAAATAACCTCGAGACAAACGGGGGTAAGATAAAGAAAGGAGATAAGAATTTCTCCATATACACAGTGTATGATGTGCTCATAGACACTTAGGAAAAAATATTTTTCGCAAATGAAAAATCAGGTCCTGTTTAGACGACCTGAAGGAATGCAACATCAACGTGCCAAGAGGGATTCGAGTAAGTTTTGTAGATTTCGCAAAGACACGGGATATACAACTGAGGAATGCAGAAAACTCAAGGACGAGATCGAAGGTCTGATCTCGAGAGGTTACCTCGGACAGTATGTCTAGAATGAAAATTAAGCCCAAGCTCCGCCTAATCAAAGAGCAGCTTCAACTAAATCTGCTCAAGAAGCCACGACACCACTTGCGAGGGTGGATAATCAACCTCCCACAATCGATGGAGAAGATGTAATAACCATCGTTGGGGGACCTCACATTGTAGGGTCGAGTAGAAATTCTCAAAAGAAGTACGTCCAAGAGTTGTAAATTGGAGATTGATCTTCCTATGTGCCTGAACCGTGAGCGCCAAAATAACAAAGAGTTGATTCCAAAAAATTTACTTTCACTGAAGAAGACGGTTCCCATGTCCAATTTCCTCACAATGACCCACTGGTCATAACGTTCTAGATCACGAATAGGAGGATCCCCTAAGTCTTGATCGATAGCGGGAGCTCAGTCGACATCCTTCATAAAGCGACCCTGGTAAAAATGGGGTTGTCTGTTTGAGACATAAAACTTATGTAACTACCTTGTACAAATCCTCAAGAGAGGGAATCAGCTGTATGGATCCATTAAGCTCCTAGTGACTTTATAAGAGTATCCAATCTTGATAACTAAGATGTTGAAGTTTATAGTAGTGGACACCCCATCAGCCTACAATGTCCTACTCGGGAGATCAACCCTAATTGAGTTGGGGCAGTCACATCTGTTAGGCACTTGGTTGTAAAATTCCCAACAACTAGTGGTATCGGGATGTTGAAAGGAGATCAATTAGAAGCTCGAGAGTGTTATAGTAACTCCATGAATGGGACAAGTCAAGCCAATGCACATGCACTGATAGTTATAAAGGAAATTGAAGAAAGAATCTACAAGGTCGAAGAAGACAGGGTCGGTCTCGGTCCCATTGAAGTGCTCAAAGACATTTAGTTGATGATAAGGAAACCACCTAGGTGGTGAAAATCGGAAGAACCTCACAAAGGAAGTGATATAGCAATTAATTCACTTTATGAGGGAAAATCACAATGTATTTGTGTGGTCGCACTCATACATGATTTGGATTAGTCCCAATGTTATGAGCCACGCACTAAACATCGAAAAAAGCTTCCCTCTGAAACAGCTAAAGCGAAGACTCCTCGACGACGAAAGGAAAAGGGCCTTGAAAAAGGAGTTCGACAGATTGAAGGAAAATCAGTTTATTCGAGATGCTTTCTACCTATAATGGATAGCTAATCCAGTACTGGTCCCAAAACTGAGTGGCAAGTGGCAAAATTGTATCGATTATTCGGACCCCAACAAAGCATGCCTGAAAGAATATTTTCCATTGCCTCGAATCAATCAGCTCGTTGATGCAACCTTGGGTCATTATATCATGTCGTTCATAGATGCATATTCTGGATATAACCAGATAGTAATGCATGCACCTAATAAGGAGCATGATGGACAAAGGGCTATACTGTTACAAAGTGGAAAAAGGGCTATACTGTTACAAAGTGAGGCCTTTCAGGCTCAAAAATGCTAGAGCAACGCACCAAATACTGGTAAATAGAATGTTTGTCCAATAAAATTGGAAATAACATGGAAGTGTTTCTGAATGACATGCTAGTCAAGTACAAACACAATAATAACCATGTTGATGACCTCACAGAATTCTTCACTAACTTCAAAAGTATAACATAAGACTCAACCAGCAAAGTGCTCCTTCAGGGTATATTCGAGAAAATTCTTAGGATTTATAGTGGATGCTTAAGGCATCAAAGAAAATCTGGATAAGATCAAAGAATTAACCGATATTCCTTCACCTTGAAAGCATAAAGACATCCAGAGTTTAATGGGATGAATGGTGGCTTTAAGTAGGTTCATCTCGAAATGCACAGACAAGTGCCTACTATTCTTTAATCTTTTGAGAGGGGGCAAGAGGTTCAAGTGGTTAGACGAGTGCGAGCTCGCCTTTCATGCAATCAGTGCAACACTTATTCGGGAGGATAAGAAAGTACAAAGATTGGTTTACTATGTTAGCAAAACACTAATGGAGGCTAAATTGAGATATCCACTGATGGAAAATCTAGCACTATTTCTAGTTCATGCGTCTCAAAAGCTTCGATCTTACTTTCAAGTGCATTTTATTCATGTTCTGACTGATCAGCCACTAAGACAGATATTAGCAAAACCTGAAGCATCCGGAAGACTATTAAAGTGGGTAGTTGAACTCGGGCAATTCGAGATCACATACCACCCGAGAACGACGATAAAAGGTCGGGCCTTGTCTGACTTTATAGTTGAATGTACATGAATAACCAACGAAGAAGTCATAACGCCATCTCCCGAGCCATGGAGACTTTATGTCGATGGATCCTACAACAAGAATGGATTAGGGGCAGGCATTATCCTAGTAACCCCATCAGGAAACAGGTTTCACTCAACCATAAGATTTGTCTTTGAGGCTTCAAATAACAAGGCTGAATATGAGGCACTATTAGCAGGGCTCTGAGTAGCTTCCAAGCTGAAAGCTAAGGCCATACATTGCTATAGTGATTCTTAGTAGGTAGTCAACCAAGTGTTAGGATAGTACCAGGCTCGGGGGAATAAGATGGCAATATGCTTTGAAAAATTCAAAGAGGCATTCGAAAAATTCAAGTTCTACGTGAAGGAGCAGGTTTTGTGAGAACAAAACTCGATTGGAAATGCCCTAGCTCGACTTGCCACAACTAGGGAGGCTGACACACTCAACATGGTACTAGTGGAGTGTTTACTAGAACCAAGCATAAACGAGCTTGAAGAGGTAGAATGTAATGCCTTGGTTACCCTAGAACAGTTACGGTGAACCAGAAATTTGACTCGCTACCCGAGTCCTTTGGTTAAAAACGTGCTCTAAGTGTTATTAACAGGCTAAGGTGGAAAACCAATCAAAAGGGACGAATATATTTTATTAAATACATAAAACTGTTCATGGGCCCATAAAATCTTTCACAAGTTAATTACAACACAAAATGGTCATTACTGTTTCAAATTTACAAACCCGCCGACCTAAGCGGCAAAAATAGGGTAAACCCCTAGTTCCTCTGAGAACTCCTTGGCCGTGGTGGTCAAGCGACCGCATATGTACACATCACCACCTAAGCTCTCCACTCAAGGCTGGGTGAGCTTTTCTTTCCCTTTACCTACACCACATAGCACCCATGAGCCAAGGCCCAGCAAGAAAACACAATATAGCATGATATAATATCAACAATGATCATAATAATCATTCAGGACTTTCAATCCAAAATAGGTAAGTGACAGTTGCAAAAGTCACTAAGGTGGGTATAGCTCCCTTTAGCCACGTGACGATAGGGTCACCGGGGCTTAACAGATTAGTGAACCTTTCACTAGCTTAAAGAGGATAGGTGCATGGTGACTAGTCACCAACATAAACTTTCTCATGACCATAGAATCATAACCCTGGAACATCGTTCCCTAGCCATGTGACAAACAGTCACCTAGGCCTTAGGCCTTGGTTCTGAGTAACTAGCTTAGACTAGTCAAGCGCTTATAAGTTTCATCGACCTTAGGGTCGGTCCAGCATTAATGCCTTAGATTCATTCAATGCTAATATCGATTAGATCTAATCTTCATTCGGCCCTGCGTTCAGGACGCTTATGCCGTTTCTGACTCTTAGGTCAGTGTCCCTGACTAATCAGTGCCATATACAAGTAAACAATATTCGCTAGCATTTAATATGCAATCAATGTCCACATTTATCAACCAACATGCATCAACAACAATCATGAATGTCATATACACAAGGTTCAGTTTTCTTACCTCAAGTTCGAGCGAGAATAAAACAAGAACGACTCCTGAGAACGATTAACCTTTTGATTCCTTAGCGGTTACCTAATCATAACCAATTATAACCTCCATTAATGAAAATCAACATTGAAAGGGTCTTAACCTAAACACCACTCTCGGGACCTCGAAACATGCCCACACGGTGAGTAGATTCGATCCCGGGCCTTAAGGATTGAAACCAAGAGCCAAAAACACTTAAAAACACTCAAAAATGGATTCTGAAGGAATAGAGTAGCGCTATAGCGCTGCTCCCTAGTGCCCCAGCACTATTCTCAGAACCCCCAAAATGCCCAAAAGAATCCTGTGTAGCACTAGAGCGCCCTAGGGTGGGCGCTGTAGCGCTACCCCCAGACCAGCACTCCCCTGAAACCTTCTTCTATAACTCCTTCGATTCCAACTTGATTCCAATGCTTCCAAATCCCATTTTTGGTGCCAAATGAACCCAAAAACCATCCTAACATACCCCAAACATCACAACCATAAGAACCCTAGCCAAATCTCCCAACAAAACCAAGTATTCAACCTAGAAATCACAACAGAAAACTAGAACCAAAACAGGGCAAACCAGAAAATTCAATGGCTAGAAACTTACCCCAAGCTCAGCTTATAATGCTCTTCAATGGTGGAACACTCTCCCAAACTCCCAAGGCTTAGTTCCCAAGCTTGAATCCTCAAGAATGGCTCAAAAATCTCCAAGGAAACTGAAGGAGAAAAAGATGCGGGAAGGCTCTTGAAGATGCTCTATTTTTCTACTTCTTTTACAGCCTAAAATGGTTTATATCAATCCTACGGGTGAAAAGACCATTATACCCCTAGGTCAATTAAAGGTTTCTAAACGCTCCCAAGGGCAAAATTGGCATTTCCCACCTACTCGTTAATCATAATTAACGCTCTCCAATTCCCACCATTCTCAATAATCTCAAACCCCAATATCTCATATCCCGTTACCCTTTAATTCCCAGCAACACTTTAATCATTAAAATCACCCCAAGACTCATCTTGAGCCCCGAACTTAAACCTATTATGACTAAACCGCTAATTAATATTCCATGATCGTCTCATGCCGAATAGCTCGAACAAACCCACATTATAATGTGGTCTCAACAATATATCACTCACTTGCATACAAATATACAATTATGCCCTCAACGGGCCAAATTACCAAAATATCATAATAATCAAATGTGGACCCACATGCATGCATTTAACATCATATTATAATATAATTCTCATATACATGCATATTATCATTTAATAGCATAATTAAAAAAGTATGGCCCTCCTGGCCTACTAATCCCGCCATTAAACCGCATTGGGGAATCCGGGGCATTACATAGAAGTCGACATGACACCTATAATCGACTACCTTAAAATTGGGAACCTGCCTATAAACCAGAACGAGGCCAGAATACTGATGTACAAATAACCAAGGTACACTATTTTGGAAGGGAGAATGTATAGAAGAGGATATTCCATGCCATTACTGCGATGTGTAACTCCACCCAAGGATAAGAAAATCCTAGAAGAAATTCATGAAGGATTTTATGGAGATCACTTTGGGGGGCATAGCCTCTCGAAAAAAGTAATAAGGCAAGGATATTTCTGGCCTATGGTAAAGGAAAACTCATTCGAATAGGTAAAGCATTGTGACAAGTGTCAACGGTTTGCCTCGATACCTCGAGCTCCAGCAACCGAGCTCACCATGATGAACTCCCCTTGGCTATTCGCAGTATGGGGAATCGACCTCATCGGATCCCTACCAACGGGAAAAGGTGGAGTCAAATATGTAGTAGTTGACGTAGACTACTTCACTAAATGGACCGAGGCTAAACCTCTGGCCACAATTACCTCGAAGAAAGTTTTGCACTTTGTGGTGAAGAACATAATTTGCAGATATGGGATACTAAGAAACATAGTCTCGAACAACGGAACCCAGTTCAACAGCGAGCTATTCACACAATTCAGCGAGAAAAATGGGATTATTAAAAGCCTCTCCTCAGTTTCTAAACAAGAATCTCAAGAGTTATATGAAGAAAATGCTCGAAGAGGCTAAAGGAAGATGGCCAGAATAATTACCTTAAGTCCTATGGGCTTACAGGACGACAACTCGAACCTTAACTAGCCTGGAATTGGTCCCACGAGCCTGGAACGTTGAACATCTACAGCCATATTATCAATAAATTATGGAATGATGTTTATTTAGTTGTAACCAAGCTTGTATTTTCCTAAAGGCACTCTTTTCCCTTCTTGAGATTTTTCCACAGGGTTTGTTCTTAAAGGTTTTAATGAGGCCTTTTGTCAATAAAATGTCATTCATTTTCATTATTTTTATTTGTTATTTTTCGCAAGCTCTCAATATTCTCAAACCTAAGATTTCTCAATCATTGGAATTTAAGGGGGCAAAAGTGGTATACAATCATATCATATGCTCAAAAAAATATAACAAAAATAAAAATAAGTACATGGATCACTAACCATGGATGGGCATAAAAATAAGTGCATGGACCAATAACAAAGCACGAGCATAACTCCATTACGAGTTTGGATTAACCAATACAAATATGTGCATGGATCATTAACCAAGCACAGGCATAAAAATTAGTACATCGATCACTAACCAGGCACGTGCATAAATATATGTGCATGGACCTCACCAAGCACGAGCATAACTCCATTACGAGTTTGGATTAACTAGTACAAATAATTTGATACAAGGATAGAGTTGGAATTCTAGATTAACCAACAATATTCATAAATTGAGACAGAGCTGGAATTTTTTACAAAATAGTTTCAACCTCGCAACCTTAAGATCATACTCGAGGATGAGGAAAGTTACTATCACTAAGAAAAAAATAACTATACTAACGTCACTACATGCCAATATGTGTTTTTAAATGCAAGAATACCTGGTATAAGTAGTATTCGACCTTGAACATAACAAGGTCAAAGTTGATCAATCGGATGAACCATGTACGATCATACGAAAGTTTGAACTTAAGCTCGAAAATATGCTTGTGTTAGTAAACTAGTATGAAAGCAAGCCCTTAGTAATAAGCTCGAAGTATTTCGATACAGAAATATGATGCATGATATTAAGGTAAAAAGCTATAAGTAGATAATGTGCAAAAAAAAAATTCTAGCTAGAGAATTGAAAGTATAAAACTACTTTATGTTACATAAACATTCAAAAGATAATAAAAAATAGCTCGAACTAGAGCTATAAATTTTCTTTACTCCACGGGCATAGAAAAAAGACTATTACAATTATCAAATAATACCATGGGTCACAGCCCATGTTTGAATCTTCAAGGATTGGCGACTCTGGCATCCACCGATCCGGCTTGCTCCTTACCCTTCGTAGACTCTTGAGCAACGAGCTTGGCTTCTTCCTCCTCTAAATGAGCATGCCACTTTTCGACATACTCAGTCTCCTTGCAAACCACGAACTTAGGGAGCATGTCGGGATTCGTGACCAGATTCAATACATCGCCATATCAACAAGGTTGCCCTTCTTGGTTGTGAATTCCTCAAGAAGACGAGTTTTCTCGCTCTCGATGAACTAGTAAGTTTTCTTCTTGTCCTCCTCGAGTTTGGAATTTATCTCTTGAACCCTCTTAAGCTCCAAGCCTTTTTCCTTCAGCTCCTTTTGTGCCTTCTTAAGGTCATCCTCAGCTTGATCTGTGCTTGCTTGCACTTTGAGCGTACACCTTGCTCATTGCAACCTCGTGGTCCAAAATGTGTTTGTGCTGGACAAAGGCAAGGAAGGTCTGCAATCGAGAACAGATGTTAAACACTTAGAAACAAAGAGTTCAATGTTAAAATACAGAGTTAATTCATTTTTATTTAAAAATTACCAGAGAGAACAACTCTAACTGGAAGATCCCCTCTGGCTCAAACTTGGGGAGCAAGAAATCCCTCCATCTTCAGAGGATTCTACGGGAGTTCCTTCTCGATAAATAGGGGATACTAGACAGCTATCTCTTCCCAAACCTCCTTAAGACTGTACATAGATTGGAATTTACCTAACCAACTATCGTCTCTATGGAGCTTAAAATATACCCTTGATCAGACCATAAAATTGAGAAAGATTATGCAAACCCAAGTTGGTGAATGTTCTTCTTCAACCTTGATGAACCTTCAGAACACTTGTAGAACAACCACTTTTAGAAAATCCTTAGAACAATGCAAAACCACAAAACCAAGACTTATACACATTCCTTAACACTGTCCTAATACTCTATTTCCTAGACACTATGGATGTGTGAGGCTTTTCTAGTAGGAAGTGAGGATTGAGATTGAACAAGTCTTAAACTCACAAAGTCAAGAACTTTATGTATGGGTTCTTGCTGAAAACTTAAGATTCTTGGAGCTAAAGAGTGAGAGAGAGAGATTGGAGAGAGTGATCGAATCTTCCAAAACTCTATTTTGACCCTTATATAGAGTAGGCACCATCATTATCTCTAACCAATAGGATTAGACTTGTAAAACATGTCATTTAGAGAAATTTACATAACTTGTACAAACTTCAATAGGAAACACGTTGCCTGCATGCAGGCGATGGATTGCCTGCTAGGGTTTTGTTGAAACTCTAAGCATCAGGCGATGCTACACCACTTGGGTAGCGACGCATAACCACCCTCTTTGTTTTTGGAGACTTCAAAAGGCCCTAAAATTCTCCAAATGCTACCAAATTTTTTGGAAACCGTCAACTTTGGACCCAAAAATGTATTTTTAAAGTACCTACAATTGCAGCTCAAATTTCACATCTTTACTATGTGAAATTAACTAAGTATTTATACCTAGCTTGTATTTTAACACTTATCTTTTTGTAATTCACTAATCATAACAATCTCCCACTTGGTTAAATACAAACCCTATTCTTTAGCTTAAAATGATTTTGGTGCATAAAATAAAGTACATTTTGGTTTGAACTTTACCTTAGTGAAAATACCACAAAGTCCTATCGAAATCATTAGTTTCTTAAAAGTTTGAACTAAGTATTCCATATGATAAAACTAGTGACACCTCACACACCTCCACCGCATCTTTTGTTTTCCACTTTCTCGCTTAGCAGTACCATGGCTGTGTGCTCATCTCTTTAGGAACTTTCTGGGGAGAAACTCCAACTCCCATGACAGTCGACACCACCTCTAAGTCAACATAGGTGAAGTTCTTACCACATCTTTTCTACCTTTATAGATTCTTGTTACACTCAACTAAAGTTCATTAAAAGCCCTAGGCTTAACCCTAACTCGGTAGCAATCAACACTAACTATCTCTGATGGAACTCACCATTAGTTTTAGTGTTGAAACTATTCACTTATAAATGACCTATTCTTACCCATTGAACTCTTTCCCTTAATTTGTACAAGTTGAGAGTTGGGTTGCCATCATTGGTGAATCTATTATTCTAGGACTTTTAATCTCATCCCTTTTGAAGTTGAACTTACTAACCTTCTCACAAGAGATTTTGTAAATGGATCCGCTATGTTCTCGCTTGTCTTAACATATGAGATCGATATGATTCCACCTTGAATCAATTGTTTCACATATTCATGTCTGAGACTAATATGTCTAGACTTTCCATTATACACACTATTATATACTCTAGCAAGTATAGATTGGCTATCACAATGTATTGATATTGTTGATACCATATATGTGGTTAATGGAATATCCATCATGAGATTCCTAAGCCATTCAACCTCTTTGCCAGTTGTCGTTAAAGCTATAAACTCTGCTTCCATGGTTGAGTGTATTATACAAGTTTGCTTCTTGGAGCCCCACGAGATTGCACCTCCTCCAAGAGTAAACACCCAATCGGTGGTGGAGAGATTATCTCTAACTCTCGATATCCAATTAGCATTGGAATATCCTTCAAGTATCTTTGCAATGTTTTTATAGTGAAGACTATACTCTTTGGTAACCTTAAGATAACCAAGAACTCTATCAATATCTTTCCAATGATTCATAATTGGATTGCTAGTTATCCTACTAAGTTTACTAATCGTACATGTAATATCCGCTCTTGTGCAATGAGTGGCGTACAATAGGCTTTCTATTGCACTTGCATATTCCGATTGAGCCATTGTGTATGTGCCTCTTTGATTTTGAGATGACTAAATTTGTCGAACAGTTTCTCAACATAGTGGGTTTGACTCAACACAAAACTCCCACTATCCTTCTAACTTTGATACCTAGAATGATATCCACCTCTCCAAGGTCTTTCATTTTAAAATTAAAAGATAGAAACATCTTCATTTCTATCATTCCTTTCATGTCATTACTCAAAATCAACATATCATCTACATATAGACACACTAGTATGACATAGTCACCACAAGTCTTGGAGTATAAGCACTTGTCCGCATTGTTGTGTCTAAATCCATTAGAAACAATGACTTTATCAAACTTCTCATGTCATTATTTTGGAGCTTGTTGCGAACCATATGAAGATTTGACAAGTCTACGCACTTTATGTTCATTTCCTTGAAGAACAAAACCCTCTGATTGTTCCATATAGACCCCCTCCTTGAGATCCCCATTTAAGAATGTCGTTTTGACATATATTTGGTGAACATAAAGGTGATATATAGATGATAAGGCAAACAAAAATCTTATAGAATTTGTTCTTGCTACCGGTGCATATGTGTCAAAGTAATCTTTGGAAAGTTTGTATAGTGATGACTATACTCTTTAGTACCCTTAAGATAACCAAGTACTCTCTTAATAGCTTTCCAATGCTTGATACTTGGATATCTAGTAAACCTACTAAGTTTACTAATTGCATATGCAATATCCGCTCTTATGCAATGAGTGGCGTACATTAGGCTTCCTATTGCACTTGAATATTCCAATCCACAACTCTTCCATCATTCTTTTCAAACATCATGTTTGAATCAAATGGTGCATGTGCCTCTTTGATTTTGAGATGACTAAATTTGTCGAGCAGTTTCTCAACATAGTGGGTTTGACTCAACACAAAACTCTCACTATTCCTTCTAACTTTGATTCCTAGAATGGTGTCCACCTCTCCAAGGTCTTTCATTTTAAATTTAGAATATAGAAACCTCTTTGTTTCTATTATTCCTTTCATGTCATTACTAAAAATCAACATATCATCTGCTTATAGACACACAAGTATGACATAGTCACCATGTTGACGGTAAGAACTCGTCAATGAAATATGCATGGAAAACTCAAAAACTTAAATCAATATCTAATGAATACAAATGAACTTATAGAAACATGATGGAAAATTGCAAGTAGAAAATAGAAAGAAAACTTGTATTTTGCTCTTAGATTAATCTGATCTTACAAGAATTTTCCAACCCCCTTCAATGATGAAGTGAGGTTCCCTTTATAGTGGGCTTTAATGGCCCCTAATATATTGTGGTTCCAGGGGACCAGATTGTTCACAAGTATGTTGTCAGTGTGGTGGCACAGGTAGTAGTGGTGCAGAAGGTCATGGTGTCAGCTCTGGTACATAGTCAGGGTCCGTGGGAACGCCTCCACTACTTATTTTGTACGAGTGTCAGAGAAGTGGCACCAGACGTAGTGGCATAGGTGATTGTGTTGTCGGCCCTGATACATGGTCAGAGATGTGTAGGTAGTTCCTTCACCGTTGGTACTAACTTGTACCATCACTACCTATCTAGTACAAACGTCAGAGTCACGCCTCTATGCTCCTCATGGTTGTACAACCTGTTCCCATAAGCGTGCCTTGTACCTGAAGGTTTTTCTCGTATATCCAAGATACACCTTTGCTCCAAGCCCCTTTTTATTTTGATAATTATAAGAGGACTTGTAGCCTTGAGTGAGATAAGCATGTGGCAGTCGCGCCCCGCTAGTGACACCTTCCTTAGCAAATAGAGAAGGGCCTCATCAGCGGGGCATATGCTAATAACATAGGGGCATGGCCTCGAGAGATGATGCACAGGCTTGCAACCTAGGCGCGGCTGAGGCGTGGCCTCGCGAGACGGTGCGCCTTCTTGGGCACTTGGGCACGACAAAGGTGTGGCCTCGTGAGATGGTGCACATTCCCGGGCACCTGGGAGAGGCCTGTAAGGTATGGCCTCACGAGACGGGACGGTGCGCATTCTTGGGCACTTGGGCAAGGCCTGCAAGGCGTTGCCTCGCGAGATAGGACGGTGCGCGTTTCTGGGCACCTGGTCGAGGCTTGCGAGGCGTTGTCTTACGAGATGGTATGGTGCGCATTCCTGGGCACCTGGGAGAGGCCTGTAAGGTATGGCCTCGCGAGACGGGACGGTGCGCATTCTTGGGCACTTGGGCAAGGCCTGCAAGGTGTTGCCTCGCGAGATAGGACGGTGCGCGTTTCTGGGCACCTGGTCGAGGCTTGCGAGGCGTTGTCTTACGAGATGGTATGGTGCGCATTCCTGGGCACCTGGGCGCGAGGCCTGGGAGGTGTGACCTCGTGAGACAGGATGGTGCGCGTTCTTGGCCACCTAGGTGAGGCCTCTGAGGCGTGGACTTATGAGATGGTGCATGTTCCTAGGCACCTTGGCGAGGCCTGCGAGGCGTGGGTGAGTGGGTCGTTTGTCCCTACCCAGCCAGGCGCCCTTGACTCGGAGGGGGCACTTTGGGTGGGTCGTATGGTGACCTCTTTTGGGCAACGGTATACCCAGGTCGCTAAGGGTCTTTCTGAGATAGATTGGCGAAGTCTTGGGAATTTTTCCATGTTGGAGCTTGGGGAGACTCTTGTGCACTCCGCAACATGGGTGAGTTCATGCGTCTTACATTGGCCTTACTCTTTTATTTTTTGGATTCTTTGTTTGCTCATCATCATTATTATTATTTTTCTTGTGCAGACTTCTCTGGTGGCCCAACGCTTCGCCGACTCGGCACAGGACCTCTCCTCGTCGAATGCCGAAAGGGACCATCTAACGGTCATGGTCCAGGGGCTCGAGTGGGAACTCACTAATACCAAGCTTAAGCTTAAGAAGGCCCTGGCGAAGACCTCTTCATCATCAAAAATGAAGAAGAGGGCCAATGCCAAGGCCATGATGCTGCAAGAGAAGGTTGCTCACCTAGAGGCCGATCTTGGGGGAGCAGAAGCTAAGGTCGCAATGTTGCAGGAGAGGGTCACTCTCCTAGACGCAAATTTGGCTGAAATTGAGTATAAATCCATAGAGCGCGCCCTCTATGTAATGTGGAGGAAAAATCCTAACTTTGATGTTTCCTCCTTTGGTGAGCACGTCGTTTCCAGGGTGGTTGAGTGGAATGCTCGCGGCAGGAGGCGCTGAGATTCTGCTTCTATGATATTATCTTTTAATTTGATTTGGCTGTATGCTCACTTGAGCTTATCATTCAATTGTTTTTTTGTTGGAACTTTTATAAGTCCTGTTACATTATCGCGACTCCTTTTTTTCTGTATATATATACAATTACTTGCTTTTGTTCCTCTATGTTTGAGGTCCTTTTGAGCCCACAAAAGGGGTTCGAAAGGTTTTTTATATATATATATATATATACTTTTTTATTTATCTTGCTTGAGGTCCTTTGGAGCCCATACGAAGGGATTAGATAGGTCTCTCTTTGGTGCACCTTGATTGTATCTACAAGGATATGTTGACCCTTTGGGTTCTATTCATCCTTTTATATACTTTTGTGCGCGCTTATTATTTCTTGCGAGCAACATCCTTCTCATCATTATGCATAGTACTATTTTTGCAAGGGTCACTTTCAGGGCCCTTTTCTGGCTAGGTGACTTGGTGACCGTTCTAGACTTATTGGTGGATGCTCTCCCTGAGGTCTTTCCTCCCATGGGGGTATCAACCTTTATTAGGAGGCTTTTCTTGTAGGACATTTTCACCTCCTTGATGTTCATAAGGGTAGCTAATCCTCATGAACTCAAGTGATACCTTACAAGGTCTTCTTCTTTATTTACAAGGGGTTTATATATATATAAGGGTCCCGTTTAAGACCCTTTTTGGCTGTATACTCTACCCCTAAGTGGTTGGCGAGATTTATCTCGTCGAGCACTTTGATCATTTCACTCACGCATTTTGATAATTATTGTAAGTGAGAGTTAGATAGTGCGATCATTTTTCTCAAAGAAGAGTTCTTAATACATATTCATTTGACGTCACGACATATTCATTGGAAATGAGTGAAGTACATGGTAACCTATGGTGACTTTGTTCTTACTACTCATCAAAGAGTTCAATTTAACCTTCTACCTCATAGTTATTATATTAAACTTGCACGTTTAGATAGAACAATAGCAATCTTGCCTCAGACATGGAGGTCTTACTGATAATATTTTTTTAGTGCTCTGCGTTCCATGCCCTAGGTACCATGGTATCATCCAAACGTTCCAGCTTGTAGGTGTTAGGGGGCACCACCTGTGTAACGCCCTGCTTACCCCAGAACAGTTACGGTGAATGGTGAACCGGAAATTTGACCCGATACCTGAGTCCTTTGATTAAAAAAACGTGCTCTAAGTGTTATTAACAGGTTAAGGTGGAAAACAATAAAAAGGAAAGGATATACTTTATTAAGTATATAACTGCTCATGAGCTTATCAAAACGTTTACAAGTTATTTACAACTCAAAATGGTCACTACTATTTCAAATTTACAAACCCGCCGACCTAAGCGGCAAAATAGGGTAAACCCCCTAGTTCCTTTGAGAACTCCTTGGCCGTGGTGGTCAAGCGGCTGCACATGTACACATCACCACCTAAGCACTCCACTCAAGGCTGGGTGAGCTTTTCTTTCCCTTTACCTGCACCACACAGCACCCATGAGCCAAGGCCCAACAAGAAAACACAATATAGCATGATATAATATCAACAATGATCATAATAATCATTCAGGACTATCAGTCCAAAATAGATACGTGACAGTCGCAAAAGTCACTAAATTGGGAATAGCTCCCTTCAGCCTTGTGACGATAGGGTCACCGGGGCTTATAAGGTTAGTGAACCTTTCATTAGCTTAAATAGGATAGGTGCATGGTGAATGGTCACCAACATAACCTTCCTCATGACCATAGAGTCATAACCCTGGAACATCGTTCCCTAGCGATGTAACAAGCGGTCACCTGGGCCTTAGGCCCTGGCTTTGAGTAACTAGTCTTAGACTAGCCAAGCGTTTATAAGTTTCATCGACCTTAGGGTCGGTCCAGCATTAATGTCTTAGAGCCATTCAATGCTGATGTCGATTAGATCTAATCTTCATTCGGCTCTGCGTTCAGGACGCTTATGCCGTTTCTGACTCTTAGGTTAGTGTCCTTGACTAGTCAGTGCCATATACAAGTAAGAAACAATCACTAGCATTTAATATGCAATCCATGTTCACATTTATCAATCAACATGCCTCAATAACAATTACGCATGTCATATATACACAGGGTGTAGTTTTCTTACCTCTAATTCGAGCTAGAATGAATAAAGGAACGACCCTTGAGAACGATCAACTTTTAGTCCTTTAGCGGTCACCTAGTCATAACCAAACATGGGACATCATCAATAAAAATGATCAACTTAGGTTCCCAAACCAAAATCTAGCCTCCAGGACATCAATCCAAACTAATTCAAGTAGTAGGAATAATCCCGAGGCCTAAAACTTTGTTCCTGGGGCCAAAACACACAAACAGGCTCAACCCTGCTCAAGGGCTGCGGCCCTGGCACCTTGGACCATGGCCCCCAGCCACCACTGAAACAAGGGCTGCGGTGCCCAGCAAAGGAAATTTCCCCCACCTGCTTCTTTGAGCTAGGGCTGCGGCACTCCAAGAACAGGGCCGCGGCCCCCATCCCAGAACATGCTCAAACTCATTCTCCAACATCCAAAAGCCTCCAAAGTCATGCCTAAACATTACCAAATCATAAAATCAAAGTTCCCAAGCTTCCCAATGGTCCTAAACCATCAAAACCCGAGGTTCAATCGAACCAAAAACTCAACGATTCATAAAATCCAATTCAAAGTTTAGAAACTCTAAAAACTCAAAATTTTAAACTTAGATTACCTTTGATTGGGTTGTTTCTCATCGAATCCTTTGATCAAGAAGCTTATAATATTTCCTAGGATCGTTATGCCTCGATCCTCGCTTGATTTCGACTCCTAGAACTCGAGATATCTTCGAAAAGGCTTCGAATGGTAAAAATGAACTAACAGGAAAGAACGAGAGGTTTTCTAATGTACGTTCTATCTGACAAGCTACTTCAAGCTTAAGTAACCTCAAATAAAACCTAGTGCTCGGGGTCCCAACAACCTCCTCGGGGACATTATAGTCAAAACTTCCAGAATTTCATCCTGATCACAATAACTCCCAATTTATCATCAAATAAACATTCTTATTACCCAATAATTGACCCTGTTATGACAAAACCGCTAATCCATTATATAGGACCGTCTCATGCCGAATAGCTCGAATATATCTCCATAATAATGGAATCTCATTCACAAATCACAATATGCATCCAAATATACAAATATACCCTTAACGGGCAAAATTATAAAAATTTCATAATACTCAAATGTGGACCCACATGCATGCATATAACATCATATTATAATATAATTCATATAAACATGCATATATTAATTTAATGGAATAATTAAGCAGTTATTGCCCTCCCGGCCTACTAATCCAGCCATTAAACCGCATTAGGGATTTGGGGCATTACAACTATCCCCTCCTTACAGAAATTTCGTCCTCGAAATTTACCTGAACAACTCGGGATACTGACTCCACTTATCTGACTCCAGCTCCCAGGTCGCTTCCTCAACCTTGCTGTTCCTCCACAATACCTTAACCAAAGGTATCGTCTTATTTCTGAGGACCTTATCTATCATGTCAAGTATCTGAACTGGCTGCTCCTCAAGGGAGAGATCTGGCTCAAGCTCCAGATCTTCATAACTCAGAATATGGTTCACATTAGATATATACCTTCGAAGAGTTGATACATGGAACATATTATGCACGGCTGACAATGCCGGAGGCAAAGCCAATCTGTAAGCCACCTGACCAATCCTCTCCAGGATCTCAAATGGACCTACAAATCTAGGGCTCAACTTGCCCTTCTTCCCAAACCTTCTCACCACTTTCCACGGCGAGACTCTAAGGAAGACATAGTCTCCCACTTGGAACTCCATGTTCCTGCGCTTGGGATCTGCATAGCTCTTCTGCCTACTCTGAGCAGCGAGCATCCGGGCTCTAATCTTCTCAATGGCCTCACTAGTCCTCTGAACTGCCTCAGGACCCAAGAATCTCCTTTCACCTGTCTCATCCCAATGAATGGGAGATCTGCACTTCCTACCATACAACATCTCATAAGGTGTAACTCCAATGGTAGACTGATAACTGTTGTTGTAGGAGAATTCTATCGAAGGTAGATACTTACTCCTATATCCACCAAAGTCCAGTACACATGCTCTCAGCATGTATTCCAATATCTGGATCGTCCTCTGAGATTGCTCATCTGTCTAAGGATGATAAGCAGTACTAAACTTCAATTGTGTACCCATGACCTTCTGTAAACTCCCCCAGAACTTAGAAGTAAAAGTAGGGTCCCGATCTGACATGATCAACCTAGGTGCTCCATGGAGGCGCACGATCTTTCTCACATAGAGATCTGAGTACTGGTCAATTGTATAAGTAGTCCTCACTGGCAAAAAGTGAGCTGACTTGGTGTAGTGATCCACTATCACCCAAATAGAATCATGATGACCAACAGTCCTGGGTAAGCCCACCACGAAATCCATCGTGATGTCTTCCCACTTCCACTCAGGGATATCCAGAGGTTGCAATAACCCTGCCGGTCTCTGATGCTCAGCCTTAACCTGTTGATATGTCAAGCACTTAGCCACATACTCAACTACATCTCTCTTCATCCCCGGCCACCAATACAACGATCTCACATCCTGATACATCTTCATGGTGCCTAGATGCAAAGAGTAAGGTGTAGTATGAGATTCATCCAGAATCTCTCGCCTCAAAGCAGTGTCTAGCGAAACACATATCCGCCCTTTGTATCTCAACAAACCTATCTCAGACACTGTATAATCTCTGGACGCTCCAGCCAGAACATCCTCTCTGATCCTAATCAGCTGTGGATCACTCAGCTGACCCTCCTTAACTCTCTCCAACAGCGTAGACTGTAGCGTAATGTTAGCCAACTTGCCCACTAGCAACTCTATACTAGCTCTGGTCATATCATCGGCTAACTCTCTGGCTATCAGCTTCATACCATGAATCTGTCCCGGACCCTTTGGGCTTAAAGCATCAGCTACCACATTGACCTTTCTTGGATGAGACAGAATCACACAATCATAATCTTTTACTAACTCTAGCCAACGCCTTTGTCTCATATATAAATATTTCTGAGTGAAGAAGTATTTCAGGCTCTTGTGGTCTGTATAGATCTCACAATTCTCTCCATAAAGATAGTGCCTCCATATCTTTAAAGTAAAAACCATAGCCACCAACTCTAAATCATGAGTAGGATATCTCTTTTCATACTCCTTCAACTAACGAGAAGCATAAGCAATTACCTTCTATGATTGCATCAAAACACAGCCCAAACTCTGATGAGAAGCATCACAATAAATCACAAACTTCTCCTGATCTACCGGAAGACTCAGAATCGGAGCTGTAATCAATCTCTGCTTCAGTTCCTGGAAGCTGTTCTCACATTTATCTGACCACACAAATTTCTGACTATTGCGTGTCAGCTCAGTCAATGCAGCAGCAATCTTTGAGAACCCTTCCACGAACCGCCTACAATAACCTGCCAATCCAAGGAAACTTCTAACCTCAGAAGCATTCGTTGGCCTTGGCCAATCTCTAGCCGTTTTAATCTTTGCTGGATCTACCTTAATCCCCTCCTTACTGACAATGTGTCCAAGAAAGGATACTTGAGATAACCAGAACTCACATTTCTTGAACTTAGCAAAAAGTCTGTGTTCCCTCAGTCTTTGTAGAACCAACCTCAAATTCTAGTCATGTTCTGACTCAGACTGAGAATATACCAGAATATCATCGATGAAGACGATCACAAACTGGTCCAGATAATCCTTGAACACTCTGTTCATCAGATCCATAAAAGCAGCAGGGGCATTAGTCAATCCAAATGACATAACTAGGAACTCATAATACCTATACCTGGTACGAAAAGCAGCCTTCGGTATATCTCCTTCCTTGACCCTCAACTGATGATAACCAGAACGAACGTTGATCTTTGAGAATACCTTCTTACCTTTCAACTGATCAAACGGATCATCTATCCTTGGCAAAGGATACTTATTCTTAATTGTCAGCTTATTCAGTTCTCTGTAATCAATACACATTCTCAGAGAACCATCCTTCTTCTTTACAAACAGAACTGGCGCACCCCAAGGTGAGAAACTAGGTCTGATAAAACCCAAATCTAACAGCTCTTGCAACTGTACTTTTAATTCTTTCAACTCAGTTGGGGCCATTCTGTAAGGCGCTCTAGACATTGGCTCCGTCCCTGATGCCAGTTCTATAACGAACTCAATTTCTCTGTGCGGTGGCAACCCTAGCAAATCTTCTGGAAACACATCCAGAAATTCACTAACAAGTCCAGTGTCTTCTGGTCTCACTGGCATGATCTGAGTGGTATCAACCACACTGGCTAAGAACCCAATGCAACCTCCTTGCAATAAATCCCTAGCCCTCAATACAGAAATCATAGGAATGGAGGTCCATGCACAGCACCAACAAACACAAAAGGATCCTCACCTTCAGGCTCAAAGGTGACCATCTTCCTTCTGTAATCAATGGTTGCCCCATTCTTTGCCAACCAGTCCATACCCAGTATCATATCGAAGTCAGTCATAACCAACTCTATCAAATCCACTGATAACTCTCTACCCTCTACTGTCACTGGCAAAGATCTAACCCATCTCCTGGATACCACTAACTCTCCAGTGGGTAACAAAGTTCCGAAACCCACAGCATAAACATCACAGGGTCTACACAGTCTATCAATAATACTACTAGCAACAAAAGAATGTGTAGCACCAGAATTAATCAACACATTATAAGGGGTTCCATCACTAAGAAGCTGACCTGTAACAACTGAGGGAGAAGCCTCAGCTTCTGCTTTTGTCAATGCGAACACTCGAGCTGGGGTCGAGCTATCCGCCTTTCTGGGTTCTTCTTTCCTTGCCTTAGGGCAATCCTTTTTAAGTTGACCCACTGCTCCACATGAGAAGAAGGCCCTTTCCCTACACTCTCCCAAGTGATGCCTCTTGCATCTAGGGCACCCAGGATAAGACTTCCAGGCTTCACTACCACCTGGACGACCCAAAGAAATACCACAGGGCCGCCTATCAGGACCTGAAACTTGGAAGGTATCAGGAACCTACCTCTTCTGATCACTGGGGCCTATACCCCTACCAGAACCCACAAATGGAGGACCTGTCCTCCTGAAATCCCTTCTGGCTGCACTATCACGCCATATCCTATTCTCTGCACTCTCAGCTATGAGTGCCTTCTCAACCACCTGTGCATAGGTAGTAACCCCAGCCACAGTGGTGATACGTACATCACAGGCTAACTTGGGCCGTAGCCGCTGCAAAAATCTCTCTTTCCTGGTCCCATCAGTGGGCACCAGCTCCATGGCAAACTTTGCCAAACGATCAAATTTCAAGGCATACTCAGTGACTGATATGTTCCCCTGAAGTAGCCTAATGAACTCCTCGGCCTTCGCCACCCTGATAGCATCATTATAATATTTTTCATTAAACAAAGCCTGAAACTTTTCTCAAGTCAGAGCATTAACATTCTTGGTCTGGGTAATAACCTCCCACCAAATCCGTGCATCCTCCCGAAACATATAAGTGGCACAGGCCACCCTCTCATTACCAGATACCCTCATAAAGTCAAGGATAGTGGTAATCATACTCATCCACTGCTCCACCTCGGCAGGATCTGCACTGCCCTCAAATACTGGAGGTTGTTGCTTCCTGAACCTTTCATAAAGAGGCTCCCATTTATTTCCAACCTCAGGAAGATGCTCTGCTGCTGGCACCGACACAGGAGGTGCCTCTGATACACTAGCCACTGAAGGCGCTTGCTGTTGTCTCAGGAGACGAAGCTCTTCCCCTTGTCTCAACACTGTAGCCTGCAAATCACTGATTATCTGCTGCCAGTTTACAGGAGCTGGCTGTGGAATCTATGACTTGTCATGTTCCTGACCCTGGCTATTATTATTCTGGCCCTGATCACTCTGGCCAGCTGAAGTATCTGTGTGTCCTGGATTCATTCTTATTTGATACCTTGCTGAAATATTGATCAATACGGCCAGTCAGGTAGTAATAACTAAACCTCTTACCGCCTTACGGTCCAAGAACAAGCAGACAATTATCATATTCAACATTCATACAATTATACAAGCAGATACATGTTTATAGCATTTAGCACTCAACATGTATCACATAATAGTTCACAAACAACAATACTAATAAGTATGTTCCAGCAATCTCAATACTAATTAGCACACAATTGCTGAGGATATAATATTTCAGGGCACAGGTTTAACATGGTGTCTCATGCATACAAGTAAAGCATATATACTATATTTAAGCAGTTATACATATAACTACATAAATAGTTACGAAACCATGAGTTGAGCTTGACTTCAGTGATATGTGTACATGCCCAGCCAGTCCACAAGAACCCTAACCTTGGCATGCTCTCATACCAAGTTGTAACGCCCTGGTTACCCCATAACAGTTACGGTGAATGGTGAACCGGAAATTTGACCCGCTACTCGAGTCCTTTGGTTAAAAAAAACGTGCTCTAAGTGTTATTAACAAGTTAAGGTGGAAAAAAATAAAAAAGGAAAGGATACACTTTATTGAGTATATAACTGCTCATGAGCTTATCAAAATGTTTACAAGTTATTTACAACTCAAAATGGTCACTACCGTTTCAAATTTACAAATCCGCCGACCTAAGAAGCAAAATAGGGTAAACCCCCTAGTTCCTCTGAGAACTCCTTGGCCGTGGTGGTCATACGGCCGCATATGTACACATCACCACCTAAGCTCTCCACTCAAGGCTAGGTGAGCTTTTCTTTCCCTTTACCTGCACCACATAGCACCCATGAGCCAAGTCAACAATGATCATAATAATCATTCAGGACTATCAATCCAAAACAGATAGGTGACAGTTGCAAAAGTCAATAAATTGGGAATAGCTCCCTTCAGCTTTATGACGATAGGGTCACCGGGGCTTAACAGGTAAGTGAACCTTTCATTAGCTTAAACAGAATAGGTGCATGGTGAATGGTCACCAACATAACCTTCCTCGTGACCATAGAGTCATAACCTTGGAACATCGTTCCCTAGCCATGTAACAATCGGTCACCTGGGCCTTAGGCCCTGGCTCTGAGTAACTAGTCTTAGACTAGCCAAGCGCTTATAAGTTTCATCGACCTTAGGGTCGGTCCAGCATTAATCCCTTAGAGCCATTCAATGCTGATGTCGATTAGATCTAATCTTCATTCTGCCCTGCGTTCAGGACGCTTATGCCGTTTCTGACTCTTAGGTCAGTGTCCCTGACTAGTCAGTAACATATACAAGTAAGCAATAATCACTAGCATTTAATATGCAATCCATGTCCACATTTATCAATCAACATGCCTCAATAACAAATATGCATGTCATATACACACAGGGTGTAGTTTTCTTACCTCAGATTCGAGCTAGAATGAATAAAGGAACGACCCTTGAGAACGATCAACTTTTAGTCCTATAGCGATCACTAAGTCATAACCAAACATGGGACATCATCAATAAAAATGATCAATATAGGTTCCCAAACGAAAATCTAGCCTCCGGGACATCAATCCAAACTAATCCAAGTAGTAGGAACAATCACGAGGCCTAAAACTATGTTCCCAGGGTCAAAACACACAAACAGGCTCAACCCTGCTCAAGGGCTGCGGCCTTGGCACCTTGGGCCGCGGAGCCCCAGCAAAGGCAATTTCCCCCACCTGCTTCTTTGAGTTAGGGCCGCGACACTACAAGAACAGGGTCGCGGCCCCTATCCCAGAACATGCCCAAACTCGTTCTCCAACATCCCAAAGCCTCAAAAATCATGCCTAAACATTAACAAATCATAAAATCAAAATTTCCAAGCTTCCCAATGGTCCAAAACCATCAAGACCCAAGGTTCAATCAAACTAAAAACTCAACGATTCACAAAATCCAATTCAAAGCTTAGAAACTCTAAAAACTCACAACTTTAAACTTAGATTACCTTCGATTGGGTTGTTTCTCATCGAATCCTTCGGTCAAGAAGCTTCTAATCTTTTCTAGGATCGCTATGCCTTGATCCTCGCTTGATTCCAGCTCCTAGAACTCAAGATATCTTCGAAAAGGCTTCAAACGGTAAAAATGAACTAATGGGAAAGAATGAGAGGTTTTCTAACGTACGTTCTATCTGACAAGCTACTTCAAGCTTAAGTAACCTCAAATAATACCTAGTGGTCGGGGTCCCAAAAACCTTCCCGGGGAAATTATAGTCAAAACTTCTAGAATTTCATCATAATCTCAATAACTCCCAATTTATCATCAAATAAACATTCTTATTACCCAATAATTGACCCCGTTATGACAAAATCGTTAATCCATTATATAGGACCGTCTCATGCCGAATAGCTCGAATATATCTCCATAATAATGGAATCTCATTCACAAATCACAATATGCATCCAAATATACAAATATACCCTTAACGGGCCAAATTATCAAAGTTTCATAATACTCAAATGTGGACCCACATGCATGCATATAACATCATATTATAATATAATTCATATATTAATTTAATGTCATAATTAAGCAGTTATGGACCTCCCAGCCTACTAATCCAGCCATTAAACCACATTAGGGATTCAGGGCATTACAACCTGGGCAACTTGGTAGGTCCCTTCCCAGTTTGCCCCTAATACACCCGTGCTCGGGTCTCGAGTGTTGGGTAGGACTTTCCTTAACATGAGGTCTCTGAGCCTGAATGCCCTCTCCTGCACCCTTGAATTATAGTTTCTTGCGGCTCATGGCTGGTAAGTTCCCAACTTCAGTTGAGCCCTTTCTCTCCTTGCTTCCAACAGGTCCAAATTTGTAGCTAATGCTGCGAGGTTAGCCTGGTCATCATATGCTTGTATGCGGATGGAGTTGATCTTCATTTCTATTGGAAGGATAGCCTCGTAGCCATAGGCTAAGGTGAAAGGTGTCTCTCCAGTGGTGGAATGAGGTGTGGTCCTGTATGCCCAAAGCACATTGGGTAGTAGGCCAATAATACCCCTGGCGTATGGCCTTTTTTGCCGTAGACTGCCCCCAGCATGATTTCCACATTCCCCTTCGTGTATCTCTTGTAGGACTTTTAAAGCCTCCCCCTTGTTAATACACCATAGGAGTGGGGTGGAGAAGCCTCTCTTTTATAAAACTGCATCTCCCAGGGTGTATTGGGCAGCTTTGTAAGTCAACTTATGGGCATATTTTTTGTCCAAAGGAAATGTTCCGTCACTTAAGTACCTCAAGATGGGTGCAAACCATGACTCCCTAGGGTTATCGACCATGTGGATTTCCTCTTCTGCTATGCTTGGCTTAGAGAGGTATTCGACAGGGATGGACTCAAGCGTGTCTTCATCTCGGGTAGAGGCAAGTTTTGTGAGAGCATCAACATTTGTGTTTTACTCCCTTGGGATCTGTTCTATGGTGTGTTTTTTGAAATGATCCAAATACCCCTTCACTTTGGCGAGATATGCAGCCATTTTTGGGCCTCTAGCTTGTTATTTTCCTTTCACCTGAAACACTACTAGCTATGAGTCACTAAAGACATGTAAACAGGTTACCTTCAACTCCTTGGCCAGTCGTAGGCCAGCCAGTAGTGCCTCGTATTCTGCTTCGTTGTTGGAAGCTTTGAATCCGAATCTTAATGCACAATACATCGTATGCCCTTCAGGTTTTGTTATTACTATGCCAGTGCCAACTCCTCCCTTGTTAGATGCCCCGTCTACATGGAGGGTCCATTCTTCAGGATGGTTTTCCCCTTCACGTACCGGTTCATTCTCTTCTATTTCTCCCTCCTCATTGGGTCGGTGTGCAAATTCAACTATACAATCTGCAAGTACTTGCCCATTGACTGAGGTCCTTGGGGTGTACGTGATGTCAAACTGACTTAACTCAATCGATCATTTTAACAACCTTCCTGAAGTCTCCGGTTTGTGCAAGACTTGACGAAAAAGGGTGTTGGTGAGCACTTCAACAACATGAGCGTGAAAATAGGGCCTCAGCTTTCACGAAGTCCTTATCAAGGCATATCTAACTTTTCTATTTCTAGGTACCAGGTTTCTGTGTCTACCAACCATTTTCTCACATAGTACACGGGCTGGTGATGCTTCTTTTCTCCTTTGACCAGGGCATCATGGTCTGATACGGCTAAGTACAAGTACAACTTTTCCCCTTTTTCCGGCTTAGCCAAAAGGGGTGGTTTTCCAAGGTGTTCCTTTAGCTTAGTGAAGGCATCCTGATAGTCTTCATCCCAAGCGAAATTTTTGCTCCCTTTTAGGATGTTGATGAAAGGAAGGCATTTGTCAGTGGATCTGAAGATGAACCTATTATGGGCTGCTACTCTCTCGGTTAAGCACTGCACCTCCTTCTTGCTCCATGGTGGGCTCATTTCCAGCAATGCCTTGATTTTGTCAGGATTGGCCTCGATGCCTCGGGAATTAACCATAAAACCCAGGAACTTCCCTGACGAAACTCCGAACGTGCACTTGAGTGGTTTAGCTTCATTCTGAATTTTTGGAGGGTTTCGAACATCTCACTGAGGTCTTTTGTGAGCTCTTCTGCCTTCTTCATTTTTACCAGCATATCTTCTATGTATACTTCCATATTTCTCCCTATCTGATTCACGAATATTCTGTTCACTAGCCTTTGATAGGTAGCACCTGCGTTCTTTAACCCAAAAGGCATCACTTTGTAGCAATAAAGCCCCTTGTCTGTTATAAACGAAGTGTGCTCCTTATCGACCGGGTTCATGGGTATTTGATTGTACCTAGAATATGCATCCATGAAGCTGAGTAGCTCGTGCTCCACCGTGGTGTCTACTAACTAGTCTATTCTAGGAAGCGGGAAGCTATCCTTAGGGCCGGCTTTGTTGAGTTTAGTAGAATCCACACAAGTCCTCCACTTTCCATTGGGTTTTGGGATTAAAATTGGGTTCGATACCCATATTGGGTAGAATTCTTCTCGAATAAACCCATTTGCCTTTAACTTGTCAACTTCTTCTTTTAGGGCCGCATATCTTTCTGGGTCTAGCACTCTCCTTTTCTGCCTCACAAGCCTTGCTTTTGGGTCGATGTTTAAGTGATGACACATGATTGATGGGTCTATTCCCACCATGTCCTCGTGACTCCAAACAAATACGAGGTTGGCTTTCAAAAATTCTACCAACTTCTCCTTCACGGTATTTGAAAGGTTTCTTCCTTCCTTCAACATCCTCAATGGCTCATTCATGACTGTGACATCTTCCAACCCCTTTACTGGCTCGGTTCTGGGTTTCTCGGTGACTCCCGGGTCCAACTCGTGTGGGTTTGTGCCTTCATGCACCACCATTGCCATAGGCACTGATGGCTTTATGGTTGTCCGGAGGGATGAGTTATAACATTCCCTCACTTCCTTCTTCTCTCCTTTCATGCTTGTTATTCCCCCAGGAGTTGGGAATTTCATAGCTAAGTTGCACACTGAAGTTATCGCCTTCAATTCTCTTAGGGAGGGTCTCTCTAATACCGCATTGAAGGCTGAGACGCAATCCACCACGACAAAGTTTGCCATTATGATGGTTTGTCAAGGTTGTTCTCCCATGGTGAGGGCTAACTTAATTGCACCTAGGGGTTGTATTGAATCTCTGTAAATCCATACATGGAGGTATTACAGGGCTTTAGGTGCCGGATGTTCAGTCCCATCTTCTCCAAAGCTGGGCGATACAGGATGTCTACAGAGCTTCCATTGTCCACCAAGACCCGATGCACCCTCATGTTTGCAGGTTGGACAGTCAGCACCAAGGGATCATTATGATGGAAATGCACACCCCATGCATTTTCTTCGGTGAAGGTTATCGAGTCGTTCTCCCCCTTAAAACTCTTCAGGGGGCGTTGCTCCAAACATAAGATGCATGGCAGGGGACTTCGCCTGACCTCCCTGGCATATTTGTCTCGCCCTTTTCTTGATTAGCCTCCAAATCCTGGCCCTCCGAAAATGGTCCTAACTTCTCCTTGCACCTCTGGGGCTACCTTCCGTGCCTGTGGCGAGGATAGTCCTTCTTCCGGCCTTTCGTTCTCTTTGTGAACGTATCTGCCCAAAGTCCCCTGCGTATAAGCTCTTCGATTTCTATTTTCAAATGGATGCATTTTGCGGTGGTGTGGCCGATATCCTTATGATACTGGCAATATTTACTGGGGTCTCTTTTTTATCAGACTTTTTTCATTAGCGGGGGCCTTCTCAAAGGGACCTGGTTTTCATTCGTGACGAAGATATGTTCCCTAGCATGGGCGAGGTCAGTATAAAAGGTGTAGGGGTCCTATTTACGCTCATCAATGCGTTGGGGCTTTCGAGGCTGATCATCTCTATACCCTTCATAGACCCTCTTCTTCTTTGCACTACTTTGGCCTTCCCAGATTAAGGGTTTTGGTGGGGACCTGTCTTTTCTGGCCTTAAGGCTCTCGTGACCATCCTCAACAGGAATATATTTTTGTGCCCGCTCGTAGAAGTCATCCAGATCTGTGATCTATCTCTTAAGCATGTTATCCCATAACTTACTTCCCGGGCATACTCCGGCTGTGATGGCCATTTTTAACTCCCTACGGGTCAAGCTCCCTATTTTGGCTGCCTCCATATTGAGCCTATGGGTGTAGCTCTTTAGGCTCTCATTTTCTCCCTGTTTCACATTAGCGAGGATGGTGCCCGACATTGTGTAATCACGCATGGCATGATGTTGCTAGAGAAATTCATCAGAAAATTGTTGCCAAGACCTGATGGACCCTGGTCGGAGTTTGTACACAGGTCCTTTCAACATGACAGCAAAGCAATGGACCCTGGCCCTGGTACTAATTACCCTTAATTTCACCAGGATGTTAGATGCATCCAGATGGTACTTTGGATCTGTATTTCCTTCATATGGGGTCATATGAGGCTCGTTGAAGTTGGCTGGGAGCCGGATGGCTTGGATTTCCTTAGTGAAGGGCGATTCATGGTCGAACTCATCATCGATGGCTTCTCCTCAAGATGCGGTGATTATCTTTCTCCGGAGGCTCCTCATTTCTGTGTCTAGGTCATGTCTCCTCTTGTTCAAGGAGTCTCTCAATGTGGACGGGTTAGCATTTCCCTTTCCTTTGTCTTCCCAGGGCGCCATAGGAGGTGTAGTCCTTTTATCTGCCATTTTCTTGTTAAGTCTAAGGGTGTTTTCCTTGAAGTGACTTTGATTTTGTTACGAGGGTCAGCATTTTTCTTCTGCTCTAGTCTCTGGGGCTGCTTCAGTGGTTCGGGGCATTCGCGCTGTTTTGTCCGGGGGGTATTACTTATGGAGAGTCTAGTCCTCCCATCATCCACTGAGACTATGGTTTATGCCCCATCTTGAAATCTCTCTTTTTTCCTAGGGAGATATACGTTTGATTTCCCTTGTAGCAGGCCATTCAACACCTCTTACATGTTCTCTAAGGTGATTTCTAGTCTTTGGTTCTTCCGATGCAGTTCGCATATCTCCTCTTCGTAGAATTGAGACCTAGTACTCGAGCTCACGGGATGGACTCGGGGATGCTTGTCAGGCCTGCGCGTCGATGGGCCCAGATCTTGCCGACTGGAGTTCGGCACCTATGGCAGCTTTGGGGGCGGGAACTCGCCGACATCACTCGTGAGGGAAGCTGCTAACCTCGAACGATGCTCATCAGGTGGGACGACCGGGGACGAGGCCTCCCTTTCATCTTTGGGAACTCTTGGCACCTTTGATGCATTCACATATCTGGGTGGCAGAGGACTCTTCATGGAGGCCTTCAGTTGATCTCCATCGAGGTGTACCTCAACCTCCCGTGGTTCTCTCAAACTCTTAGAGCATCTCGGCATCTTTACTACCAGAATCAATGGAAGAACAGTGGCCTGGCACTTATCCTTCCCACAAACGGTGCCAAACTATTGACGGTAAGAACTCGTCAACGAAATATGGATGGAAAACTCAAAAACTTAAATCAATATCTAATGAATACAAATGAACTTATAGAAACTTGAAGGAAAATTGCAAGTAGAAAATAGAAAGAAAACTTGTATTTTTCTCTTAGATTAATCTGATCTTACAAGAATTTTCTAACCCCCTTCAATGATGAAGTGAGGTTCCCATTATAGTGGGCTCTAATGGCCCCTAATGCATTGTGGTTCCAGGGGACCAAATTGTTAACAAGTACGTTGTCAGTGTGATGGCACAAGTAGTAGTGGTGCAGAAGGTCGTGGTGTCAGCTTTGGTACATAGTCAGGGTTCGTGGGAACGCCTCCACTACTTATTTTTTATGAGTGTCAGAGAAGTGGCACCAGATGTAGTTGCACAGGTGGTTGTGGTGTCAGCCCTGATACATGGTCAGAGAGATGCAGGTAGTGCCTCCACCGTTGGTACTAACTTGTACCATCACTACTTGTCTAGTACAGACGTCAGAGTCATGCCTCTATGCTCCTCATGGTCGTACAGCTTGTTCCCGTACGCATGCCTTGTGCCTGAGTGAGATGCACCCTAGCTTCAAGCCCCTTTTTATTTTACTATGTATAAGAGGACTTGTAGCCTTGAGTGAGATAAGCATGTGGGAGTCGCGCCCCGCTGGTGACACCTTCCTTAGTAAATAGAGAAGAGCCTCATCAGCGGGGCATATTCTTATATCATAGGGGCGTGGCCTCGCGAGATGATGCGCAGGCCTGGGCACTTAGGCACGGCCAAGACGTAGCCTCATGAAACGATCCACGTTCTTGGGCACCTGGGCGCGGCAAAGGCATGGACTTGCGAGACGGTGTGCATTCCTGGGGACCTAGGCGAGGCCTGCGAGGCGTGGCCTTGCGAGACGGCACGGTGCCCGTTCCTAGGTACCTGGGTGAGGCATGGCCTCGCGAGATGCCTGGGTGCGTGGCTGACGGCAGGAGACACCTGGGTGCGCGACACCTAGGCACGGGTCCATAGGACCTTCAGTGAGGTAAGCAAGGTGAAGTGAGCTTGGGCCTCGTGTTGTGTGAGACAGGTCAATCTTGTGAAGGCCTTGCGTGAGTCCTGGGTCTTTCAAGATCATGTCCAATTTGCGGTGTTCACACACCATAATTTTTAGAGTATAAGCACTTATTCGCGTTGTTGTGTCTAAATCCATTAGAAATAATGACTTTATTAAACGTCTCATGTCATTGTTATGGAGCTTGTTGCAAACAATATAATGATTTGACAAGTCTACACAATTTATGTTCATTTCCATGAAGAACAAAACCCTTCGATTGTTCCACATAGACATCATCCTTGAGATCCCCATTTAGGTTTATCGTTTTGACATCCATCTGGTGAACATAAAGATTATATATAGATGATAAGGAAAACAACAATCTTATAGAAGTTTCTCCTGCCACCGGTGCATATGTGTCAAAGTAATCTATTCCCTCCCTTTGTTTGAGTCCTTTGGCTACTAACCTATCCTTGAAGGTTTGTATGGTGTCATTGGTATGGTATTTCTCTCTAAATACCCATCTTTCACCCTATTGGTTTGGACCCTTTTCGAAGGTCAACCAATTCCCAAGTGTGGTTAGACATAATTGAATCCATTTCATCATTAATTGCCTCCTTCCAAAAAGCGGAGTCTCTTGAAGACATTGCTTCTTTGAAAGTTTTGGGATCATCTTCTATTTAAAGTCTATTGGATGTTTCAAAGTAACTTCCTCATTATCACCTTCAACAAGGTACAATGTCTCTATTTGAGAACACTCCTCACTTGATCCAAAATCTTTGATCCTTTTACTTCTTCTAGGAAATTGAGGTTGCTCACCAACTATTCACTACTACATTAATAGCCTTTAACTTCAGTTTTTTAGGCTAACAGTCTTCGATTTTCGCTGAAATAGAATCCAAAGTCTATCATTGGGAAGTTAAAACCTTAAAATAACCAAAGTTAAAAATTAAGATTAGACTTAGGTTATTACATAAAAGCCGAAGTCTATTCTTACCTTTAACTTCAGTTTTTATGTAATATTCGAAGTTAAAGGGTTCCAGCGTGAATATTTAAACCTTTTAACTTTTGTTATTACATAAAAACTGAAATTAAAGGTATGAATAGACTTCAATTTTTATGTAATAACCGAAGTTAAAGGGTTATTTAAAAAAAAATATTTTGTTTTGTAATAATCGAATTGCATATATATTTTTGTTTTGTAATAACCGAAATATATATATTTTTGTTTCATATTACATAACCAATTATTTATTTTAGATTTAATATTTGGAAATCTAATTTATTTTAATACAAATAATGTTTTATTTCCGTTAATAACATTATTGTGATTTAATTTATCATTTGCATAAATAAAATTAAGCAAGTTTGTAATCTTATAAAAATATTCATATACTAAACATTCATTCTTTTGTCTAAAACAAAAGACATACTATTCATACCAATTGATATAATTATAAGTAGCTATAAACTATATTCACCTAATAATAAATAAAAGCTATCAATCTTGCTAACTATTCATTTTGTATTGGGAGGAGGACATCAATCTCACTTTACACATTTTTCCCATCAAACTATAAAATTGAAAAATAAAAATTAATGAGCATACTAATTATTTTATAGTTTATCATAAGACAAAATAATTTATAAAAATATAAACAAACATACTTTATTTTTTAGGACTCCCACCGCATTTGCTGCCCTTACAAGATCCCAGATGTATTTTAATACATAGCAACCACATTCATGATTCTTTGGTTGTTTTGGGCACTGAATATTGAAGATCTTAGTAAATTTCCCAAGCATGGAATTTGAAGAAGCCCTTTCGTATGCACTACATTAAGAAATTAAAGATGTAAAAAATTTGATAATTTAAACTTGAAAATTTAAGAAACATAATTTTAAAAATAAAATTTACCTCATCATCAATGCATCAATTTGTGGAGGTTGTTCTTGTACATTTAATGGGTCAAGAAATACGACCTTTCCTTGTGGCATAGCGATCACTAGCATCCAATGTTGACTAAAATAATAATTAAGTTAAATTAATTAAATGATTATATGACAAGAGTAGTTAAAGTAGTTTTAGGTAGTTCTTACTTCACGTTCCAAGGAATAAAGTACATTTGTCGTAGTCTATCAATTGTCATCAACAAATTGGCCATAATTGAAGTTGTACACTCCACATCTTCTGCATTGTTTGTACTAAGAAGCTCAATATCAAAAAACTTGAAATAGACACGTGTATTTTCGTAATGACTCTCCCAAATGCATCTGTAAAAATTTCTCAAGTATTAATTTATTTTTTTAAAATTCGGCAGAGTTTCCCCTATAGGAGTCTCATTTTGAGGCTTTCTAGTCTGAGTTGGTTCTAACATGTTGTCATCACATGATATGTTCTCAAAGAACTCAATGTCTCTTGATTCAATTATTACATTAGACTCCAAGTCTAATAATCTATGAGCTTTGCTATTTTGTGCATAAGCCACAAATGCACATCTTATAGCCCTTAGACCCAACTTGGTCATTTTAGGATCAATTCTCTTGTAATAAGCACACTTTAAGATAAATAATGTTTGGTTTCTTTCCTTTCTATAACTCATATGGAGAGATATTGTTTTCTTCATGGGAATATGAATCAAAATATGACAAGCTGATAGAAAGACTTCACCCACAAACTAAAATTCAATATAGAATGTAATTGCATAGCATTAATCATCTCAATAAATGTTCTATTTTTCCTTTCTGCTATAGCATTTTATTGTGGAGTATAAGGGGTCATAGATTAATTAATTATTTCATGCTCTTCACAAAACAAGTTATATTCATTTGAAAAATATTCACCACCCCTATCACTTCTAAGAACTTTAATTTTCCTTTCAAGTTGATTTTCAACTTGTGCTTTATAAACTTTAAACATATCAAATGCTTCATCATTATTCATAAGCGAATATACACATGTGAGCCTAGCGCAATCAACAATAAAAGTAATAAAATATCTACTTCCTCGTCTAGTCAACATTCCATTGAGTTCACATAAGTCACTATGCATCAAGTCTAACAACATAGAGATTCTTTCAACACTTGGAAAAAGTTTCTTTACCATTTTAGATATAACACATAGTTCACATTTATCATGCTGAACATTATAACAATCAATTCATCAACATTTGATAGCCCTTTTAATTATGCTAAATCCTATATGTGCAAGTCTACATGCCACAATTAATAGAATTTGAGTCAAGCATATAACAACAACAAGAAGAAACTTTATAGTTCACATTGTCAATAAATGTACAAAGTTGGAACATGCCATCACAAGCATATCCTTTTCCCACAAAAATATTATCTTTACACAAAATAAGCTTTTCGGAATCTATCACACCCTTGATTCCTGGTTTGCCAAGAAAATCGTCACTCACATGGTTTCTACTAATTTTCGGTACATACAAAACATTGATGTGTAGAACCTTCTTTCCAGATGTGAAGAACAACTCAATTGTTTGTTTGCCTTCAATCTTGGACCTTTTCTCATTGCCATTTTTTATCTCATACCCTTCCTTTCAAGATTCAAAGGTCTTGGAAAGAGTTGTATTATGAATGGTGGCACAAGTATCATGCCACCACCAACTCACATTTCCATGAATGGCATTAACTTCACTTAGTGTTGACACTAGCTCATCTTGGGTTGAACTGACTTTTGCCTCATTGTTTTGGTTCCTCTTGAACTTACAATCTCTAGCAAAGTGGCCATTTTCACCACACACAAAGAAATGTCCCTTGGAACTTTTGAATTGTCCCTCATTCTTCTTGGGCCCTAAGGGTTTTTGACCCTTGCCCGTGTTCTTACGAATTCATTTGTCCTTGTTAGGAGGGTTAGCCACCGCATCGGCCTTGGAAGTCTCTCCATTAGACTTATCATCATTCTTATCTCTAGAATGAGATTCCACCTAGTTTCTCAAGTGTTTGAGAATATCGTCCAATGAAATGCCCTCATTCCTATGGAGAGTTTTCTTCCTATAGCCTCTCCAAGAAGGAGGTAACTTGGCTATAATACCACCAAAAAGGTATTTCTCCAACAATATAATATTGATTGTAGACAATTTATTCACAACAATTTGCAACTCATGAATTTAAAGGAGAAGGGGTTTATTATCATGAAACTTGAATTCCATATATTGAGTAACAAGAAATTTCTTTGTATCTTTTTCTTCCGCTTTGTATTTCTCTTCCAAGGCCTCCCAAATGTCCTTAACGATCTTGGTGCTAGTGTAAATATCATAGACCCTATCCGAAAGAGCATTAAGGATGTGACCCCTACATATCAATTCATCTTCTTCACACTTCTTCCTTTCTTTGACAACTTCTTGGGTATAATCTTCCTTGGGATCTCCCAAGGTTTTTTGGTTTTTGTCAAAGATGTAGAAAACCTTCAAAGTAGTGAGCAAGAATCTAATCTTATCTTTCCAACGAAGAAAGTTAGTCCCATCAAACCTATCCAATCTTACAAAGTCTTGAGTCATGAATTTCAATGCCGAAAAAGAGTTAAATTCTTCATGATCTGCTATCTCAGATTATAGAGTATTAGAATGTTGGGGCAGAATGAGATAACTCCACCTCAATATTTAGGATCTACACAAAAATTGTATTGACAAAGACTAAATAAAGAATGAGAAAGATTATGCAAACCCAAGTTGATGAATGACCTTCTTCAACCTTGATTAACCTTGAAAGCCCTTGTAGAACAACCACTTTGAGCAAATCCTTAAAACAATGCAAAACCACAAAACCAAGCCTTATACACGTCTCTTAACGTTGTCCTAACACTTTATTTTTTAGTCACCATGGATGCATGAGACATTTTCTAGGAGGAAATGACGATTGAGAATGAACAAGCCTTAAACTCACAAAGTCAAACACTTTCTTTATGAGTTCTTGGAGAAAACTTAAGATTCTTGGACCTAGAGAGAGAAAGAGGGTAGAGAGAGATTGGAGAGAGTGATCAATTCTTCCAAAACTCTATTTTGACCCTTACATAGAGTAGGCATCATCATTAGTTCTAATCGATAGGATTAGACTTATTAAACACGTCATTTAGAGCAATTTATGTAACTTGTACGGACTCCAGTAGGAGACGCGTTGCCTGCTTACAGGCGACATAAGGCGATGCGACACCACTTGGGTAGCAATGCATCGCCTCCCTCTCTGTTTTTGGACACTTCCAAAGATCCTAAAAATGCTTCAAATGCTACCAAACATTTTGGGAACCCTTAGATACCTTCATGCATCACTTTGGACCCAAAAATTCATTTTTAAAGTGCCTACAATTGAAGCTCAAATTTCACGTCTTCACTATGTGATATTCACTAAGTGTTTATACCTATCTTGTATTTTAAACAATGATCTTTTTGTATTTAACCAATTATAATACTAGATATATTAAGTTTATAATTAACATATAGATTAGTTAAATAATATTTAGCACATTAATATTCATAAAATATTCTCTGATTAATTAGAGTAATTATTTAGATAGAATAATTATGTTATGGATAATACATAAAAGTGGTGTCCATAAGAGTTCTGAATTATTAGAACTCATACATATAGATATATGTAGTGTAGATATGGACACATATGATCAGAAATACTTCATCTCCTTATAGATGATGTTTACACAAGAATGGACTACCTGATGACCTAGCAGGATTGATCCACATGTGGGAAATATGTGGCAGTTTTAAGTGAACATATCCTCCTCGACCCTCGACCAGGATCATTGGTTTATCAAGTAATCATGGGCGACCAGCTTGGTTGCATATATTAAGTTATTTCCTTCAAATACGCAATCTTGTAATTACGTATTAATTATAATTTTTATTATTGTTTAGATACGCATGTATTAAATGTAATTAAGGCCCATTGGCCCAAAAAACCCTCTTGAGCCTATAAATAAGAATCAAAGGGCTAAAGAGAGGGGACTTTTGTTTTTCGAACATTTGGCTTAAGAACACTTGAGCTAAGAGATTCTGAGAAAGAAAAAAAGTGTTGTTATCCATCCCAATTGTATTTATCAGAGATCTAGTGAAACTCTTGAACCCTAGTTCATTGATCACTATTCTTGGAATACTACATCAATAAGAACACTGAGTGGATGTAGGTTGTTACCATTCTATTGGGGCCGAACCACTATAAATCGTTTGTGTCGTTTATCTTTTTTTCTGGAGTTCTTCTCATTTTTCATCTTACTTTATATAGTTTATCTGACTCCTTGTCGTTGGACAATTCGTGGGTCAACATTTTGGTGCTTTCATTGAGAGTTCAACTGAAGACTTCCAGAAAGAAGGGACAAACCTCTGGTGCTGCATCCACCCAGCCTCCTCCACCAAATGTGGCTGAAGATGAACCACAGTTGGATTTCGAAGAGGAGGAGATGGATTCTGAGACCTTGAGGACAACACTGAGTGTGTTGCAGGAGGAGTTAGCCAATCTGAGGGCTAATCAAGAGAATGTGGCTGAGACAATGGCATTGCAACAGAGAGAAATTGACTGTCAACGTCAAGAATTGAATGAGCGACAGGCTGACATGGACCACCGATAGAGAGATGCCACTGCAGCCCTAGAAGCAGCCATTCAGTTGGACCAGGGACAACCTGCACCAACTTCTCAATCAGATCAGCCACCAAGTGCACCACCACAATAAGGCCTAGACCCAAGTCCTCCACCTCAACCGGCAAGCCCTCAGAGGCTAGAACATCCTCCTGCAGCTCAACAGGATATTCCATTTTAAAACCCTGAGTAGCAACCAACTTCTCGTTCTAGTCGAGATAATCCCCATCATCAAAGGCAGAATAAGGCCAGACAATCTCCCCGAAGCCCTAGATGCCAAACTACTGAGGAACCGAACCCACCGAACAGGGGGAAACGTCCTTCTTCTAGAAGAAGACAAGTCGAGTCGGGCTCAGTGGTCAGGGGCCCCCCACGACATAATAATTCCCGTGGACCCACTGACCAGCCAGGCCTCCCCTGGACGCTCTGGACATGCCAGCAAGAGAAGGTGACAGTGCGATCAGCAGGTCGCGACATAACCAGTTGCATTTTAGAGATGGACACGACTACAATGAGGCTGATTTCGGTAGAGGAAATGATGGTCGAAGACAAGGAGAGAGGGGTGGACAACAAAATCCCCCACCAAAAGAAAATAGGTCTGCGAGCCAGAATGTTGGGTGGCAGCCTAGGCAACCTAACATCTTTGATCAGTTAGGTGCTAGCGAGCAAAGGCGTAGAGATGATGACTTGAGGGATGTGCTCAATGATAGGCGGGAAATACACGATGAGTATGCTCCTCCAGCACCGGTAGCCCCAGCAATACCAGTCGCAGTATAGGCCCAGATTGATGTGCTGAATCAGGCCGTACAACAACTGGTGGGAAGCCGAACATCCCACATCGAGTATGATCGGAGAAGAGGCACTCCGTTCATACAAAGAATAGCAATGGCAAAAACCCCAAGAAAATTTAAGATGCCAATATTGTCCAACTTCGATGGATATGGTGACCCAGTATCTCATGTGAATAAATTCGAGAAACAGATGGACATGCAAAAGGTGTCGGATGATGCTCGCTGCAAAATCTTTTCGGCCACCTTTTCTGATACTACTCAAATTTCCTCTTGCTAGCATAGTGTCATGGGTGATGCTCGTAAAAGAGTTCTATAGGAAATTCTACGTTGGTTGAGTACATCCGACTGAAGCCAACCAACTGGTCGAGATACGCCTGAAGGAGGGAGAATCCTTAAACGAATATGTCCAGCATTTTATACGAGCGATAGTTGGAGCTAAGACGGTTGGTGATGAGGGGAAAATGATGGCACTTACTGCTGGAGTGTGGTGCCACTCACCCCTCTGGAATAGTTTAAGGAAGAATGGGGTGAAGAGTACCGAAGAATTCTTGGATCGAGCAGACCAGTACATCAAGCTCGAAGAGGCGATTGCTAACAAAGGGAAGTCGCCTGCAGGAGACAGAGGGCCAAAGGAAGATCCTGCCAAAGCCGCCAATGGGTCAGATAAACCCAATGACAGTGGCAAAAACAACGGGAAAAATTGTGGAAAAAGGGCAAACAATGAGCCATCGATGTTTGAGAATAAGCGCTCTCAGGGTAACAGATACGAGCCAAAATTCACCCATTACACGGCCCTAGTCAAAATCAAAGTGGAGGTGTTCCAGGCGACCAGCACCAATGTCCCTTAAAAGCGAACGACTCAGATAAGGAAAGATATCTCCAAGAGAGATACAACCAAGTTCTGTCGTTTTCACAACAACTATGGTCATGACACCAATGAGTGCAACCAGCTGAAAGAAAAAATTGAGTTCCTTATCAGAGAAGGACACTTGAGGAGATACGTATGAGCCATTGTAGGTTCTCAGAGAGAGGCTCAAGGAGGCAACGAGCAGGCACTTGCACGCTAATGCTCGCCCCTTTATAGCTAGCTCTGCGGTGGGTACGTTGCTAACCATCTGTGGCGGGCCACACCTAGCAAGAGATAGTGGGAAGGCAAGGGAGCAATATGCCCGAACCTTACGCCATGACCAAGACATTGAAATGCTGAATGTGGAGGAGCGAATTCCCAAGAAAGCTCGAACAGAGGAAGAATTGATAACTTTCTCTGAGCTTGACGCTTAGCACGTCCGGTTCCCCCCCTAGTCGTGGATGTCCAAATCGCCAATATGATGGTCAAGCGGGTGTTAGTGGACATAGGGAGCTCAGTAAATATTCGGTACAAGTCTTCGATGGAAAGGATGAATTGTCCGTGAAGGATTTGGAGCCATGCAACCAAACCATTTATGGTTTTTCTGACGAAGGGCTCGTGCCAACAAGGTCGATTAGTCTTCCAATCACAGCAAGAATTTCACCTACGAACAAGACATTACTCACTACTTTTATAGTAGTTGATTGTCCTTCTGAATATAATGCTGTGGTTGGAAGACCTATTCTAGTCGACCTGTGAGCTGTGACCTCGGTATGGCACCTAGCCATGAAGTTTCCAACCGATGCAGGGATAGGATGCATGTTGGGAAACCAGCGAGAAGCGAGGAAATGCTACAATTCCTCGATTACTAAAGCAAAAAAGGGTGGTTCGAGGGAAAGAGCTGAAAAAGGGTTGCAATTGGCCAATGAGATACAAGCCCCATCAGGTGAGCACGTCGCCAAATAGGATGTTGCCCAAAATGAGGATAGGGATTTAGATCCTTGCTTTGGGGATTTTGAGGAAGATGTAGGACCATTCAAGGACCTCGAGGAGGTCTAACTCAATGAGTCAGATCCGACCAGGGTTGTGAAAGTTGGTAAAAACTTAGAAACAACAACAAAACAAAAACTGGTGAAATTTTTGAAGAAGAACCAGGAGGTCTTTGCCTGGTCGCACAAAGATATGGTTGGGATTGACCTAGCAGTTATCAGCCATGTCTTGAATGTAGATAAAAAATTTCCCCCAGTACAACAGAAAAGAAGGCTACTTGACAAAGATAGATCGAAAGCCTTAAAAGAAGAAATCGAGAAGCTGAAGGAGAACGGATTCATCAGGGTAGTGTTTTATCCATCATGGGTCTCTAATCCCGTACTGGTTCCCAAGCCAAATGGAAAATGGAGAACATGCGTGGATTTCACAGACCTTAATAAAGCCTGACCAAAGGATTGTTTCCCACTCCCAAGGATCGACCAGCTGGTCGATGCCACTTCAGGGCACGAGATCCTATCATTCATGGATGCATACTCTGGGTACAATCAGATCAGTATGCACCCACCTGATGAGGATCACACTAGCTTTCAGACCGATAAAGGGCTTTACTGTTACAAAGTAATGCCTTTCGGTATGAAAAACGCGGGTGCAACTTACCAGCAACTGGTCAATCACATATTCAAAGTGCTGATCGGCATAAATATGGAAGTATATGTTGATAACATGCTGGTTAAGTTGAAGAAAGTGGAAGAACACACCGGGGACCTGCAAGAGTGCTTCAACGTCTTTGTTGACGCGGTTCTTCGCCAACAGGTAATTAAGAGAAGAAGAGAAAGGGATTAGTGCCAAATGTAGAACCGAAACAGATATATGATCTTAGAGGATGAAAGAGGTGACTCAAGACACATTTTTTAAGTGGTTCGAAGGTTAAAATCCTTCTACTCCACTAGTCAATATTATTGATCTATACTGAGTATTTGATTACAGAGTATTTCTTACAAGAGATTATTTTTCCAACCCCTATCAACTCCCAGGGTCTCCATATTTATAGGAGAAGGCACCTAGAAGTTGGTAAGAAGGTCATCCCGTGACCTTCTTAGTTGTCGTATCAATTCTGTGACATTCATGATTAATTCCTAAACCTGACACATAAGTGTGGTCAAATCAATAGGTAAGGAGGTAATGGGCCGCACGGCCCAACCCAGTCGTGGGTGTCTGAACACGCACGTTCCTGCTGCGTGTCCGAGAAGTCAGGGGGATATCAGACACGTGATGCCTGATATATGCACGTTTACCTTGCGTGTGTTGACTTCACAAAGGGTCACAGCCTCCATATCAAGCTCGTACCACGAGCTTCATACTTAGCTCGGTCTTCAGCCTTCGGAATCCCTGCCCCGGCCTTGGGCGGTGAAGGCGAGCTCTAGGGGCTTCCTCGAGCTAAGAAGGCACGACATTACGACAAAAGCTCCGGCCCTGGGGATGATCATGAGGTAATCATGGTTAGGCCGAAGCTCGGCTTGCTAATCAGCCCGTGGGAAAATCAGGGCGTACATCTGCCCCCCAAGCTCCTGCTCGTGGTATATCACACCGTATATAAGACCACAGTAGGGGCTTTCAGACTTCCCCATGAACTCTTCGTATTCCACTTTCTACGTAGGCGCCTGATACGTGGTACATCGTGGGTGGTGACGGTACGTCTTACAAGAACCGCATTTAATGGCCTAGCCTATGCCCAGCCGTCGTTTCGTATTTCGAGTGGAGGGCCTCGGATCCCTCATCAGTGCCATCCAACGGTCCTCTACACGTGATCCTTTATGCATATAAAAAGGGGTGGACACCCTACGCATGGGCCACCCTTTCATTCGAAATTTTTTCAAACTTCTCTTCTTCTTCTCTCTTTATCTCAGAAGAACAAACACTCTACTCTGTTACTGCTACTTTCAGCGTTCAAGAAGCTTAGGCGCACGGATTTCTTCAAAGCTTTTGAAGCCAATACACCGACAAAGCTTTTACAAAGGCGACACCTCCAGCCACACACTGTAAGTTTCCTGACCATGTGCGTTTTGAAAATATATACCACTGTAGCATAGGTAAAATTTTTACTGTAGCCGCATGCAAGGTTTTACTGGGTTTTGTGGATACAGAGGGTGAAAGCCCTTTTTAGGTTAGGGTATCTTTGCTGTAGGAGACCATTTTAGAGTATGGGTTTTAGGATGCTTTCTCTGGGGAATATTTTCTGGGTAGGAGTTTTGGTAATTTTGGGTGCAAAACCGGGTAGCTTAGGGAACACGCCTCACAGGCGATTTTCCAACTTTCTGCCTACTGAAACTTCCCCCCAAGGAAAATTCTATCCTAACCCTCCTAACACACAAATCCTGAGTAATCGGGGATCTGTTGGGAGCACAGGCGCGTGTTCATCGAACCACGTGGTCCCACTCTCCACGGGCTGGGCTTACCTCAGCTCGTGCAAATAATAATTGCTTTTTCCTCATGCTTGGGTCGCCTTTTCTGAAATGTTTTCTTTTGTTCGTTAGGCGACCAGATGGCTCCAAAGAGGAATCTCCCACAGAAGAACGACAGAGGAAAGGCGAGGATGTCTAGCTCCCCGATCCTCCGCTTCGGGCCGGCAGTGGAGAAGGAGGTCGAGGTGGCTCCTGATGCATTCTTTGAGGCGGAGAGGATCGTCTCAAAGATCATCGATCAGGAAAAGATTAACAAAATCTTCCTTTCCCACAACATCGCCCTGGGGAAAGCATCCGTGGTGGCCCGACCTGCCTCAGAGGGCGAGCGGAGCTGTGCGCCGCTCGACGAGTCGTTCGCGACCTAGAGCGGTGAACATTTTAAGGCAGGGGCCTTCCTCCCACTGGATCAGTATTTTGCTGATTTCCTCAACTACGTGGGGTTGGCCCCATTTCAGCTCCCCCCCAACTCCTACCGTCTGCTGGCAGGGTTGAGGTATTTGTTCCAGAAGCATGAGTGGGAGGTCCCCACTCCTGCAGACATTTTATATTTCTTCTACCTCAAAGCCAGCCTGGACCAGTGGGGGCGAGGCGATGGGTTTTACTACCTAACTCGGTTTCCCAATACGGCGGCGGTCATCGAGCTGCCCAGCCACCCTAATGATTTTAAGGACCAGTTCTTCATGTCAACTGGGTTCCAGAACTGCGAGCACCACTACTTCAATCGTCCTCGTAAGTTCTTTTTATCTTTAGCTCGTAGGTTAGATTTCATACAATTCATGTGTCCCCTTCTGACTTTGATTAATCCTGCAGCTATCTTCGCGAGGACAAAGAAATCTGCGACCCTCGGGGGTCAATACGAGACACTGGCGGGCTTGCCCCCCAGTGAGAAGGAATACCGGGTGCTCGTGACGGACGAGACGATGGTGGCTTGTAAGCTGATTTTCCCAAATCAGACTTTGAATCTAAGGAGGCCTCGGGGGCCTCCCCCAGCTCGCTCCTCTATGCCCATCATCGTGGAAGAGCTCGCGATGGACGAGGACGAGAAGGACGAGACTCCACTTGTGAGGAGCAGGAAGTGGGCGCTGGAGGTCGCCCAGATAACAAACGAAGAGAGGATCCAGTCCGGAGCAGCCGCGGGTCCCTCGGGCCAAGGTAACCTTTACATATTTAGGAACTTAGATAGGGCCATTGCCGACCCCCGGCTAGCTAGATTCAACCCCCGACAGCTCATCCATCGTCACCGAAGTGATCCAGACCTGGACACAACCCTGCTCCACTACGTCGATCAGCTCGTGTTGGACTACCAAGATAGCCGACCTAGGGGTACCGTAGTAGTAGATAACACCCTAGCCTTTAGGTCGATCCTATTCGAGGAGTATGGGACCAACCTCCGCTCATGGCCATCCCTCCGGAGGGGTATCTTAGCTCCGGGGCTTAGGCAGTACGTAGGAGAATCTAGCCCTGAGTCAGACCCGGACCCAGAACTTGCACCAGTTCTAGAAGTAATCGTCTTAGGTTCTTCTTCCAGCTCGGGGGGTAGGGCTCCCTTAGTATTCGCATACTTTTTACCTTTAACCCTTTGCCTTTGTCTCTGTATGGTTGCTAACTTGTACTAACCATGTTTTTGTTTTGACAGAAGAGATGTCTCAGCCCGAGGAGAGCTTGCGAGGCGCAGTCTTCAGGGGGAACCCCTCAGCCGGGCCAAGACTGAAAAGGCTCCGGGTATCCAAGAGCGCCGTTGTGGTCTCCACCAAGTCTCCTGCAAAGGAGAAGGAGAAAACCCCGGCAGACCAGGTCGCGGGAGTGATTCTCCCTACTGCAGGAGCAGGCCAAATGCCTCCACCACCTCCGCGAGCTCCAGCCGCCACCCAGGACGCAGGAACGGAGCTCAGGACTTCGGCCGTGGTGGCCTCCGATGTACGCATCCCAGTCAATCCCCAGGATCTGGAGAAGATCCCAGAGGCCTTCCGGGGAACGGTGTATGAGTCGGCGAACTACGCCGTCAGCCATATATACAAGTTCACAGAGAAGGAGCTCCGGGCCATTGAGACAATGAGCCCGGTTGGCGTAATGGAGTCTTCAATATGCATGACCCTAACGGTAAGATGCCCTGTTTTCTTTAAAGCTTTTACCATTACACTTTGCCCTATTTTTCCTCTAAGGAAATTTATCTTTCATTTCTCGCAGGGCGTCGTCGCTCTTCACCGGAGCATCATTAGGGCCAAAACTCAGCTCGAGGATATGAGGACCGAGCACCAGGCCTCTATTCAGGAGGCTAAGGCGACTAAAGATGCCTTGGCGACCTCGAAGGCTGAGTTGGAGAAGACCCGCTCGAAGGTCCAAGAGCTCGAGACCTCCCTTGCAACCTCACGGACAGACCTCGAGGCCGCGAAGACTGAGATCCAGGCCGCCCTAGAGGCCAAACGGACCACTTCGGAGCAGTCCATGGAAGATCTGTTCTATCACTGCTGGGTCTACAATCCGGAGGCTGACTTTTCCTTCATGTCACCGAGTCTCTGGGTGCGCTTGCTGGTGAAGTTCCAAGCTCGCCTTGACAAAGAGGCGCCGCCTTCGAAGACTGGGGAAGGCTCTGGCGCGGTGGAGCAGGGTGAGACAGCGACCTCCCAGGGGCCATCTGACGGAGCTTAGGGCATTTTTTTTTCTTTTTCCCTTGAATATTTTTAAGTATTATTTTTTTTTATGTAACCTTTGTATGAGGTGTTTTCACCTCGAGACAATTTGCTTTGACGCTCTTAATTTACACTTTTTCATGCCTTTTCGCGCTTTGGTTACAATAATTTTTTTTTTGAGAAACTTAGTCCGCGTTAACTTTTATCCATATCTCGAGCTCTTTAGGAAGAACATCGATCAATAGATTTAAATTAACTTCTAAGTTTTATGACTCGGTTAAAACCAGGAACTTAATTTGAAAACTTAGTTCGTGTTAACTTTTATCCATATCTCGAGCTCTTTAAGAAGAACAACGATCAATAGATTTAAATCAACTTCTAAGTTTTATGACCCGGTTAAAACTAGGAACTTAATTTGAAAACTTAGTTCGTGTTAACTTTTATCCATATCTCGAGCTCTTTAAGAAGAACAACGATCAATAGATTTAAATCAACTTCTAAGTTTTATGACCCGGTTAAAACCAGGAACTTAATTTGCAAACTTAGTTCGTGTTAACTTTTATCCATATCTCGGGCTCTTTAAGAAGAACAACGATCAATAGATTTAAATCATCTTCTAAGTTTTATGACCCGGTTAAAACCAGGAACTTAATTTGAAAAATTAGTTCGTGTTAACTTTTATCCATATCTCGAGCTCTTTAAGAAGAACAACGATCAATAGATTTAAATCAACTTCTAAGTTTTATGACCCGGTTAAAACCAGGATAGGACTTAGTTAGCATTAACCCTTATCAATATCAAGCGTTTTTAAGAAAACAACGTTCAATCGATAAGAATCAACATCTAAGTCGTTAAGGAGACCTGGTTATATCCAGGTACCATATGCCCCCCAAGTAACTGGGAAAGGGTCTTTCGTGGTTACTTTAAGATTACACTTGCAAATATGGGTAAAAAGTTGATTTTCATTAATACATAAAAAGTGGCCTTCCAGGCCTTACAAGTGGATCATTGATAATATCTCTTTAAGTGGATGGCGTTCCAAGTCCGCGGGACCGCCCCTCCATCAAGTCGAGCTAACTTATAAGTTCCCTCCTTGTTGACTTCGATGACCTGGTATGGTCCTTCCCAATTCGGTCCCAAAACTCCATCTTTGGGATCTTTTCTGGCGAGGAAAACTCTCCTCAGGACCAAGTCGCCCATGCTAAAAGCGCGTTTTTTGACCTTGGTGTTGAAGTAGCGGGTGATTTTCTGCTGATAATGGGCGAGCTGGAGTTGCGAATCCTTTCGCCTTTCCTCAACCAGATCGAGGGAATGGCACAGAAGCTCATGGTTTCGATCTTGGTCGTAAGACTGGACTCTATGTGAAAGAACCTTTATCTCCACGGGGAGGACTGCCTCACTCCCAAAGGTTAGGGAAAAGGGAGTATGACCCGTAGGGGTTCGATGCGAGGTCCGGTATGCTCATAGGAACTGGGGGAGCTGTTCTGGCCAGACCCCCTTCGCTTCATCTAATCTTTTCTTGAGGCTCGCTTTTAGGGTCTTGTTGACAGCTTCGACCTGGCCATTAGCCTGAGGATAGGCCACGGAAGAGAAACTTTTTACAATCCCATGTCTTTCACAGAACTCAGTGAACAGGTCGCTGTCGAACTGAGTGCTGTTATCGGAGACGATCTTCTTGGGCAGGCCGAAGCGACAGATGATGCTTTTAACCACGAAGTCAAGCACCTTTTTGGACGTTATCGTTGCCAACGGCTCTGCCTCAGCCCACTTAGTAAAATAGTCGATGGCTACCACGGCGTAACGGACCCCACCTTTTCCAGTGGGGAGGGCGCCAACCAAGTCTATCCCCCAAACGGCAAATGGCCATGGGGACTAGATCATCTTCAGTTCGACTGGAGGAGCTCGAGCAACTGCAGCGATTCGCTGGCACTTGTCGCACTTCTTCACGTGCGAGATCGAGTCTTTGGATAGAGTTGGCCAGTAATACCCTTGCCTGAGAACCTTTAAGGCCAAGCTCTGCCCCCCAGCGTGGTCGCCGCAGAATCCTTCATGAACTTCTTGCAGGATGGCCTTCGCTTCACTTGGAAGAACGCACCGGAGGAGAGGTAGGGAATGCCCACGTCGGTACAACACCCCATCGACTATCGTATATCTCGGAGCTTGATACAGGATTCGCCGTGCATCGTTACGTCCTTCAGGCAGCTTGCCCTCGATGAGATATTTAAGAATGGGGGTCATCCATATCGGCCTGGCGTCGACCATCTCGACCTCCACCCAGTCTTCTTCTATACTTGGTATTTCCAAGAATTCTATTGGCACCAACCCCAAGGTCTCCGTCTCTCCCGAGGTGGCGAGCTTGACAAGAGCATCTGCATTAGCGTTTTGTTCCCGAGGTATCTGTTCGATCGATCCTCGCTCAAATGCGGACAGCTCGGCCTTTACCTTTGCCAGATAGGCGACCATCTTGGGTCCCCGCGCCTGATACTTGCCCAGAACCTGGTTTACCACGAGCTAGGAGTCACTGAAGCACTGGACGGAGCTCGCCTTTAACTCCTTGGCCATCCTCAGCCCGGCCAACAAAGCTTCGCCTCGGCCTCGTTGTTGGAGGCCTTGAATCCGAACCTTAGCGCCGAGTGGAATCTATGTCCCTCGGGGGATATTAGAATGATTCCGGCCCCGGAGCCGTTCTCGTTGGAAGAACCATCCACAAAGATCCTCCACTACGATTGGGGCGAGGTGACCTGGGGTGAGCCCTCTGCTGGATCCTCCTGGAATCCCGTGCATTCTGCCACAAAATCGGCGAGGGCCTGACTTTTTATAGCAGTTCGTGGAGTGTAGAAAATCTCGAACTGACTGAGTTCGACCACCCATTTTAACAAACGTCCCGATGCTTCAGGTTTTTGCAAAACCTGCCTTAGAGGCTGATCGGTCATGACGTGTACTGAGTGAGATTGGAAGTACGGCCTGAGCTTTTGCGAGGCCGTGATTAGGCAGAACACCAATTTTTCCATCAGTGGGTATCGTGATTCTGCCCCGAGAAGTCGCTTGCTGATGTAGTAGACTGGCTTCTGAACTTGGTCCTCCTCTTGTACCAGTACGGCACTAGCTGCATCCTCAGTGACAGCTAGGTAGAGAAAAAGAGGCTCTCCTGCCTTGGGTTTGGATAGAACGGGTGGTTCAGCCAGATGTGCCTTCAGGTCGAGGAATGCACTTTCGCATTCTACTGTCCATTCAAACTTCTTGTTTCCTCGGAGCAGGTTGTAGAAGGGCAAACACTTATCGGTTGACTTGGAAATAAACCAGTTGAGCGCTGCCACTCTTCCTGTTAAGCCTTGGATATCTTTCCGCGACCTGGGCGCAGGAAGCTCGAGCAGTGACCGGATCTTACCGGGGTTTGCCTCGATTCCTCGGGTATTCACTATGAACCCCAGGAATTTCCCTGACGCGACAAAAGTGCATTTCTGGGGATTGAGCCTCATGCCATTCTCGCGTAGTATTTTAAAACATTCTTCCAGGTCGGAAACATGGTTATCGGCAGTCTTTGACTTGACTAGCATGTCGTCAACGTACACTTTCATGTTCTTTTCGATCTGGTCCGCGAACATTCTATTTACTAGTCTTTGGTAGGTAGCTCCGGCGTTCTTCAGACCGAAAGGCATGACCTTGTAGCAATAGACATTAGTCGGGGTCATGAAGCTGGTGTGCTCCTGGTCCGCCGGATTCATCGCGATCTGATTGTAGCTTGAGTACGTGTCCATAAAGGACATGAGCTCGTGCCACGCCGTGGCATCCACCAGCTGGTCAATCCTTGGCAGTGGAAAACAATCCTTGGGGCAGGCTTTATTCAGGTTGGAGAAGTAGATGCAGGTTCGCCATTTCCCGTTGGGCTTTGGAACTAGCACGGGGTTGGCGACCCAAATTGGAAACTTGGCTTCATGTATAAAGCCACATTTTTTGAGCCGGGCTACTTCTTCTTCTAGGGCTTCAGCCCGGGTTATTCCTAAACGTCTTTGCTTCTGAGACTTGGCAGGAATGCTTTTATCTAGATGAAGCGTGTGCATGATGACACTCGGGCTAATCCCCACCATGCCCTCGTGGGACCAGGCAAATACGTCTAAGTTAGCCCGCAGAAACGTAGTCAGCTCTGCCTTCCTCTTGCCGCAGAGGTTTTTCCCGAGCCTAACCGTCCGTGACGGATTCTGTGGATCAAGGTTCACTTCCTCGAGCTCCTCGATAGCCTGGAGCTCGGATCTGTCTTTGCCTATTCGGGGGTCAATATCCTCGCTTATAGTGACATTTCCCCCTTTGGCGCTTTGAGGTTTTTCAATCTCAGGGACCGCTGAGGGTTCCTGAGATTCCTCTTCACTCAGAATATCCATAGCCAGCTGCCCGGGTTTAGATTTTCCCTTCATGGAAATGCTGTAGCATTCCCTGGCAGCGAGCTGATCGCCCTGGATAGTGCAGATTCCTGTCGAAGTAGGGAACTTCATGGCGAGGTGTCGAATGGAAGTGATAGCCTCGAAAGCTATGAGCGTAGGTCGGCCCAAAATGGCGTTGTAAGCAGCGGGGCAGTCTATGACCACGAACTCGAGTAGTTTGGAGACTGTCCGAGATTCTTCCCCTAGGGTGATCACCAGCTCGATCGTCCCTATCGCCGCTGATCCTTCTCCCGAAAAACCATACAGCATCATGGAGGTTGCCTTTAGCTCGGCGACGGTCAAACCCATCTTCTCTAAGGTGGATCGGAATAGGAGGTTCACCGAGCTCCCATTGTCTATTAGTACCCTCCTCACTCTCCGGTTGGCGAGCTGGACTGCTACAACCAAGGGGTCATTGTGAGGGAACTGGACATGGCCTGCATCTTCCTCTGTAAAAATGATTGGTTGCCTCTCTAATCGCTGCTGCTATGACTGGCGCTGCACCGGGATGAACTCCACTCCGTTGTGAGCCTTTAGTTCATTCACGTATCTCTTCTGGGCACCTCTGCTCGTGCCAGCCATGTGCGGTCCTCCAGAGATGGTGGATATCTCTCCTCTGACCACGGGGGGAAGGACATCCTGATCTGGGCTGACTGGTTGGGGCTTCTAGAGCAGGTCGACTCGCTGAGACCCTGTTCCACGAGTATTGAGCCAAAGGGCCGGTTTGGATGAGAGTCTCGATCTCATCTTTCAAATGCCTACAATTGTCAGTATTGTGGCCGATGTCGTTATGAAAACGACAAAATTTGGAAGTGCCTCTCTTTCCCTTGTGGTGCTTCAATGGCTCCGGCCACTTCCAGGGGACCCGAGTAGAGTTCGCCAAGAAGATACTCTCTCTGGACTGGGTGAGCTCAGTATACGTCGTGAAAACGGGCTTAAAATTATCTACGGACTTATTCTTCTTTTGGCCGTGCTGACTGTTGTCGCCATTGCCCTTTCTTTTGCCTCCACTGGGCTGGTTGCTCTGTGCGACGTTTGGGGTCGCTGCCACGACCTCCGTCCCTACTCCCGCGGGCTGATCGGGAACCTGGCTGGTTCCCGCAGCTGAGGCTTCGGCCACCTCCAAGTTTATCCATTCTCGGGCCCTGTTAAGGAATTCGTTGACCGAGTTGACTCCCTTCCTCTGTATATCCTTCCATAGGTCTCCTCCGACAAGGATTCCGGTTCTCATGGCCATGAGCTTAGAGCTATCATCCGCATCTCTAGCTCGAGCAGCGACGTTCGCGAATCTGCTCAGGTAGGCCTTCAGAGTCTCTCCGTCCCCGTTGAACTTTGACAAGTGAGGCATACGGAAACCAGATGGGTATGCCGTTGATGCTATATTGGGTGTGAAGAGTTCCATCTCGTCCCCTGAATCATATTCGTCTTTTTCTTTTTCAAACAGGAGTTTCCTCATCAGCTCCTCCATCTGAGTCAGGCGCTCGAGGGTTTGGTCCTGATGTCCTTGGTTATTCCGGGGCTGTTCAACAGCTCCGGATCCAGTGTACACATTTGGTGGGTTATTGCCCCTCCTATCTTGAGACAGGTTATTTGGGACATTCCCTCTGTTATGTACTCCGGACAGAACCCCCCCTGAACGAGCCTGGCCATCTCCTCCTGCTCTGTCCCCTCTATGAGAGTTGAGGCGATCTCGCAGGTCACCTCCCTGGGTGGTCTGGTGACTTTGTGCCGAACTTAACCGCTGACGCAGGTCTCCCCCAGAGAGATCACTCCAGCGACTTCCGGTCCAGTGGCTCCTGTTGGATAAGCTTGGAGTCCGCCTTTGGTGGTGACGGCCTGAGCTTTCCCCTGGCGCCCTGCTACGCCGGGAAAGTCCAGCTGATGGCGGGTTTCTCCTACTACCCCCATAGGCTGGGATGTCCCAGACGGGCCGAGGAGGAGACGGATATCTGATCGGAGATGGAGGATGCCTGACTGGGGAGGCGATCCTAGTTCCATCTGGACGGATCAAGTTTGGTGGGGACCTTTCGGCCCTGCCAACCGGTTGATCCCGCGCCGGGTGATCTGGACGAGGCACAGGATGGTCGTCGGGGATGGGCTGAGGTCGCGAGCCCTCCCCGGATCTCCATCTGGAATTTCCTCGAGCTCTCCTGGGCATCCTCGAAGATGGCTGGGAGCTAGGAGTTGATGTCCTGACAGAACGGTTGTATTGCTGTTGTTCGGTCCTAGGCATTTCCTCGAAGTTTGCCTCTCGATGGTGTGATGAAGGGGTGGAGTTGGCTGCCGGAAGTCTATCCGATTGGCTATGCCTGGACCGGTTACCCCGGCGAGACGTAGGAGCCTCGCCTTGCCTCTCTCCGACGTTAACGCCGGTTGTGAGAGGGGGTAATCGGGCCAGGATATCCTGGATTTGCTGGCTAGCTGTTATTAACTGACTCCACAGTTGAGCGTTATCCATTTCCACCGCAGTATAATAACATGGGTTCGGATTAGGTGGCCGAGGCACCGAACTACCGTATCATCTTGGCTCACCGTCTGTTTTCCTGGCCGCTGCTGGACTTCAGGAACTTGTTCATCAGGGATGGTAGTATGATGAGCCTCCTGCCCATCATGTTGTTCTGTCTCGTTACCATGCCTGGACCGAGTAGTCACCATAGTTGGATGTTTGCAGCAGCACTAATCGAACTTGCTCTCAATGAATGCACGAAACTGTTGACGTGGTTCTTCGTCAACAGGTAATAAAGAGAAGAAGAGAAAGGGATTAGTGCCAAATGTAGAACTGAAACAGATATATGATCTTAGAGGATGAAAGAGGTGACTCAAGACACGTTTTTTAAGTGGTTCGAAGGTTAAAATCCTTCTACTCCACTAGTCAATATTATTGATCTATACTGAGTATTTGATTACAGAGTATTTCTTACAAGAGATTATTTTTCCAACCCCTATCAACTCCCAGGGTCTCCATATTTATAGGAGAAGGCACCTGGAAGTTGGTAAGAAGGTCATCCCGTGACCTTCTTAGTTGTCGTATCAATTCTGTGACATTCATGATTAATTCCTAAACCTGACACATAAGTGTGGTCAAATCAATAGGTAAGGAGGTAATGGGCCGCACGGCCCAACCCAGTTGTGGGTGTCTGAACACGCACGTTCCTGCTGCGTGTCCGAGAAGTCAGGGGGATATCAGACACGTGATGCCTGATATATGCACGTTTACCTTGCGTGTGTTGACTTCACAAAGGGTCAAACCTCCATATCAAGCTCGTACCACGAGCTTCATACTTAGCTCGGTCTTCAGCCTTCGGAATCCCTGCCCCGGCCTTGGGCGGTGAAGGCGAGCTCTAGGGGCTTCCTCGAGCTAAGAAGGCACGACATTACGATAGAAGCTCCAGCCCTGGGGATGATCATGAGGTAATCATGGTTAGGCCGAAGCTCGCCTTGCTAATCAGTCCGTGGGAAAATCAGGGCGTACAGTCTTAAACAAGTATCGGATGAAGCTGAATCCCCTTAAGTGTTCCTTCGGAATTGGATCAGGGAGATTCTTGGGATTTATAGTGAACTCACGAGGCATTGAAGCTAATCCTGAAAATATCAAGGCCCTAATTGAGATGAAGTGGCCAACAAAGATAAAAGATGTTCAAAGCCTAACCGGGAGGATTGCTGCCTTAAGTAGATTTATTTCCAAATCTACGGACTAGTGCATCCCATTTTTTAATCTACTTAGGGACAATAAGAAATTCGAATGGATGGAGGAGTACGACAGGCCTTCCAGGATCTGAAGTCTCATATGTCGCAACCACCAGTTTTATCTAAGCTGGTTGAAAAGGAAACTTTGTTCATCTATTTGGTGGTCACAAAATATGCTGCTAGTGCTGTCCTGGTAAGAGAGGCGGAACATGTGCAAAAAGTTGTGTACTATATAAGCAAAAGGCTAATAGGAGCAGAACTGCGATATTCACCCATTGAGAAATTAGCCTACTGCTTGATCTTAGCCTCCAAAAAGTTGCGGTCATAATTTCAAGCTCACCCCATCACAGTACTCACCGACCAGCCACTATGGCAAGTCTTCCAGAATCCAGAAGCTGCTGGTGGATTACTGAAATGGGCAGTTGAACTTGGACAGTTTGATATTTCTTACTTACCACAAGTAGCAGTGAAGGGACAAGCTCTAGCAGATTTTGTCACAGAATTTACGGGGCTCCAAGACATTGCGCAAGCAGAAGAGCCTGAACCTTAAAGCCAAACTCCCTCTTGGAAGTTGTTCATAGATAGCTCTTCTAACGAGCACAATGCTAGAGTAGGTGTGATTTTAGTCACACCTAAAGGACATCGATTCCACTGCGCAAATAGATTCGACTTCACAGCGTCCAATAACGAAGTCGAATATGAAGCTTTGCTCATAGAATTAATATTAGCCAAGGCCATGAACATAAAGTTGATTGAAGTCTATAGTGACTCACAGTTAGTGGTTAATCAAATTTCCAAAGAATATCAAGCCAGGTGTCAGAAGATGGTTGCTTATTTAAACAAAGCAAAGAATTTGTTGGCACAATTTGACAAATATACTCTCCAACAAGTACCTTGTGACCAGAACTCAAACACTGATGCTTTGGCCAAGTTAGCAAGTGCAAAGGATGCTGAAACCTTAAATATAGTGCATGTTGAACATTTATCCTCATCAAGCATCCAAATAGAAGAAACCTCCCTGGTCATACAAGCAGCAGACACATGGATGACACCTTTCATTGAGTACTTAGAACGTGGAATATTACCGTCGGACAGAAACAAAGCAAGAGGCCTCCAGAGGCAGTCGGCTCGGTTTATCCTGGTCGATGGAGATTTGTACAGAAGGGGGAACTCAATGCCACTCCTAAGGTGTGTTTCAAAAGAAAAGGCTAAAGAATTAATGCAGGAAGTCCACGAAGGTTTTTGCGGAGATCATGCTGGGGGCAGAGTTTATCAAAAAAGATTTTAAGGCAAGGATATTTCTGGCCAACAATGAATGAAGACTCTATGGATTTTGTTCAAAAGTGCGACAAGTGCCAAAGATTTTCCAAGATACCACGAGCAGCCCCTAATGAGCAAAAATAAATGCAAAGCTCGCGGCCATTTGTAGTGTGGGGAATAGACTTGATTGGGTCTTTGCCCACGGGAAAAGGCAATGTCAAGTATGTTGTGGTTGCTGTTAATTATTTCACGAAGTGGGCCCAAGCTGAACCACTTGCAGCAATAACGACCAAGAGATTTTGTGGTCAAGAACATCGTGTGTCACTATGGGCTTCCAAGGAAGATTGTTTCAAATAATGGCACACAGTTCGATAGTGATATGTTCACTGATTTTTGTGAAAGGCATGGGGTTATCAAGAGTTTTTCTTCAATAGCTCATTTACAGGCAAACAGACAGGTTGAAGCTATCAATAAGACACTGAAGGATACTCTGGAAAAAAAAAAAGGCTTGAAGAAGTGAAGGGGGCATGGCTAGAATAGTTACCTGAAGTTCTTTGGTCATATAGAACATCCCACCGAACAACAACAGGTCATACTCCATTTTTCTTGGCCTATGGGTATGAGGCTATGTTGCCTGTTGAATTAGATCTGCCATCGCACCGAAGGTTGGCATACGATCAACACGTTAATAATCAGTCATTGATGGAATCTCTGGGTTTGTTCGATGAAAGGCACGAGCAATCTCAACACTGAGTAGCAACTTACCAATAAAAGGTCGTTCGGTATTTCAACTCTAAAGTACGCGAAAGAAAGTTTAATGTGGGAGATTTTTCACCTAGAAGAGTTTTCCTCAACACCTGCGATCAAGCTATTGGAGTGCTTGGACCTAACTGGGTGCGGGCCATACCAAATCGAAGAAGTCCTAAATCCATGCACTTATAAACTTGCTCGCTTAAATGGAGATCTCGTTCCTCGTTATTGGAATGGAGAACACCTGCGCATGTATTATTAATAAAGAGTTCTTTCTAAAGAATTGGCTTGTATTAATTTCACTTTTTACAAGATTATAAACAAGGGTTAGTTAATCATATGATTGATGGTTTATACATGTAAGATCAAATTTTTGATCACTCATACAGACACGATTGTCCATTTATTACGAGAAATAAAAGGAACTGTGCACAGCCAGTTATTCTTGCCAATCATTGTATTTATTACAAGTATTTGCTCATTACGTGTGTTGTTTTGCTCTATTATCAATTTTATAAGTATTTATTCTGAGCAGTAATGTTCGAACAGGTCCTGGTCAAAGCAAGTGACTGAAGACCTTAAGCTCCTCAATCACTTGGGGGGCATATAAGGTATCAAGCAAGCAAAGCATATCAATAAGTATATGTAAACACACGAGCAAAATAAGGGAAAGCATGCTACAGTACTTAGAGTACTTTTCAAAATTTTGTTTAAATTTTTTATATCAAAATAGAGTGCTATGCTAAGTTCGGTCATGCGAGCATATGTTATAATAAAGTGCAAATATTATAATGTGAAAAGTAAAATCTTTTCACCGCGATAAGTTTCTGTTCGGATGAAATTGTTAATTAAAAGAAAAAGCTGCCCGTGCAACAAAAAGATAAATTGTCTTGACATCATGAACCGAGGTTCTAGTGTCCCTAGTTACAAGTTAAAATAAATACAGGTAAAAATTTATGAAGCAGCAGAAGGATCCTGAGGCTCTTGTGGCTGCTGGTTGACGGTGGCCCCAGCATTTTCTTTGACGCCCTCAATGCCTATTGCCAAAGATATCTCAGGGGATCCCTGAGCCCTCTCCTCCTCTTCAAGCCGAGCGACACACTTTGCCAACTCAGCCTCCCTTATGGGGTCTGGTAGATAGGTAAAGTCCGCCTTGGGATTGCTCTTCCAGAACATATAGAAGCATTGGAATGCCGCTCCTTCGTACTTCTCCAGGTTGCGGGCATTGGTCTCCTCAAGGTCAGTAACCTCTTTGCGCCTGATTTCCAACTCCGATTGAAGTTTGTTGGCTTCTCGATAGTTTATCAGCGAGGCTTCCTTATACCTCTCCTTGGAGGCTGAAATTTTGACCGCAGAGTCCTCCTTCTTCTTCAGTTCCTCCTCGAGCTTGGTAATCTTAGCTTCAGTTGCTCACAACTCTACAGCATGCTTGGCCTCAACCACCTTGTGCTGCTCGACGAGCCTCTCCTTAGCCACCTTCATCTCTTCAGCATGCTTGGCGACCACCTCCTCCAAGTGGCACCAACTGGTACTCACGGTTAGAATCCCCTGCGATCAGAAAATAAAAATAAAAGGTTGTTAGTATTCATTAGAGAGATAAGCAATCAAACCACAATGGAAGCAGCTGCTTACAGTGAGTAATTCGTTTAGCGCGTGGCTAAGGAGCTGGTCCACCGGCATGGTAGGAGTGTTGCTAAAAGATTCCAAACTACATCAGTGTCTGGACAGTTTCTTTAGCCTGTCACTGGCCGAAGTGCAGGCGGAGTTCAGGATCGCCTCGACCAGAGTTTTATCTAGCTAAGCAGCAGGACTTGGGTTGGCATGAGCTAGGGGATTCTGGTCTGTGGGAGTTGGAGGAGCCTGGTCGACAGGGCCTGGAGGGGGAGTTATCACTTTGGAAGGAGTTGGTGCAGGATGGTCCTCTGTTCGAGCCCTCTTTGCGGATGGGTGACGACAGCCTTCTTGTAACGCCCTGGATAGCCAGGACCGCTACGCTGTGTATTTATAGAGGTGTGGGACTTGCTAATCAAGTCCTTAATTCGAAAACGTGTCACTAAACATGTAAGATCTATGGATAAAAAGGTTTTGATCTCAAAAGACTCATTTCATATATTCAAACTGTAGTAAACATGGGATCCCATACAAACAAATTTAAAAATAAGTTTACAGACTCCCAAAAGTACTCAAGGAACCACTAGCCATACTAAGGCAAAACAGATAGTCTTTAGGTTCCACGTCCATGCCTACACCTCAATCGTGGCGGCTGAGCACCTGGCTATGTACATTCCGCTCGCTGAACTCTCCAGTCAGGGCTGATCTAACTTGCCCTTGCCTTTACCTGCACCACGTAGTACCCGTGAGTCAAGGCCCAGCAAGAAAACATCATAGATAACTCAAGCAATACCAACAGACAAATAGCTCAGTAAGCATGTATACTCATAAGATAATCCACAACAGATATACATCATATACAACCCAATACAAGACACATTCTATCACATATAATATTCATATCACATAATATTCAGGGTCGACGACTTAGGCCGCACCCTCTGTTTAACCCACTGACTCTGGCCCGCTTAAACCAAGCCCAGTGCATATTAAGCTGTCCTCGGCTACCAGTGGCCGAGCCGCGCCCTGTGCGCTAGTGAGACCCTTGGCACCCTTAGGCCGTTGGTTCACTAAATGGCTTGCATGGCATAATACCATCCTTTCAAGCTTCTACAATAGGGAGCTCTTAGTCCCGTCACATATGTTCAACCAGGTGCAGTTTTCTTACCTTTAGTCTGTACAGTTATCGAATTACGAGCAACGCCTCTCAATCACGATCTGTCCCCGAGCCTAAGCTTTTATCACCTAGCCACAACCAAAGTATAAGGTTTCATAAATACTCAAATATAGGTTTCCAGTTACAAAACTAACTCCCGGGACTCCTAATTCCACCAAGCACGGTGGTGAAACCAAACCCGAGCACACTAGACCACTCACCCGTGCTTAAAACCCTCAAAATCTCAAGTGTGCAACCAAGGGCTGCAGCCCCCAAAGCCTAGCCACGGCCCTTCCCCAAAACAGAACCTATTCCCTCACTGAACCACACACGCACCACAGCGCGCCCCCTTGGCCGAGCCCCCTTGGCTTCCTTGCATGCTAGGGCCGTAGCGCTCTAGAGCAGAGCCGCGGCCCTCCTCTTCGAACCCAAATTTTTCACCATTTCAAAGCTTAAAACCTTACCTTAAACCATCCCAAAACTTCCCAACTCCTAACCAATTAATTCCCAACTTCTTTAGCATGATCTAAACAACATAATTCCCAAGAAAACACAGCCTAACACACTCTAATCACCTCCTTTCAACTTCTGAAACCCAAGTGCTATAAACACTCAAACCATCCACCTAAACTCAATTTAAACCTTTAAACCAGAAGTTAAAACTCACCTTTGCTATAGAATCACTTCACCAAGCTATAGCCAAGCTAGGTCCCCAAGTTCCCTTCTTTAATTCTGCCTTAAAACACCGAAGCTATACTTGTTTCAACACTTAATCAAAGTCCAGAATTCTAACCACAGAGAAGAAAATTAAGAGCTTACCTTAACCCTGTGTTGATGCTTGATAATTCCCTGAGCTAGACCCCAAAATCCACACCTCAAATCTCAGAATTCCAGCTTGTTTCCCCCTTAAGTTCCCTGTGTTTTCTTTTCCCTTTGTTTCCCTTGAGCGTGAGAGAGAGAGAGAGCTGAGTCTAAGTGTTTAGTCGGTTTGTTTTTCTTCTAAAAGCTTCCTAAGGTCTATCTCACGTATTAAATCAATCCCGATGCTCGGGGTGCTGGAACCGTCCCCGAGGCCAAAATGGTAAAATCTCCCAATATTCCGGCCTAGACATTCTAACCTCAAATATATCTCCATATATTTATTTTCATGTCCCGATAACCCAAATCACTATCCGCTATCTAAAAATACCCCCGACTTGTCCAAAGTCATATCTTAAGCCCCGTTGTGACTTTTCCCACTATCTGGCCCTAGAATCGTCTTGAGTCGTGCTCAACGAACCTATCCATATAATAATGTGGTTCTCACATATATCACATATCATATTACCACATAATATAATCAATTATCATATAAATATTATTAGACATATAATTACTCATTAAATCACAACTATTCCATTAATGCCCTCCTGGCACACTAATCAAGGCCCTTAAGCCTTATTAGCGAATTTGGGTCGTTACACTTCTCCTGGCTGGCGTGGGTTCGATTTCTTCCTGCTAGCAGGAGTGGTGGTAATAGGGTTGGTGTATAAAATGAACGCTTTCTCAGTAGGCATGTCTGCAAAAAAGAAGCATACAATCAGTCAGGGCAAGTTGTCATACAAAAAAGACATGGAAATGGAGGAAAAATAAATTATAAGTAAAATACCCGAACTACAACTACTGGTCATTACATTATCTATTGTACTACTGCTACACTCACTCTCTACCATGAAGAAGTCTGAATCTAAACTAGTCACATATTTAAAGTTGCCGTCCCCATCAAATAAATGACAGGGAATGGGCGAACTGTGTAAACGTGAGAAGTCAGTACCATTCTCATCCGAGGACTCAAGTATAGGCTTGGGGTGTTTAGAAAGCTTTGGCTTGCCTTTTCCCTGTTGAGCAGGGGTAGCAGCTGCTCGCGGACTACTGAAGGGTTCCCTGATGGTACTCCCGTAGGCCTCCTCGGGGGTTGTGACACATCCTATTTCTACTCAGGAACTTCTCCCCCAGTTGCACTTCCCACTGTCGATACCCTCACATCCTGGTGAGGTGCAAGAAGACTGACCAGGCTTAGGTTATTCTCCGTGACCAGCTCTTTGACACTTTTTTCCATATTTGTCATGCTGGTCAGGGCTGCTGCTCGTATCTCCATGTCTGGAGTAGGGACTGGGCGATGCCATGAACCTGAACAACATCGAAGTTCTAAAATGTGAATAGGAAAGCTAACAGAAAAAAAATGACCAGTAAGTAAATGACTTACCTCCTTCGGTGAAGTCCAGATTATGGGCGACCATGTCTGGTATTAAAAAGTACTCCTGGAAGTACTTCCCCACGTTGGATTTGTGGGTAATGTCACTCAGGAAGGTGCGAGCAGATTTCTGATGGTAGAAATGGAAGAACCCCATGTTGTTGTGGTTGGGGATTAGATTTGAGATCAAATAAGTAATTGATCTCATGTGGCATAGGAACAGGCCACTTCTTGTGATTGTAAAGGATATAGAGAGTAGAAAGCACTCTATATCTGTTTGGGGTGATTTGGAAGGGAGCAACCTCGAAATAGTTGGCCACCCCCTGGAAGAACGCATGCAGAGGCAAGGTTGCCCCTGCCTCAATGTGATACCTCGACCAGGCGCTAAAGGCGTCCCCAGGCAGGTTTGCCCACTAGTCGATCCTAGGCTTGATGAGAGTTATCCCAGGAAGGTTGTACTTCTTGAGATAATTGGCTACCATCATAGCTGTAATAATACTAGGAGGTGCTACGTACCATTCGACTTCTGGTCGAAGGACGTCGTGGGGTTGGGCTTTGGTTTGAATTTCTGGCGAGGAAGTGTTTTTAGGTTGAAGATTGGTCAGAGTAGTTTCAGCCTAAGGAACAGGCTGAGTAGTAGGAGGCTTGGTTGTATTCTTTTTTCTTTGAGCAATGGACTTCACGCGACCCATATTTGTTGGGCTGCTTGCTGGTCTGTTTGCAAGATTGTGTTGAGAAAAGGGAATTTTCGAGAATTGCAGTGATGGCTGTTCTTGATCTTCGAGCAGTAGCACAAGAAAGTCATCATCAATTGGCCTTTCACCTCCCCACGGGTCGTGCATTAAAACCTGCGAACAGTTTGGAAAGAGGAGATGAGAAGCTACGGCCAATAGACTAAAGAAGTGGAAGAATTGGGATAACGTTGTTCTTGTATAAAAGTTAAGATTTTATACGACCAGCAACATTCTAACGTAAATACTAAGGAGTATGCGAACAGTTTGGAAAATGGATGAAAAAACATAAATGAAAAGTTTTGCAAAGAAAACTTTTAAACTCTGAAAAAGGGAGGGAAAAACCCAGTTTTTTTCTGAGTGCCACTTCAATTTTACGCCCTAAATCAAAAACCCTAACTCCCAAACCAATTCCTAAGCCTCGTTTAGTTTTTTTCCCTTATCCTATCATGTTAATACCTATCAGCCCAATTACCCCAATCATGTTTTTTTTCAAGAACATTCGAGAACTTAGAATTCAAAACACACCAGAAAACTCAAAATATAACTATTGCATGGCATCTTAGAGACAACGAAGTTAAAAGGACTTACTTGAATAGAAAGTTGAAAGGGAGATACGAGCGTTAATTCAAGTGGCTGAATAAAGACTCAATGGATCACCAAAGTCGTCTGAGTTTTCTGGGTTATACGTATTTCGTTCTTCAATTTCTACTTAGTTCTTCAGTGTTCTTGAGGACAGAAGGAAAGTAAAAATTAAATAGTGAATCTGGGAGTTATTAATAGTGGTCCAGGCACGGTTAATAAGGTAATGATGGGAGATGGTTTTTCGAGGCATGGAAAAGTGTGATAGTCGTCAGATCACTTTTTGGGAACTGCAATGACATGATTGGTTGCCTTTTTTCGAAAAGGCATTGATGGCTCTGATAGGTCTGACAGGTCATGCGAAGGGTCACCCAAAGGGTTGATTGTTTAAGTTTACTTTATACTGGTCGTAGTAAAATAAACTTGGGGGGCAAATGTTTAACCAAGAATGGACTACCTGATGACGTAGCAGGATTGATCCACATGTGGGAAACACGTGGCAGTTTAGGTGAACATATTCTCCTCGACCCTCGACCAGCATCATTGGCTAATCAAGTAATCATGGGCGACCAACCTATCGCATATATTTAGTTATTTCATTCAAATACACAATCTTGTAATTACGTATTAATTATAATTTTCGTTATTGTTTAGATACGCATGTATTAAATGTAATTAAGGCCCATTGGCCCAAAGAAACCTCCTTGAGCCTATAAATAAGAATCAAAGGGCTAAAGAGAGGGGACTTTTGTTTTTCGAACATTTGGCTTGAGAACGCTTGAGCTAAGAGATTCTGAGAGAGAAAAATAGTGTTGTTATCCATCACAATTGTATTTATCTGAGATCTAGTGAAACTCGGGAACCCTAGTTCATTGATCATTGTTCTTGGAATACTACATCAATAAGAATATTAAGTGGACGTATGTTGTTACCATTCTATTGGGGTCGAACCACTATAAATCGTTTGTGTCATTTATCTTTTTGTCTGGAGTTCTTCTCATTTTTCATCTTACTTTATATTGTTTATCTGACTCCGTGCCTTTGGCCAATTCGAGGGTCAACAGATGATTACTCAAGTTACAGGTATCTCTACTTACTTCATAATAAAAGTGAAGCATTGGATGTCTTTAAGACATTCAAAGCTGAAGTAGAGAAACAATGCAATAGGAAAATTAAGATTGTGAGATCAGATAGAGGTGGAGAATATTATGGTAGTTACTCTAAGGATGGACAAGCACGTGGTTCGTTTGTGAGGTTTCTTGAAGAAAATGGGATTGTTGCCTAATACACCATGCCCGGTACACATGAGGAAAATGGTGTTGCAAAAAGAAGAAACTGAAAACTATTGGACATGGTATGGAGTATGCTTAGGAGCAATTTGAAACTTCCTAAATCCTTAGGAGCTCTAGAAATGGTTGTGTACTTATTAAATCATGTTCCAACCAAGGCAGTCTAAAAAATTCCTTTTCAATTATGGAATGGTTGGAAACCAAGTTTGCAATATGTACGCGCTTGGGGATGTCCATCTGAAGTCAGGGTATATATTCCACAAGAAAAGAAACTGGACCCTAGCACCATTAGTGGGTATTTCATTGGATATGTTGAAAGGTCCAAAGGTTACAAATTCTACTATCCATCTCATAGCACTGGATTGTGGAATCAAGAAATGTAAAATTTCTTGAAAATTACTTGATTAGTGGGGATGATCAATCAAAGGACTCAAATCCTAAGAAAGATCATTCAGAACCTTCCACCTTAGGATCAAGATTGATAGAGGTTCAAAACATCCCTCAAGTTGAAACGGATGTTGAACAACCACAACAAGTGATTTAAAATCCACAAGTCAATGATGAAGTGCAAATGAATCAAGTTGTTCACGGATTACCTACAGTTGATGAACAACTAGCTGAACCACCTGCTCCCCAAGAGCCTGCTAGTGTAGCCTTAAGAAGATCCACTAGAACAACAAAATCTTCTATTCTTAGTGACTACATTGTGTATTTTCAAGAAACTTACTACAATATTGGAGCCAAAAATAATCCAAAAACATTTTCACAAGCCATGGATAGCCAGGAATCAAAACTGTCGTACAATGCCATGAATGAATAAATGAATTCTATGAACAGCAATGAAATCAGGGATCTTGTTGAGTTGCCTAATGGGGCGAGGGCCATTGGGTGTAAATGGGTTTTTAAAACAAAGAAATACTCATTAGGAAACATTGAGAGACATAAAACAAGACTTGTTGCTAACAGATTCACTCAAAAACAAGGAATTGATTAAATGGAGACCTTTTCTCCTGTTTCTAAGAAAGATTCCCTTAGAGTAATCTTGACATTAGTTGCTCATTTTTATTTAGAGCTACAACAAGTGGATGTAAAAATTGTTTTCCTGAATGGTGACCTAGACGAGGAGGTATACATGAAACAACTAGAAGGATTCTCCTTTGGATAAAAAGTCCATCTATGGATTAAAACAAGTGTACCGCATATGGTGCGCACTTGGTATGCAAGCTTAAGTAGTCCATCTATGGATTAAAACAAGTGCCTCGCTAATGGTATTTAAAATTCCATGATGTCATCTCTTCCTTTGAATTTGAAGAGAATGTCATGGATCAATGTATATACCAGAAGATCAGTGGGAGTAAGATTTGTTTTCTTATTTTATATATGGTGATATTCTTCTTGCAACCAATAATAAGGGTTTTCTCCATGAGGTGAAACAATTCCTCTCAAAGAATTTTGAGATGAACGATATGGGTAATGCATCTTATGTCATTGGCATTAAGATCCATCCATATAGACATCAAGGTATCTTAGGTTTATCTCAAGAAGCCTACAACAACAAAGTTTTTGAGAGATTTCAGATGAAGGATTGTTCATCAAATGATGCTCTTATTGTTAAGGGTGATATATTAAATTTGACTCAGCGACCGAATACCGATTTTGAAATGGAAGAAATGAAGAAAATCCTCTATGCTTCTGTTGTTGGAAGCTTAATGTATGATGAAGTGTGCACAAGACCTGACATTTCTTTTACTGTCGAAATGTTAGGAAGATACTAGAGTAACTCGAGGATTAGACCACTGAGAGTTGCGAAGAAAGTGATGAGGTACCTCCAAGGTACTATAGATTACAAACTGATGTTCAGACGAACTAAAAATCTTGAAGTAGTTGGTTACTCAGATTCAGACTTTGTTGGTTTTGTTGACTCATGTAAATCAACATCTGGTTAAATGTTTATATTTGCCGATTGAGCTGTGTCATGGAAGAATACCAAACAGTCATTGATTGCTACTTCTACTATGGAGGTCGAGTTTGTTTCCTGTTTTGAGGCTACATCGCATGGTATATGGCTAAAAAGTTTAATTTCAGGCCTTAGTTGTAGATTCTATTTCTATGCCATTGAAAATGTTTTGTGAAAATTCAACTGCTGTATTCTTTGTTAAGAACAACAAAAGCGGTAGTCGAAGCAAGCACATCGACATTAAGTACTTTGCTGTTAGAGAACATGTTAAAGAAAATAAAGTGGTCATTCAGCACATAAGCATTGAATTGATGATAGCCGATCCTTCGACAAAAGGCTTGCCACCTCATAAATTCAAGGATCATGTAGTGAACATGAGACTTTGATCCCTTATGTAGTTTTTATTGTACAAATGAAGTTATTATCAATGAAACTCTTATTTTGATGTTTTCTAATATTTATGCACATCTTAATTTTAATTGAGAAAATTTTATCTTCATGGGACCTGAGTAAACATAGGGTTTATTCATTAATTTGCATCGCCACATAAAGTTTATTTGTTAGTAAAAAATACATTGTAATACATGGAAGATAAAACTCATCACAAAAGAGTACCTATTGTTATGGTTTATGTGTTTGTTACCCAACAAGGATAATCATTGGGCTTAAGTGGTACTTTAGTTTAAATACAGACCAAGTGGGAGAATGTTAGAATATTTTATTAAATTAATTAGAGTTACTGAAAACCATAATTCAAATTAATTATGATTAAATTCAATATTTGGATCAATTGACAAATATTCTGAATATGGTTATTCTGACATCAATTGTGGCAGAGACCTTGATGGAAGGTCTCACCTATATAAATATAGGATTTTTATCCCCAAGCTCAACACTCTTCCTCATACTCCATCTAAAGAGCTAGCGAGAGCTTGGAAGTCCTTTACCCTCAATCATACTTTTTTCTTTTCTTTTTGCGGACCTGAAGCTGTTAGATCAAAGTTAACAAAAACAATGACTGGAGGTATACTATAACAATATCTTTAATTTCGTGGCAATCACATTCAGTTTATTCCACATATTAGAATTGTTATGCATCTATATAAATTATCTTCCACATTAATCTCATATAGCATGAACGTACACCTTTAAAGAAACAAACATACATATTGATCAGAAGATTATATAGAGGTGTTGACACAGTTTTTTGCCAACAGTGGATTAAGAAATCCAACAACATAGATATTAGTGCTCTCTTTCTAAACCATAATTAATCAAATGAACAATACCTTAAACACTCAAACTTTAACGTGGTTCAGTGGTTAAAATCCACCTAGTCCACGACACAATATTATTAATCTCCTTTAGGCTCTGGATGAAATAGTTTCTTACAATTTCAACAGAGTTTCTGTATCTCAAGAAGCAGCCCCTTTTCCTGTCCATTCCCCTTATATTTATAGTGGGTTTTCCTTGATAGCTTTGGGTTATTGTGTGCATAAATATGGTAAATAATCAATCAAAATAATTTCCCATTTACATAGGGATATGATTGCCTATGAAATTTACATCTGTTATCTAGGGTAATAAATGTGTAATATAATCTGGGCATTAATAAGCGTATAAGGAATTTCCGAGTCTTTTGGGATCCTCCACTGTGCATCATGATCAGGCTTCCGCAAGCTGAACACTTGCCTTGAGCTAACAGAACTTGACATGGGCCAAGTTCAAAATACCTAAAAGGGGATTTAGTCATCACACATCTCGAACTAGGCTATTGGTGCAATAGGCAACCTGGAGATTATCTGGTTGTTGTACTGCCAAGTTTGACTCGAAGTGCTCATGCTAGAGTTAGCTAGATGTTTTACTTATTCGCTTTCTCAATTCACTCATCTGCCAGATGTACCCCGAACATAGTGATTTAGTTCATGTTTATTTTGGGGTACAACAAGAAGTCTCTCGATGGTTAATTAATTTCTACACTATGTAATGAACTCTTTTGAATGTTGAGTTATAGTTTGTGTTTTATTAGCATATGTACAATATTCTTTAGGTTGAGAGATCTGTTAATGAGTACTTCGCAAACATCACTCATGAGTTTTTGGGATATTATCTAGCTATGTAGCTAGGTTACTTCTGAGATGCTAACAAGTTCTCATGATGGTGACTAGTTACTTATAGTATAGGTCATTGGTTTCCCCTAAAATGCTAACAAGCTATCTTGATGGCAACTTGTTCCTTATAATATAGGTAACTGGTTACTATTCAGATATGGTAACAAGTTATCCTAATGGTAACCAATAATTGCAGATATTTGCGACAAAAATACTACTATAAAACTGTACTTAGGCAACACATGAGAGACAACGATGTTGGTAGAATTGTTGTCTCATGTCAAAAATAGACATGGCACAACAATAGTTCTTGAACTGTCGTGTTATGCAAATTAAAACTTACATGAGACAATAGTTCTAGTAAGACTGTTGTAACATGTCTACTTTTAACATAAGACGACATTTTTACAAAAACTATTGTCTCACCCAATACAATTTTTTTAGTCAAGTATGGATAAATTTGTATTTTTATTATAATTTAATATTATATAAATATATTCATAATAAATTATAAATTAATAATTTGCAACATAAAATAGCTATTAGTTAAAAAATGAGTTTTTTTTAAAATAAATTATTCAAATAATTGTATAATTTTTTTAATAATTTTAATATTAATTGTTAATTCAATTAGTTATTATATATTTAATAAAAGTAGTTTTTAAAAATAAAATTTCATTAATGCTACTTATTATGATGTTATAGTATTAATTTTCTTTTTTTCTTTTAAAACTAATAACAACTATTAAAAAAATAGAAAAATTAATTAATATTGAAATAAAACTTGTCAAAGTTGTAACTAATAATTTGTAATACTAAATTTCTTTTATTTAAAAATAAGTTATTTAAATAATTTATCCAACTTTTTAATGTTTTTTCAAAAAAATTAAGTTTAATTAAATTTGTATCTTCTTATATAGCTTAATAATTTTAGGTGTTAGATGAAAATGAGTTATTTAAATCATTCAAAAAATTTAATATTAATTAATTGTTAAATTTTTATAATATTGTACTTCTTATAAATTGTATACGTGTATTATATAATAAAAATATAATTTTATATAACTTAATTTAATTTTCAATGAAATACCCTAACCATACTAATACATTTCATCCCTCTCTCAAAATTACTAGCTGCTACAGTCTCTTTCTCAATTATTCACAACACCAAAGACCCATTTCCAAAATACATTAATATAATACTATTAAAAAAGTATTATAATACCTTACGTTTGAGAAGCAGTAAAGTTTAATTAAAAATTCTGAAAAAAAAAAGAAATGGCGTGCAGAGTGAAAAAATGAGCACGCGCCCAATTACTTAATATTTTTCACTTCAACATTTTCTTTAATAAAATGCAAATTATCCGTGGGTTTCTGCCTCTAGAAACATGAAGCCTCCCACCTCTCTTCTCCGCCCATCCTCCCGCCTGCTCTTTGCCTCTATGCTTTTCTTTCTTCTTACGTTCCATTTCTTTTCTTCCATCGGCACTAATGGTAATTCTTATGCTCATTGCAGGCGTCACGGAAGGCTCCTGTTTTTCCCCTTTGTCGCTGCGAGCTTATCCCCAGAAGCTCCTCGCTTTGTCTAGCCCCTTTCTTGCGCATGGTACCAGCGATTTTTAGATGGATCTTTAAGGCTCCATTGCTGTCCTTGGTACCAGTCCCGAGGGAGAAGGATGGTAGAAGTGTGTCCATGAATGGAAAGCTAACTAAGATGCTTGAGAAATGGCTGAGAAACTACCTTATCTCCCTCATCAATCTTATCATCGGTGAACTAAACTAGTCTCTAGATCTTGCTGCTGTCACGACCCGAGCCCTAGGCCGTGGCAGATTTTTAATATCCATAACTTGGGTAGTCAAAGTTCAAACTTTGACCCTCGTTGAAAAATAGTCTTTATAAATGATCATTTAATTTATATTAAATCGTACTATAATTATAAGTTAAAATAATTAAATAACTCCTATAATTATATATAAAAATATTAGTAATAAAAGTATGATCATTTATCATTATACATAAAACAATAATATTCCCACAGTTATGTAATCACCAAATAGTTAAATTTAATAAGTCTAAACACCCAAAATAATACTTAGCATCCACCATTCCTCATCCCTAACTATTTCATAGCTCATTCAGATATACCGATCATTAGATTCGAAGTCGAATACTTAAATAATGCTCAAAAGATAAGACAATGACACGAAATAGAAATAGGCTAAACACATTCGCTCCATCGATAATTCATCTTTTCCACGTTCGCGTCGCTAGGCTCCTGGAATGGGAGAGATAGGGGTGAGCTTATAAAGCCCAGTAGGAAAGCAACTAACAACATAGGACTCAAAAGTTTAATAAAAACCCCTGCATACAAAACATACATCATCATGTATAAACCAAAATAGAGAGAAACCACAAATAATCATAAGAGCATAGCTACTAGTGCACATCACACCATCCACTAGATCCCTAGTTCCCGTTACCCACCATAGGAAATCCGACATCCTAAACTGGGTAGCCGAACCTGATAACCACCACAAGGGGGAGGCTCAGAACACTTCCTGTATACAGATGCTAGGTCTTTACACCTACAGGTGAGTGGACACCTGATCTACCTATGATGACACAGAGACTAGGTCGTGAAACAACAACGTGCACCAATCATGATCACTATGGCTCTCATCGGTATAACCAAATGCAGGTAAACATGAAAATAAAGAAACATATTCCCTTTATATTTTATAAAATTGGGCAGCATAACAGCTACATTTGAATAAACCCAACAATCATAACCTGCATAAATAAGTGAATGAAAATATATTTGGCATTCGGTGCCCTGAGAATAGATCAGAAAACATGCAGATTAAGTTTTCAATTTTTCAAACATTTTATAAATATCAAAATTGGAATATGTTTAATGCAATTCAATACGAGTAAAATAAGTCCAATAGTCAAGTTGAGTCCCTACCTATCCGAGCCCAAAGCGACGCTCTTAAGCTTATTGATGATCTAAGAGTGATTTAGTCCGATTTTTATATCACATTTTTCCTACGTGCACAAAATGAGCAAACGATTATCATCATAGCATTCCTTATTCAAAATCGTGTCCAATGACCTATAATATGACCATATTTAAAATTTCAAGTTCTGGAACCTCACCCAAGCGGTGCACAATAACGGTTGGTGTGGTACCGGAAACGTCGACAAATATATGCATGGCATATATCAAAATGACCCGATCGATGAGTACATCACGAAAGTACAGCTCCTTTTCCCAAATGACCTCCGGTGTTGCCGGAAAACGCTTCTAAAGGGCGGAGATACCCAAAATCTTGCCGGAGAAAAACAGCGAGTTGACCGGAATGACTTAGTGGGTGATGTTCCTCCCTTCACGCTGGTTCCAACGGTGCCACCCACTCACTGAACGGAGGTCTGGGTTTGCCGGAAAGCACGGTCAAAGTTTTGACGATGAAACTTTGACTGCTCCGTTCGTGTGCGTCTTAAGTCCGATGACCCTGAGATTTTGGGGATGGGGTTGTCGCCGACCACTGGTGCTCCAGCTCTGGCGCGTGGCAGCAAAAGGGAACTCCGACAATCGCTTTGTGGTACCCCGACGTGGGTTGTTGCAGAGAGAAAAAGAAGAAAAAGTAGAAGAAGAAGAAGAAGAAGAAGAAGAAGAAGAAGTGCTCGGGAAGAAAAAGGAAAAAGAAAGAAAAAGAAAAGAAAAGAAGAGAAAAAAAAATCTGACAAATATTAAAATAAGTGGGTCCTACTACTAAAAAAAAATTATTATTTTATTTATTTATTTTTGAGTCTTCACAGCTGCAACATGGGGTTTGTTGTTTGTGGTTGGCTACAATGACTCCACCTCCGTCATTCTTTGTGATGTAAGCTTCTCTTGTTTTCCTCACTTCCTTTTTATGTCTATTCGTGTTTGTTTCTCTTAAACTTTTCATGAAACTTTAGGAAATGTCAAGGTTAATTTATTGAGTATGTATAGTTTCTGAGCTTATTTTTAGATGCTTGTTTGTCTTCTTGAGCTAGATAGTAGTTTAGGGAAACCTTCTAATGTAGAAACATATTCTAATGCAAAAATATTAACAATCATAATGTATATATTGGGTTTTGGATTGTTAATCTTTATATTCTAACTGTGTTCCATAAGAGTATCTAATGCAAAAATATTTGGTCTTAATCTAGTATCTATTGCAATTTCATTCTATATACGCAATGCATTATTTTAGACATTTTCAATGCATTGTTTTATATTAAGACATGGTAAAACAATGCATTTTACTAGATTTCATTTATGGATTATGGTTTGATAAGACAAGCTATATATGATATATTTTAGACATAATAATCTTTCATTTAAACATTGTTTTGGAAACTTGTTGCAGATTTTGGAGGGTGAAAATGTGATCACTGTCCACTGACTTCAACCTAATACAACATGAGCTCTGACCTTATAATTTTGTGGCTAATACATTTGGAGACCCTACCTTATAATTTTATGCTATGCAAGGACCAAATATTTTGTTCTTACATTTATTCAGATATGTTGTTAATTTACATGATTTTATATCAAAAAAATTTATTCAAGCGAGTTAGACAGAATATTAATGTCCTAATTGCTTTGCAAGTCTTCTATATTGGCATTTGATATTTGCAAAATTTTATTTTTTACTACTCTTGGCTACTGGATAGTGGGATTTCAGTAGAGTTTCTGGAAGGATTCCCACTTGTTAATGGTTAGATATTTTAGCTATTGAGTTTTGGAAGAGCACTATAATTGACTATATGTTGTTTTCTTTGCAGGTAGAGGTAAGATAACAAGTGGGAACATGATATTTATGAGGATAATGAACCACGTGTTTCACGTATGGACTAAAATACTATCAAATGCATCTAAAAACTAATTATCTTATGCACTTATGGAATTTATTGTCAATCTGTCTGGTTTCCCTCGCTCTTATAGCACATTTTCTCTGGTGGAAGTTTTGTTTTTCTTTACATTCGACATTGTTTTCAAACTAGTGACAACAAGGTACATAGTCAACTGAGCTATGTTTTGAAAGAGCCATTGTAGAGACACAGAGCTATCCTCCTACTGCATACTCTGCTTTCTCGTATTACTTTTTACTCTTTAACCATTTTTGAGTTTTTTTTCAGTATTGATAGCAATGGCTTAGTTTTTTTTAGCAATGAAAGAAATGTCATTTCTTTTCATTTATTTTATATTTCTATTAAAAGAAAAGAAACATGAATGGAATTTTCAATAAAGTCTTTGTTTAACTGAATTAGTTTCCTCATACTGAGTTGTTTCATTTTTTTTTTTTACTTTTTTTTTTATATCTCATCTATAACCAAATATTTTGAATGAAGATTTTGAGTTTCTTTTTGTGATTTTGATTCTTTTGATTGGGGCACTTTTACTTAGCTTGTTTATTCTTTATAAACTATGCTGATGTATTTTAAGTTGATTTATATCATGTAGTTTCTGTTATAGGTGGTATGCAACTTGGGTTGTTCTTGTACGATGACTCTTCAATTTATATTTTAATATTTTGGTATTTGTTTCCCATTGACCAAATTGAGTAGCAGTTAAGAACCGAAGCATGTTAATAAACATAGCATAAAATTTCATGGACTTTGTGAGTACTCATGCTACAATTTGTCTTCCAGCCTATGCTTCAACAACTAGGGAAACAAAATCCACATCTTGTGCCTCATTCGCAAGTTCAAAAGATGACAATTGACCAGATTATTACGTTGGAAAGCAAATATGATCAGGTGAGATTATTAATTTGAATTTAGGGGTAATAGATTCTCTTTTGACCTGACATAATAAATGCACTATTTTAATTTAGTTTATACTGCTAATGGATTGTTATGAATAATTTTTCTTTCATTTATGTTTAATTTGAATATTGTAGTCGTACACAATTGTTAATACTGTGAATTAAGTATATACATGTGATATGTATATATATAATCATATAAAAGACTTGTATGTATAAAAAGAAAACACTTAAGCTGGTACACTTGATTCATATATATAATCAATTGAAGGCCTGATGTATATACACTTGACTCATTTATTCGTTCATTTATCCATTAATTATTGTAGGGATTATTAAATTGTTATAGTGCTGTTATTAAATTTGTTGCATTTCTTAATCTTGTGACATAACTTAGTTTAAATAACGCGTGTCTTCTTATTGATGTATAGATATAGTGTCTCTTCGCACATTAAGAGAGAGACATGGAGGAATGAAAAAAGTCAGAAGTGGAAAATAGTCAAATACCCTGGTCAGACTTCATTGGTACAATGTAACTTTTAGATCATAAGGATGATAAAGTATTGCTTGCATGGGGCACTGGGGCACCCATCCGATGGCTAACTACTAATGTAAGTATATTTATAATAGTTGAACTACAATTCTATTCAATTTAGTTTCTAACTTAATTTTTTATTTTGATTTTTGTAGTGTGGTGGGAAAAACACATATAACCATGAGGAAATCAACGAAACTCTAAATGAATGGGCAGCTAACTCCTTGAGAGGATGAGCCGAAGCTAAGGTAACTTTTGAAATTAGAATTAAAAAACAAACTAATTACATAGTTAAGACAAGGATGTATTTACATAGCTAAGGCAAGAATTATACATTTTAATCTTGTAAGTTTAGCTATATAATATATACTGTAATTATACAAGAAATTTTGAATGAATGTAGAGATTTAAAACTGGGAATTTTTTTTCCATTTTCTGTGTGTGGTACATCAGTTCTAAACATTATGTCGTCTCATGTGCTACATGGCACAACATTTGCTTAAAACATGTTGTCTCATTTTCAATAGTTGCCCATAAACTGTCGTATCATGTACTGCAGGAGACGACATTTTCATAGCAACTATCGTCCTCGTGGTACATGAGACGACGGTTTTATTTGAACTGTTGTCTCCTACTAGTACATGACATTACAATGCATGGTATAACATTATCGGAACTGTTGTATGAACATTCTTACCACAACCACAGTTTAAAATTGTGGTATCGCGTCAATTTTTTAGTAGTTGCTCATAGTTGCACTTATATACGAATTCTTTTATTTTTGCCACAATAATATGATTTTTTTTAATAGTTTCACTTAATTACAAACTATTTTATATTTGCAGAAAAAATACCAAATCTTTGTCAATAGTTGTAGTTAAGTACCAATTCTTTTATTTTTTTAACTACAATAATACAAATTATTTAGTATTATAGCGGCAAATATTCCTTAAATTGCTAAAAAAAAGTATAAAATCAATTTTAATTTACAATAAAATACTATTTTAAAAATATTGGTACTTTTCTATTGCATACAATATATTATATTAAAAATAATAATATTAGTTTTTATCCCCAAAAACTAAACCAAACACACAATGCCTTGGATCCTGCTAAACCAAAATTCATTATACTGTTTGAATCAATCAGAGAAAAGTAACATATTTAACAAGTGATAGATATTGGTACTTTTCTATTACATACAACATATTGATTCAACACACCACTTCCCCCTCTCTCTCTCTCCTTCATGCACGACACCTTGTCTTTCCATTTCCTCCATGCATGAAGCTTGCTCAAAGTAAAGAAAAAAAAATACAAAAGAAAAAACAACCAAATTTGTCGAGGAGAACGAAACTCAACCACCCAAATTTGCCATCTCGTTCCCATTGTCAGCAGCCTGCTTGGCCAACTGATGACGTTCCACCGATTTTGTGCACTATTTGGACTAAAGGTTGGCATGAGCATGATTTACTCGTCGATGTGGTCATTTGATATATACCACGCCTCCTTCCAACATCGTTGTTGGTGCATCGCATGTTGCCACCATTCACCGCTTAGGTGAGGTGTCATAATTCATTGAATTAAAACATAGTTTAACTAAATTTAAATAATTTTTTCATGTTAAAATTTTAAATTTTTTTTTAATTTTTAAAATGCAGTTCAAATTATTTTTTAGTATTAAAAATATATATTTAGGTTTTTATTATTAATTAAAATTAAGACAGTATTGGTGTAAATGTGGCTTTTGCTGCCAAAAACTTACTTAGTAATTTAAGTGCAACATATTAGACTACTTACTGATTTTTACAGCAAAAAATACTACTTAGTAACTTAAGTGTAACATTTTAGATTACTTAATGATTTTTGCTGCAAAAAGAAAATTACTTAGTGATTTAAGTGCAACCTTTTAGACTACTAACTAATTTTGTTGCAATTTTCCCTAATAATAATATTTATAATGAGGTGTACTTAGGAAACATACATGAAATTACTGGGAAATGTGGAACAAATTATTTTATGATTCTTCAATTTTCATTTAACAATAAAACAAAATGTTTGTTGAAGCATTAGTATCTGAAACAGATAAATAAAATCAAAGGATACTTGTTGAGGCATAAAATAAAAGACCTAAAAAGCACGTAACACTTTCAACGTGTCACTCACATTGTAATATACAATAATGAATTATATAGTAACCGAGTTATATAGAGCTAACAGAGAGAAAAGAGTTAGAAAGAAAGACCAGTTGATCCTCCTTCATTAGTTGAATAAGAGATGTAGACATATGGGTCTCCTGGTGCAAGCCATGTGCCTAATGTCAGCATTATCGTATCACCAAACTCCCTTATAATTTTAGAGAACGAGATTTCTGGTTGTTAGAGAAATATGTCACATGAAAAGTGTGTGAGTACATTCAACAATACATAAGACTAAGTTACTTCACTTATCACCAATTGGTTTTGAGATGGAACCCCATGATTCTTATTATCACTACTACAAAAGTGGGCTTTCCCGACACCCAACCACGACAGTCAACTCTGTTGACTGTCGTAGCTGCTTAGCGGGACTCTACGCCGACAGCTAATAATTGTCACCGTTGCTTTTGACTGTCGCTATTGACCCCAACGCCGACAGTTAATTCGAGACCAATGCCGACAGTTAAAATGTGTCGCTATTGACCTTAACACCGACAATTAATTCGAGACCAATGCCGACAGTTAAAAGGTGTCGCTATTGACTCCAATACCGACAGTTAATTCGAGACCAATGCCGACAGTTAATAGGTGTCGTTGTTGACCCCAACGCCGACAGTTAATTCGAGACCAATGCCGACAGTTAAAATGTGTCGCTATTGACCCCAATGCCGACAGTTAATAAAAGTCTAATGCTGACAGTCATAAAATGTCGCCAAAATTCAAATAAAAAATCTAAAATTATAATTAATGAATAGCATAATGTTAAAAATAAACTAAATTATGTAAATATATATTCATAAAAATTATGTATTAAAGTATACTATTTATTATTTATTAATTACTTTATATTGTATATTTTAAAAAATATAATATTACATTGTAATCCTTTAAAAAAATATATTATATTGTAATTTTTTTAAGTTTAATAAATATATGAATTAAAATAAGTTTAAAAAAAATATTTTATATTTATATTTAATAAAAATAAAGAGAATTTAATAAAATGTATATAATCTTTACAATTCGAATAATAAAAAATACTTAAGAAAATTATATCTCTATTTTCAATATAAAGTATTTTAATAATTGTTTTAAATAATTCATCAATCACTGCACCAAATACACCATTCCATAATACACGAATGTAATATTATTTAGAAAGTATAATAATATATCATGAAAAGAAAGGTGCGGTAGGGAAAATTAAAGCGCCTACTTAATAATTTTTAGTCTCCCGCCTAAACTGGATAGTAAAAGTCAGAATCCTAGCTTTCCTCTTTCCCTCTTTAATACCTCATGGCCAAACCTCTCTAGTGTTTCTCCTAACTTTTCTGAATCCCTAACCCTCTCTCTCGTTTTTCTCAACTGGCCCCAAGCAGTAATGGAGCTCTCCTCTGTTTCTCTCATCTTGGTGTCTCTCTCTCTCTCTCTCTCTCGCAAAGAAGGTGAAGATGGTTAAGGAGAATTTCACGCATTCCTTTTTCATCTTCTTGGTGTGTTTTCGTTTTCACCTCTTATTTATGTGTGTGCAATCTCTTTTGGGTTCCTAGTTTACTGGGATTTTTTCGAATTAACACACATATATATATACATATAAATATATGTATTTAACATTGTTCTGCTTGTTATTTATTCAAGAAGTTGAATAATTGATGTGTAGGATTCCAAACATTATTTCTTTTTCTCTAAAGAGTGCGTAGTGAAAACTAAAGAGTGTCTCGACTGTGCTAGAATTTTCTATTTTCAAAGAGTATCTTGTCTATGCCACAACTGCAAAATAACCCAGTTAAGGAATTTTTTAATACAAAAAATGATAAATCTGACATATAGATTTGCTTTTTTTTTGCTTTAATTAATTTTTTTAGGTTGGGGTTATAATTTGAAGATGTTGATTCTAGTGAGTTGTTATAGTCAAAATGATAATGAGGTCCTATGTATTTGATTAACCTTTATTTGTACTAAGGTAGAAAAAAATTGTTCGTATTTTGATGAGAGTTTTGTGACTAAATTTTTAATATACAGTAGTAGTGATAGTATAGCATATATTTGTAACCTTTATTTTAATTACCTATTTTATTATTGATTATCTTTTGTTTATGTTATATATGTTAATGTTTGTATGATTTTTCTTATTTATTTATTTGTGGTGTAGGCTTTAGTGAATGTTGGTGGTCATTGGTGAAACTTGTCCAATATATGAGTGGATGCAGGACTTGCATATGGACACACGTGGCTTCATTAGAAAGGTATTGATGTGTCTTTCATGGTTCCCACTGCATATTTTTATACAAATTTATGTTTTTTTTTTCATAAACACATGTTTGCATAATAACCTATGAAGTTGTTTCTGATTCTCTTGATGTGATAATGTGTGCATAGAATCTGTTTGATTAAATTCCTGAATGACTTGTATTTGCTTTAACACATTGCTTCATCCTTCCTATTTCCTTAACCTTCTTCAGACACTTTAACCACTTTTTCAGTTCTTTTGTTTATTTATGTATTTTGATCACCGAGAGTTTTGCTATTGCTAATCTTAGGCCATTTATTTCAATATTTATAGATTTTGGTGGTGTAATCAATCTAGGCCATTTATTTAATGATGAGTTGTATCAAGATTTTGCTGAGTTGCTTTGATTGAGATATTTCTAATTCCTTTCTTGTGTAGTTTCTAATTCCTTTCTTGTGTAGCTCTTAATCTGAAACTAATTGATGTTGCTATTGTTGTTTTGTTTATCTATTTATTTTTTTGGTGGTGTGTGCTCTGTAGCATGGAATTTAGTTGGCTGGTGGTTGGATCACAACGAAGGGCTCGATGCAAAGGCAGGGGGCTTGGCTCTCTCACTCCTTCATCCACCCATCTCTCGCTCGGGCTAGGCTTGACGACGGCTGGGGGTTCAAGGGCGCTACAGCGGCTGGGGGCTCAGGGGGTGGGCTCGACGGCGAGTGGGGTTCTCTGGGCTGGCTGGGCTCGACGGCATGGGGGTCTCGGGGGTGGGATCGACCGTGGTTCATTAGAATGAAATACTTTTACTATTGCTTCATTATAACTAATAAAATTATTTTCTTATTATTATTAATAATGCTCAAAACAAATGGGTTAGTTTTGCAGATCCTGAGAGATTTAGATTTACAAGAGACACATCATTTGGAAGAAGGCATTTGAACTTTTGGAGCCAGCCACCATTTTCACTTTAGATTGTAAGTAGTATATTATTGGCATTGTATGTTTAACCAATATATCTTATGGTCTCAGCATGTGACATTCAAAATAAATGGTCTTAAGTCTTAACTACTATTTTTGGAATACACTCAGATGATGAAGATTTAAATAATGCTAGAGCCTTATTATAGAGTACATGCAACACAATTTTGACAATGTTTTAAGGCTCTCTCTCTGTGTATATATATATATATATAAACTTACATTTTTCTTTCTTGCTTCTCCAATCAGGTATGTTTTTCAGACAATTCTTTGGGTCAGTCACTAAGGTTGATTACATGACCCTGAGGCATGGATTTGTCATGATATGCTACCCAATCATGGCCTGAAAGTTGCTTTAAATTACACAAAATTGATCACTGGACCTGATGAATACTGCCTATGCTTTTCCCATTTTAGGCACATTTGGCTCCAGAAAGTGAAACAAGATTTGTTTTTCAGAAATACATTAGCAGAACACTTGAAGAGGATTTTGTAGTTGTTGTTGGGATAACGTTAGTGTTTCAGCCTTTAAACTCGTCAGCTTATATATACATATATATATATATTTATATATGTGAGGATAACACCTGAACTGTGCTTTGGTTCGTTGCAGTATTGTTTCTACTGTCTAATACATATGGTAAGTTAGACACTTTGTTCTGTTATTATTAACACTTTTAATACACTCTTCGTTAGCATTTCATTGACTGCGAAATGTTATTCTTTTTAACAGGAATTTACTCTTATCTATGGTTGCCATTTCTACCTTTGATTGTACGTACAACACAATGCACAAACAATAGACTATGCTTACTGATTTCCTTAATTTATTACTTGTTTAAAACCCAAGTTATGGTCATCGATTGGTATTTTCGTGGACTTACTGGTTTGTGTATCTGCTTCTCTAGATTTGTTGAAGGCATGGCTCTAGTGTATTTTAGATCTACTTGGCAATGAGCTCGGCATCTTATATAGGTAACTTGTAATAATGACATCCATTGATAATCTTTTAATTTAGCAAACACTATTATTGAAATCGTCAAGCAAAAATTGCTTTCGCATTTTGTAATCTTCATCATACAACATGAAGTTTCATGTTTCATGGTAGCTAATAATTCTGAGGCTAAATCAAACACAGTTTCATGTTTCATGGTAGCTAATAATTTTGAGGCTAAATCAAACACAAACTTTCATTTCGTTAGACTTTAGTTTGCTTGAAAGTTGAAATTATGTTTAAAGGACTTCAAAATTGGTTATAAAGTTTAAAATGATGACTACATCTATTTATTGTTTGTTTGGTGAGAGATAAGAGATAGAGTAGTATGGACAGTGGCGTTATTTCCACCACAACATTTGATTAGTCTCAAAAGTTTAAAAAACAAAATTAAGTGACATTTTATGTTTTGCTCAAATTGTTTGTACCAAATAGTTGTAGAACTAGTATATTAATGCATAACTTTTTTTTTTCAGGATGGTTCATCTAATAACTTCTAGTACTAGGCGGCATGTTTTTGTGTAAGTTGTTTTTATTAAACTGAATGATCGTTTGAAGTTTGTACCAGCACTCTAGTTTCATATTTTGTTAATGAATCAACATCCACATGCATAGCTTTTTCCATTTGTAGCTTCTTGATACTTCATAGCTTCTTCATAAGGTTTGAGCTATTTTCTTGCAATACACATGGCTGACATAAAGCATAAATAAGGATTTCAGTACTTTTAGTTTGATATACTTTTCTTTGAATTTGTAAAACTTTATGCAATCTATTACTTGGTTAGAAAGATTCTAGATGTGAGGCATTTGATGCACTTATTTCTAGTTAGCAGATTTCTCTTCACCTATAACCTATTTTCTTTTGTTTTAGTTGTCATTTTTTTAATCAAATGATGAGCTATTGATGGAGATAATTTTTTATTGTTACCACACTTTGCTTTGAACTTATTATTTATTGTTAATGGCTTCATGCCAAGTGTGATTACATCTATGGACCCATGGAGAATTTGTTAGATGCTTTAGTTCGAATGGTTCTTTTGCAGAACTTTTGCTTTGAAATACCAATTGTTCCAGAATAAATTGTTGTATATTGTATAATTGTGTGTGCAATTTTTTTAATAAAGAGCTACAACTTTCAGTGTTTCGGGAACTAAAGAGAAAGAGCACAGCAGCGGCTGCACTCAAGTCACTTCAACATAAACTTGAGAAATACAAGATAGAGTTGAACAATTCGAATAGGAATACTCATAACTTGTTCATGTTGTACTTGATTGATTACTTATAAATTGAGATTATATTTGTACCAATTTGATGAAATATATTTTGATTAAGTTTGCTATGTTATTTTTGTCTTTGTAATATGTAAATTTGGCTTATTTTTTGATTGTTGACTGTTGGTGTAATAAATTTATAAAATTGTTGAAGAAAAATGTTTATAAGTTTATTTCTTTTATTAGAAAGTGTTAAAATTAATCAAATATAAATTTAATGTTACCAATGTTAATTTAATTTAATTTTTACTACACCATAGAGCCAATCACGACACCTAATAACTGTTGGCGTTGCTAGCAACGGCGACACCTAATAACTGTCGATGTTGTCAGCAACGGCGACACCTAATAACTGTCGGTGTTGCCAGCAATGACGACATTTATTAACTGTCGGCGTTGTCAGCAACAGCGACACCTAATAACTGTCGGCGTTGCCAGCAACGGCGACACCTAATAACTGTCGGCGTTGCCAGCAACGGCGACACCTAATAACTGTCGACGTTGCCAGCAACGACGACACCTATTACCTGTCGGCATAGTTACCCCTACGTCGGCATAGGCAAATACGACAGTTAGTCGGCTGTCGTCGTTGCTCAATAGCCACAGTTAAAAACTGTCGGGAAAGCCTATTTTTGTAGTAGTGTATGCACCTCATTCTACTTTCTAAATCACTTTCCACATTCTAACATAATATTATGAGCTAAAGAAAACTCTAACGAGTAAACATGATCTAAATAAAAAAAAAACGGTCCAAAAAGAGAGCCAAAAGAGTCATTTGTGATTTGGGGATAGTAAGCCATATTAAATCCTTGTTTGGAATATAATTTTGTAGACCATTTATTTTATTTACTCATGATTTTTTTGAATAAAAATCTGATTTTGTATGCTGTAAAAGACAACACAGTTTTTCAAGCATTCTTTGTGGTGACCGAGGAGGCTGCTACCAATGGGAATTGCTTGGACTCATTGAGGGAATTCGAACCACTGCCTCGAATTTTCACCCTGGCAGCAAACAAACAAAAACAGAGAAAAAACTAAGAGAATAGAAGAGAGTTTTCTATTTGAAAGAATGAGGAAATTGGTCATTCTTTGACCGATTATAATGAGAAGAATATGACACATGGGATTTGATTTTATTCCTTATTTTTAGACCAATATGTGTGAATTAATGAATTAATATCAAGGAAATAAGCCAAAGATAGAAACATTTGAAGTCAAATAATATAATAGGTGACAAAATCAAAAGCAGCATATAAATACCACATTTCATTTTCTTGATAGCCATGGCCAAGTCCTTTCCCCTCTTCTTTTTTATTTTTTTAGTATAGTAAACAAATATAAAAACAAATGGATTGCCAAAAATATCTCATTTTGATTGTGCCCAATGTCCTCGTGCCCTGTCCTTGGACAAAGTAGCAAAACTTTAATTCATAACATATTTTTACTATAAGGGTAGAAAATATATTTAACATAGATCATGCTTTTATTTTTTTTAAAAATATTTAGTCCGATCACAAAAAATATTTTAACCAAATTAATAATTGTGTATGAGTGTTACAAATTTGTCCCCAATAGTATATCTTAAGCATTTGTGTGCGATTATGAAAGTAGAGATCATTAATCTGTATGGAAATTTTTATCCTTTTTTCAGGGTGGCAATTTTCAGCCTTTTTCTCAAAGAGTACCCAAAATAGGCACTTTCACAATACATTGAATGCAGGCTTTTTCAATGGTAGAGTATCTTCTACATATTTTAGTTACATAGTTCCAACTTACTCAAAGACGGCAATCAATCAATAATATAGGTAGCTCTATTCTAAAATAGACCTCAAAAATACTTTTTACAGATCATATGCTCACACACTATAAACACCAATTGATTTGGAAGACTATTAATTGGAGGGGCTATCTATTTTGATTTTATTATTTGAAATATGCATAACATATATTAACTATAAAATCTAACCTAGTAGTAAAAAAATACATTTTGTCATAATGTTTGAGACTTTATCTTTGGACAAGAACAAGAAGGTATCGAACAACACTTTCTAGAACAGGGATATGACACATCACAAACAATATTTAATTAGTACAAACCCCTAAGGATTTCTCGAGGGGCTTTTGTGACAGTATCATGGGCTTTTGTGAAAATATATGCAATTTGTTTGTTAGTCTGAATATATTCTAAGCAAAAGTTTTATTTTCAACAAGTTCCCCGTAAAATGATGACGAATGTCAATATGTTTAGTGAAAGATTGCTGAACAAGATTTTTTGAGATATAAATTGCACTAGTATTAGCACAAACAAATAGTAAAAGTGTCAAGATCAAACCCATAGTCTGTCATCATTTGTTTCATCCACAACAATTGAGTACAACAACTTCCTGTAGCTATGTACTCAGCCTTAGCAATGGACAAGGAGATTGAATTTTGCTTCTTGTTATGCCTAGAAATCAGATTGTTCCCTAGATAGAAGCATCCACCACTTGTACTTTTCTTGTCATCTGCATTGCCTACACAATAAGCATAACTAAAACAAACAATGTTAGAATTAGTTTCTTTTTAATACCAGATTCTGTACTCAAGAGTACAATTCACATAACAAATGATTATCTTCACCGCTGTCACATGGGACTCTATAGGATCCCTTGATACCGAGCACACACACCCCAACACTATAGCTAATGTTTGGTCGACTAGTTGTGAGAAATAGAAGACTTACAATCATGCTTCTGTATAGTGTTGGATCTACCTTTACACTATTTTCATCCTTGGCTAGTTTGACGGTGGTCCCATTGGTGTTTTGGCATGTTTGGCAGACTCCAAACCAAATTTCTTGACCAAATTTTTGGCATACTTGCTTTGAGAGATGAAAGTTCCATCTTTTGATTTCTTAACTTGCAAACCTAGAAAATAGGTCCATTCTCCCACCATACTCATCTCAAACTCATATTTCAATTGCTTGCCAAATTCTTGCACTTCAAAGTTAGAGGTTGAACCAAAAACAATGTCATCTACATATATTTGAGTAATAATGTCAGGATCAATGTTTTTAATAAACAATGTTTTTCAACCCCATCTCTTCGGTATCCTTTCAAAACAAGAAATTGAGTGAATCTTTCATACTAGGCTGGAGGAGCTTGTTTCAAACCATGATTTGGAAAATGTGGATCTTCAAATCCTTTTGGCGACTCAACAAAAGCTTCTTCATTCAAAATTCCATTTAAAAATGTAGATTTGACATCCATTTGGTGTAGTTTGAAACCAACCATGCGAGCAACAACTAACAACAATATTATGGTTTCAAGTCTTACAACAAGGGCAAAAGTTTCATCAAAATCCACACCTTCAATTTTAGTATACCCCTGAGCTACTAACCTAGCCTTATTCCTTAGTATTGTACCAAATTCATCAATTTTATTTTTAAAGATCCATTTGGTACCAATAACATTGGTATGACTAGGTCCACGTATAAGATCCCATACCTCATTTCTTGCGAACTGTTCTAGTTTCTCTTGCATTGCTTTCATCGATGATTCATCACTCAAGGCCTCTTTCACATTTTTTGGTTACAAAATTTGATGTAAAACATACAATTTGAACCAGATTCATGTACCTTCTTCTTGTGAGCATACTTTCCTCAATATTACAAAGAATAGGTTCACTAGGGTGATTATTTTTCTCTATGGAAGAAGGTTCTCTCTGAATTGAGTCTCTGATAATTTCTAGACCCTCCTTCACTGTTCGTTCAGAGGTTGTTGGAACAGATTCAATTTCTGTTACAACTTTTTATGAAAATGTGGGTACAGAATCACTTCCTGTCACATTAGATGATTCTTTATGAGTGTTTTCATCGATTAACGTGCCAATTTCTTCTTCGCTGGAATATTCAGAAAAATCTTTCAAATAATCAACAACAACGTTAGCAGACTCCATATTAGTTTGAGTTCTCATGTTATAGACACGATAAGCTCTACTATTAGTGGAGTAACAAAGAAAAACGCCCACATCACTTTTGGCATAAATTTTGCAGATATTTTCTCAATCCCTAAGGATGTAACACACACAACGCAAGCACATGAGAAATACCTTTCTAAATCTCATATGGAGTTTTGGTAGTACCTGGTCGTAAGAAAACATGGTTGATTATGTAACAGACAATGTTAATTGCCTCAGCCCACAGTCTTTTTGGAAGCTTTTTGTTGTTTAGCATCACCCTAGCAATGTCTTGTTGGGTTCGATTTTTCCTTTCAACTACTCCATTTTGTTCAGGAGTTTAGGGTGTTGAAAATCTCGTGAGAAATACCTAGAGATTTACAAAATAATCGTAAACAGTATTCTCAAATTCCTTACCGTGATCACTTCTGATTCTCACAATCTTTCCTATATTGCAATCTTTTTCAACTCTTGATTTTATGCAAAGAGTTTTAAAAGCGTCAAATGTATATGATTTTTCTTTTAAGAAATCGACTCAAGTAAAATGAAAAAAAAAATCAACACATACAAAATTGTATCTTTTGCCATTAATACTTTCACCCTGTACAGGACATGTGAGATCCATATGCAATAGTTCAAGAACTTTTGAAGGATTAATTTTTGTAAAACCTTTGTGAGAATTTTTCAATTGATTCCCGAACATACAAGGTTCACACTTACCAGTTGATTCTTTAACCAATTTGGGTAAACCATGAACAAGACCTGCATTTAAAATTTTCTTCAATTTTTGTAATTTACGTGACCATGTTTTTCGTTCCATAGGTCAGGAGAATTACCGAAGACCGAGTGGCAAATGTGTATATGAGAAATTGCGTAGCAATTATCAAAAGATCTGAATCCTTTCAACACACTAATACCATCTTGATTAACAACATTACAATCTTCATGAGAAAAATTAACTTTGTAAATGCCAAAAACGCTGCACCAATAAAGGACCCCCTTCCCGTGTCTCTCAAAGAATCAACTAAGGCTGGGAATAAGCAAACATGACCAAGAAAACACATGCGCCTTGCCCACGGCGTCATGCCTCACGCCAAGGGCATCGCAACGCGCCCATCGTGCCTACACCCATGACCTCACATCGAGGCTCCTACGAGGTACTCGCCTCGCGCCTACCTCCATGGCCTCGCGCTGAGGCTCATGCGAGGCATTCGCCTTGTGCCTACTCCCACGACCTCGCACCGAGGCTCCTACGAGGCACCCTCCTTGCACCTACTCCCATGGCCTCGCGCCTAGGCCCTTGCAAGGCACCCACCTCGCGTCTGCTCCCATGGCCTCGTGTTGAGGCTCTTGCAAGGCACCCGCCTCCCCCCTACTTCCATGGTCTCACACAAAGTCCCTTGCGAGGCACCCACCTAGGCTCCTCCGAGGCACCTGCCTCACGCCGAGGCTTCTGTGAGGCACCCACCTCATGCTTGCTCCCATGGCCTCGTGCATATGCTCTTGCGAGGCACCCACCTAGTGCTTTCTCCAATGCCTTCACGTCGACCCTCTCGCGACATGGGCACACTTGCCTCGTACCTGCTCACACGACCTTGCACCAACCCCCTCATGACATGGCCATGTACACCCGCCTCACAGCTGCTCACATGCCCTTGCCCCGACTCTCTCGCCATATTGCTATATGTCTAAAATTGCAGAAAGGCCCCACTCATCTCGCCTCCACGAACCATCTTATGAGACCATTGCTTCCAAAGAATTTTTGGAGCGTGCACCTTGTTCACGAGGCCCTGCCCTATTTTCTATGGTAGGTGTCACCAGCAGGACGCACCTCCTTTGTGTATCCCTACAATGGCGACAAGTGGACTTGACACTTAGTAGAATACAAAGAGGCTTGTGGCATAAGCGTAGCTAGGGAAGGTGAGAATGTCTATCAAGTATGTGATCATACAAGAATGGTACATAGTAAGGACTCCTCCAACACGCCTATGATATTCGTACCCAATAAGTAGTGGAGGTACATCAAGGTACCATGGCAAGAATACTTTTACAGACCCCTAACATGTACTAGGACTGACCACCACTCCTTCAGCACCACTACCATCTGCTGCATGAGTGCTTGTAGCCTGCAGCCTGCAGATGAGTCCTCCTGTCCCTTCGGGACCACCATGTATTTTGATCCAATAATGCTCACCTATAAGTAGGATCTTCCTTCACCTGAGTAGGGGGTTGGAAAATTATGCATTGTAACTAGAAATTCTTGAGTAATACGAATATTCTCTCCAGTTTCACTCTGCAACTTGAGTCTAAGTTCAGATAAATATCCTAGGCTCTTCTAAGTTTCTTCACAGATCTTCACTTACTTTTAAGCTCATATTTTTTTCGATCTGATTTAGTTGACGATTTCGTATTGTCAATAGTTTGCCGCCGCCTGTGGGAAGGACAAGTAATAAGCCACTATTCCTCCATCAATTCTGACAAGAAGAAATGCCAAGGCATTCAAGATGCCTACGAGAATATCAGGATGTTGAGACCCACCATGACGGAGACCAACTAAGATCCTCCAGAAGAGGCCCTCCACAACCAGAGGATGGACTTATGCTGGAGAAACATCCAGCTCATCGAGAGGAAAAGGTGGCATCATCCCCTTTTGTCCAGCCTTACGAAGGTCATCTTGAACCATTTGCTGCCCCTGTGGGTGTCTTGGGTATGCATTCTCCTCCTTGACCACCGCCGCACCGTACTCTAGCCAACGGTGTAATGCCCTACTTCCCTAAAGTCGTTATTATGTGATTTTAAATTGTGCCATTAGCTTGCAAATCGAGGTATTAGACTGAAAAGTGTGATTAAATCAAAATAAAAAATCATTTAATGAAAATTAAGTATAAACGGTTTGGACATTCATTACAATTATAAAAGTGTTACATTGGGAGCCCAAAATATTGTTTAAGCAACAAAAGCAAGCATTTGTACAATGTTCCTCAAAACTATCCCAGTCGTGGCGACCAAGTAGGACGAACATGTACGCGTCACTCCATGCACTCAAACTCATGCTTGGTCGACTTTTGTAACGACCCAATTTAGCTAATAAGGCTTAAGGGCCTTGATTAGCGTGCCAGGATGGCATGATGGGATTTATGTGTGATTTTTATGAATTAAATGCATGGTTATGATTTAAAGCATGTTATATGACTATTTGTTTATCTGAGATGCATGACTAGGTATATTAGTATGCATGTAGGCCCGGATCGTGTTAGAAGGGCATAATTATAATTTTGGCCATGTTGGGCATAACGGCATTGATATGTGATGATTGTTGAGACCACAGTGGTATGTGGGTGTATCAGTGATTTGTGACTCGAGGCGATCCCAGTGAGCAGGCTAGCGGAAAGTCATGACGGGAATTTATACCCGGCTCGGGGCGAGCCTGGGGGTATAAGCAGGAATTTAGAGAATAGATTGAGATTAATTTTGATGATGGGGAATATTTATTTGGTTGTTTATCAGGTGTTGGAAAGCAACGGGAAAATATTAGAGACACTTGAGGATTAACGGGAATTGGGTAAAATGACTAAAATGGCCCTACTTGGTTAAATGGGTTTAGAATTAATAGGGAGGGCATTTTGTTCAATTGGCTTTTGAGAGATTTATATTGAGGCTTTATACACTTAGTGGATTTTGTAGAAAAGAGTGAAGGCTGAAAAAGAAAGAAAAGAAAGGAAAAGGAAAGAAAGAAAAGAGAGAAAAACAGATGGGTTTTCCAAAGGATCGGTTTGGGGTTCTAGCACCTCTTCTCTTCAAATTTCTTGGGGCAAAGCTCAGTGGAGAGCTAGGATAGGCTGAGCATCAAGGATCTTAAGGTTACACTTGAAGATTTGGCAAGGATTAGCAAGAACACATCAATGTTTGAGGTAAGTTTTAGAGATTTCAGTTTTAAGGGTTTTGATGGTTTGAGCTGTGTTTTGAGCTGAGTTGATGGGAATTTTAGGGAATTTCTGGGCAAGCTTTGAGTATGAACAAGCTAAGGAGGTCTAGGGTTGAATCAAGGTCAAAATTTGCATCAATGGTAAGAATTCTAAGCCTTTAACTTTGTTGTTGATTGAATTTCTGGGTTTAGGGTTGTTCATGGTGAATTTTGAGATTTGGGTTGAATGTGCTTGGGTTTTGAGTTCTTTGGATGCTTGGGATGAGTGTGAGGTGTTTATAAGCTTGATTTTGAGATTGGAAAAGGTTTGGACAAGTTTGGGGTTGAATTGGTTGAAGGAAATCGCAAGATGCGATTTTCAGGTTCTGCTGGGCTACAACTAGCGCTACAGCGTTAGTCAGTGGGCGCTGTAGCGCTAGCCCCTGTTCTGGGGGGTGTGTTCTGTTTGTAGCGCTACAGCGCCCTCTTTAGAGCGCTGTAGCGCTGCACTGTTCACAAAAGTGGATTTTTGGGTTTTTGATGAGGGATTTTGACCTAGGGTTCGGGGCTCGATTCCGCCACTTTGTTTTGGGGATTTGGGACTTCCCGGGGGCTCGGGATTGGTCCCGAGGCTAGGTATTCGGACTTGGGGTTCGGTGTTGACTTTGACCTATGTTTGTGCCTAGGTGTGTGCTAAGGCTCGAGTGGGATCATGCTCAAGGAGTCAGGTAATCTAAGCTATTGAATGGATAGGTAAGAAAACTATAACACCCGTAGGATAGGGCGTGGGCCCATAGTGTGATTGCGAGGCACGGCCCTATATTGCATGATGAGATGATTGCCGGGCACGGCCCTATATTGTATTACATGTTAGGGTGCAGATTTAAATGAATTGATATTTGTTTGAATGTTGTTTGATTTATGCTATATATATGATTATAGTGAAATGAACGGCTATGGCCGAGGGCGGCAAGGCCGAGAACGGCAGCGGGGCCGGAAGTAACACTTAGCACATGGGATGCTTATAGTCAGGGTAGGACCCAGGGGATACGTGTGATATCCCTACGGTGAGGACCGCGACCCCAGGCTTTGGTAAGGGTTCTGGGGCGGCATGGCCGTGTTTGCTTAGTCTAATGGTTGACTTGTTTATCTGTGGATTATCTGATATGATAAACTGTATAAATTGCATATGTTATGTTCTGCATGAGTTTTCTTGCTGGGCTTTGGCTCACGGGTGCTCTGTGTTGCAGGTAAGGGCAATGTCTGAGTCAACCAACCATGAGTACGGAGAGCGTGAAGCGACGCGTACATGTTTGGCCTGCCCGACTGCTTTGGTTGGGGGTTTATTCGAAAATGGCTGTAATAATCTATGATTTTTATAACTGATCAATTGTAAACTTATTTTAAGAAGTAAATAGTTTTCTAACCTTATTTTGGGATCCCAAATGTTTAATACTAGAAGTTTTATTGAAACAACGCGTTTTTCTAAGATTACAGCCTTAACTTTTAATTAGTCACACTTTTGTTTCAAAACCTCGGTTAGCGAGTTCATTGCACACTGTTTTGTCTTAAAACTCACTTAGTAACGGCTCTAAGGAAGTAGGGCGTTACAACTTTTATGTTTCCCTTACCTGCACCATAGAGCACCCTGAACTGAGGCCCAACAAGAAAACTCCACACATATAACATACAACAATTCACTCTAGTAGATGCATAACATTAACAGATAACACATACCATTCACATAGCGGTCTATGCCGACCTAGGTGCATTACCAGGCACCGAGTTCACAGTCTTCACCGAATGGGTGAATACAACACCCTAGATGCCCATGCACGGCGGCTTGCATTCAGCATGCTTATTGTCTTTTTGGCCTGCATTCAGCATGCTTATTGTCGTTCCCAACCTTCACTGACCCCGACCTTAGCCGAACCCAACCTTGGCTGAATATTCATAATCACACAAAAATGGCATAAAAATTATAAATATTCATACATAGCATTAAACACAGATAATCGAGCCATGCCCTAATCTACGGGCACAAACAATTTTCTTACCTGTGTCCCGAGATGACCATATAGTGCGATCCCAAGCACGATCCCCCAAACCTGAGCCTTAGTGGTAAAACCTAGTGACAACACAATAATAATAAATATCCATCAAACCCTAAACCAAATAAAAACTTTTGAATAATATTCTATCTTCTGGGACCTCGAATTCTTCTAAACCAAGTAGTAGAATCCTTCCCGAACCCTTAAGTTTGGATTCCCGAGTTTAAAACCCTGTTTTGACCATTGCCCCTAATTTGAGTCATGGCCCAGTCCCCCTAAGGTCGTGATGCGCTACAAGTCAGAGAGGCCCAATGTAACGCCCTGGATACAAAGACCGTTACATTATGTGTTAATAAAGGTGCAAGACTTGCTAATCAAGTCATTTTGTTAAAAGTGTGTCATTAAACCATTATTGAACTAGGCTTAAAAGATTTTGGTCATAGAAGATAAATTTTCATTTTAGTAAGTGTTGGTTACACATGATCCCAAAAATAAGGTTAAATAACACTTTACAAAATTATTAGAGATTATAAACAACCACAAGCCAATCTAATGGCAAAATAAGAATTTTAGGGTCTCTTGTCCTTGTCTCAACCCTCGGCCGTGGCAGCCGAGCATCCAGCTATGTACATTCCACTACCAGAGCTCTCCAAATCAGGGTTGGTCCAACCTACCCTTGCCTTTAACCACACCACGTAGCACCTGTGAGCCATGGCCCAGCAAGGAAACCCATTTACAAAAACATAATCAATGATCAATAGTCAAATAATTCATAAATCACCAATCAGATACTCAGTAGACCACATTATTCACATAATCAGTGATATCAATCTGCAAACCAATAATTAATCATCTAGGTAATAAACATGCCATAATAATCAGAATAATAACAGCAAAACACATCACACAATTTCCAGGGTCGATGCCCTTAGGTGGCACCTTCTATTTATCCCACTTACTCTGCCTCACTTAGGCCGAGATCAGTGATTAAATAATTAACCTCAACTACCAATGGTCGAGCCGCGTCCTGTGCGCAAATATTAATTTTGGCACTCTTAGACCGTTTTTTCTCATGTCCCCATGGCATAATACCATCATATGACATCACATATCCACATATCCACATAACTGGGTGTAGTTTTTCTTACCTTTGATTCCGAGCGCTTTGGCTAATTGAAATTACCCTCAAGCACGATCCCGATCCGAGCCCTAGTGTACACCTAGTCACATTCCATAAAGTAGAACCATCATTAAATCTCAACTCCATAACACAACTTCGAGACCAATCCCAAGCTCTCAGGAAGCCCAATTCCACCAAACGGGGTGATGGAATCGACCACTGAGCCCCCAAGGAAAAGCCCTAAGAAAAATACCCAAAAACCCATTTCTGGAGGTAGGGCAGCGCTACAGCACTACATGGTGGGTGCTATAGCACTAGAGTCAAAGACTCAAGTCCCCCAGAAATCATGGCCTAGCATTGTAGTGCTCCCTACCTAGTGCTACAGTGCTACAGCCAGCACATGCAAAATTTTGTGGGTTTCCCTTCGAACTTCCTCGAGCCAAAGCTCTATAAAACCACTCCAAGCCTCAACTAAACTCAAAATTAAGCGTACCATCCACTATATCTCGTCCAACATGACCCAACAACATCAAAACTTAGCTTATAGCATCATCAAACACAAAAAACCAGAATTGAGCTTGAAGCTCAAGAACTTCATCAGGAAAACCAGAAAACCCAGATAAACAAAGTCAGAATTTGTTACCTTAACTGAGTGAATTCGACCCTATGTTTCCTTCAATACCTTTCCAGACTTTAATTCCTCAAATCCCCAAGCTCAAGTCCTTAAATTTCCATTCAAAATCCAAATTCTAAATTCAACTTCACAAACCCAGAAAATTCAGACAAAACCTTTAAACCTTACCTTAATTGGTAGCTAACTCCAATAGAATCCCTTAGCTTCTCCAAGTATCAACACCCCAAACCAAGCCTAGACTTCCTCTGAGTTCTTAGCTTCAAAAATTCTCAAGGGAGAGTGAGAGAGGAAGTGATCGTGAGGGAGCTAAATGGTGAATTGAGGGCCTCTGTTTTTTTTCCTTCCTTTCTTTCCTTCACAACTTCTAACCCTTTCACAACTTTCAACTAAATTCTAAATTAATAGAATACTTCATTTATCCCCTTTTAAAATCAAAAGACCCTTTTTCCCTCCCAATTAAATCCAAGTCTCTTAATCACTCAAAGAGCATTTTGGTCATTTACTCTCAATTCCTGCTAATTCCTCAAATGACCCTAAATTTACCACTTAAATCTCGTCATCTAATTAATCACCAATTATTTTCCCTAATGTCAAATAGTTTCCAATATATTTCCTGAATTCCTAGAATTACCCCCAGGCTTCGCCCGAGCCAGGTATAAATCCCCATTGTGACTACTTCGCTAAACCGCTTACTAGGATCATCTCGAGCCATAAGCTGCAAATATATCAACATAATAATGTGGTCTCAATAATTTACCACAAATAATCACATTTATGCCCTCAATGGGCCAAAATTACAAATATGCCCCTATGAGCTAAACAGGACCTACATGCATACTAATACTCGTAGTCATGAAATTTCACGTATCCATATAATAATATAAGTATGCTTTATCACATAATCATGCATTAAATTATTTAAATCACACATAAACCAATTATGCCCTCCCAACACACTAATTAAGGCCCTTAAGCCTTATTAGTAAATTTTGGGTCGTTACAACTATCCCTCCTACTGAGAATTTCGTCCTAGAAATCTACCTGAATAACTCAAGATACTGATCCCACATTGCTGACTCAAGCTCCCAGGATGCTTCCTCGACCCTACTATTCCTCCTTAACACTTTAACTAGAGGAATTGTCTTATTCTGTATAATTTTATCCTTCCGATATTAATTCTGAACCGGTCTCTCCTCATAAGAAAAATCGATCTACAATTCCAAGTCTTAGTACTTCAACACATGTGTCGTATCTAAGACATACTTCCGAAGCATAGAAACATGGAATACGTCATGAACTCCCGACAACGATGGTGGCAAAGCTAACCTGTAAGCCACTTGTCCGATCCTCTCCAGAATATCAAAAGGTCCAATGAATCTAGGGCTTAACTTTCCCTTCCTCCCAAACCTCCTCACCCCTCGCAGTGGTGAAACTCGTAGAAACACGTGGTCCCCAACCTAGAACTCCACGTCTCTACTCTTAGGATCAGGGTAGCTTTTCTGTGTGCTCTGTGAGGCGAGCTTTCTAGCTCGGATATTCTCAATAGCTTCATTGGTCTTCTGAACCATGTTCGGCCCCAAATACCTCCTCTCACCCATCTCATCCCAATGAATGGGTGATCTACATCTCCTCCCATATAACATCTCATATGGGAACACTCCAATTGTCGATTGATAACTGTTGTTGTACGAAAATTCAATCAACGGGAGATACTTACTCCAAGATCCCTCAAAGTCTATTACGCATGACCTAAGCATATCTGTAATGCCCCGAAATCCCTAATGCATGTTTATGTGAATTATATTATAGTATGACGTTATATGCATGCATGTGGGTCCACATTTGATTATTAGGGTGTTTTGGTAATTTGGCCCATTGAGGGCATATTTGTATATTTGGGTGCATATTGTGATTTGTGAATGAGATCCCATTAATATGGAGATATATTCGAGCTATTCGACATGAGACAATCTTATATTATAAATTAGTGGTTTTGTCATAACAGGGCTTTTATTGGGATATTGAGTTATAAGGATGTTATTTGATGATAAATTGGGAATTATTGAGATCAGGAGGAAGTTATGGGAATTTTGACTATAATGTCCACGGGGGTGTTTTTAGGACCCCGAGCACTAGGTTTTATTTGAGGTTACTTAAGCTTGAAGTAGCTTTTCAGATAGAACTGTACGTTAGAAAACCTCTCTTTCTCTTCTTGATAGTTCATTTTACCGTTCAAAGCATTTTTGAAAAAATCTCGAGTTCTAAGAGTCGGAATCAAACGATCCTAGGAAATATTAGAAGCTTCTTGATCGAAGGATTTGATGAGAAACAACCCAATCAAAGGTAATCTAAGTTTTAAGTTATTAGTTTTTAGAGTTTCTAAGCTTAGAATTGGGTTTTGTGAACCGTTGAGTTTTTGGTTCGTTTGAGCCTCAAGATTTGATGATTTTGGATCATTGGGAAGTTTGGGAACTTTAATTTTTGGATTTGGAAGTGTTTAGGTATGTTTTTGGAAGGTTTGGGATGAAGAAAATTTGGTTTATGGCTGGTTCTGGGTTGGGGCCACGGCCTTGTTCTTGGGCGCTGCGGCCCTAACTCGAAGAAGCTGTTGGGGAGGTTTTGGCCTTGCTGGGCGCCGCGGCCCTAGGTGTAGGGTGCCATGGCCCTTGCTCCTCGAGTGGCTGGGGGCCGCGGCTCAAGGTGCTAGGGCCACAGCCCTTGGTTGGTTTTGAGCCCGTTTGAGTGTTTTGACTTCGGGAACTTGGTTTTAGGCCTCAAGATTGTTCCTACTACCCGGATGAGTGGGGATTGATGTCCCAGAGGCCAGATCTTGGTTTGGGAACCATTGTTATTCATTTTATTGATGGTGTCCCATATTTGGTTATGACTAGGTGATCGCTAAAGGACTAAAACTCAGATCGTTCTCAAGGATAGTTCTTTTATTTATTCTTGCTCCAATCAGAGGTAAGAAAACTGCACCATGTGTATATATGACATGCATGGTTATTCTTGATGCATGTTGAATGGTTAAATGTGACATGCATGGTTATTGTTGAGGTATGTCAAGTGATTAAATGTGATGCATGTGATGCACGAGAAACATGTGAATAGGGCATGCTATGAATATTGATTATGAGATTGGTCAGAGCATGAGTCTCTGTAATTATGCATGATTATAATTATGCTTTTGATTACTGAGTGAGCATGCCAAATTCCTTATATCTGCATATTTGACATATGATATATGTCTGTTTGTATTACCTAAATGAGGAAACACTGACTTATTAGTCAGGGATTGGCAATGGTGTCAATATCAACTGTGAAGCTGTGACTCATTAGTCAAGTTTGGCAGTGGTATTGAGCACTGGTCACATGGGATTGACTTATAAGTCAAGTACGGTCTTAGCGTGTTTAATGCAAGCCGATAAAAGATTAGATCTAATCGACATGTGCATTGAATGACTCAAATGAGCATTAATGCCAGACTGACCTCAAGTTCGATGAAAATTAAAAGCGCTTGTCTAGTCTATGGGCTAGTTAATTAGAGCCAGAGCCAGAATGGCTAAGGTGACCTACATGTCACATGGCTAGGAGGGTATGGGACCTCCAGAGCGTGACTCATTAGTCATCTATACAGGGTATGACTCATTAGTCATCCACACCGAGATTGACTTATTAGTCATCTATACCAAGTGTGACTTATTAGTCACCAATACAGAGTGTGACTCATTAGTCACTTATACAGGGTATGACTCATTAGTCATCCACATAGAGATAGACTTATTAGTCATCTATACAAAGTGTGACTTATAAGTCACCTATACTGAGTGTGATTCATTAGACACCTAGACAGAGATGGACTCATTAGTCATCTACATAGGGTATGACTTATTAGTCATCTATACAGAATGTGATTCATTAATCACCTATGCAGGGTGTGACTCATTAGTCACCCACTCCGAGATTGACTTACTAGTCATCTATTCAAGAAGCAGGTCCTCAGAGAATGACTCATTAGTCTTCTATTCAGATGCAGGACCCCATAATCATTTGTTTGAACTTATTTGCATGCATGACAGAAGCTATTAGTGCTAGGCATGCACATTATGATTCGATGACATGTTATTACTGTTCATGAGCATGTTGAGTTTTCTTGCTGGGCTTCGGCTCATGGGTGCTATGTGGTGCAGGTAAAGGCAAAAGGAAGCTGGACCATCCTTGAGTTGGAGGGCTTAGGTGACGACATGTACATATGCGGCTGCTCGACCACCACGGCCGAGGGTTGAAAGAGGAACTAGGGTTAAACCCTATTTTTCCGCTTAGATCGGCTTGTTGTAAATATTTTCTTGTAATAGACCTTTAAATTATATTTTTGGGATCCCAACGTATACAATAAAATTTCTAATGAAACGTTATATCCTAACAAAAAATTTTAATCCCTAAACTACAAATCATACTTAGTTACACGATTTTGGCCAAATGACTCGATTAGCGAGTTTAGCACTGTTTACAAGGCACACCGTAACGGTCCCTGGAGTTTAGGGCGTTACAACTTGGTATCAGAGTGAGCCAAGGTTTATGGTTCCTGAAGATAAGCTGGGCATGTACACTCGTCACTGATGGTAGCTTCACTCAGGGAATGGTAACTATTTCTGTAGTTATGTGCTTAACTACTTAAATAGAATGTAAATTCTTTACCTGCACATTGTGTTATGGAGCACGAGATTCTGATAGAGCCTGGCTCTTGATTATATGATTATATGCTCCGTGAATATTTATATGAATATGATCATATGATTACCTGCTCCATGAATATATAGTTGTAATATTTTCATGCTGGAGTTTGAGGCATGGTGTGGATATTGAAATGGCAGGGATCATGATTAGTGTATGAATGTCGTGGGCATGTTTTAGCACTGCAAGTGGTTAATGAATGTGGTGTGGTAAGATTTATCCCGTGGGGGAAAGCTCTTGATATGCTCATTATGGTTAATGGGTTAAGTTATTGACTGTAGATTCAATCAGCAGATTTATAGCCAAGATAGATAATGAGGCTTGGTGGTGGTTATACAAAGGCTGGGAGTTATAGCCATAGTATTAGTTCTTCATCTGCTCCTATGAATTTTTAGCAGATGTTTATAGATTTGTAATCAATATTGAATAGGAAGGAGGAAGAGGTTAGGTGTTTGAAGCAATAATAGAATCTGTTGGGGAGCACCTCTACCTTTGTTGTGCCAAGAGTGGCACTAGCTTTGGCTCAGCCTAGGGTTGAGAACAGATGGGAATTTCTCTATGGAAGATTCCAAGAGTATTACCCTCTAGTCTTCGAGGGAGGCCTAGATCCATTCGGAGCTGAGCAATGGATGGGTATGATCAGTTCCATTCTTTACAGTATGGGGCTGGTGGGTCACGATAGGGTGATTTGTGCTACATGTGTACTGTGGGATGATGCCCAGCATGGTGGGAGGTAGTATCCCAGACATGAAACATAGCTGTAATGGACTGGAAAGAGTTTAGGCAGCTGTTCAACGAAAGATATTATTGTGATGCAACTAAGACTGCTAAGATGAATGAGTTTGTGAATCTCGTTCAAGGAAGGGCATCAGTAATCGAGTATGTTAGCAAATTTGATGGGTTGGCCAAGTTTTCTTTAGACATGGTACCCACAGATGTGGCTCGGAAGGAAAAGTTCATTCATGGATTGAATCCTGGAATAGCTCAGGGCATTAGAGTTGCCCCAGTGCCTGAAATCTCCACCTATGCTCAGGTGGTAGAGAAGGCTCTTGCTGTTGAGAGCATAAAAGATGAGAAGAAGAGTGATAGGAAGCACGGAGCTCAGATAGTGGTATCTCCACTTATTGGTACAAGAAATAAGGAGCACTGGAGGGCTTATCCAATATGTGTTCGGTGCAAGAGACGCCATTTGAAGAGGTGCCAACCAAAGACATGTTTCTTATGTGCAGTGGTTGGACATATAAAGAGGGATTGCCCAAGGCTAAGAGAGGATGAGCAAAAGGGGATAGACAGTGTGATTCCAACTCGAGTGTTTATTCTGAGGCAGTTAGAGTCTGAGACTGAGACTAGTTCCTCAAGGGTGGCAGGTTAGCTTTTGGTCCTGGTCTTTATTTTGTGCTGAATGACTTGGTGCCATGTTGTTCTTTATTTGTTGCATATAGAGAAACATAAAGTTGCTACACAGGCCATATGGTTGTCTTATGATGAAAATGTGATACTGTATTGGTAATTTAAGAGATCAAGTGAATTATTGTGGAAAGGCTCATTTGTGGTTTTCATGAGTTGGTTATGACTGATTGGTTTTAGTATGATCCAGGGTATGGATTGGTTAGCCAAGTGTGGGGCAATTTTAAATGGCAAGGAAAGTATAGTATCTCTTGGGCTTGAGAGTGGAAAGTCTTGTGACAGTTGGCACTGCGCATGGATCTAATGTGTTTATGACAGTTGTAGTGGGAGCTAGAGTTTTATGGAAGAGAGATGCATGGAACTCTTAGCTAGTGTGGTGGATCTTGGATCTGGTTAGGACCAGTTAGAGATTAGAGAGGAAGTTATATAAAAGATTGTGCTTGTATCAGATAAGGGCACTGGGAGTGCTAAGTATTTCTTGAGAATTTGTTTAATGCCAATTGTTTATGAATCAGATGAACAGATCATTCAAAGGATTATTTGAATGGGATTTGTGATCGTCTTGGACGATGGTATAGTGGTATTTTCTCTACAGAGATTTGCCAAGGTTAAAGAACGCATTAAGGGCAGGAGTGTCCTTGGGTGGTAAAGATATTTCAGGTGTCTTGGGAAATAGTTCTGAGTCTTCTTGCAGGTCAAAACTAGTTAGTAGGTCGTTATGACATCTCAGTGACAGAGAAAAGAAATTGCCTATGCAATATGTTGGTTAAAGGATCTGACCAGAACTAGAGTAGAGTTTCTGGTGGGCCAGGTGGCCAGTTTTATGTTTAAGATTATCATTTTGGAAAGGATAAAAATGAAAGATGACTAAGTGAACCACAGATAAGAAAGATTGAATGGAAAATCTTAGCTGGATTAGCTAAGAGTTGTACAGTGTCAGATATGAATTTATTGTGGTATAGGGTCGGATTTGAAATCCGATGGACACTGAGATTAATTGGGAGATTCCAGATGAATCTCATGCTATTATTTCATTCTCTTCATTCAGGCATCATGGAAATGTAACAAGATATGAAAGCTTTATAGTGGTGGCCTGAGATGGAGAGGGATGTAATGGAATGCGTGGTAAAGTTCTTAGGTAGCCTTTGAGTGTCAGAAATTGGTGAGGCCATGGTAGCCTTTGAGTATTTTATAATGGAAATAAGATAGTATCGCGATGGGTTTCGCGGTGGGATTGCCCAGGATAGTGGACCAGTATGAGTTGGCATTGAGTCATTGTGGACCAGTACTCCAAGTGACTATATTTTTGTCAGCAAGGATGAATAGTACAGTTGATCAATATTCAGATCTCTTTGTGAGAGGGATAGAGCGCCTTCATGAAACTTAAGGTCTATCTTATCAAATGAAGACTCTATTGTGACTTCCAGGTTTTGGAAGGGTTAAGAAGGCGATGAGTATATAGATGGAATTCAGTACAATTTATTACTCTCAGACTGATGATAAATCAGAGAGAGAAGGTTATCCAATTATTATTGGAAGAACATCTTATAAGATGAATGAGTTAGTATATATCTGGATCCTGAGGTGGTTCAAGGGACTATTGAGATTACTAGAGATTGAAGCTTGGATGCTCACTTCTCAGAGTAAATGGAAAAGTTTTGCTGAATTGAAAAGCAGGAACATGGAATTTCAAGTAGAAGATTATATCTTCTTTATAAAGTATCACCATGGAAAGGGGTGATGAGTTAAGGGCAAGTTGAGCCCTAGAGTAGCAGAATAGTTTGAGCCCTAGATAGGACTGGTTAGGTTGATTTTGGTTCGACCTTATCTTTGGCACTACCAGGTATATACATTGTATTTTGTATTTCCATGCTGAGGACATGGGTTAAAAGAAACTCATGAGTTGAGTTATGAGAATCGAGGATTTGAGACCAAGTTATCCTGTAAAGAATAGCCAGTCCAGATGTGGAACAGAAAGAATAAGGTTTAGAGGACCAAAGTGTACCTTGAGTTAGGGTAATGTTACAGAGACAGTGAGGTCGAGGGAATGACCTGGGAAACTGGAATCAGTTGTGTGGAATTTATATTCCGGGCGGTTCAGGTAAATTTCAAAGACGAAATTTCTGTAAGGAAGGGATAGTTGTAATGCCACGAAATCCCTAATGCGGTTTAATGGCTGGATTAGTAGGACGGGAGGGCCATAACTATTTGATTATGCCATTAAATGAATATATGCATGTTTATACGAATTATATTATATTATGATGTTATATGCATGCATGTGGGTCCACATTTGATTATTAGAGTGTTTTGGTAATTTGGCCTGTTGAGGGCATATTTGTATATTTGGGTGCATATTGTGATTTGTGAATGAGATCCCACTATTATGGAGATATATTCGAGCTATTCAGCATGAGACGGTCTTATATTATAAATTAGAAGTTTCGTCATAACGGGGTCTTTTATTGGGATATTGAGTTATGAGGATGTTATTTGATGATAAATTGGGATTATTGAGATCAGGAGGAAATTCTGGGAGTTTTGACTATAATGTCCCTAGGGGTGTTTTTGGGACCCCGAGCATTAGGTTTTATTTGAGGTTACTTAAGCTTGAAGTAGCTTGTCAGATAGAACTGTACGTTAGAAAACCTCTCTTTCTCCTCCCGATAGTTCATTTTACCGTTCGAAGCATTTTCGAAGAAATCTCAAGTTCTAAGAGTCGGAATCAAACGAGGATCGAGGCATAGCGATCCTACGAAACATTAGAAGCTTCTTGACCGAAGGATTTGATGAGAAACAACCCAATCAAAGGTAATCTATGTTTTAAGTTTTTAGTTTTTAGAGTTTCTAAGCTTAGAATTGAGTTTTGTGAACTGTTGAGTTTTTGGTTCGTTTGAGCCTCGGGATTTGATAATTTTGGATTATTGGGAAGTTTGGGAACTTTGATTTTTGGATTTGGAAGTGTTTAGGTATGTTTTTGGAAGGTTTGGGATGAAGAAAATCGAGTTTATGGCTGGTTCTGGGTTGGGGGCCGCGACCCTGTTCTTGGGCACCGCGGCCCTAGCTCGAATAAGTTGCTGGGGAGGTTTTGGCCTTTCTGGGCGCCACGACCCTGGGCGTGGGGCGCCGCGACCCTTGCTCCTGGAGTGGCTGGGGGCCATGGCTCAAGGTGCTAGGGCCACAGCCCTTGGTTGGTATTGAGCCCGTTTGAGTGATTAAATGAGATGCATGTGATGCACGAGAAACATGTGAATAGGGCATGCTATGAATATGGATTATGAGATTGGTCAGAGCTTGAGTCTCTGTAATTATGCATGATTATAATTATGCTTTTGATTACTGAGTGAGCATGCCAAATGCCTTATATATGAATATTCGACATATGATATATGTCTGTTTGTATTACCTAAATGAGGAAGCACTGACTTATTGGTTAGGGATTTGCAATGGTGTCAATATCAACTGTGAAGCTGTGACTCATTAGTCAAGTTTGGCAGTGGTATTGAGCACTGGTCACATGGGATTGACTTATAAGTCAAGTACGGCCTTAGTGTATTTAACGCAAGCCGATAAAAGATTAGATCTAATCGACATGTGCATTGAATGAATCAAATGAGCATTAATGCCGGACTGACCTCAAGTTCGATGAAAATTAAAAGCGCTTGTCTAGTCTATGGGCTAGTTAATTAGAGCCAGAGCCAGAATGGCTAAGGTGACCTACATGTCACATGGCTAGGAGGGTATGGGATCTCTAGAGCGTGACTCATTAGTCACCTATACAGTGTATGACTCATTAGTCATCCACACCGAGATTGACTTATTAGTCATCTATACCAAGTGTGACTTATTAGTCACCAATACAGAGTGTGACTCATTAGTCACCTATACAGGGTATGACTCATTAGTCATCCACATAGAGATAGACTTATTAGTCATCTATACAGAGTGTGGCTTATAAGTCACCTATACCGAGTGTATAACTCATTAGTCACCTCGACAGAGATGGACTCATTAGTCATCTACACAGGGTATGACTTATTAGTCATCTATACAGAATGTGATTCATTAGTTACCTATGCAGGGTGTGACTCATTAGTCACCCACTCCGAGATTGACTTACTAGTCTTCTATTCAAGAAGCAGGTCCTCAGAGAATGAATCATTAGTCTTCTATTCAGATGCAGGACCTCATAATCATTTATTTGAACTTATTTGCATGCATGACGGAAGCTATTATTGCTAGGCATGCACACTATGATTCGATGACATGTTATTACTGTTCATGAGCATGTTGAGTTTTCTTGCTGGGCTTCGGCTCACGGGTGCTATGTGGTGCAGGTAAGGGCAAAAGGAAGCTGGACCATCCTTGAGTTGGAGAGCTTAGGTGATGACGTGTACATATACGGCTGCTCGACCGCCACGGCCGAGGGTTGAAAGAGGAACTAGGGTTAAACCCTATTTTGCGACTTAGATCGGCCTATTGTAAATATTTTCTTGTAATAGAACTTTAAATTATATTTTTTGGATCCCAACGTATACAATAAACGTTATATCCTAACCAAAATTTTTAATCCCTAAACCGCTAATCATACTTAGTTACACGATTTTGGCCAAATGACTCGATTAGCGAGTTTAGCGCTGTTTACAAGGCACACCGTAGTGATTAGTGAGTACGGCATAGTATGCGATTCATTCAATATCTCACGTCTAATTCCCACATCGTTCAGAACACAAATCTGACCCTGATACCGTAGTAAACCAACCATAAAAATAGAATAGTCCTTAGCTGCCCCCGCTTAGACATTCTCTCTAACATCTTGTAATTGAGCATCCACTTGCTGACCTTCCTTAATCCACTCTAATAGGCTCGACGGTAGAGTAGTGTTGGCCAACAGGCCCACATCATTAGCCAACTCTTTCAAAATCTGAGTGGAACTAAATAACTACCCCACGCACCTCAGCTTCAATGCATCCGCCACCACGTTGGTTTTCCCTAGGTGGTAAAGAATATCACAATCATAGTCCTTTACCAACTCCAACCAACGCCTCTGCCTTATGTTCAGGTCCTTCTGCGTGAAGAAGTACTTTAAACTTGTGTTGCTGAGGTCCTTCTGTTGCTCAGGGTTAGGGCGAGTTTGTCGTCTTTGAAAATGTTCGACTTTTCCCGAGCCAAAGCACTAAAAATAAATCCCTCATGACCTCCAAACAAAAAATTAACCACATAAATCACTATAGCTCATCCAAAACAACACAATATCATCAAAACTTAGCTAAAATCCTCACCAAGCACAGAAATCAGAATTTGAGCTTTGAAGCTCGAGAACCCTAACTAAAAACCAGAAAACATCTCAGAACATTGAAGAAATCCTTACCTTAGAGAGGGATTCGACCCTAGGTTTCCTCCATTACTATTTCAAGCTTAAACTCCTTAGATTCCCAAGTTTATGTCCTTAAAACTCCATCCCAAAACCCAAATTCAAAAATAAAACTCAACTAAAACTTAGTAAACTCCAAGGCCTGAAATCTTACCTCAATGGTAGCTAATACTCAGCTTCAATCCTCCAATTCTTGAGTTTGGACTCCCAGACTTTCCAAATGAAGTTCCCTCCGGTTGCCCTTCCAAGACCCAAACTTCCTTCAACAATTCCAGCCTTCCATTTCCTTCAATTTCCCTTTAACCCAAGCTTTGTTTATGCGTCTATTAGACCCTTAGCTTCGTAGTTCATCAAGGAGAGAGTGAGAGAGAGGAATATGTGAAAGAGAAGGAGCAAGGAGGTTCTACTTGTTTTTGTTTTATTCCTACTAAATCTGAGTATATCTCCTTTTGAAAAAGACCAAATTGCCCTCCCACATAACACTTAATCCTTTAGTCAACTAAGGGTATACTAGTCATTTGCTCTCAATTCCCACTAATTCCTCAACTGTTCCCATCATTTACCAATTAATCCCATCATCAAATTAACTCCCAATTATTTACCCAAATGTCTAATAATCCCCATAATATTTTCCATATTCCCAAAATACCCCCAGGCTTCCCAGAGTCGGGTATAAATTCTCGCCGTGACTATTTCGCCAATCCACCCACCAGGGCCGTCTCGAGCCATAAACTGCAAATATATCCACATAATAATGTGATATAGAAAATTAATCACATAAAATTACATTTATGCCCTTTACGGGACAAAATTACAAATATGCCCTTATAAGAAAAACAGGGCCCACATGCATATTTAATTCTCATAAACATGCACTTAATAATTTCCTCATACTCATATAATCATGCATTAAATCATATAATCACATAATACCAATTTTTCCCTCTTGGCACACTAATCAAGGCCCTTAAGCCTTATTAGTAATTTTGGGTCATTACAACTATCCCTTCCTTATAACAATTTCGTCCTCAAAATTTATTTGAACACATCGGGTAATAAATCTCATACCTCTAACCATAACTCCAAAGTCTAGCTCTTTACCTTTTCTCCTTTAATAACATTCATACTAGAGTAACAGTCTTGCTCCATAAGATCTCTGCTTACAACTATAATCTCATTAACCATTCCTTGTATAACAACTCTGTTCAAACCCCAGGGTCTGTTTATCTCATCAGCGATCATTTTTCTATCTTGTCATTGATGTCAGTAATACTCATAAGCCATCACCCATACTAAGGTAAGGTTAGCTTGTAGGCCCTTGGCCTAAACCTTGGTACGATCTCTGAAATCTTACCGAATCGGGAGCCGAGAATCCCTTTTCTTCCCCAGAATATCATACTCTTTCTTATTTGTCTCTTATCCTGGAACTTCATGTTCCAAAGCGTACAACTTACAAACTCTTATTTCCTTTCAGATAGGCAGATACTTCTGCCCTAATAATTCTAACAGCTTCATTGGTTTTCCCCCAAACCAATACCGAACCATAATACTCACTACCGTCCATTCCTTCACCTAGAACCAGTACTTCTCTCTTTCTATCTTACCATGTCTTAAGCCGTGTCACCTTAGCTGTAATCCAGCATTTATCACGTGTCACTACTTCATCAAGGGATTATACTTTTCTTAATATCCCAATCATTTGCACATTCAATGCATGATTCCTTAGAACCACCATTAATTCTTAAGATTGCCATTCTATCTACAGATAACCACCCATTCTAGGTTCCAATCTTATTGCCTTCATTCTCTAATTTCCTTCCAAAACCTGGAAGAAAAAAAATTAAATAGTCTCAACCCATCACTATCAATTATCACGCCACGTCACTCATTCACACGAACCAAAATGTGTTAACTAAATATGCTGAGTTGCAACCTTCCATGTCCAATCATCCCACTTATAGATTAATATGGTTCACTCTTACAATCAACCACTATACCATTTTATCTTCAAATATATGAATTTTAAACCTTATCACCCATTTAAACTTCCTGATTACCATATGCCTAAGAAGGTAGTATAATGTTCATTCAAGACTTTCATCTCTACACCAAATTCCATTGGATCACTCATCCGATCTTTATATTTTAACTCATATAATTCTGGTAGGGTTCTTCACCATTTCCACAAGATTCTCTTTCTGAATTCCATTGTCCTAAGAAATATATATATCTGTCCATAACCAATCACAGATGCAACAACAATCACAATCGTTACCTTGCCTGACCATACCATAATCCATGGCATCCTAACCAACTGACACAAATCTTCTCAAGTAGAAGATCCGCTCCCAATTAAATTTTCTCCTTATGCAGTCAAGGGTTTCTAACATGAATCACCCATTGAATCTCACTACATCTTGGTCTCAGGGTTATCGTTCTTAGAAATGATCAAACACTAAAATTCCTTACGTTATGCATTCATCGTTAACTTAATGCCCCATGTATACCGGCCACGTTCCCATTCTTTCACCTCCTGCGAGACACAAACCATCATCTCATCAGTCTATAACTTGGCACGTCTCAGCCTTTGATGCACTGCCCACAGTTTCAGGACTTAACAAAAATAAGGTCCTTTGTATTACCCCTCTGTATCCATCCATGACATACATATTCCTATAAGACCTCGTGGTATAGAAGTCCGTGTATAATGGATGGTTACAGAAGGGTAGTGTGTAGGACCTTCACTTTGTTTTAAGAACATAAAACTGTAAGCGGTGTATCAAGGCTGAGACGCGCCCAGATATAGATTGAAGGGATAATGGTTTGAGCCTTGCGGTAGTTGAAAGAATGGGAACATGGTTGGTATACAGGGAATATTAAGTTGATGGTGAATGCATAAGCTTAAGGGATTTGAACGCTTGGTTATTTGTAGAGGAATAACCCTGAGACCATGATCCAGTGAGACATACTGGGTAATTCGTACTAGAAATCCTTGACTGTACAAGAGGAAAATTAATTTGGAAGTCGATCTCTTACTTGGGATGGTCTATATCGGTTGGATAGGACACCGTGGATTACAACATGGTCAGATAAGGTAACAATTGGGATTGATATAGCGCCATAGATGGGTTGTGGATAGATATATGACTCGATGGGCAATGAAATTCAGGAAGAGGACCTTGTGAGAATGGTCAAGAATCCTGCCATCGTAATATGAATTAAGAAATGAAGATTAGATGAGTGATCTGAGGGAACCCGATGTTGAGGTGGAGATCCTAAAAGAACATTGTATTACCTCTTTAAGCATATTGTAATCAAGAAGTTTAAATGGATAGTAAGATCTCATATTCTTATATATTGAAAGGAAATAAAGAGCAAAGGGAATAAGGTTGGAACCTAGAATGATTGGTTGTCTACAAATAGAATGGAAATCTGAAGGATTGATGGTTATTTTAACGAACTACGCATTGAATGTGCAAGTTTCTGGGATATCATGAAAAGTATAGTCCTTCGGTGAATAATCACAGTGATGAATGATGGCTTGCGGCTGAGGTGACCCAGAATAAGATATGGTAAGACAGGAAGCATGAAGCGTTGGTTTTAAGTAAGGAAACAAAAGACAATGAGTATTATGGCTCAGTATAGGTTTGGGGGAAAACCAACGAAGTTATGAGAATCATTAAGGTAGGGGTATCTGCCTATCTGGAATGATATAAGAGTTTGCAAGATTCAAGTATCGGAATATGAAATTCCAGAATGGGAGACTTGTAATTCTCCAAGCATTGCAGACCAGAAAGAGTATGATATTATGGGGAAGAAAAATAAAGTTTGATTTCTGATTTAACAAGAGTTCTGAGATCGTACCAAGGGTTAGGCCAGGGGCCTACAAGCTTGCCTTACCTTAGTGTGGGTGGTAGCTTATGGGTATTATTGGTGTCAATAACAAGATGGAAAACGGTCGTTGATGAGATAAGTAGACTTTGGGGTTTCAGTAGAGCTATTTGGCAAGGAAAGGTTAATGAGATTACAGTTATAAGATAAGATCTTATGGAACAACATTGTTACTCTAGTAAGAGTTTTATTGGAGGATTAAAGGTAAGAAATTGGTCTCTCAAGTTATTGTCAGAGAAATGAAATTTCTTACATGTTGTGTGTTCGAATAAATTTTGAGGATGAAATTGTTATAAGGAGGGGATAGTTGTAACAACCCAAAATTGCTAATAAGGCTTAAGGGCCTTAATTAGTGTGTTGGGAGGGCATAATTGGTACTTATCTGAATAAATGATTTAATGCATGATTGTGGGGCATGCATGACTGTATGATTATATGGAGATGATTAAATATGCGTGTGGGTCCTGTTTTGTTTATAAGGGAATATTTGTAATTTTGGCCCGTGGAGGGCATAAATGTAATTATATGTGATAATTGTTGACACCACATTATTATGTGGATATATTTGCATCATGTGGCTCGAGACGGTCCTAGTGAGCGGATTAGCGAAATAGTCATAGCAGGGACTTATACCTGGCTCGCGGGAGCCTGGGGGTATTTTGGGAATTTGGAGAATATTTTGGGAATTTGTTGAGTAATGAATAAGTAATTGGCAATTAATTAGATGACGGGATTAATTGGTAGTTAATTCGAACACTTGAGGGATTAGCGGGAATTGGGAGCAAAAACACTAAAATACCCTTGAAGCACCCTTGAATGGTTTATAATGCTGGAGAGGCAGTTTGGTCTTTTTCATAGGTGGGATATTCTAAATTTTAGAACATAATAGAAAGTGGTGGATTAACTTAAGAAAACTCTCAACTCTCTCTTTCCTTTCCCACGTATCCCCTCTCCTTCTCTCTCTCTGCTTTGGAACTTTGAAGCTAAGGAAGAAAAGGGCTGAAAAATTCAGACTTGAGGCTGGGAACTAGGTTGGGTCAAGCTGAGGGAACAAAATTTTAGAACAGCTAGAGGATTCAGAGAAGCTTAGGCCATCAATTGAGGCAAGGTTTTAACTTTGAATTCACTGAGTAGTTGATCTTTGAGCATGTGTTTATTCTGGGATTTAGAAAGAATTGTAGATGAGTTGAAGCTCTGGAACTAGGAAGGGTTTAGCTAGAACTTAAGCTAAAAAATTAGAGGTGGAAGCTTGTGAGAAGATAGTCACAACTGAGGTAAAAATTCTGACTGATTATATTTGAATTTCTGGGTTCTACTCTGTTATTTCTTGTACTTTGGGTTTGAGAGTTTGAATTTGGGTATTGAGGATTGGTTAGAGTTTTTGGGAAAAACTTAGTTAGGTTTTGGTACCTATGATGTGTAGAGTGTAGTTCTATAGTCTCGGGAAAGTTCAAAGGAGAAACCCATAAAGTGCCATTTCTAAGGCAAGCACTGTAGCGCTAGGTTTGGAGCGGTACAGTGCTAGGCTGCACTTCTGAGGGGCTTTGGCTTCTGTGTATAGCACAGTAGCACCCTATAGGTAGCGATGTTGTGCTACCCTGCCTCCAGAACCTGGTTTTTAGGTACTTTAGGGGGTTTTGCTTTGGGGCTCGGGGGGACGATTTCACCACTTCATTTGGTGGGATTACAGGTCCCGTGAGCGTGAGTTTAGTCCCGGGATTTTCCTATGCATTTTAAACTCATCAAAGTACCATTTAAAGGTAAGAAAATTGTACCCTTTTTGTGTGGCTGTGGTAGGACTAAGGGTTCCCTATATCTGAACATAAATGTTGTATGATGGTATTATACCTTGTGAACATGAGATAAACAACCTAAGAATGCCAGCATTAATTGTAGCATCCCAAATTTGCTAATCAGGCTTAGGGCCTTGATTTGTGTGCCTGGAGGGCAATAAGTGGTTTATTATGTTAATGTGTGAATTTGATAAGTATGTGATTAGAAATGCATGTTTAGGTGAATTAAATATGCAAGTGGGCCCCATTTGGTTGTAAGGGGCATGTTTGTAATTTTAGCCTATTAAGGGAATAAATGAAATAGTTATGATAATTGTGAATATTCATGATATATTTGTGTTGCACGATCCGAGACAGTCTTAGGAAGCGGTTTAGCTAGAAAGTCACAACGGGGTCGAATACCCAACACGGGGTGAGTCGAGGGGTATTTTGAGCATCAGACATTTTGTTGGGTTATCGTGTTATGAAAATAAATCTTTGGAGATATATTGGAAGTTAGAACGTTTAGGAGGGAATATTAGGGAAATTTACCTTTTTGCCCTCAGGGATGTTTTTGGTACCCCGAGCCTTGGAGGTAACTTAGGAGAATTAAGTTAAGTAAGACCAAACTAAGGAAATGTTCATAAACTAGGAAACCAACCCAAACACCCTCTTCTCTCGCTCTTGTTTTCTCTAAACCTTACCAAGAGAAACACTGAAGATTTAGCAAGGATTTGGGGTCTAAGATTGGGGATTAGCTCAGTTTCAACTTGTGGATTCAAGTAGAGGCTAAGGTAAGATTTAAAATATGATTCTAACCATTAAATTCTGTAAGTTATTGGCTGGGTTTTAGTTTTATTAAGTTTTTGAGGTTGAAGATTTAGTTTGGGATTTGATGAAGTTTTAAGCTAGCTTCTTCTTAGGTTTTGTTGCTGAGATTATAGTATAACTTCTGTGGTGATTAAATTGGATTGTTAGATTGATTTTGGGGTAAATTGGCTTGGTTTTGGTGGTGAAAATGGGGGATTTTCCTGGGTTTGAAGGGTCGGGCCACGACATTGTTCTTGCTGATTCGCGACCCTCTAGAATATTTGGGAGACCTGGAAGAGGGGCGGGCCGCGGCACACTATAAGCTGGACCGTGATGTGCGTAGGCTGAAATGGGGAGGCTGGCTTCTGGTTGAAGCAGGCCACAACATGGGACCTTGGGGCCGCGGTGCTTAATGGGCTTTTGGACCCCAAGGAGGTTTTAGGCTCGGGAATCCAAAAGTTAAGGCTCGGGATGGATTTTATCACCTGGATTGATAGAATTCAAGATCCCGGAGACTAGAATTATAAACCAAGGCTATTTAATTGAATAGAACATGATGGATGGAAGTTGTTGATGCGTTGTGTCTAGGTTTTCAGCAAGGCTCGGACTAGGGGACTGTGCTCGGGATATCGGTGCTTGGAAAGTTCGGGACACATGTAAGAAAAGTGTTGTACCTATAGAGCAGGGTGTGGCTCTATAGTTTGTATTGTAGGGCATGACCCTATGTGATTGTGATGCAGGGCGTAGCTCCATTGATTATGTTTATGTATTTGTTAAATTATGGTATGTGTGCATATTTGTGAATGAATGGCAAGGGTCGGGAACGGTGAAGGCCGAGAACGGCGAGGGCCGGGAACGACAAAGGCTGAGAACAGCAAGGTCGAGTACGCCAAGGGGCCAGGTGCAGCCTTAAGCACATGGAGTGCGAGTTTCCAAGGTGAGACACCCTATTGGATACCTAGGATATCCTGACGGTGTAGACCTCGAACCTAGGGCCTGGTAAAGCGCCTGAGATGACATGGTCGTTATGTGTTAAGCCTGTTGGCAGTTTTATTATTATATGTTGAGTGATAGATATGCATATGTTGATTGCTTGTGTGGAGTTTTCTTGCTGGGATTCGGCTCACGGGTGCTCTATGGTGCAGGTAAGGGCAATGGGAAGGTCGACCAACCATGAGTACGGAGAGTGTGAAGTGACGTGTACATGTTTGGCCTGCCTGGCTGCCATGGCTAGGGGTATTTTTGGGAGATATTTTGCATTAGTCTGATTTTTTTCGTTTAGTCGACTTTAATCATATTTTTGTGTTGTACTTATTTCCAAACAATATTTTAGGATCTCAAATGTTTAATGCTTTATAATTTTCAGTAAATGACTACATTTTCAAGTTATATGACTTTTATTACTGTTTAGCTACACTCTTAACTTAAAACCTCGCTTAGCGAGTTAATTGCACGTTTTAAACTCACTTATTAGTGGCTCTAAGGTAGTAGGGCGTTACAACTTGGTTTCAGAGTGAGCCAAGGTTTATGGTTCCTAGAGATTGACCGAACATGTACACTCGCTGTGAGTGACAAACTTGACTCAGGGTTTGTTTATAAAGATTGAATTATATGTTTGACTATGTGGTTAGATGCCCTGTTTGCCTGATTATTTTATATAGAGCATGGGGAATGAGTTAACATATGCATGATGTTAGGGAATGGCCTGTTGAGTGTTGTATGTTATTTGTGCATTGTGGATTGCTATTATGGTTAGGTGATGTAAATTCGGAGGTGGTTTTGGATGTTTTTATCGTGCCTGATGAGTGGCGTCGTTGATTGCAGGCATATTGTTGAGATGCCTTGACAATCATCTAGACACTTCAGCAGTAGGGCCGAGGATGACAACCAGCCTCTTTCTTGGAGAGGCTTTGTCCTCCAGGATGATTGCCACAAAATCCTTCATGAAATTCTTGTAACAAGGTCCAAGCCTCCGCCTTTGTGATACATCCGAGTGGTGGGAAAGAATGGCCTCTTTGGTATAGGCGGCTTTTTGTACGACGTAACATGGTTCGTGGTAAAACATCTTTCTGGCTATGTTCCTTTCTAATGGGAGTCATCCACGTCGTCAATCAACATCGACATTCCAAGGTGATTGCCATCATGGTCACCACTCTTTGCGTCACTGATGTTGGGGTCACCATCTGAGTGGCCACCATTCGCAGAAGGGTTGATGATTGGTGCTGCCAAAATTTCAATCAGGACGACATTAAGGGTTTCTACATTGTTTTGAACTCACCTGTTTCGCTAATTCATCAATGTTACAGTTTTTCTCCCTAGGTACTTGTTCAATTGTGTAATTGTCAAATTGCTCGAGCATGTCTTTGGCCTTGGCTAGATGTTCGGTCATGCGTATCCCTCAAGCCTGATATTCGCCCAGTATCTGATTGACCAACAATTAAGAATCACTTATTATCTTTAGACACTTAGCTTTCAATTCTTTTGTCATGCGTAACCCCTCTGACAATGCCTCAAATACTTCTTCATTATTTGTCGTAGTGAAACCACACCTTAGTGTTCAATGGATACGGTGGCCTTCCGGGGTTATTGAGATTAGGCTTGCTTTGACTTTGTGCTCATTCGAGGCACCGTCCGTGTACCTCTGCCAATAGTCATCCCCTGGCCGCTAGTGTTCAATGTTGGGGTAGAGCGAGATTACACCACCACAATATTTAGATTCTAGACAAAATTATGCTTGACAGAGACCAAGAAAATTAGACTTTAGATGATGTGAACCCTTGTAGTTGATCTATGTTCTTCAAAATTCTTGAAGCTACAAAACCCTAGTTGAACCACCACTTTGAACTTCTTCTTCTTCCTTATAAAAAAATAACAAAAGGCTTATACATGATTGGTATCGCTATCATAATTCTCTATTTCTTAGCCCTCCATTGATGCTTAAGGCTTTTCTCAGAGGAAATGGGAATTGGGATTGAACAAGCCTTAAACTCACAAAGTCAAACACTTTCTTTATGAGTTTCATGGAGAAAACTTGAGATTCTTGAAAGCTAGAGAGAGAAAGAGAGAGAGTTTAGAGAGAGATTTGAGAGAGTGATCAAGTCTTCCAAAAACTCTATTAGGACCCTCTTTTAGTGTAGGCAACATCATTAGGTATAAATAATAGGATTAGAGCTAAAGTTCTCATTATTTGGAGCTTAAAACATGTGTCCGTACGGACATGTTAAGCAACGTGTCGCATGCCTGTAGGTGATGCATCTCTTGATGGGACATTCAAGTCCCTTTTCATCTAGGCAATGTAACTCCTCCAAACAGGCGATGCATTGCCATCTACTCTATCCAACGACTGTTCCAAGGGGCCTAAAATTGCTCCATATACTACTAAACTTTTTGGGGGTCCTTTGATACCTCCATGTATCACTTTGGACCCAAAAAAAATTATGTGTCTACAATTGAAATTAAAATTTCATATATTCACTATGTGAAATTCACTAAGTGTTTTATTATACCTAGCATGTATAACAACACATATGCTTTGTATTTAACCAATCACAACATCCCCCCACTTGGTTAAATACAAGCTTTAACCTTTTGCTTAAAACAATTTTGGTGCCTAAAGTAAATTGTCTTTTGACTTGAACTTTACCTTAGGGAAAATACCACAAAGTCTTATCGAAATCATTGGTAGCATAAAATCTTGAACCAAGTATTCCTTATGACAAAACTGGTAATACCTCGCACAACTCCACTAGATCTTTTGTTTTCTCACTTTCTCTCTTAGTACTTGTTGACAATGAGAACTTGTGAATGAAGTTATGTCAAAAAACTCAAAGGTTGATAAGAAAATGATGAACGTAAGAAGGAAATTTGGAGTAAAATTGTAGAGTAAAAATGAAGAAAATGTTTTTATTGCTCAAGAGTATGAGTTTACAATGAATTTTCCAACCCCTTTGTTTAAGGGGGTGAGGATCTATTTATAGTGGAGCTCTAATGGCTCTTGATACATTGTAGTTCCATGGGGCCAGATAGTACATGGGTACACTGTCAGTGGGGTGCCACAGGAAGTAGTAGTTCAGAAGGTCGTGTTGTTGGCTCTGGTACATGGTCAGAGGCATGCAGGTGGTAGTGGTGTTGTCCTTAGTCTTTGTTCTATTTTGTACCTCCACCACTTGTCTGGCGTGGATGTTGTACACGTACTCTAAATCCTTTTGTCTTGCACGCTTCCTCCATACCTGTACATGTAGTACATACTTAATAGACACTCTTACCTTTCCTAGATATGATTGTGCTTTGAGCATTTCTGTATTTTGCTCAGTAGTGGAAAGTTGGACAGTTCTTCTCTAAGGTAGGGAGGGTTTCCTTGAAGTAGGGGGCAGACCCATGTATGGGACATGTGCTCCGCTAGTGACACATACCATACAGAGCAAGGCAAGGCCTCGTCTGCGAAGCATGTATCTTTAAACGTAGCAAGGTTGTGTGGCGTGAGATAAGGGTCTCACAAGGCATGAGGCGATGGTAACAAGAGCCACAGTGTATGGTGTGAAACAAGTGTCTCGTGAGGCCCCGTCCCTGGCACGAGACAATGGTCTCGTAAGGCACAATCCATGTAGCGAGGTGACGTCCATGGTGTGAGACAAGGGTCTCACTTGGCTCGCAAGTCACAAGACCATGGGTATTGTGAGGCCCTTGCTCCTCTAGTGAGGTGAGAGTCTCGTGAGGTGCACATGTGCGTGGTGCCTTTGTGTGAGACACTTGGACCTCCAGGCACGCGGTACATTGGTTCGAGGAACTCGAACTTTTAGCGAGGTGGGGTTTCTCAAGGAACCTAGGAGTCTCGTGAGCCTTTGTTTCTTCAACGAGGTTGGGACCTCGTGGGGCATCTGGAGTGCTTACCAAGACTATAGGTCTTATGAGGCCTATAGTATCGAGCCCGATTGCATGAATATATGACTTATTGCAATTTAATTCAATAAGGAGTTAGACATTTTTTCCTTGGCGAATTTTCGTCATCCACACTTGGCCCTAGTCCATATGGAGGCCCTTAGGCATTCTTGTAGACTCTTTTTTTGCCATCTTTATGAGATGTACAGTAGAAGTCCATTTCTTTATATGCATATATATCTTCGTAAGTGGTGATCCTCAAGACTCCTTTGATGTTTAATTAGAGCCAATCCATCCTTGGTATAGATCCCACATGTATAATTGGTGCACACAACATCGGTTTTAATAAGGAGCTTGAGGCACATTACCAGGAAGGGCCCAAGAAGTAGTGTCTAGCCAAGGTGGGCCCTTGTGTAGTGCTCCTAATATGTTGTCTTGGGTGGTTTGAGTGCTTACAACACTTGTCAGATTTTAGAGTGAAGAATTCTTTAATAATTATTTATTGTGGTCCTTTCATCTTGTTGGCTTCTTCTTCACTTTCAGTGCAGCAAGTCGACTCGACCATGAAATCTACCAGTACTTGCTCATTGAATGATACCCTTGAAGGATATGTGATGTCAAATCATCTTAGATCCATGGACCATTTTAACAATCTTCCTTTAGTTTAACGCCCACAGAGGACTTGCTGTAGGGGTAACCAATGAGTTCTTCAATGGAGTGGCATGAAAGAATGGTCTCAATTTTTGAGTGGTTGTTATAGGTGCAATGGCTAACTTCTCTATTTCGTGGTAGCGGGTCCCAACGTCTATGAAGAGCTTGCTGACATAATAGCCTAGTTATTGGTGCTTCTCTTACCCTTTCACTGCACGTAAGGCATGTTCGAATATGGTCAACTGGAGTAACAACTTTCCCATTTCTTTGGCTTGTTTGGAAGCAGTGCTTGTTCAAGGTGTTCCTTATGCACGATTAAGGCTCCTTCGCGTTCTTTGTTCCCAGCGAACCTTTTGTTTCCTTTTAGGATGTTGAATAAAGAGAGGAACTTATCTTTGGACCTTAGGATGAACTGACACAAGGCTGCTACCCTTCCGATTATGTGAGAGTAATGTCAGTGTACCTCATACCTGGAGGCTGCCCTTTGACTCCTCGACATATTTGACAGCATGCTTTCTAACATGGGACTCAAAGTGTGGGGAACTGTTGTACTTCCTTCTTTTAGAGAGTAAGCTTTGTATATACTGAACTTTGAGGTCTTATCTATTGGACAACTATGTGTATATGTGTGCAAAAGTTACGAATGGGTTCCTCGCGTAAGGTCTCGCGTAATAGGGAGATCAGACGTCCTTGAGACAACAACCATATAAGAAGTATCTCGATGTTTGTCTTGAGACAACCAACGTTCTTATCATGCTCGTCCTTGGTAGGATTTTGATGCTTGTCTCCCCGAACTGTCTCACAAGGTGTGCTCTCGAAGTGTGGCCTTGCACAATGACCTTTTGAGGTGAGGTCTTGTGAGATGACCTTTAGCGGCTTATCGAGGTAACACTAAGCTATGACTTTAAAGAAAAGAGGCCTCGTATGTTCTCACATAGATTTCTCTTGTAATGCACCTCTTGCACGGGGTACCTCTCTGTAATGTCTCGAAATTTTACTTAGCTAGATAGTAGTAGTAGTTAGTAGTTGCTTTTAGTATGTTAGTTTTCGTGGATATTGGTTCAAGCTGTGATTTAGTTGGAAACTCATAGCAACAGGTATAGATTTATAAAGTTTAACCTATAGTTTAGAAATAATAATTATTTCATAAGGTTTGATTAATATTGCTTGTCCTAGGAATATTATTTATTATAACCTAAGGTTTAGATAGAATTAATAAGAACATCACACTTGTCATAAGCATGTTTATTAAGGATTTAAGCATTTTGGATGAATAATTTAATAAAAGAAAGATTTAGAAGCTCTAGAACCTTCCAGTAGCTGTTCGGATTACGTTTTACTCAGTCAAAGTTGTTTAATCATTTTCAAATATGTTGAAAGGGTGAAAAAACGTGTTTGATATATCAATGTATGCCAATATATCGCAGCTACAGGGGCCGATATGTCACCTACGGAAGATACGAAAAACATGTCGATTTCGCACGAACGAAACCATGGAGGCTCGAGAATATGGGGGAGGCGATATATCGCCTATAGGGACAATATATCGGCTCCACACTCATATTTTGAAAGTCCGTGGAATTCGAGCTAGAAACAGCCCTCAACCACTTGGACTTGCACTTGAATGTTTTTTACCGAGGTTTGGGCATCTATTGAAACGAAAATTCAAATATTTTCAATTTATACTCTTTTTTTTTTTTTTTTAAAGGGTTTAGTTTCACTCCTTGAACTCTATAAATATGACCTAGTACTCAGCCATTTTACTCGTCATTCAAGCATTCATCTGTCCATCCAAGCTGCTATGTTTATTCTAGGGAGAAAACACTAGGGTTTGGGATTTAAAAGCTTTTCAATCTAAGCTTTATAAACACTTGGGAAGTAAGACAGAGTGACATTTCGGTATTGAGGTGTAGATCAAAGTTATTCTCCATTCAAGGTATTCTTATCCTCAGGTTTAATTTATCATAGTTCATTTATTTTCTTCCATTTTTCTTTCAAATCCTAACTCATTATTATTGCTCTTGGTTAGTGTTTAAGATCCTTGAAACTTAAGGTTTTTCGGTAAGTTTCTATCTTTGATGGTTTAGTTCTTTTTTTCATCTCTATATCTTTAGAAACTCGTGGTCTTTTATGTTGGTTTTAGGAGTGTTCCAATCCCGTTCTTCTCTCCATATCCCAGTTTTTGGTAAGGAAAATAGGTTATATATATATATGTTATGACTTGTTTATGTGATATTATATGATATGTTGATATGTTATACCTAACATCGAGCTAAGTGACTTCGTAACCTTTGGGTAGCGTAGTAGAATGAAGGCTACGCACCGACGTTCTTTTATCTATTAGATGAATATGTTTGGTAGTCACTTGGGGCTTATAGTTTCTTAGATAGAAAACCCCAAGATTTTTATCATTATCGTGGTTTAGAGTTATGATTTACCCTACCTCGATTAGTAGACTAAGGACCTAGATGGGTTATCATATACTACCTTGTGATCTATCCTACCTCGATTAGTAGACTGAGGACCTAGATGGTTTTATCACATGCTACGGTAATGAGTTAATGGCCATTAATATTGTGGTCCTATATGATATACATTTTTACGTCTTATGTTTTATAGTATATGTTCTATGATATAGTCTTATGATTTATGATTTATGATATATGTTTTTAGTACATTTTCCTTGCTGAGCATTAGGCTCATTCCTTTTATTTTAGATGTTGCAGGAAAATGAACTTGGAAGGCGGGACAGATTCGTGGCACCTTGGCATGTGTATTGGGGATGGATGCATTGAATGGATTGGTGGAAGACCGAGGATGATGTTGTTTTCAAGTCTTTTAATTTATGTTTTATGTATTTCCGCACTTAATATTTAAACAATTGATTAAAGTTTATGTTTTTATGTTTTATGTACTAAACAATGGGTACCCATACCTTATTTTGTATTTCGTTCCGCATTTTGGATTTTTAATAAAGTTATAATATTTTATGTATGTATGTATTCCAAAATAGTAGTTATGTTTATTAGTTTTTAATGGTCCGAGGTCTAGAATTAGTCGGGGCATTACAGTTGGTATCAGAGCCACAATTCATATGCATGAAGTTCTCCTTGATACACACGCACAAGCTCCAAATCTAACTGCTAATGTAAGTGTTTATGTTATGATATTATGTTTATATTAATAGCTAGCGTTTTAGCCATTATGTTTTCAGTTTAGAATGGATGGAGCTTTGACTTATCAAGACATTTGAGCCATTAAGGCATTGAAAAGGATTAAAGAGCCAAGTAATACAATAGGAGTGCAAGAAAGAATCACTCAGAGATTGATCTTATTTCACAAGGAGATAGTTCACCTTCAAAAGCAAGTTATGATTAGAGCTACATAACAATATATCCTAGTAATTAGGCTTTTTAAGGATTTTCCTTCTGTAATTTTAACATAAGAAGAATTATGGGAGACAATAGATGATGAAGATGATTTACCAGTAGCCATGAGATATTATTTTCTCATACTTAGAGTCACCTCTAAGTTTGAATTTCAATTCACTAATGAACAAAATCATAGGAACTTCATGAATCCTCCTCGAGGTAGTTTTGAGGCTTAAGATAATAATGATGATTATGAAGAAATTGATGATGATATGCTACATGAAGGGTCAGATGTAGAAGATCCTAATTTTTACATTTACCCTAGTTATTTTTAGTTTAGTTTATTTATTTTTCATTTATGATTGTACTTGGTGAAAACCTTTTTCCAAATGAATAAAGTTGTTTTTTTTTTGAATGACATGTATGAACTTGATTTTTTTTCTACAATCATAATAAATTTGGAACAATAAATAATGACTGAGTTCGATGATGGTGGATACAAATCAATGGACCAGGTTCTTTATTGAGAGTTTAGGGGGCCATAGTAGTGGGAACGATTTTACTGATCCCAGCCTTCCCTCAATATGGTTAACTTTGGAACAATGACGAGTTTCGAGCCTGGGAATTAAGTCATATAGGATGATTAGAAACAGACTTGGAAAATAATAAAGGTGGTTGATTTTCTAAGTATAGAAACACACCCTAATTATAAAGAAGGCTTACATAATTATTTTTTTTCATTAGAAGTCATAACTGATAGGTTCGAGTTATGTTTGCTTAGAATAAGTTTTGCCTTAGAATCTATTAGGGTAAGTTCTAACATGTTTTTCTTGATTGTTAGAACTTTGCTGAAGATGTCGCTCTGAAGGTGTCACGCACAACCAGCAATGCCTACAGCATCGCCAATGAGACTAATGAAGCCCCTCTAGTTCAAAGAAGGGGAACGCATGCTACCAATGGTACTACCAATAGAAATGCACCGCCACCTCCAGTTGACAACACCGCGGAGATTGTCAGGCTACGTCAACAAGTGGAGGAATTGCTGCAGCAACAACGACAACAGACTCAACCGTAGCCTAAGACACAGCCCCAGCTTCAACCGCAACTACAGCCTCAGTAAGCGGCTCAAGCACCCCAACAAGTAGGTCCATATGGGGGTTGGCCGTTGGCGAACTACACACCTTATCCAGCTCAGTACATAGAGCCAGTCTATGAGCATTTTCGTAAGCAACTCGCTCCAAACTTTGAAGGGACAACCGACCCCTTCAAGGTAGAAGAATGGCTCAGGAATGTAGAGCCGATCCTAGCACACATGAACCTTGGCAACGCAGATCGTATATCCTGCGTTTCATCTCTTCTAGAAAAAGAAGCATCCTGATAGTAAGCAGGCCGATGGTGACAAAAGAGCACGGAAAAGTAATGGAAGTAGTAGGTCGTGTTATGTAGAATACACGCAGTGCTCTAAGTGCCAGAAAAGACATCCTAGGGAGTGTCATGTGAACACCAAGGGCTATTACAACTGTGGCCAGGAAGGTCATCGGAAGAGGGAATGTCCAGCCAGAGTCTTTGCCTTGACCAAGGAAGAAGCCGAAGCTAGTAACAAAGTGGTCACAGGTCAGATTCCTATCGTCGATAATATATGTTCAGTATCATTTGATTTGGGAGCAACAGACTCGCATATCTCATTAGGAATGATAGAGAAATTAGACAAACCTTGTGAAAGATTTAGAACTAGGTTTGTGACAGAATTACCTTCGGGCGAAGTAGTCCTATCATCACGGATAGTATGAGGAGTACCAGTCAAAATCGAGGACATAGAACTAGAAGGAGACCTGATAGAGCTAGAAATCAAGGACTTTGATATAATCCTCAGAGTCCATACATGCACAAAAGGAAGCAACACAAGCAGTAAGACTGAATGGTCATGCAGGATACAAGAATAAAAGTAAAAGGATTATAAGTAAAGTACCCGCGCTACAACTACTGGTCGTAACATTATTTACTGAACTACCTAGTTCCTAGAATAAATCTGAATTTAAGGAGGGAGCATTCCTAAAGTTGCCATCCCCATCAAATAGATGAGAGGGAATTGGAAAATGATTTAAAAGCGAGATTATTGTACCGTTTTCATCCGACGAGTCATCAGAAAGTTCGGTAGGCTCAGTAGCCTTTTGTTTTCCTTTGCCCTCAGGGGCCAAGGGTTTCTCCGCTCGATGAGGGACGGCAGTTTCCCTGATCGTAACCCCAGTTGGTCTCCTCCGTGGAGGAGACGCTTGGGGTTGTTGCTCGGGTTCCACATCGGCTTGGGCGCTCCCCGCCGGAGGTCCACTCGTTGCTGGTTGTGGATTCCAGAGGCCGACCAGCCTAAGGTTAGCCTCAGTAACTAAGTTTTTGACACTCTTATTAGAATTTGGCATGCTGGCTAAGAGTGCTGCCCTTGACTCCATCCTTGGAGTTGGGATTGGACGTAACCATGGGCCTGGAACACAGCGGAATGTCAAGACATTGTGACAGAAAATCACTAAATGAAGAAGCTAGTGACAAAAAACAAAATTTTTACCTCCTCGGGTGAAGGCCAGGTTGTCTGCAACTAAGTCAGGAGTAAGGAAGTATTCATGGTGATACCTCCCCGCATTGGAAATGTGAGTAGTGTCTGACAAGAAAGTGCGCCCGGTTTCTTGATGACAAAGGTGGAAGAACCATGTACCTTCTTGGTTAGGGTTGGACTTAAGGTCAAAAAGAAAGTTGACCTCGTGGGGAGTAGGTAATGGCCATTTTTTGAGTTTATAAAGGATATAGAGTGCGGCCAACATTCTATATCCATTTGGGGTGATTTGGAAGGGGGCTACTCCGAAGTAATTTGCAACCCCCTGAAAAAACGAGTGAAGAGGCAGAGTGGCACCTGCCTCAATGTGAAACCTCGACCAGGCGCTGTAGGCACCGCCTGGTAGGTTGGCCCGCTGGTCGATATAAGGTCTGACTAAGGTCACCCCTGTCAGGTGGTACTTATTTAAGTAGTTGGCGATCATCCTCAGCGTCACCTTACTCTGGGGAACAACGTGCCACTCAACATCCGGCTGATCAGCGTGTCGAGGACGAGCACGCCTTTGAACATTGGCATTAGGAGCATATTCACCTCGACCACTGGTCGAGGGAGCATCAGCAGTAGGCTGGCCTGAGGAGTTAGGGGTTTTCCTTTATTGAGCTTTTGTTTTTGTTCGAGCCATTCTCTGGGTTGGGACTGGAGAAGGGTTTGGGCTAGGGCGAGAAAACGGGATATCTGGTATCAAGAAAGAGGGGTTTTCTTCGCCTTCAAGCAGCTGAGCTAGGAGGTCGTCTTCGATGGGTCTTTCTCCTCCCCAAGGGTCTTGCATAAGAACTGCAAACAGACAATGGAGGAGATAAGACACATAGCCTGCAAACTTACGTGGGAGACTAGGATAACGTTGCTCGCGTCTAGTGACCAGCAGCATCCTACCCGTACACTAAGATTGGTGCTAGCAGTTTGAAAAACAGATCAAAAAAGGAAATAAAATGTTTTGTGAAAAGAAACTTTTTCTACTCCTAAAGGGTGGGAAAAAACCCAGTTTTTTCAACTAGCTTAAAGATTGAATTTTTACGTCGATCTTACGCCCTAAACCTATGATCCTTGCTATCAAACTAGTTCCTAACTTGTATAATGCAGAAATACACTCTCCTACCAAGCATCAGATGACTTATATAAAAATCCTCATAATTTCTACTCAAAAATGCAGAAAATCACAGAGTATAGCAACGACATGCATGGCATAATGAAAAGTTTAAAAGACAAAGTGAATACCTGGGCAAAGCGTGGAGATTAAGAAAAAAGTATAAATTTTGAGTCGGAAAGACCTTCGGCTGGACGTCTGAATGGTTTCGAAGTTCTGGGTTCTGAAAGCGAAGTTCTTGAAGTTCTTGATGAGAATAGTGAGTAAAAAATTATAAGGAAGAAAAAGAGGTTACTTATAGACGCTGAAGTATGGCAAAAAGTGGCAATCATTACTTTCCCATTTTCGAAACGTGGGGGAGTGTATAAGCCATCGAATTGATTTCTTGAAAACCGAAAAGGCTTGATTAGACATAATTAAGTCACGGTTTTCAAAAACGCACGAGGATTCTGACAGATTTCGTGGGGCATATGAACGGTTGTTTCCCTAAAGTTTCTTTATTGTTTGTCGCACTAAACAAACTTGGGGGAAAAATGTTATCCGAAAAATAGGCATGGATGACATGGCAAACGTCTAATACACGTGGCTGACATCTGGCAGGAGTCTTGTTTGTTTATCGACTAGAGAGATGTCTATGACGCGACGCTCAATCTTTATTTATGACCAGACTGGTCGTATACTCGTTATATTTGGAGAGAATCTTATGCAGTTATAACCATATCCGAAATTATCTCCCATGATTTCCTGAGTATCCGATTATTTAGGAAAGAATATCTGTAACAAATTAATGTAATCCTCCTTGAGCCTATAAATAGAGAAAGATAGCTCAAGGAAGAGACTTTTGGCTTTCAAATTATTTGAGATTAGAGCTATTACATTCGAGATATTGTATTGTTCTTCAGAGGTTTGTGAAACTCATTGAACCCTAGTTCTTTGATCACTCCTTTGAATCTTATATCAATAACAGCTCAAGTGGACGTAGGTTATTACCAGATTCTGGGGCCGAACCACTATAATTTCCTGTGTGTTTTATTGTTTTCATCATCATTCTCATATCAACATATTTTTCCACATCAAGCATATCTGACTCCGTGCCAGTTGACCAAAATCAGGGTCAACAGTAATCTCCTTATTCTTATGGAGGAACTTGTTCCTATAGCCCCTCCAAGATGGAGGTTGTAACGCCCCCCCGTCACTATGGCTGCTTCCTGGAATGACGACTGGCCCTATAAACCAACACGAGTCTTTCCAGCGTGCTTTGTCCTCACTCGCACGCTTCATGGGAAAACTTCCCAGGAGGTCACCCATCTTGAGATTACTCCAGGTTAAGCACGCTTAACTTTGGAGTTCTCAAGTGATGGGCTACCGAAAATAAGATGCATCTTGTTGATATAGGTAGTACCTATCAATCCATTTAAGCCCTCTTCAACTGTGTAGTCACATACCTACACAGTCTTAGAATCATCACACTTTACCTTCCCCTGGCGGTGTTGGATTGCACACCTTTACCCGATCTTCCCCCCACGAATGATGGGATACTGATTGTCACAATCACCCCCCTTAGGAGTCCGACGTCCTCGTTGGCCACACTTCCGGCTGGGTCAAGTCTCTGATACCATTTGTAATGCCCCACGTCACTATGACTGCTTCCTGGAATGACGATTGGCCCTACAAACCAACACGAGTCTTTCCAGCGTGCTTTTTCCTCACTTGGATGCTTCCTGGGAAAACTTCCCAGAAGGTCACCTATCTTGAGATTACTCTAGGTCAAGCACGCTTGACATTGGAGTTCTCAAGTGATGGGCTACCAAAAAGAAGATGCATCTTGTTGATATAGGTAGTACCCATCAATCCATTTAAGCCCTCTTCAACTGTGTAGTCCCATACCTACACAGTCTTAGAATCATCACACTTGACCTTCCCCAGGCGATGTGGGATTGCACAGCTTTACCCGGTCTTTCCTCCCACGGATCACGGGATACTAACTGTCACAGAGGCATCTTGGCTATTATGGCACCAACAAGGAATTATTTCGGGAACACAATAATGATGGTATACAACTTGATCACAATAATATGTAACTCATGTATTTGGGGAAGAAATTTCTTTGTACCTTCTTCTTCTGGTTTGTACTTTTTCTCCAAAGCTTCCCAAATCTCCTTAGCAGTCTTGGTGTTGGTGTTGAGATCATACAACTGGTCTGATATTGCGGTGAGAATATTACCTCTACAAATCAATTCATCTTCTTCGCGCTTCTTTCTTTCATTGATGACTTATTGAGTGTCATCTTCTTTAGTGGGTTCCAAGGATTTTAGGTCTTTGTCCAAGACATAGAAAACTTTGAGAGTGGTTAGCAAGAACCTAATCTTATCTTGCCATCGAACAAAGTTAGTACCATCAAAACGATCCAACCTAATGAAATCATGAGTCATGAACTTCAATGCCGAAAATGAGTTAGATTCTTCCATGAAGTTGTGTCTCAGAAATTAGATATTTAGAATGTTGGGGGAGAGTGAGATTACACCACCATAATATTTAGAATCTACACAAAATTGTGTTTGGTAGAGACCAAGAAAATTAGCGTTTAGATGATGCAAACCCTTGTATTTGATCAAACTTCTTGAAGCTTGAAAACCCTAGTTAAACCACCACTTTGAAATTCTTCTTCATCCTTTTGAAAGCACAACCAAATACCTATTCACAATTTGTATTGCTATCGAAATTCTCTATTTTCTATCCCTCCATTGATGCTTGAGGCTTTTTCTAAGAGGAAATGAGAATTCAGATTGAACAAGCCTTAAACTCACAAAGTCGAGCACTTTCTTTATCAGTTTCTTGGAGAAAACTTGAGATTCTTGAAGGCTGATCAAATCTTTCAAAACTCTAGGAGGACCCTTTTATAGTGTAGGCACAGTTATTAGGTCTAACCAATAGGATTAGAGTTAAAGAACTCGTCATTTCAGCCTAAAATATGTGTCTGTATGGACACGTCAGGTGACGTATCACCTGCCTATAGGCAATGGATTTCCTGCTAAGACTTTCAAGTCCCTTTGCATCTAGGCAATGCAACACCTCCAAAGAGGCAACCCATTACCACCTTCTCTGTCCAACGACCCCTCCAAGGGGCCAAAATTACTCCAAATGCTACCAAACTTTTTGGGGATCCTTATATACCTCCATGTATCACTTTGGACCTAGAAGCAAAAATTTTAAGTGCCTAAAATTGAAACTAAAATTTCACATATTCACTAAATTTTTTATCCTAGCATGTATCACAACACTTATCCTTTGTATTTAACCAATCATAACATTTATTCAATGTCTCTGGTCGCCAGTTCCATATAAATTTGTCCTCGAATGATAGGCGATCTTGAATTGTCCTAGCTCAATGGCCTATTTCATTAGGCGACCTAAGGCATCGGGTCGCTGCAAGATTTGCACCTGGGGTTGATTAGTCAACACCTTGATCGGGTGAGTTTGGAAATACGATCGTAAATTGCGAGATGCCAACACTAAAAAATAAGCCAATTTTTCCATCTGGGGTACCGTGTCTCGGCACATATCAGTTGTTTACTAACGTAATAGATAGGATGCTACACTTTTTCCTTTCCTTGAACTAACGCCGAACTTACGACATGTTCTGAAATCGTAAGATACAGGTATAAGTCCTTGCCATTGACAGGTTTGAATAAGACATAGAGTTGCGTCAAATGTTGTGTTATCACCTGAAAAGCTTGTTCGCATTAATTCGTCCACTTAAATTTTTTACTTCCCCTGAGGAGATTAAAGAAGGGATGCACTTATCCGTGGACTTTAAGATGAAGGGACTAAGAGCAGTGACTCTTCCAGTTAGGCTTTGTACATCTTTCATCCCTTTAGGAGACTCAATATAGAGGAGAGCCTTGATCTTATTTTGATTTACTTCATTCCCTTTGGAATTGATGATGTACCCTTGGAATTTTCATGAAGCAACTCCAAATGAGCACTTTTGCGGATTCAGTTTCATGTTGTATCAATGCAAAATGGCGAAAGCTTCCTCTATATTGGCGAAATCCCCCTCCATCCTTGTTGCACTTCACGAGTATATTTTTGACATAGATGTCGATATTCCTTTTGTTCTGGTCTTTGAACATCTTATTTTCTAGTCACTGATAGGTGGCTCCTGCATTATTCAGGCTAAATGACATGACTTTGTAGCAACACATGCCCATATTTTTCATAAACGACGTATGCTCTTGGTACAGGGCTGCATCACTATTTCATTATACCCAAATTATGCATCAATGAACAATAGTAACTAGTGCCCCAATGTTGCATCGACGAGTTGATCAATTAGAGGAAGTGGAAAGCATTCTTTGGGTCATGCTTGGTTGAGGTTGCTGAAGTCAATCCACACTCGCTAGGTTCCATTCTGTTTATGAACAAGCATCGGGTTTGTGACTCGTGAGGGTTAGAAGGCTTCTTGAATAAAACCATTTCTTCCAACTTTTTCACCTCGTTTCTCTCGGCATCAAGTGACCCTCACTTCTGCCAAACTAGGGCGCCTTCAAGTCTATGTTTAGGGAATGTATTATGACTGATGGGCTAATGCCTACCATATCACTACAAGACAATGTGAAAACATCTTGGTTCTTTCGAAAGAAGTCGATCATCTTGGCTTTGTCATTTCCATTCATGTTTTTGCCAACCTTCACTTTCCATTCATGTCATTTCCCTTCTTCGACTGGCTTGAACAATTTTTCTCCATCCCCAAAGAGAGGATCCAATTCTTCCTTGTTTTGGGCCTCACTTCATAAGACATTAGGACAATTGACGTTATGTGCAACTTGATAGTGAGGTTCCAAATTGATGTTATGGCTCGCAAGTCAATGAGCACGGGTCGCCCCAACACATAATTGTATGCCAACGAGAAATTGTCGACCACGAACGTTGCCATGCAATTCACCCTTCGAGGGGAATAGCCTAACATCATAGGGAGTTAGTGGATCCCATAGGAGCCAAGCCCTCGCCCCATAGATCATCGTGGTGCATGCGCGAGATCCCAAATAGATAGGTCCATTTTGTCCAAGCATGACTTGTATAGAATACTGACAGAGCTTCCATTGTTAACTAGCACTCTTAACACCATTTGATTGGTGATTTGAACTACTATCACCATGGGGTCATTGTGTAAGTAATTGACATGTTTCGAATATTCGTTAGTGAAGGTGGTGTCTTGGTCTTCCATGCGTGGGACCTTGTTTGGTCTGTCTTCATTGGTCATCACCTCATCTGACTGATGGTATAGCTCATGTGCATACCTTTCCTGACACTTGATTATTTCGCCAGGGAAATGTGGTCCTTCAAAGATCGTGCCCACAGTCGCTATCACATATGTTACTTCGCAAACATAGGCTGATGACTGTAGTCGATTGGGTGGCGACCACTATCTTTGTCTCCCATCATTCTGACCATTATTCTGGTTTTGGCTTTGGTGACGATCAATGTAGCGAGCCATGTGACCTGTTCTGATTTTGAATTCTATTAAGAATTTTATCTCCGCCTTAAGTTGACGACATTCATTGGTCTTGTGACCGTGGTCCTTGTAGTAGTGAGAATTATTGGTCTTCTTGCGCCTTTAGGATTTGTCATTATCAGGGATGGCTTCTTGTATGGTACTTGGTTTTCAGTAGCTATGAAAATTTCTTCACGCGCCCTGGCAAGGACAGTGTGATTGGTAAAGCGTGGCTCATAATTTAACTGTCTCTCTTATTGCTTGGGCTTCTTATAATCATTTTCTTGCTTGTAAGATGCTTGATGGTTTCTCGTCCGTTTTCCATTACTCTTTCTCTCGCCACCTTTGCAATCCTCACGAGCATTCCATCCATGGTTAATAATTCTAATTGTGTCCATATTCTTCATCGTTTCGTCCAACTTGATGAACTTATCAGCGTGGTCCAAGAAATCGCACATTGAGTTCACTGAATTCTTGGTTAGATTGTTCCATAGAGGGCACTTAACTATGATGTTTGCCATGATTTCCATCAGTTCGTCACCAAGTGTTTTGTTACGAGTGGCTTCTTCTTGAAACCTTATGATGTTGTCTTTCAAAGTCTCCTTCTCATCTTGCTTCAACTTGTCGAACTAGTTAGCTTCATGAGGGTGGACACATGCAGCTTAGAAATGCTAATAGAAGTCTTGAGTGAGCTACTCCAAAGAATTGATTGATTTTGGGAGGTATTTCTAGAACCATTATTTGGCGGCTTCGATTAGAATAACAGGAAAAACTTGTACCGCATGTTATATGATACCTTCTAAATCTCCATCTAAATCTCAAAATTGTTAATGTGTTCCAAGGGATCCCCTCTGCCATCCCAAGTCACCATCATCAACATCCTGAAGTTGTTAGGCAGTTACACGTTGGTGTTGATGGGGGCGAAAGGACTCGCCTATCTAGGGTTCAACACGAGCTCGCCGTTTTTGGCCTCATTCATATCTCTAATCGCTCTTCTAAGTTCTTCAATCTGGGCAAGGACTAGGTCATTAACAATTAAGGCTTCTTAGTCATTGGCAAATCGAGACCGCCAATGGTGATCCCCTTGCTCTTCCATTCTGACATTCAAATGATCATGCAGGTCATCCCTATCGTTGACATTCGGGGCTTGGGCACCCCTCACTAGTAGTTTAGATGTTCGGGCAAGTTGTGGCCCTTTCTCGATCTTACCTTTTCTCCAAGATGAGTGAAGATGCTATTAGCATTGGTGCAGTCAACTTCCTCGTCTCGCCTACGTGGGTGGTCATAGAGCGAGAAACTAATCAAACCCCACCACGGGTTCGAGCCTTGGGTGACCTCTAATCTCATTGGTTTGGAGCTGATGGAGGTCGATCTACCCGGGTTTGCGTCCTCTCAGGATTCACAGTGCCTCTTGAGTTTGCCCTTAAGCATGATTGGTGAGCAGATGATTATTCCACCCCGTCCTTGTTCATGGGATGGTGTCGTTCTAGTGAGGCTTGGCGACCACTCATTTCCATGTGGAGCGTCGCTTCAGAGGCGATGGTCACCTCTCTCTAACGTTGTTCCATGTTCTCAGCACACAGTTATGCCATCTCCACCCTTAGGGGATGTGGTCTTGGGGGACGTGGTTGCCATCACCCTCTTCTAGGTTCACACGAGGGTCTTCCTCCATGTTTCTTGGATGAGGTGGATTTGAAGGGGGCGTACGACCATTTTATTTTGTTGGACAACATCTGGGTGCCATGACTAGTGATGGTTCAAGAAACTCTGGGTGGTAGATGAGGAGATTCCACTCTGGGATTCACACTCTCAATGAAATCACCAAAATGTTGACCGATTTTTTCATCAACTTACGCAGAGTAATAAATGAAGAGTTATTTTGTGTGTAAAATCCTAAGTGGAATATTTTCTATGAAGTCGCTTCCCGAGCTAATGGTGGCAAGTCGCTTCCCGATCAAGATAATTCCTGAGACATTCAAAGAAAACTAGGTTTCTATACCCTCAAAATATGGCAGTCTAGTGTTTCCTTGACGTGAAGAGGTTGGTTGTGCATTTTGGTCTAAGGAAAGTTCAGGTGGCGGGGGCAACCAGCTAGCAATGGTCACCAATGACCGGCGATGAGGGACTAGCTCGGAGGCCGTCATCCTTGTGATCGATGACGACCTGGTGTTAGTGGCGACAGGGACGACCGAGGGCCAATTGACTAGTGCAATTGGAGAAGTAGACTTTTGTTGAGGAAGTTTGTTTTTTTCCAAGTGTTGTGGGGCTGACAAGAGTCACTCCCTTGGTGAGTGACGGTGATTGAGGTATCTTACCACTTCACCACTTATTTTAACATGTCATCAACTACACAGGCCTCCTCGTGGCAATCACAAAATTTGATAATAACACACAAATTATGATAATAAAAAATAATATTTACCTACCTATAATATGTGGATATTAAACCCAAATTTTGTGTGTAAATATATATGCACACTAGTGATGAGTGAGGCGCATGACATGTGCCCCAATTTTTTTCTTTATAGAAATGGAGTGTAAGTGTTTGTGTTTTTCAATTGCGTTTTTAGAATGTAGTTTAGAGGAATCGTATTGGTTTGTCCTTCGCTTCTATGTGAATGCTTTCATGAAATTTGTGAAAGGGCGAGAAGCTGAAACAAAGGAAAGAATGAAATCGAAGAAAACTAAATAAAGAAAAGATAGAAAAGAAAAAGACCAAATAAAGGAAAGGAAAAGGAAAAAGAAAAAGAAAAAAAGAAAAGAAAACACTCTACGAGAGAGAAAGAGACAAAAAGGATAGTGTATACTGCATGTATGCTTCAATCCGCGTTAACTAGCTTAATATCACATATAACAATAAAAGTAATGGATTGAAGAAGCCACTTGATCTGCAATGAACGTTGAACATAAGTGTGCAAAGTCAGTAGTGTGCAAGTAAAAGACAGAAAAGAAAAAAGAAAAAAAGAAGAAGATATATGTTTTCAAATTTATAGAAAGGGCAGAGGATTTTCTTTCCTAAAGGCCTGTAGCTAGCCATTTTATTACATAGTAAGAATATACGATGAATCCAAATTCTCAACTAAGCTTTCTTGCCTATGCTCAAAGATTCTCCACTTAGATTTTTCTTCGAGTACTTGTCTGTTTGTGCATACAATAAAGAGAGAGAAAATGTAATCTAGCCTGCAACAAATCTCTGGTTGACCCAACAAGTGTCTCCCAATAGATCTGTCCTGATCCATATATCATAATCATATTGGGACGTATACCATTCTAGAAAATTTTATTAGAATAGATTAGTTCTAAAACTCAACTGTAAACATGTAATTTATGTATATATATAATGGATAGATATGGAAATCAAGTTGTTAAAGTGCTATAATTCTCTTAAATGATTGTAAAACAAAGAAGAAAAGAAAGATACGCTATTGCAAAATATATATAATTAAGCAAGACCAGATGATGAATTGAAAATGTCCGTGATAACGAGAGGTTCTTTAATTTACACTACAACAATATATAGGTCCTATTTTATGACAATAGAATTTGAAGTATAAATGTCTTTAAAAATGACAAAATATAATTTGCACATGAGGAAGAAACAACTCTCTCCCTCTCTCTCTCTCCTTTTAGCAGTAACTCTCACATCTCATCGACATCTCCAATATATGTGCTTAATTATATGAAAAGAAAAAACACTAGAATTCTTTGGACACTTGTTAACTGGTGTTGAAATCTACCTTAAAAGCTCTGTTACTATATTCAGTAAGAGATACAAATAAAGAAATTTCTTATTATTAAAAAGAGCACATACATGGTAATAGGGCTGGCATATACATATTTAGACACTTATGTGCGTAAGAACTCGAGTAGTAAGATGTTGGTTAATCCACCTGTCATTTCATTTCTAGTTCTGACAGTAAAAAGTAAATATGTAAATAAAAATCAATAACCAAATGTACACAATTGTTGCAAGAAAATATATATATTTAGTTCCAATATTTTATTCACAACAAAAGGTACTAATCATTTTCCTTCATCATTTTGCATTTTCTTATGTATTGACAATATTTAGGGATTTTTTTTAATTTTATTTTTCTGAAAATATTTTACAGATTTTGTAAAATATATCAAAAAAATAATGTGGGTAAAAAATAACAATAAATGAAATTAAAATAATTCATTTCTATATCAAATTCTAGCGGTGAATCCCCTAAATGGTGGGCTTAATCAATTAAAAGTGCAAAAGGAGAGAAATTTCGAGGCTCTGAAATTATCTTTATGTCAGGGATATTTAAGTTACATTTTAGTTACCTTTTAAACTATTTAAGATATATATTGGGTACTTTTCAAAACATTACTTAATTTTTAGGTTATATTAGGTTGATTTGTTATTGTTTTATATATTCACTACAACAATTTGGAGATTCAATGACTCTCTACAATGTCTTACATCAATGGTGTAAGACATAAAAAATTATGAGGGATTTTAAATGTCTTATGTTGGGAGACATTGAAATTTTTTATTAATTACTAAAATTGTAGACATTAAAAGTATAGAGAGACGTTGAAACTTTGGGGTCTAAACACGTGCCTGTGGGGACATCCAACGTCTCCCACTGGAAGACGTGCCACGTGTCCCACGTCTTCTATTGGGAGACATTGGATGTCTATGACTTCCAACGTCTCCCACTTGAAAACATGTCACGTGTCCCATGTCTTCTAGTGGGAGACGTTGGAACTCTCCACTTTACTTAACCCGTTCCCTCCCTCTCTCAGACACACACGCATATCAGAGAGCACAAACCAGAGGCGATTTCTAGGGCACAAAAGGTAAGGTTTTCACTCTATTTCCTTGATTTTACTTAGTTTTTTTTTTTTAAAAAAATCTTAGGTTATGCATAAAAATGAATAGTGAATGCAATTTTTTGTTTGTTTTACATTATTATGAACTTTTCCTATAGATTGTAGGATTTTCTTAGATTTTCTATAGTTAGTTTCTAGGAAAATTTATAATTTGTTGAGAATGTAGAAATTATTTTAAATTTACATATCACATTGTATAGATTTCATTAAATATATATGTTTATGATTATTTTTAATTATTATTATTATTATTTATTTCGAAATTTAGCTATATTTGTTTATATATCTAATTTTTTTATTTATTTTAGTTATGTTAAATATATAAACCATTTTATTTTATTTATATATAATTTATTTTTATTTTTTATTTATTTTGATTATATATATTTAAGTTAAAATAAATTTCTTAAATAATTTTTAAAATATAAATATATGAAAATTTTTATGTTTTTGTTGATTATTGAGTTTTTAGGATATGAAAAGTTTTATTGATTTTTTGTTTAAGTTAATTAGTGGTTCGTTGGAGTTTTCTTTTATTTGTTTAGAAATCATTTACTAATTATATACTTAGTGATATTTGTTTAGTAATCTTTTACATATTAATTTATTTAATTTCGTAGGTTATGATTTTATTGGTGAGATTTTAGAGGGTATTTTTTGCATCAAAATTTTTATATCACACATTTGAGGTAATTAAGTTTCTAAAATTATAATAATAAGTTATATATTGCTAGATATTTAGTGATATTTTATTTATTATTTATTAATTTAATTTTATTGGTTTGTGGATTTAATAGCAAATTCAATTACTACTTGATGTAATTTTGCTAGCTTTTGAATTATTAACTGCAAGAGGTACATATATATTCTCTTACTTCTACTTTTAATATTATTAAACAGATGTTAGAGGAGTTTGAATATCTTAAATATTCATCCATAGTGAAGTAGGTTCTGAGATTAAAATTGTGTGATGCGGTGCTAACGGAATGTTAAGAACTTGTGTGTGTTTAGTGAAGTAGGTTCTGAGTGTGTGCTACGGAGCTATAAGGAAGAAACTTATTGTATGTTGTTTAAATTGTTTGTTTTACTATTCACATGCAGATGGTTAGGTCACTGTTATCGGGGAAATGCTGCCCGATTTTAGTATGTATTTTTTAACAAGTTTCAATTTAATAATGAATTACTCATACTTTTAAATAATTAGTGTCCACACCAATTAGACAATGTGGCATGTGGATACTACATAATGAGGATGTTAAAGAATTTGATTGAACATACGAGTCTCAGACATTACTTGAGAATTGTATTATCAATTAAAATTTTAAAATTAGTTTTGAAACCATGTATATAAATGTAATCAAATAATTAATTAATATATTTTACTTTATATTTTTTGCAGCTAACAAGTACGTCATATACAGAGCCACAAATTGATGAGTTGCGACATATATGTGACCGATAATCCAACGTTACCGAACTCGTTGTTAGGTTTCTTATTTTATACCTCTTTCTTCATACACAGTGTAATATTTGTTAATTTTGAACATGTCTAACAAATATTGTGTTTCTTGTATGTCTAACAAATATTTTGTTTCTTGCATATTTTCATTTTGTTAATTATATCAATTTCAATTTAAAGTAATATTAAATTGATTTCAATTTAATTAATTATTAAATTAATATTAAAATAATTTCAATTTAATTAATTATTAAATCAATTAAATTTTAAATTAAAAAAATTTCAATTTAATTGATTATTAAATCAAATTAAAATAATGTTAATTATAAATTAATATATATATTTTTTAAATCTGGGAGACTTTCAATGTCTCTCATTGGGAGAGGTTGAAAGTCAACGTTTTTGGACACCTTTCAACCTCTCCCATTTGGAGACGTGGGATGTCTCTCACCTCTCCCATTGGAAGACATGAGATATAAACTTACAATGAGCCCCCCTACAACATCTCCCCCTATGGGAGACATTGTAGACTTTCAATGTCTTCCAAATAAAGTCATAAAACCCCTATTTTGTTGTAGTGATTACTATAGTTACTATTTGATTCTTGGATTTTAAGTTACCTTTTCGTTACTGTTGGGGGTGTTTTTTTCCCAAGCTTAAAAATTAGGCCCAAGGTGGCACAAGGAGGCTTTGGAACAATCCAATGCCACCACACAATAGGGATGTTATGGTCATCCCATCCCATGTGCGCGACCTCACCTTGTGATGAGTGGATCCCTTTCCAAAGCCTAAGTCATTCCTTTTAAGGAAACACTTTTGGGCTAGATCGAGGGAGATTTGAACTTATGCCAATCTGTTCCGTCACTTTCAGACAAGTGTCACTCCTTGAGTCGACCATCTAGTCGAAATGATTAGTGGCTTGACCATAGCCGACGAAGACAAATGCTCATCATTAGGCAGGTTTCGAAAACGTGCCACACCCCACCCAGACTTGTCAATCAACCAAAGATTCCTTCCCCATCCATCATATCAGTAAGGGGCAACATCAATTTTGTCTTTCAAGTAGTGACCTTTAGCATAGGCCTACAAAGTAGCCTCCTTTCTATGTCCATATCCAACAATGAGGGTTGTCCTTGAAAACCACCCTTAATCCAACTTTTTTGTTGTTCATCCAACTTCCCATAAAAGGAACATCATTTCCTCTGCACAACAAACAAAACAATTCAATACACAAGTTTGTGAGAATTAGACTCTTTTTCTCTTTCTACTCCCTCCCAAGGACACTATTGGACTGGATTTGTTGTCAACCACAAATAAATATAAAAAAACTTAAGAAAATAAGGATCACACATAGATTTTTATGTGGTTCAGCCATGTTCGCTAGAAATTTAGATTGAAGAACTTGCAATGCGCAAGTACTCTTGAAATTTAGGCAGTGTCTCTGCATGCACTAAAGTTGGCATCCCTTTACAAGTGATACCCTAACCCTATTTATAGGCGATAATGTGGGTTTAAGCTCATTGATTGGAGCAGCTTGTCATAATATTCCACTAATGGGAATAAATTACATGTAAAATAATGGCCTTTTCCCCTATGTTAGGCTCATGGGCCTTGCCAAGGGTCTACTCTAAGGTTAATTGGCCCATGGTCTTATTAGAAAGGTACTCTCTGATATTGTCGGGGGGTAGTGCACGTATTCCCATGATTAGGCAGCTTCGTAGGATATCCACATTACCGGTTGTATGGAACCGATAACACAATCCCTGCAACCACCCATGGTGTCAGGTACGTATCTGTGGTCTTGCATGCTTCTCTGATTGACACGTGGCAGGGGAGTTTCCTTCCGTGATGGAAGGTCCTCGAGGCTTATTGGGCCTATCACATACTGAGAACCTCTACGTAGTCAATAGAGTCACTAATGGGATTACTTCCTGTCCGAGGTCTTTGGGAATTGGCTGCATAAATGAAATGCCAAGCAAGTTTTCTGGTCGTAATGAAATGACCCTTTAACTTATCGAGTTTCAGGTCCCGGTGAGGATTAAATGACACTGGCTATTAAGATCACATTATTGTACCGAGAAAACATGAACAACAAAGACACTTCAACTCAAGGAAACTCATAGTGAGAAATTTATCTCTGTCTCAACATGAGACAATAACTAAAGTACCCTCCTTGGTACACCCCTATTATTCAACATAAACATGCCAGCTATCAGCCTCCGAGCTCAACCTTAACCCAAGAAGGGAGTCTAAGGTTCAAGTAAACTGACCAATGTCTTGGAATTTCTACTTCTTGCTCACTCATAACACTAGAATGAAATTTTTCAGAAACAGTTTGAGGCAAAAGAAAGGCAGGACACAATTTTTTTTTCAAAGAAGCTCTTTCTCCTATTACAACCATATCCAACAATATGAAAAGTAGTCCTTGAGACACATATGAAGTGAGTGTGGCTGGGTCTAAGGACGACATGTTAGAAAGACAAATCATTAATTGTGAGAGCCCATGGCCAACGACACGCTTAAGGCACATGGCTACAGTTGCACATGATACCAATTACTTTGCCAAAGGGTCAGGGTAGGCGATCTAATAGAAAGATCTACTTTGTGTGTAGTAGATGAATCCCCACCTATTTTTCCAACAAAGTGGCGAGGGTTCCTCTTGAAGTCTTGTTAGTTTTGATTGCAAAGCTCCTAGGGGCCAAGCCTACAATAGGTGACCAAAGAGAGGACCCTTTGAAACTAGAAGCATCAAATATAGTTGGCCCAAAGGGAGTCACCAATGACAACAACGACCCTAGGATAATGACACTACCAAATCGATACTACAAGTCTTCACCCCTTATAGGTAGAGGAGAAGACCGGACCTGAGCAATGGCCTGTTGGAGGCCTATGGTAGGACATTACCCCTACGGGAAAGATATTATGAATTCACACTTCTCAAAATGCTAGTGGAGGCATAAAACGTTGGGCGAGGTAGATGAATCCATGATCTAGACAATCCACACATGCCCTTCGTCCAAAACTAAGGGTGCATGTCCACCACCACTACCATTTATTATAGCGATGGGGAAGGGGATGAAGGAGCATTGGAGGACTTACGAACAGTCCTCAGCCAAAAAAATGTTGTTGATATTCAAGATCCGATTAATGACAAAATATAAAGACCCCACAACTACAACTAAACCTTTGAGCCCAACACATGGACTCACAATCTTGACCCCGAAATTGATTGTTGAGATGGTGCACAAGGCCATCAAGAAGGAGGCATACGCTTTGTGCTTCGATCACAAGCAAGTGAATGTCCAAAAACCTTCAAGATGCTAAATGTCCCACTGTACAATGGGAACTGAAACCCCAAAGACCACCTCAAGACTACAAAGACTGAATGATACTAATGGGGTTACAATGACCTAGAGTGAAAAGGCTTTCCCTTAAGCCTCTCAAGGTCCACATAAAGGATCTCATGCATAATAGTTTAATACAATGTTTTCAATCAAACCATGAAAGCAAAGAAGAACATGTACATATTGAATTAATTCAAATTCATGCAAAAATACTTACATATACGCGACATAAATTATGAACTCCTTTTATGATTCTCTAACCTTTTGTCCTTGATGAATGCTAGGTATTGTCAAGAATCAAAACACAACACCAAAACGAAAAAAACAATCTTCCATGTATTTCTCTAGATTAAACCTAATTTATTGTGGGTTCGTTCTCAACACACGAAATAAGAAAAACAATGAGAAAGAAAGAGAGCGGGCTGGCGGTTTTTTGAGAAGATTTGTAAGAGTTGCTTATCCCAAAATTGTTTACCCTAATCCTTTCATAAGCTTCCTAAATAAATATTAAACAAAAAATGAGATTTTATTCAACCATAAAATGGCTTATCAAATCCCTCTTGGCCGCCCATCATAGATGTGGTTTTTCCAAGATTTATTTCCCAATTTGATTCAAAAATCAAAACTCTATTTATTTAATTTAATAAATTAAATCCTAGTCAAATTAAATAATTATAATTTGATTCTTGATTTAATATATTTTATTAATAATAATAATTTATCAATATTAATAAAATTGGCCCAAGTGAACATAAATTTTCTCTTTGAGAATTTGTAATTAAATCCTCAATCTTTCTCTTATTTCTTTTTTCTCATAAAATATGAATGAATAATATAACTTTATTTATTCCTATTAACCTAGTCAACATGATATTTTATAATTGATAATTAAATCAAAAGTTTGAGACTACTTTGCCTAATTTAATGAGAGACGACATGGGGATCATGGATCTATGAATGCAAGCTACAATAGGTTCTTGTGATTTCATTCGATAGATAAATATCATCACAACTTATTAATTCGAATGACTCTACAATAGACTCGAAATTGAACTCTTGATCATCAATCATTTATCAGTGATATACTAATGAGCTGGGTGTAAATTACAATTTTACCCATCATCAGTGTTTTGTCGTTAACTCCCGCTAAGTCCCTTATAAAAGATATATTAATGAAGTGAATCACAAATATGAGCGCTCAATCATTTAACAATTTAGACTATGTAATAAAAGGAAGTAACCTTTTCACTTCTTATATTAAAGCTATAGATTTTGTATCTATGATAAATACTCTCATTCAATTATATTACTGAATCTCCATGATGTAAAAAGGGCAAGCTTTAGCGAACAAGTCAAAAGACCCAAATAATATAATCAATGGAAATATTATCAATTAGAATTAAGATTGACTTGACCAATGATCAACTTTGTGACATTTATTAGCATCAATAATAACAATACATGTTTATCTATCAATAATCAATATCACTCCTAGTCAAATGTAACAAAATACATCTGATCTTATCTACTTAGTTAATGTTATGGATAGAACATCACACCGTTGTATAAGTAGACCTTAACGAAGATTACCAAATCAGTGAAAACCCTATGAACTGAAATAATCTTAGGACTAACTATTTTTAACATGCAATTATAATTATTATCCATTGTGACCTAGTCACTATAAATGTAATGACAAATATGTTCATGATTTTATAGGTGTTTGTATTATAATAATCATATAATAAAATATGTATGCAATGTGAACAAAAATTACTTATACTTCTCTTATTGATAGTAATTCATGTTACATAAGAAATCTCATTTATAGGGCACTAAACACAACACTATATGGGTCTAGTACTGCACCTTAAACCCTAGGTCCATTATGAACTTCTTGCAAGTAATAGATAAGTTCCTCGAGAAGTTCATGAACGCCATGAGGAAGAACAACAAAATGCACCTTCAAAATGTAAAGATAAAGAATGGTGAAATTTTTCTGGTTTCATCACTCGCTTATGAAAATGGTTGTCAAGATTGAGGATCTATTGGATGAACGAATTCTTGAGATCTACCAAGACAACGTAGTCAAGAGTAAATTCCTCTACAAGTTACAGTCCAATGTGCCTATGTTGTATGCTACCTTAGTGGAATAAATCAACAAGGAGCCATGATAGAGGAGTATTTCCAAAACCACGGCACAATGAAAACCTTCACAACATCCAAGGTCAAGGCAAAAGAAAGAGAGATTGCTCCCAATAAGAAGACAATAACCTTGCTTCTTCGAAGACAATATAGAAGATACTTCCTTCCACCAGGGCACAAGCATTTCACTCCTCTTGTGAAACAACATACCTTATTCTACATGAGATTAGGGATTAGAGATACTGATGCCCCCTTAGTTAATAAAGGTCGATGATTTTAAAAAAGGACCAACTAAAGTATGGTGACTTCCACTGAGAACATAAACACACCACTACTGATTGTTTCAAGTTTTAAGCGTATATTGAAAACCTGATACAAGATGGAAAACTCAAAGGTTATGTCGAGGAGGTGAAAACTCATAATCTAAGCACATGCTAACCACCAAATTTGAGGGATCAATGATGGGAGATTCTTGGAATACAAGGAACGCCTACACCTAGCTAGGCAACTACAACATTCTTTTTAGCACACTAAGTATTCTTGACAGAGTCAAGAATAAAGTCACAAAGCCCGATGTCTTATGTAACATTTAACAAATATGACGTCTCATACCTGATCCACCTCAATTATGATTCACTCTTCATTTTTGTTTGTATTACCAATTATTGCGACCTTAGTTTTTTGGTCAACTTGGGGAGTTCCATTAACATGATATTTAAGGGTAGCTTCGATCGACTAAAGGTTTTGGGAAAGAATGATGCCCGTTCATACCCCTCTCAATGGCTTTGAGAGAGAATACGTGGAGACTACATGTAATATGTGCTTGTCAAGAATATTATTTCCATATATAAATAATAACTTTGGTAGTAAGTATAATTATGCAAAGATTTGCATAATGAATATTGAACTAGTTTATGTTGTGATAATTCAATATCAGGTTAGGGTTTTGGATCACTAGGTTTGTGCTAAGACCAATGATATGTAATTGCAGATAAATAGTATAAACTTTGTAATTAATTGATTTAAGATCATATAAGTCCAAGGAAAAATAAATAAATTATGCAAGTGTCATATTGGGGGAGAGTGAGAATACACCACCACAAAATCTAGAATCTACACACAATAACGCTTGAGAGAGACTAAAGAAAGATTTAGAAAGAAGATGCAAACCATATTCTTCAAACACAATTCTTCAACTTTGATGATGCATCAAAACCCTTGATGAATCTACCATTTTGAACTTCTTATTCTTCAATGCAAAACACAACCAAAGGCTTGTACAAGATACTTATCACTATCCTAATTCTCTTATTTCATTACCACCATTTATGTTTGAGGCCTTTTCTAGGAGAAAATGAGAATTGGGATTGAACAAGCCTTAAACTCGCAAAGTCAAGAACTTTCTTTATGAGTTTCTTGGAGAAGACTTGAGATTCTTGAAAGAGAGAGAGAGAGAGAGAGAGAGAGAGAGAGAGATTATAGAGAGATATGAGAGAATGATCAAGTCTTCCAAAACTCTATGAGGACCCTTCTATAGTGTAGGCACAATCCTAAGTCTAACCAATAGGATTAGAGCTAAAGATCTCGTCATTTGGATCTTAAAACACGTGTCCGTATGGACACGTCAAGCAACGTGTCACTTGCCTATAGGCGCTGCTTCACCTTCTAGCAGGCGATGCGTCGCTTGGAAGGGCTTTTGAGCCCTTTTGCATCCTACGAGGCGCCATATCCCCCCCCCCCCCCCCCCCCCCTCTCTCACTTTTGACCCCTCCAACATGCAGAAAATTGCTACAAATGCTACCAAACTCTTTCGGAATCTTAGATACCTCGATGTTTTGTTCAGTGGAGCACACACACTTTTAAAGTGCCTATAATTGAAATTCAAATTTCACATCTACACAATGTGAAATTCACTAAGTGTTTTATACCTGGCTTGTATAACAACACTTATCTTTTGTATTTAACCAATCATAAGAATATGTAGTATTTATTCTAATTGATTCAATATTGCAGTAAGATATCAGCTCTGCAATATTTGTTCAAGGATTTTTTGTCACTTAAATTAAGAAACGAAGGATAGTATAGGTTGGTCATTAAGATGGAATAATGAGCTGATTTGGTTTGACTTAGAGAATCAAGATTGTTAAAAAAAAAAAGAGTCTTAAGTTTTATGAACCCTTAATGACTATTTGACTTTAGAGGATAATAGGTGGATTTTTATTTAATTTTATTAATTATAAAAAATTAATAAATGGCAACCATTTATTGAAGATGTTGGCTATTGAAGCGATTTTTCACCAACAGTGGATTAAGTAATCTGAAAAATAGAGATATTAGGCTTTTTCAAAACAGTAATTGGACAAATACAAAGTATCAAAAGCACTCACACACTTTTACGTGGTTCAGTGGTTAAAATCTACCTAGTCCATGAATCACTCTTATTGATCTGTTTTGTTCTCACCGTGAGATTGTTTGTCACAATTTCACCAGAGTTTCGGTATACAAGATGTTCATCACCCTTTTGTCCATTCTCCCATGTATTTATAGGGATTTCTACCTAGACAGTTTTGGGTTATCGAGCATAAATATGGTAACATTCATTTTTGGGTAACATCCCATTTACATAAATACATTAATTCTTATTGATTCTATGCCCCAAATATTGGGTAATAAATACAGAATAATATATGAGCATTAATGAGTGTATAAGGAATCTACGAGTTTTTTGGGATCCTTCACTGTGCATCATGATCAGGCTTCCGCGAGTTGAACACTTCCTTCGAGTTGGGGAATAAAGAACTAATCTAAACTGAAATGGGACACACTTAGAATTTCATTTTGAACTAAGTTGCTGGCACAAGAGGTGATCTAGAGACTATCTAGTTGTCGTGAGTTGATAGGTTTGACTCGAGCTTGTCACTCTAGAGATAGCTAGATATTCTATCTGCACAGTTTCTTCATACGCTTGTCTGCCACACTCCAGCTCGTGCATGATGTCACTTCTGACACGCACAGTAGGGGCTTCTAGGCTTCTGTTATGTGAAAACGTGCCTACCCACTCACTCGAGTACGAGACAGGTGTCAGTCTGTAATAGGCACTTGTTCGTGTTTTGAGTACGGTGACAACTGTCTTGTCATCTATTTTTCATTGCTTGGTTTATTTAATCTAGGCCTTTGGATCTTGAACTGATCTAATTGTGTGGCCTAGATCAGTTTTTGAAGTTTATGAAATATGAGAACCATACTTGAATCTTACCACCTTTGCGTTAAAAATTTTTCCTCTCCTTTCTTCTCAAAATACTTTCAAAGCTTTATACATTCCCTCATTTTCCAGAAACTCAGGTTATTACCTCCAGTGTTGCTATAATTTCCTCGACCGAAAAACCAAATTGTAAGTCTATTTATATCAGGTTTAAATTTCTTCTTCTTATTTTTCAATATGTTTTATGAAATTTTTCAGTATATTTTCCTACTTTGTTCTGTTTGAGTTTAGTATAAGTTTTTTTTTGGCCAAAAACAATAGCACTAGATCTGATTAGAAATAATGCACAAAAGCGGGTGATTTTCTAAGTTTTCTGGGTTTGAAAGAGGATCGTCTGAATGTGTGAATGTGAAGATTTGAGGGATTTTAGGTTTAGTTCTAAGTAACTTAAGGATCATAGTTTCTCGGGTGCTTTTGCATTAAACTGCTTTTCTAAAAAGGTATTGGGTCTGACACGCGAATCCTGAAGTATCGGAGGTTTCCCAAGGTTATAGCATGTGGTCACTGACTGCTCGTGAGCACGTGTATTGGCGCTAAGGGAAATCTTAGCTCATATATATCTTAGGTCCAATACAACGAATCCAAAACCTAAGTTGCCTTACCTTTCTCATTGTAGTAAGGTTGTATCTTAGGTCTCCTCTAAGATGCCACTTTGTCCCTAGGCGAACTAAATTATGGATGACCAGATTGCATCCGAGACCCCTACTCCCCACTTCGGCCTAGTAGTGGATCGAGAGAATGTGGTTGACCCCAACACCTTCTTTGATGCCTAGCATATCGAATCCCAAATAAAGACTCAGGGCAAGGTGAATAAAAATTTACCTAGTCACAGGATCGATTTCGAACTCGAGGGTCTTGTTGCCCGTCCTTCTATGGAGGGAGAGCATAGCAGCACTCTACTCCAGGATGACTTTGGGGCTTGGAGCGATGAGCACCTGAAGGCAGGTGCCTTTCTTCCCTTGGAAAATTATTTTTTAGATTTTTTAAACTATGTTGAATTGGCGCCGTTCCATCTCTCCCCAAATTCGTATGGACTTTTGGCGTGGCTAAAATATCTAATTTTGAAGCACAAGTGGGAGGTCCCCACACCAGCCGATATTATGTACTTCTTTTTCCTCAAGGCCAATCCATAGTCAAAGGGATGAGGTGATGGTTTCATTACCTCACCAGATTTTCCAGCACAGCCTCCATCATCGATCTCCCCAGCCAAACAAATGACTACAAGGATCAATTCTTTATGTCAAACGGGTTCAAGAACTGCACCCATCGATATTTCAACCACCCTCATAAGTTTCTCAACTCCTTGAAATTTATACTTGAATTCCTTCTCAAACAAATTTAAACATATTCTAATCGATTTGTTACCCTGTGCTTCTATATATAAGAGAACAGAGTGGTTAGAGACCCTTGAAGGTCAATATGAGACTTTGACCCTTATTCCTGTAAGGGATAAATATGTATGGATGGTGGAAAAGGATGAAACCATGCAGTCCTGCAAGCTGATCCGCAAGGATCAAACACTGGCAATCAGGGTTTGAGGTCCCCTCCCTGAGCTCCCTTCTCCTCAAGAGTCCCTCCCAACCGTTGAAGAGGTTGATGAGGAAAAGGAGGTCGCGTAGTTGGTGTGTAAAAGAAAGGTTCCCTAGGATGGACAAGATCTTGACCAAGGACGAGTTGAATCAGGGGTAGCAGCCATCACCTTTGGCCAAGGTAACATATATAGAGAATTGAACCTAGTTGTTGCCAATTTTAAGCTATTACGATTCAACCTAAGCAGCTCGTGATTTGACATCCAGTTGATCTGTTCTAAATGTGACCCTCCTTCAGTGTGTGGATCACTTTGTCGTATGCCATGACCATAGCTACCCCAGATGTACTGAAGCAGTAGACAATACCCTCCACTTTAGGTCCACTATTTTTCAAGAATACGGTACAAACAATTTTTCATGGCCTTCCCTGTGTCATGGTGTTTTTACTCTAGGTATTAGGCAAGTCGAGCATGAGTATAGTCAAGATGAGGAGACTGAACCTTGTAGGATTCAGAATGTAATAATACTAGAGTCTCCCCCTCCTTCGATAATCCAAGAGTTAGAGGCTTTACCCAGCCTGATTCATAATCTAGAGCCGATCAAAATAGTTTCCTCGTCTAGCTCAGAGGGTAGGATACTTGTTCTATTCTTTATTGTGTTACATGACTAATCATTTCTTGGATCTAACTCTTTTTCTCGCTCATTTGTGGACAAATATATGAACCTAAAGAGGGCCTTCAAATCTGGGGTGGCTGGAACTGGACACATCATCAAGAAGGCAAGAGTATCAAAGGAAAGCACCTCTAGAGCCAGAGCTACCACTGGATCCTCTACAAAGGATAAAGGTGCCAGTTCCACCCAAAAACAAGAGCAAAAAAAGCAACTGCCAGCTTAAGTAACTACAGTTGCCATTCACGAGGCTTCTTCTCCTCGTCCTCGCGAACCTGCTCTAATTTCTCAAGTTATTCTGGGCGAGGCCCCATCTGCTCAACTGTCAGACACGCAGCTCGTGGACATGCAGCTCCCAGTGAAGCTGCTCAAGGTTGCAAGGTTCCCGAAAGCACTTCGTGGACCCCTTCACAACATGGAGAATCACATGGTGGGTCATGCCAATCAAGCAAACATCAAGGACCTAAGGGCCATAGAGGAGCATTCCCCAGGGGAAGTCTTGGAGTCATCCTTGAGAATGAATTTGATTGTGAGTTATACTCTTTCTCGCTACATATATTTTTCATCGCGAGCTAATCCTGCTATGTATTATTCTTTTGTAGTCTTTCTTAGCTCAAATCTACAGCATCGTTTGGATCCGAGCTCAAAGAGAAGAGGTTAAGGCCATTTTGGTGGCATCCCAAGACTATAAGCAACTTGCAAAGGAACCGGTCATCAAAGTGAGCCAGCGTTGAGATCAGCTGCGGGTTGAGGTCAATAGCCTCAACAAGAAACTTGAGGAAGTTGATTTGCTAAAAAAGAAACTGTCCGAGGTCGAAGAGAAAGCTCAGCAGGATTCTGATAAGGCAAAACAGGATGTTGTCAAGGCATCAAACGCCATGGTGGAGATGTTAGGTGTTGGGCATACGACAAGGTAGAAGATTTCTCATTTCTGGATGCAGAGCTTTAGGGGCCTTACCTCACCATGTTCCATAGCTGACTCTCAAAAGAGCCCTCCACCACTGAAGAAAAACTCTTCGTTATTCCGTACTTCTTACAAAAGTTTGTGGAAAGATCACTATCGAATTGGGTTCCATTGTTAGACTTTATCTTCTTTGGGAGCCCAAAACAACATATGATGTTCTTCACAACGAAATCCAGGATTCTCTTTGAGGTTATGGTTTCCAAAGGCTCGACCTCGTCCCACTTTGTAAAGTATTCGATGGTGACAATTGCATAGAGAACTCCATCTTTTCCAGTTGACAATGAACCAATCAGGTCGATGCCCCATACTGCAAATGGGCAGGGTGATGAAATCATGGTTAGCTCCATGGGTGCTGCTCGAGCAATTGTGGCAAAATGTTGGCACTTATCACACTCTTGGACGTATGAGACCGAGTCCTTTTTTAGCATAGGCCAAAAATATCCCTGCCTCAATATCTTTAGTGCCAGGTTTTGCCCCCAGTGTCGTCTCCACAGAATCCTTCATGTATCTCACATAGGATAGTATGTGCTTCCTCGTGCAGAGCACACCACAGGAGGGGCATCGAATGCCCTCGTCGGTAGAGAATCCCTTCAACAATAACATATCGTGAAACTTGATATAAAGATTTTCTTGCATCCTTTTGGTCATTCGGTAGTTTACCGGTTGTGAGGTATTCCATTATGGGGATTATCTAGGTCGGTTTTGTGTCAATCATTCCAACCTCAATCAACTCTTCCGTTATGCTAGGTCATTTTAAGAAATTCACTTGGATTACGTTTAATGTGTCCGCCTCCTTGGTGGTGGCAAGTCGGGCTAAATCATCAACATTCAAATTCTGCTCTCGGGGTACCTGCTCAACGGAGCAGAACTCAAACTCTGACAACTCATCTTTAACCTTAGCTAGATAAGCCGCCATTTTGATGCCTCGAGCTTAATACTCCCTCAGTATTTGATTAACCACGAGCTAGGATTCACTGTAACATTGGATCACCTTTGCTTCCAGTTCTTTTTCCACTCATATTTACACTAATAGAACCTCGCACTCTTCTTCGTTCTTGGATGCTTCAAAATAAACCTCACGGTTGTATGGAATGGATGTTCCTCAGGTGAGATCAGGATTATCCCAGCTCCGAATCCGTTCTCGTTAGATTATCCATCAACGAAGTGTTTCCACAATTCTTGCCCTGGTTCTCCCATAGGCTGGTCCTGGAAACCTGTGCATTCTGCAACAAAAGCAACGGGCACTTGACTCTTGATTGCTATTCATGGCTTATATACTATCTCAAATTGACTGAGTTCAATGGCCTATTTAAGCAAATGTCCCAATGCTTCCGGTTTTGGCAAGACCTACCTTAAAGGTTGATCGGTTAAGACGTGGACAGTGTAGGACTAGAAATACGACCTTAGTTTTCTTGAGGCCAAGATCAAGCAGAACGCGAGTTTTTTTACTAAAGGATATCTAGATTCAGCTCCAAGAAGCCTTTTACTCACGTACCACACTAATTTCTATGCTCGATTTTCTTCTCGAAGTAATATGACGTTGATCGCATTTTCTGTCACAGCTAGGTATAAGAATAAACATTCTCCAGTTGCAGGTTTTGATAATATGGAGGGTTCAGCCAGGTGGGTTTTCAAATGTTGAAACGCCTGCTCGTATTCTTCGGTCCATTCAAACTTTTGGTTTCCCCTGAACAAGTTGTAGAATGGGAGACACTTTTCAGTGGATTTTGAAATGAAGCAGTTTAGGGCTGATGCCTTTCCAATTAAGCTCTATACTTCTTTACATGGCCTAGGCGAAGGTATTTCTAGTAACGACCTGATCTTCTTTGGGTTCGGCTCTATCCACCTTGTGTTGACTATGAAGCCAAAAAAAATTCCCAAGGTGACCCCAAAGGTGGACTTCTGGGGATTTAGCTTCATGTCATACTTCCTTAGCAAGCCAAATTATTATTCCAGGTCAGCTACATGGTTTTTGGCAATCTTTGACTTAACGAACATATCATCGACGTACACTTCCATGTTTTCCCTGATCTGATTAATGAACATTTTGTTGACAAGTCATTGGTACGTTGCACCAGCATTCTTCAGATCGAATGACATAACCTTGTAGTAGTATACATTATGCTCAGTCATGAAGCTACTGTGCTCTTGTTTTACAGGGTTCATCACGATCTGGTTATATCAAGAATATGCGTCCATGAAAGACATGAGCTCTTGACCGATTGTTGTGTCCATCAATTGATCAATTCGAGGTAGTGGAAATCAATCCTTAGGACATGCCTTATTAAGGTCGGAGAAGTCAATGGAAGTTCTTGATTTTCCATTGGGCTTTGGGACCAAAACAGAGTTAGCAATCTAGGTCAGATATTTTGCTTCCCTTATGAACCCACATTTATGTAATCGAGCCACTTCTTCTTCTAAAGCTTCTGATCGTTCCTTCCCCAAAAGCCTTCATTTCTGTACATTTTTAGGCACATTCCTGTCTAGATTCAAAGTATGCATCATAACATTTAGATTAATTCCCACCATGCCTTCATGTGACCAAGCGAAGATGTCTAGATTATTTCTCCAAAACTCGACCAACTCATTTTTCCTTTCAGTTCCAAGATTCTTTCCAACCTTTACAACCCTTGAATGTACCTCTGGGTCGATATTGAATTCCTTGAGCTCCTCCAATGCTTGGAGCTTGGTCCTATCCTTGCCTAATCTCATATCAATGTCATCTAATTGGGCGACCTCGTTATCTCTTTCTTGAGGTTCTTTTGTCCCATGGGCAATTTCCATTACCCGAGGCTCCTCTTTCCCCCCAATGATGACAATTGCTTGCTGCCCAGGTTGTGATTTTCCTTTCATAGAAATGTTGTAGCATTCTCTGGAAGCGAGCTGATCTCCTCTTATAATACATATACTTGAGGTCGAGGGGAACTTCATTTCTAAATGTCAGATTGTGGTGATACCTTCAAAGGTTATCAATGCGGGTCGTCCCAAAATTGCATTGTAGGCACCCAGGCAATCGTTTACAATGAACTTGAGCATTTTAACAATAGCTCACATATCATCTCCTAGTATCACGACAAACCTAATCGTCCCTATGCCTGTTGTTCCCTCTCCAGATAATACGTATATGATCATTGAAGTTTCCTTAAGATCACCTACAGATAGTCCCATCTTTTTTAGGGTGGAGCCGAATAGCACGTTTACAGAGCACCCATTATCAATTAGTATTCTCTGTACTCATCGATTGGAAATCTTAATGGTTATCACCAGCTGATCATTATGCGGGAACTGGACGTGGCTAATGTCCTCTTCTGTGAAAATGATTCGTTGTTTCTCCAACCTTTGTTGTTTTGACAACCTTTTCTCCAGAATGAACTTAATACCATTGTGGGTTTTCAGATCCTGTATGTACCTTATTTGGGCCCCATTACTCGTATCTGCCAGATGAAGTGCTCCAGCAATAATGGCTATCTTCCTCCCTCCTCTTGGAGGAGGGGCAATGATTTCCATGATCTGGTTGAGCCTGGGGTTTATTGACCAGATTTTCCCGAGCTTTTCGAATATTTTGCCCTGCTGGTTGATTGGGAACTACTTTATTTTAGGCATATTGGGCTAACGGTCCAGCTAGGATGAGAGTCTCAATCTCATCTTTTAGTTGACGACAATCATCAGGGTTGTGGCTGGGTCAATCTTTGCCCTCTGGTGCCTCAGCGACTCCCGTTTCTTCCATGGAAGGCATTTAAAGTTTGTCATGAAGATACAGTCTCATGTATCTGTCAAGTTAGTATAGGCAGTGTAGATGGACTTGTACTTTTCACTAGGCTTATTCTTTTTAGTGCCATTCTGGTCACCCTCACTAGTCTCCTTCGGCTCATTACCCACCACCTAGTTATTCTGGGTAGTAGGCTGAGCCATAGCTGCATTATCCATTATTGCTTCAGTGGGCTGAATAGGGGTCTGGCTGGTTCGTGTAATTGCAAATTGTGCCTTCTCTAAATTTATCTGTTCTTGAGCTTGAGCCAGGAATTCATCTACACTCTTAACTCCTTTTCGCTAGAGTTCTTTCCATAAATCACCTCCTACTATGACCCCTGTCCTCATAGCCATGAGCTTGGAGCTATCATAAGCATCCCTAGCTAACGCTGCTCCATTGGTAAAGCAATTCAGATATGCCTTCAGGGACTCACCTGTTTGTTGTTTGATGTTCGCCAATGAATCGGCTTCAACACAAGCTTCCTTCGCAGCTCAGAACTGCCTCTTAATCTTGAAAGATAATTTTTTCCACAAGGTGATTTAGTATTTCTTATACTTATTGAACCATAACTTGGCCGATCCACTCATAGTAGCTAGGAATAAGATATATCTTAGATCGAACCCGACGTTGTGGGCCATCATTAACTTGTTGAAGGTCCCAAGGTGATCGGACAAGTCAGTGTTTCCATCATATGTGGTCATGGTCGGCATCTTGAAGCCAGCAGGATATGCATCTTCTGCAATGTTAGGAGCAAAAGGCTCGAGCTCCTAATCGAAATCATAATCAGTGACACATTTTCCAAATAGGAGTTTCTTCATTTGTTCTTCCATTAGGGCCAGTTGCTCAAGGGTTGGACCTTGGTGTCTAGGTTATTCGGAAGTTGATTATCAACTCCCATCATGTTGTATGCGTTAGATGGGGTGTTATCCCTCCAAGATTGAGCTCAGTTATGTGGGACGTTTCCATTGTCATGTATAATAGACTAATCTCCCCTACCTCAGTGTAACTCAAATCAACGTGGTGAGTTGGACGTCCTCTTTGTGAGTTTAGATGATCACGCAGGACAGAATGTGGGTTAGAGCAAAGGATTTGTAAAGAACTTAAATGTTTTCTGAGGTCCTTCTCATGCCTGCCCTCATGCTGGATCTTTGTCGAGTAGCTTCCATTCGCGAAGCTTACAACTCGTGGTTGGGATTGAGGACCTAGATTATTAGCGCAAGACCGTGGGATATAAATGTATTCTGAGGGGGGAGAAATCCTCCAGCTATCCCCTCAATCTATAACATTCCTCTATGGGCAAGGTGGTTTTGGAGCCCAATCGGTGATGGAGGATGCATGATTGGTGAATCTATCCTTATTCCATCGGGAGAGACTAGAGTATCTCACCCTTGTTCTACGTCAATTTCCTGGGTTGGAGGTAGTGCTGATTCATTTCTCTATGTTGGATGTTCTTGTCGCAATAAGAAAGGATTTACTGGGATGTCTTGTCTCCTCGAATCAGTCCCAGCTCACCCTGTTTGGCCAGGCTGGTTCCTGGGAGTGTGAGTTGAGTGATCATTCCTGTGAGGGTTGGTAGGTTAAGCATTCCGTGGGATCTGTTCAAAAGGTTCGAAACTCAGGGTTGTAGTTCAAACAGACCAACTGGCATGAGGTCGATAATTCCTGTGAGGATTGGTAAGTTGAGTTTTTCGTTGAACCTGCTGAAAAGGTATGGAGCTCAGAGTGGCAGTTTTGATCAAGCGACTAAGATTAGGCCGATTATTTCTTTGGGTCCCATGGGACCAACTTTTCCTTCTTCTGATGTTAACATCAGTTGCAGGAGGGATAATCGAGCAAGGATATCCTCAATTTGGTTCTTAGCCTAGGCAAGACGGTTCCATAACATGGTGTTTTCCATCTCGATGGCTATCAGATACCCAAGATGAGGATTCGGTGGGTGTGAGGCTGAGCTCTCAGCATCGTCTTGGTCCACATGTTTTTTCCAAGACGGGATTGTGCAGATGAGTTTTCTCCAGTGGGGATGGTCGCACAATGAGCCTCCTGATCAAGAGGTTGCTCTGTCTCATTGTCACACATAGATCGGTTGACCACCATGGTGACTATTAGGTGAAATTGCATGGGGAATTAAACCTAATATGCTCTCAACAAAAGCACCAATATGTTGACGCAATTTTTCCCCAACAGTTGATTAAGGAATTCGAAAGTAGAGATATTAGGCTTTTTCCAAACTGTAATTGGACAAAAAGAAAGTATAATAAGCACTCACACACTTTTACGTGGTTCAGTGGTTAAAATTCACCTAGTCCACGAGTCACTCTTATTGATCTGCTTGTTCTCACTGTGAGATTGCTTTTCACAATTTCAATAGAGTTTCAGTATACAAGCTATTCATCCCCCTTTCTATCCATTCTCCCATTTATTTATAGGGAATTCTGGCTGGACATTTTTGGGTAACCGTGCACATATATGGTAACATACATTTTTGTGTAACATCTCATTTACATAAATACATTAATTCCTATTAATTCTATGTTCCCAATATTCGGTAATAAATACAGAAGAATATCTGAGCATTAATGAGTGCATAAGGAATCTCTGAGTCTTTTGGGATCCTTCACTGTGCATCATGATCAGGCTTCCACGAGCTGAACACTTCGTTTAAGCTGGGATCGAAGAACTAATCTGAACTGATACGGAACACACTCAGAATTTCACGAAGGCGGTCTGGTTCTCTCGAGTTTTGAACTAAGTTGTTGGCACAAGAGGCGATATGGAGACTATCTGACTACTGTAAGCTATCAAGTTTGACTCAAACTTCTCACTCTAGAGTTGCTAAATGCTTTATCTACACACTTCTTCATTTGCTTGTCAGTTAGTTGTACCCCGTGCTGAGTAATTCAACTCATATTTTTGGGGTAAAAGATTGGCCATGAAGACGAGAGTAGAGGATATTTCGGTTTTATGGTTGCTTTTGGAGGAAATTGAGTCATTGAGAAAAGGATTTTCTATTTTTGGAGAGTGAATAGCGGAGAGTAAAGGCTATTATTGTATTCTCAGCTTTTCGAGTGCCTACTTGTAACGGTCTCGAGATGGTGAAACGTGTATGGAATATTATTTTGATTAATAATACATTCTTGAGAAGAAAATTTCATATTGTTAGTGTTAGCCAATGTGTAAAATGTGTAGTTTTGGTCAAATCGAGAATTTTGGTCTTAAACCGAAATGGAAACCCTAACCGGGTAAATCCACGAATAAAATATTATTGGAAATGAATAAATATGGAAAATTATTAATGGGCATAAAATTGTTGGTTTGTTTTATTTTAATGTGTAAAAAGTGAAAAAATTTGTGTAAAGAATTGTTAGAAAATCATTTATGTGAAAAATATTTTATTTAGCCAAAAATAGTATTTTTGATGATCAATTCCATAAAATATAAAATATAGGATTGTGACCAATTATAATAAATTGAAAGACACATTTAATTTAATTACCCGAAGTTAAGAATTCAATTTTGCGAGGTAAGAAAATTTGGGAAAAATTACCACTTTGGTAATTATTTTGCAGTAAATAATTAAAATGGGATTAAGTACATAATTAACAATATAATTAGGACGTTTAACTCACTAAGTGTGTAACGACCCAAATTTTCTAATAAGGCTTAGGGCCTTGATTAGCGTGCCTGGAGGGCAATAAGTGAATTATTGTTATAATATGTGAATTTGTCTGAATATGTGATTAGTGATGCATGTTTAGGTGAATTAAACATGCATGTGGGCCTCGTCTGGTTATTAGGGGCATGATTGTAATTTTAGCCCGATGAGGGTATAAATGTAATAATTTTTATATACTTGTGATATATATCTGTTGCATGATTCGAGACAGTTCTAGGGAGCGGTTAGCTAGAAAGTCACAACGGGGTTGAAAATCTGCCTCGGGGCAAGTCGAGGGAAGTTTTGGGTATTAGACATTTTATGGGGTTATCGAGTTATGGAAATAAGTATTTGGAGATATATTTGAGGTTAGAATTCCTAGGAAGGAATATTGGGGAAATTTACCATTTTTCCCTCGAGGACGTTTATGGTACCCCGAGCCTTGAGGTAACCTTATAGACTTAAGTTAAATAAAACAAAACATAGAATAATTTGGAACTCTCTAAACTGACCCACTCCCTCTCCCTCACTCTGTTTCTCTTCTCCTCTTGGAAGCTTAGTGACATCTTGGAGGTTCTATTTGTGAAAACTTATTGGAAGCTAGGAATCAAGCTAGAGCTTTGGAGTCTAGGAGCTTGGGGCTTAGGAGATCAACTCAGAGATTCAATTCAGCAAGGGGTTTCGGCGAGGCTCAGACTAGGGAATTTTGCTCAGGACATCGGTGCCTGAAAATCTTGGGACACAAGTAAGAAAACTACTGTTCCCATAGAGCTTGTGTTGCAGGGCTCGGCCCCATATGACTGAGTTGCAGGGCGTGGCCCTTTAATTGAATTTATATGTGTTTAAATGTCTATTTAGTTATATTATGTGCGAGTTCAACAAGTGCGAGTTCTGGTTACCACAAGTTACATTTCTGGGCCATATCGTCAGTAAGGAGGAGATTCTGGTCGACCCAAGTAAAATTAAGGCAATGAGAGACTGGCCTAGATCAAGCAGTGTTCTTGAGGTGAGGAGTTTTCTGGGTTTGGCAGGGTATTTTCGATGATTTGTTGAGGGGTTCTCCAGGATTGCTACGCCATTAACAAAATTGACAAAGAAGAAGACAAAGTATGTTTGGACAGACAGATGTGAGAACAGTTTTAAAGAGTTGAAGCGATGATTGATCACCATGCCAGTATTGAGTCTGCCGACGGAAAATGAAAAGTTCGTGGTTTATTGTGATGCTTCCAGATAGGGTTTAGGGTGTGTTCTAATGCAAGCTTGGAAGGTGATAGCCTACACATCGAGACAGTTAAAGGAGTATGAGCAGGGATATCCCACGCATGATCTAGAATTGGCAGCGGTGGTGTTCGCACTTAAGATTTGGAGACATTATCTATATGGTGAGAAGTGCGAGATATACACCGACCATAAGAGTTTGAAGTACTTCTTTACTCCGAAGGATCTGAATAAGCATCAAAGACGATGGCTAGAGTTGGTTAATGATTACGATTATGATACTCTATACCATCCTTGGAAGGCTAATGTAGTTGCTGATGCATTTAGTCGAAAAGGCCCAGGATAGCTGTTCAGTTCGAGACAGATATCCGATAAGCTAGCTGAGGAGATGACTGAGGCGGGTATAGAGTTGGTTGGTCGGTTAGCCAACATCACTCTTCAGTCTACGCTCCTTGAAATGGTCAAGGAGGCACAAGGGAATGATTCCCAGTTGAGGGGTTGCAGGGAGAACGTCTTAGTTAGAGCGGATAAGGACTTCTCTATCTCGGAGATGGGGTTATTGAAGTATAAGGGTCGAATTTGTGTTCCGATGGATTCATATATCGAGCAAGAGATTTTAGATGAACTGCATACCACTCCCTATTCCTTACATCCGGGTATGACAAAGATGTACCAGGATCTGAGAGCTTTGTATTGGTGGTCAGGCATGAAGAGGGATGTGGTGGATTATGTGGTCAAATGCCTAACTTGTCAGCAGGTCAAGGCTGAACATTAGAGGCCAGCAGGGTTGCTGCAGCCTCTAGGGATTCAAGAGTGGAAATGGGAAGATATCGCCATGGACTTCGTGGTTGGTTTGCCGAAAACCGTGGGACAACATGACTTAGTGTGGGTGATTGTGGATAGGTACACCAAGTCCGCCCACTTTTTACTAGTCAGGATGAGCTATACTGTGGAGCAGTATGCTGAGCTATATGTGAAGGAGATTGTTCGACTGCATTGGGCTCCAAGGTTGAAAGTATCCGACAGGGACCCCAACCTCACTTCCAAGTTCTGGGAAAGTCTGCAGAAGGCTATGGGCACATAGTTATGGTTTAGTACCGCCTATCATCCTCAGATAGATGGTCAGACCGAGAGGACGATTAAGATATTGGAGGACATGCTACGAGCCTGTGTGCTGGATTTTGGGGTATCTTGGAGTAAGTATCTTCCTTTGATTGAGTTCTCGTACAACAACAGCTATCGGGCAACTATCGGAGTGGCTTCGTATGAGATGCTTTATGTGAGAAAGTGCAGATCACCTATCCATTGGGATGAGACTGGTGAGAGGAGGTACTTAGGCCCTGAGATGGTTCAGAGGACCAATGAGGCGGTTGAGAAGATTAAAGCTCGAATGCTCGCCTCCCAGAGTCGCCAGAAAAGTTATTCAGATCTGAAATGCAGGAGCGTGGAGTTTCAGGTTGGTGACCATCTGTTCCTTAGGGTTTTACCTTTGAGGGGAGTGAAACGGTTTGGTGTTCGGGGTAAGCTGAGTCCTAGATTTGTTGGCCCCTTCGAGATTCTGGAACGGGTTGGAGAGGTAGTTTATAGATTGGCGATGCCTCCAGCCTTATCAAGGGTTCATGATGTGTTTCATGTGTCTATGCATCAGAAGTATGTATCTGATTCGACGCATGTTTTGAGTTATGAGAATTCGGAGCTGGATCAGGATTTGTCTTATGAGGAAAAATCAGTTCAGATTCTCGACCGGAAGGACAAAGTCTTGCGGAGCAAGACCATCGCCTTTGTGAAAGTACTATGGAGGAATAGAAAAGTTGAGTAGGTGACTTGGGAATTGGATTCAGAGATGGGAGAGCAGTATCCCGAGTTGTTCAGGTAATTTTGAGGACAGAATTTCTGTAAGGAGGGGATAGTTGTAACGACCCAAATTTGCTAATAAGGCTTAGGGCCTTAATTAGCGTGCCTGGAGGGCAATAAGTGAATTATTGTTATAATATGTGAATTTGTCTGAATATGTGATTAGTGATGCATGTTTAGGTGAATTAAACATGCATGTGGGCCTCGTCTGGTTATTAGGGGCATGATTGTAATTTTAGCCCGATGAGGGTATAAATGTAATAATTTTTATATACTTGTGATATATCTCTGTTGCATGATTCGAGACAGTTCTAGGGAGCGGTTAGCTAGAAAGTCACAACGGGGTTGAAAATCTGCCTCGGGGCGAGTTGAGGGGAGTTTTGGGTATTAGACATTTTATGGGGTTATCAGGTTATGGAAATAAATATTTGGAGATGTATTTGAGGTTAGAATGCCTAGGAGGGAATATTGGAGAAATTTACCATTTTGCCCTTGGGGACGTTTTTGATACCCCGAGCCTTAAGGTAACCTTATAGACTTAAGTTAAATAAAACAAAACATAGAATAATTTGGAACTCTCTAAACCGACCCACTCCCTCTTCCTCTCTCTGTTTCTCTTCTACTCTTGGAAGCTTAGTGACATCTTGGAGGTTCTATTTGTGAAAACTTATTGGAAGCTAGGAATCAAGCTAGAGCTTTGGAGGCTTGGAGCTTGGGGCTTAGGAGATAACCTCAGAGATTCAATTCAGCAAGGGGTTTCGGCGAGGCTCAGACTAGGGAACTGTGCTCGGGACATCGGTGCTTGAAAAGCTTGGGACACAGGTAAGAAAACTACTGTTCCCATAGAGCTTGTGATGCAAGGGCTCGGCCCCATATGATTGAGTTGCAGGGCGTGGCCCTTTCATTGAATTTATATGTGTTTAATTATCTGTCTAGTTATATTATGTGCTCATATATATGAATGAACGACGATGGCCGGGGAATGGCGAAGGCCGGGAACGGCAAGGGGCCGGGTGCAGTGTTTAGCATGCGGAGTGCATGTTGCCAGGGTGAGACCCCAAGGGATATCTGGGATATCCTTACGGTATAGACCGCGAACCCAGGGCCTGGTAAAGCGCTTGGGACGGCATGGGCGTATATGTATAGCCTAATGATATCATGATTTTATGTTAAGTGTTTGATATGCTTGTATTATCTGCTTGTGAGGGTTTTCTTGCTGGGCTTCAGCTCACGGGTGCTCTATGGTGCAGGTAAAGGCAAGGGGAAAGCCGATCAACCTTGAGTGTGGTGAGCGTGACGAGCGGTGCGTACATGTCTGGTCTGCCTAGCTGCCACGGCCAGGGGTACCTTTGGGGATGATTGTATTAAACTTAAATTTTGTCGTTTAGTCGACTCTGGTTATATATTGAGTTGTAAATATTTCTAAACAATGTTTTTGGGATCCCAAATGTTAAACGTTTTATAATTTTCAATAAAAGGTTTATTCTCAAGGTTATGACACTGATTATGGTTTAATTACACTTTTGTCCTAAAACCTCGATTAGTGAGTTAACTACACATTTTAAACTCACTTAGTAACGGGTTTAAGGCAGTAGGGCGTTACAAAGTGGCCAGCCATAGCCAATGTGTGTTTTTTAGGAAGAGTAGATGCTAATAATATTTAAAAACGTTCAAAGAGGTGTAATATTGACCAAGCAATCTGTAGAAATGGTTTTGAAACTATGCAAGCAACAAAATTTGGGCAACGAGTTCTATAATCAAAATAATGTAATTTTGTCTGATTTTTGAACCAAATACTCTTGATATATTGGTCATAAAATTGGTTAAGTTTCATGAAAAAATATTGAAAAGGCTAGGAGTTCTATATTTCCAAACTTTAGAAAAATAAAGATTTTTAAAAATAAGCTCTTTGGGCAGTCAATTTTATGAACATGTTTTACCATGTAAAATTTATATTTTTGACCTAATTTTTCTTTTATAAATTCTTAAGATACCCTAATATGTATCTATGAAATTTCAGACTAAAAAAATGAGCCAATTGGATTTTATGCTTTATCAAAGTTTAAGAAAAATTATGATTTCTAGCTGGACAATTTTAATTGGTACTTTTCTAAAATAGTTTTCACTATGTAAAAATGGGTATTTTTGTATAATAATGGACAAGGTATTTCTTGTTATATTCAAGATGGATTCTACAAAATATGAGAATTTTTAGTGATAATATTTTTAAGATATACCCTTCCAAAGTTAGGAAATCATCACAAAACTTGACAGTTTTTACACTTAGTAAAAAATGAGAATTTTCTAGAAAAGATTAGATTTTTGATTTATTTTAATCTTAATAATTATGGACATAGATTTTGTATACTAAATAATTTTTAGGGTTAATTTGGATGTTCGAAATAATATTTTTATAAATTAATGAATTTTTATTTTAAGAAAATAGAAAGGGTCCAATGCCCTATTTTTAGGAAATTAGAATAATTGCCTTTTTAATCAAATTAACCATCTTTTAGACTTTTTTTTAAAAAAATATATATATAATCATCTTTGTCATTATTTTCTTAATCAAATAAAATTAACATATTTTTCAAAGGGTTACAAATTAATAAGCTGTACAAAAATAATAAGTTCTTTATAATTTATCAAAAGAAAGGAAAATTTTGTAAGGTTAACACGTTTCCAAGTTATTTAATCTGGCTAGGTCTGATAGAGAAAACAGGTCGAGAAAGTTTACATAAAGGTCGAGTTTTAATAACTAGGCCTCATTTTGTAACTTTTTCTAGGACTTAAAATATTGTTTTATGGTTTAAATCGAGTAAGGACGTTAATACCATTACTAGGTATTCTAAAATGACTAGGGAGTGCTTATGCTCCACTTGAGAGATTTTATGGTCCAGTTCACTACCATGACAGTTGGCTAGGAGATAAATATGTGTAGGATTATCTTGTACTGTCAATCCTAATATGGTGAGTTGGAGGAGAGAAGGTAAGGTCACAAGGGCCATATATGGCACCACAAGTACATGTGTTTTGACCATGAGGGTCGTAATGTGAGATGTCACTTGTGTGATGAGTACCGAATCTGTCAACTATAATTTATGATATTTTTTGTTCATAGATTATGTTATGTGATAAGAACCTAGTTTGGAACTTATGACTGATTTGGAATGATATGGTGTGTGTGCGACACCCATATGTTTTCCTATCGAGATTTAGAACACTGTTTTCACTTTATACTGCAAGTAAGAACATAGGTGTTAGTTGAGGTGATGAGTTGAGGCTCCCTATTGACACTGTACATGTCATGGATTTATTGGTCGAAGGGCATAGGCCTTTAATGGAATTTAATGTTTTAATTTTTAGAGTTTTATTTGTAATGATGTTTAAACTTGGGGACTCAACATTTTGATTCTAAAAACCTTTTTATATGTTTTAGTTGCATTTTTTCACTTAATGAACTCATTATCTATTTACGTTTTAAGGGATCTTGACTAAATAAGGAAATGTTTAAAAGGTTTATTGCAGGTTTAAGTTATGTACCTTGTTTAAAATAGAGTTTTGGTTAATATACTACCTTAGAGAAAAATGGGTCATTGCACCACGGGGTGTAGAAAACTGCCATAACCATCAAGGAAGGGCAAACCCAGACCACAAGAATGATTAATTATCCATTGTGAATAGGAATTCGACATACAAATCCATAATTGGTAGGCCAACGTTGAATGCCATAAAGGTTATAGTATCTACTTACAGCCTGGCCTTTAAGTCCCTACCTAATAAAAGGGTCGAGACTATTTTCAACAATTAGGTGGAGGCAAGGGCAAGTTACTCAACTTATGCTAAAATTTCGACCCTTAGTTCAAGGAGGAATGAGGCGAGAAAGTCTAATACCATCAACCATGAGGGGACCCTTGAGCTACCCAACATTTGAGGCAAGGGAGCCATAGGTTTGTCGACCTTCCTAACCACAACAAATGTATTGGTGGAAAACCTATGGAGGAACTATCAAACTATAAGCTTGATCTCTAGAAGCCTAAGCATGGGGTCTAGATTGGCTCAAGGCTATCTGAGGAGGAAGAAACTTGATTAAAGGCATTCCTCACAAATTACAAAAGATTTATTTTACTATTCCCATAAGGACATTTCTTGGATAGACCCTGGGATGATTATGCACAACCTTAACATGGACCCGAAGGATACTCTAGTGCTGTAAAGGCAAAGAAGCTTCCATGAGGAAATGTACGTAGCCATCAACACAAAAGTTGAAAATTATTGGATATAGGATCAATAATAGAAAGCTTTCGATCGATAATGGCTTTCTAATATGGCTTTTGTAACACCTCAATTTTCCTAAAATATTTAACCAAACTAGTATTCCAAGGGTAAAAACATAATTTTACAGTTGTAACTTAAAAAGTGAAAATTGAAAAATATAGATAAATACTTTTAACTAAATCTCTAAAAAATTATTAAAACATGCAGAGTATTGACTACCCAAAGTTAAAACAATACGTATTAAATTAGTGGGCTTTAAATAAAACAATTCCTTAATGTTTAAAACAAAATTAAAAACTCTAAAAACCTATGCGTTCCCGTTATCATGCTTAGGTTATTGGTCCTCACAACATGAAAACGTCCCACTGGCCTTCTCTTTGCTCATCACCTCCGAAGATTTAATATTTTCTACTCATAGCACTTATCTCAATTACCTACAACAAAAAATAAGTAATTATTGAGCTATGCCTAGTAAAGAGGGAAAACAAACATAAAATAATATAGACACACAATACCAAAACTATACTAGTAAGACTAAATGACAAGTTATAGGGTTAGGAAACTGGTTCAGGAATATCATCCTCCTGGGACATTAAATGGTCAACAAAGATACTAGTTGAGGAATATCATCCTCCTGGAAGCTCTGCAGTTCAACTGAGCATGTCTGCTGAAAAAGTCATCTTTCCTACATAATTTTTACCTGCATGTTAAAACCATATACCATATACAATCCCAATACTTAACTTAAACTGGGAAACAAGCAAATGACATATCATGCAAGAGTAGTTACATTGTGCTACAAAACTTCCTCTTAGTTTAATCAACATAGTGTGAGAGAATGCAAACTTAGAATTATTTATTTGATGTAGCCAAACATTCAATCTTTCCTTGGCTTGGCTCACTTGAAATCCTTAATGGTGTTCCTTGCCATGATAGACATAGATATTTTTCCTTCTTACTCTCTCTCCTCATGATTTCTTTCTTTCTTTATCTAGTTTTGGTCACACCCTCACGCACACTCTATAGGCACTAAATAATAGTGACATCAAAGAAAATTTCTTCTCTTATCACCTATTTATAGTGAATTCCTATGTAGAACAACTATCACACTTAAATTCTAATTAAGTTATACCACTTTTAAATCATAACTATATAAATAACAAATAAAATAAATTACTACTTGACATTACAACTTTATTTAAGAAAGCAAACAACAAGTGATAGGTTTGCATAGACTTCACCGACCTCAATAAGGTTTTCACAAATGACTTCTTTTCTTTTACTTGAATAAGCTAGATTATTCATGCAATAGCTTGAAATGACCTTTTAAGCTTCATGGACGCTTATTCATACTACAATCAAATCTAGATGTATGAGCCCAACCAAGATAAGATTGTCTTCGTTAGCAACATGGGGCTTTTATGTTGCCAACTCATGCCTTTTGGGCTAAAAAATGCAAGAACCACCTATTAACGACTTGGTGATAGGATGTTCGCTAATCTTATAGAAAAAAAACATGGACCTTTACATGGATTGCCTGGTGAAAATCCTTTGAGCTTGGGATCACGTCAATCATATTAGGGAATGCTTCAACATCATGTGGTAGTTTAAGATGAAGCTAAACCCTGCTAAATGTGTATCGTGGTCGAGTGATTTTTTTTTTTGGTTTCATGGTCCACCAACAAGACATATAGGCCAATCCTATGAAGATTGATGCTCTCATTTAGATGAAGTCTCCTTCAAAGATAAAAGATGTTAAAAAACTCACAAAAATAAGGGTCATTATCTCTTGCTTTGTCTTGGGGAGCATAAATAAGTATCACCCTTTCTTCCACTTACTGATAAGAAGGAGAAGTTCTGAATGAAATGAGGAGTGTGACAGTGCCTTCTTCTCTTTCAAGGAAGACCTTGGTTCGATACTCATGCTTTCAAAGTCAAAGCCAGAAGTACCCTTGTACCTATACCTCGCAATTTTGGGGCACATAGTAAGTGTTGCCTTCATTTGAGGAGAAAATTATGCCACCCCTAAAAGAATGGAAAATGCGAATACAGAAACATCAACCTATTTGAAGTGTCATCGCAAATACTTCTAGACGACGCCAAATGGTAAGAGGAGAGAATGAATCCTTAGGTTCATCAAATAAACCTAATGGACGTCAACTACCTAATTTCCAGCCTAACAAACTAGATTGGGTCGAAGGATAGAAAGACCTTTTGGAGTGGAAACGATGCAAGCTCATTAAACTCCACAAGTAGGAAAACATTTATAGCATGAATAAGCCATCCTAACTAAAAGAAGTAGTAAAACCTACCTCAAACTCAACCCCGACACGAGAAGGAGGAGCTTCCTAAAGCTACCATATAATTGACTACATAGGGTAGGGATTTACCCCAAAAATATCTAGTGGGAAATGGGGAGGAAATTTCACCCATCCATCAATCGCTTCTCATATACAACTATGGCAACCGTATTAGCAACTTCACATGTTTTTGTGAGGGCAGACCACAACTTAATGAGGGCAGTGTAGAATATTATAATCTTAAAGAAAAGGCCCCGTGTACTTCGTTAATAAGTCACTCCTCAGGGTCAATTCCTAGTATCCCATTATTAGAAAGGTTGTGTATGCACCAGTCATCACAACCCGAAAGCTCATGCTCTGTTTCCAGGCTTACACCATCATTGTGTTGTCAAAACTCTTTCTACAAAATGTGTTGTGAAATCCCAAGAACCTAGGACAATTAGAGTTGTCAAAGGGCAGGCCCTCACTGACTTTGTAGTTGAATCCATACAAAATTGTGAAAGAGCACTACCCCGGACCAGCCTGAGGCATTAGAGAATGATGTTATTTGGTCCCATCATGTGGATAATACATCAAGCTCTAAAAGAGTTAGATTAGGCATCGTGCTCAAATGCCCTCAGGGTAATGTCATAATCCAGGTTGTTTTATATGGGCAATGTCAAGTACAAGGCTCTATTAGCATGCCTCATGGCTATTTCCCATGCCAAAGGGTAGCATATTTGAATTCACTATGACTCTCAGCTAGTTGTGAGCCAAGTCATAAGATTGTACCAAGCTCGTGGGCAGATCCTAAGCATGTACATAAAGGTGGTCATGAAGGAGCTTTCTTATTTTAAATGGTACAATTTTGTCTGAAAACTTGGGGGAAGAAAACAACGAGGCTAGCACATTGGTCCACCTAGCATCTAGATTATTTATGCTTGAAGGAGACGTCCCACTAGTGGTGTAGTTCAACCCAGCAACAAAAGAACTGAGGATGTTTTATCCATAGAGACTATTGATTGGATGACACTGCTAAAGCTATACTTGGAGATAGGAGCCTTCTCAAAAATGGGAATGAGGTCCTGTTATCTAGTAAATTGGCATTGGTAACGTGGCAAATAATCTCTTGACACGTGGCTGATACCTGGAAGCGTCTGCTAGAGTATCGACCAGGAGACACAGTAGAAGTAGGGGAAGCCTGTCTTACCCGCGACCAGTCTGGTCGGTAGTTCCGCATACAAGGCAACATTTGTGGGAAAATCTTTATGAATCCCGAATTTATCTCATACAATCTTCTGGATACCCGATTATTCAGGGAAGAATATCTGTAACAATCTCTTGTAACCCTCCTTGAGCCTATAAATAAGGAGAGATAGCTCAAGGGAGGGGACTTTTCTTTAGACTTTGGGATCATAGGAAGCAATAGTAATTCTCCAAGTAAATCTGTATTGTTCTTTAGAAGAGAGTGAAACTCATTGAACCCTGGTTCTTTGATCACCCTTCTGATTTTATATCAATATTATTCTAAGTGGACGTAGGTCATTACCAGATCCTGGGGCCGAACCACTATAAATTATTGTGTTTTCTTTACTTTTGTCATTGCGTTCTTCTCTATACATTCGTCCATATCAATCACGTTTTGACTCCGTGTCAGTTGGCCAAATCTTGGGTCAACATTCTGGTGCTTTCATTGAGAGATTGATTTGTTGCTGTTAAGAAAACCAATGGCGAAAGCAGGAAGGAAAACTGGGCAGGCAACCGCCGCTGCACCGTCGAATCCACCACCACCTCCCCCCCTGCAAGCATGGCGGAAGACGAGCTGCAACTAGATTTTGAAGAGGAGGAAATGGACGATGCGACGCTGAAGAGCACCCTGGGCGCGTTGCAGGAAGAATTGGCTAGTCTGAGGGCCAATCAAGAGACTGCCGCAGAAGTTATGGCGCGGCAGCAGCAGGAGATTGATCGGCAGCGTGCGGAACTGAGCGAGAGACAGGCGGAGGTGGATCGCCACCAGACCGAAGCCATGGCCGCCCTCGAAGCAGCCTTGTTGTTGGCTAGAAATCAGGCCGCACCTGCCTTACAGCCTGACCAACCCGCGAATGGTCCACCCCAGAAGGGTCCCAATCCTAGCCCACCAATTCAACCTTCAAGTCCGCAAAGGCCCGAGCAGCCTCAGACGCCCCATGACGATGTCCCGTTGGACCCTGAGGCAAATCCACCATCCCAAGCTGCTCGGGGTAATCCCCCGCAGCAAAGGCAGAATAGGGCCGAGCGTTAGCCTCGTAGTCCTAGGCGCCATGAGAATGATGGGCCAAACCAAGCGAACAGAGGTCACTACCCTCCTGGTAACAGGAGGGACTCGGAGCTAGGCTTTGCGGTCCGTGGACCCCCACGGCATGATAATGCACGGGGACATCGCGACCAGCGCAGGCCTCCCTCTAACGCTCGGGGCGTTTCTGCCAGAGACGGGAATAGAGGGAACAGTCAGTCTCACCACAGCCAGTCAAGGTTCAGAGATGGCCACGGGTACAATGAGGCCGAATCAGGCAAGGGAAATGCTGGTGGGAGGAATGGAGAAAGAGGTAAAGGCAGGAGCCAAGTACCTCAAGGTGACCAGCCAAATAAACAAGATGCTGGGGGGCCGCCCAGACAAAATAATGTCTTCAACCAGCTCGGAGGTAGCGAGCAGCGAAGAAGAGAAGAGGACCTGAGAGATGTACTCAATGATCATCGCCAGAGGCACGGCGAGAACATCCCCCCAGCCACAGAGGCCACCGCGATTCCTACTGCAATGCAAGCCCAGATAGACGCACTCAATCATGCTGTGCAGCAGCTGGTCGGAGGAAGAACTTCTTATATCGACCACGACAGGAGAAAAGGTACTCCTTTCGTCCAGAGGATAGCTAACGCCGAAACTCCCAGCAAGTTCAAAAGGCCTACGCTCCAGAACTTTGATGGATATGGGGACCCAGTCTCGCATGTGAATAAATTTGAGATTCAGATGGACATTCAGAAAGTGTCCGAAGACGCTCGGTGCAGGATCTTCCCTGCAACACTTTCTGAAGCAGCGCAGGAGTGGTTTTTTAAGTTCCCGCCTGCAAGCATAGTTTCCTGGGAAATGTTCGTAAGGGAGTTCTACGGACAGTTCTATGCGGGTCGTGTGCACCCAACCGAAGCAAACCAGCTGGTCGAGATTCGCCAGCAGGACAGAGAGTCAGTGAAGGATTACGTCCAACGCTTTATGCGAGCGGCAGCTGGAGCAAAAACAGTAGGGGACGAACGCAAGATGATGGCCATTACCGCAGGGGTAAAGCGTTGCTCTCCCCTCTGGAAGAGTCTCCGAAAGGAAGGAGTTAAAACAACCCAGGAGTTCCTGGACCGAGCTGATCGTTACATCAAGCTCGAGGAAGCCATTGCTGATGATGGAAAACCCTCGAACAAGGGTAAGAAGGCCGCCGAACCTGCCAAAGCCGCCAATGGTACCAAACCTAATGGCAACGACAAAAGCCACGGAAGCGGCAACAGTAATGGCAAAAATGGTGGGAAACGGCCGTATAACGAGCCTTCCACCTCCGACAACAAATGAACCAAGGGTAATCGTTATGAACCTAGGTTCACTAACTACACTGCCCTCGTCGAGTCTCGGGGAGAGGTTTATCAGGCCACAACCTCTAGTGTGCCTTACAAGAAACCGGGACCCATTCGAAAAGACATTTCGAAAAGAGACACCACCAAGTTCTGTCGTTACCATAACGACTACGGACATGACACTAACGAATGCAACCAGTTAAAAGACGAAATCGAGTTCCTTATTAGACAAGGACACTTGAGAAGGTACATACGGGCATCAGGAACTTCCCAACGAGAAGCTCCAGGTGGAAACGAGCAGGCATCTACACGCCAACGCTCGCCACCATTACAGCCTGCCCCCGTGGCCGGAACACTCTTAACCATCTGTGGAGGCCCGCACCTAGCGGGAAATAGCGGAAAGGCCAGAGAACGATACGCTCGGACTCTACGTCACGACCAGGACATCGAGATGATGACTGTGGAGGACCGTGCACAAAAAAAGGCTCGCTCAGAGAAGGGTGAGATAACCCTCTCTGATGACAATTCCCAACACGTCCGGTTCCCACATTCCGATCCGCTGGTCGTGGACATCCAGATGGCCAATATGATGGTAAAAAGGGTACTGGTCGATACAGGAAGTTCAGTGAACATCCTGTATAAATCAACACTGGAGCACATGAAGTTGTCCGTAAAAGACTTGGAGCCCTGCAATCAAACCATATACGGCTTCTCTGGAGAAGGACTCGCCCCTGCCGGAATGATCAAGCTTCCAGTAACGACGGGTACAGCGCCCGCAACAAGGACATTACTCACCACTTTTGTAGTGGTCGATTGCCCTTCGGCATACAACGCCGTTATTGGAAGGCCCATACTGGTTGATCTACGGGCCGTCATCTCTATGTGGCACCTAGCCATGAAATTCCCGACGGACGCGAGGGTAGGACGCGTCTTAGGAAACCAAAGGGAAGCCAGGGAGTGCTACAACGCCTCGATCACAAAGGCGAAAAGTGGGACATCGAGGAGCACTACCCCAGATCGATTGCAGATGGCAATAGACACGCAAGCCCAATCCGGTGGTGAAGTCACCAAATAGGGTGTTGCCCAAAGTGAGGATGGAGATTTGGATCCTCGCTTTGGGGATTTTGAAGAAAATGTTGGACCCGTCGAGGACCTGGAGGAGGTCCAACTCGACAAAAAAGACCCGGCCAGAGTCGTAAAGGTTGGGAAGAACTTAGAGCCTACTATAAAGCAAGCACTGGTGGAATTCTTGCAAAAGAACCAGGAGGTTTTCGTTTGGACGCACAAAGACATGGTTGGGATAGATCCTGTAGTAATCAGCCATGCCCTAAACATTGATAAAACCTTTCCACCCGTGCAACAAAAGAGAAGGCTGCTCGATTAAGAAAGATCAAGGGCCTTGAAAGAAGAAGTCGAAAGGCTTAAGGAGAACGGGTTTATCAGGGTGGCGTTTTATCCGTCGTGGGTCTCCAATCCGGTGCTGGTCCCCAAGCCTAACGGAAAATGGCGGACCTGTGTGGATTTTACGGACCTCAATAAAGCCTGCCCAAAGGACTACTTCTCGCTCCCAAGGATCGACCAGCTGGTCGATGCAACTGCAGGACATGAGATCCTCTCGTTCATGGATGCATATTCAGGCTACAACCAGATCAGCATGCATCCCCCTGACGAGGATCACACCAGCTTTCGGACCGATACGGGCTTATACTGTTACAGAGTGATGCCCTTCGGGCTGAAAAACGCAGGTGCGACTTACCAACGGCTAGTCAACCACATGTTTAAGGAGCTGATCGGTGTAAACATGGAGGTATATGTGGATGACATGCTGGTAAAGTCTAAGAAGGCAGAAGGACATGTGAGGGATCTACAAGAATGCTTTAATGTACTAGACAAGTACCGGATGAAGTTGAATCCCCTCAAGTGTTCCTTTGGAGTCGGATCAGGGAAATTTTTGGGTTTTATAGTAAATTCAAGAGGAATCGAGGCCAACCCCGACAAAATAAGGGCCCTGATCGACATGAAGTCGCCAGAAAGGATTAAGGATGTACAAAGTTTAATTGGGACGATCGCAGCCCTGAGTAGATTTATCTCGAAATCAACTGACAAGTGTGTCCCATTCTTCAATCTACTCAGAGGGAATAAGAAGTTTGAATGGACGGGAGACTGCGAACAAGCATTCCAGGCCTTAAAAACTCATATGGCGCAACCTCCCATCTTATCAAAACCAATCGAAGGAGAAACTTTGTATATTTATCTGGCGATTACCGAAGTTGCTGCTAGTGCGGTACTAGTACGGGAGGAAGAAGGCGTACAGAAAGCAGTCTATTATGTCAGCAAAAGGTTGATCGGTGCAGAATTAAGATATCCGCCAATCGAAAGATTAGCATATTGCTTAATTCTAGCCTCCAGGAAGTTGCGTCCTTACTTCCAAGCCCATCCTATCACAGTTCTAACCGACCAGCCCCTTCGGCAAGTCCTCCAAAAACCTGAGGTGGCTGGAAGATTGTTAAAATGGGCAGTTGAACTAGGGCAGTTCGATGTAACTTATTCACCACGGGCAGCATTAAAAGGACAACTTTTGGCCGATCTTGTCGCGGAGTTCACCGAACTCCCAGGCAGTGAGCAGTGCGAACAGCCTGAAGCGCCCATGCCTCAAGACAAAACTCCTTCGTGGAAGCTATTCACGGACGGTTCATCCAACGAATCCCATGCTGGAGCAGGAGTGATATTGATAACACCGGAGGGGCATCGATTTCACTGCGCAATCAGGTTCGACTTTGCAGCATCAAACAATGAAGCGGAATACGAAGCACTCCTAGCTGGATTGAGAATGGCCAAAGATATGAGCATAAAGACGCTTGATATTTACAGTGACTCTCAGCTAGTCGTAAATCAAGTCCTGGGAGAATATCAAGCACGAGGCTTAAAGATGATGGCCTACCTGAATAAAATGAAGGATTTGCTAGCCCAGTTTACAAAGTACACCCTCCAGCAAATCCCGCGAGACCAGAATTCGAATGCAGACGCCTTAGCTAAACTCGCGAGCGCGAAGGACGCTGACACTTTGAACATTATCCCAGTGGAAAGACTGAGCAAGCCAAGTATACAAGCAACTGAGTCCAGTATGGAAATTCGAATGGAGAATACATGGATGGCGCCTTACTTGGAGTATCTGACAAATGGTGCACTACCAACAGATAGAAACAAAGCCAGGACTCTGCAAAGGCGAGCCGCTAGGTACATACTGGTCGATGGCGTTATGTATCGAAGAGGATATTCAATGCCACTACTCAGGTGCGTTACACCAGAAAAAGCTAAGGAACTCATGAGGGAGGTGCATGAAGGCTTTTGCGGAGATCATGCTGGGGGGCAGAGTTAGGCAAAAAAGGTTCTAAGACAAGGTTACTTCTGGCCAACAATGAACGAGGATTCAATGGAGTATGTACAAAGATGCGACAAATGTTAGAGGTTCTCCAAGATCCCACGAGCAGCTCCGAATGAACTAAAACAGATGTAGAGCCCATGGCCCTTCGCAGTATGGGGGATAGATTTGATTGGATCCCTGCCAACAGGGAAAGGAGGAGTAAAGTACGCAGTTGTGGCAGTCGATTACTTCATAAAATGGGCCGAAGCTGAACCACTCGCAACCATCACGACCAAAAAAGTTCTTGACTTCGTCATCAAGAACATTGTATGCCGGTATGGATTGCCCAGAAAGATAGTTTCAGACAACGGGACCCAATTTGACAGTGATTTATTCACCGATTTTTGCGAAAGGCATGGAGTCATTAAAAGTTTTTCTTCAGTCGCACATCCCCAAGCGAATGGGCAAGTCGAAGCCGTGAAAAAAACTCTTAAGGACACCCTGAAGAAAAGACTTGAAGAAGCCAAAGGAGCGTGGCCAGAACAACTGCCTGATGTCCTCTGGTCGTATAGAACATCCCACCGAACAGCAACAGGGCATACCCCATTTTCCCTAGCCTATGGATATGAGGCCATGTTACCTGTCGAGTTAGATCCCCCCTCACATCGGCGTTTGACTTACGACCAGGACATGAACAGCTAGCTGATGATGGAGTCCCTAGACTCGATCGACGAGATGCGAGAAAAATCTCAACTCCGAGTTGCTGCTTACCAGCAAAAAGTCGCCCGGTACTTTAACTCCAAAGTTAAAGAAAGAAAATTCACCGTCGGAGATTTGGTGCTACGACGAGTTTTCTTAAATACCCGCGACCCCACTGCTGGAGTGCTCGGACCTAACTGGGAAGGACCTTACCAGATTGAAGAAGTCCTTCACCCAGGCACCTACAAACTTGCACGCTTAAATGGAGATCTCGTTCCATGCTATTGGAATGGAGAACACCTGCGCAAGTATTATCAATGAACAACCCTTCTTAAAGGACTGGCTTGTTTAAATTTCTCTTTTTAATTTTTACAAGTTTTGCAAAGAGGGTTAGCCACGTTGTATGGCTAACTACTCGTATATGTAGATTCTATTTCAGAATCACTCGTAAAGACATGTTTAGTCCATTTTTAATACGAGATTATAAGGGACTGTGCTCAGCCAGTCATTCTTGCCAACCTTTGTGAATTTATATTTACAAGTATTTGTTCATTACGTGTGTTGTTTTGCTGTATTACAAGTATCAGTTTTACTACGAACAGGAATGTTCGAGCAGGTTATGGTCAAGGCAAGTGACCAAGGACCTAAAGCTCCTCGATCACTTGGGGGGCATATAAGGCACATCGATAGCAAAGCATACTTCTCAAGGTATGTAAACACATGAACAAAATAAGTGAAAGCATGCTACAGTACTTAGAGTATTTTTCAAAATTTGTGTTTGTTAAATCATGGCAAAGTACTATGCTAAGTTCGGTCATACGGACAAATGTTATAATAAGTAAAGATATTATAGCATCAAGATTTAAGCTTTTACACCGCAAGCATCGCAGCTTGGATGTAACTGTTCAAGTAAAAAGATTTGCTGCCCGTGCAGCAAAGTTTAAAAAAAGAAACTACTGTCTTTACATCACGACCCTTGGGTCGTATATCCAAAAAAGAAAATAAATGAGAAGAGTTCAAGAGGCATTCGAGGCCGGAGGGTCCTGGGCAGCATCCTGGTTAGTCACGTCCTCAACAGCATCTTCTTCTTCCAAACCAGCGACGCTTGGAGTGCCAGGGGTCGCGGCTCTTGCCTCCTCTTCGGCCAGTTGGGCAGCCCATCGGGCCAGCTCCGCAGTTCTGACTTCCTCTGAAAGGTAGCTAAAGTCAGCACCCTGATTGTGTTTCCAGAAATTGTAGAAACATCAGAGTGTTGTCCTCTTGTACTTTTCCAGATTCTTGGAGTTGTCAAGCTCCAACTGCTTCACTTTTCCCTCGAGGGAGAGAATAGCCTCATCCTTGGTCTTGAGTACCTCCCCCAGACGCTTGATTTCGCGGAGATGGGTTTTGTTGAACTCCCGGTACTCTTGCCTCAACTTGACCGCTGCTTCCTTCGCAGCTTCAGCCTCTCGCAGCTTCAGCCTCGGACAGCTTAGTCACCGCTGCATCCCTCTCTCGGATCACTGCCTCTAACTCCTTAGCATGCTTAGCCTCAGCAGCCGAAAGCTCCTCGGCCGCCTTCACCTGATACCTCTCGATGGCTTTTGCCTCGGCCTGCTCGAAGTAAGCCTGGGCTCGGGTACGAGCAGTAATGGCAGAAAGTAAGGCCTGTGCACAAAGAAAAAGGAGTTAGAACTTATCACGAGGACTAAAAATCTAAAGACTCAAAGAATAAAGAAACACTTACGCTGGAGATTTCGTTCAGAGCCCTGTTCAGGATCTGGTCGACTGGCAGCTCTTCAGCTTGGACCATTGCGGCCCTAACACGCTCGCCTTTGCCAATGCGATCGAGGCGGTCCCTGACAGATCGAATGGCACGGCTCATGAGTCTGGCCCCATGAGCCTCTTCACGAGAAAGCTGCTCCTTGGCAGGCGCAGCTGGAGGATTCGGCCGAACGGGAGTAGTTTGCTGTTCAGAAGGAGCTGGAGGAGGAGTAGGAGTTCGCCCAGTTGGCACAGGGCTTTGCCCAGTAGGCGTACCTTGAGGAGGATCTTCTAATCGACCCTTCTTGGCTGGAGGGCCTCGACTGGATTCACCAGTTCTCTTCTTAGGCTTCCGTTGGAGTTGAGGAACTTCCTCTTCCTCCTCGGCTTGGTACATGTCAAAAATGTTGGGAGTTGACATATCTGCATGAAGATAAACATAGCAAGTTTATAAAAAGGAGGCAGGTGAAAGTAAGTTAGACAATTGAAAGGAGGTAACAAAGTAAATACCCGAGCTACAACTACTGGTCGCTACACTATTGACTCTATTAGTCATATACTCATTATTTGGCATGAAGAAGTCTGACCCTAAGTTTGGAGCATATGTAAAGTTACCATCCCCGTCAAACAAGTGACAGGGAATCGGCAAACCATTTAAAAGCGAAATAACTTTACCATTATCATCGGAAGATTCTCCCAAGTCAACAATAGGCTCTTTGGCCTTTTCTTTCCCCTTGCCTTGGGGAGCAGAAGGCCTTTCTGCGGAAGGGCTACCCGTGGGTTCCCTGATCGTAACTCCTGTTGGCCTCCTCCTAGGAGGAGGCACAGGAGGTTGCTGCTCGGGAACCCCCTCGGCAGTGGCTTCGTTCACCACGGACCCTCTATTGTCATGGCGAGGAGCCAAGAGGCCAGACGACCTCAAGTTCTTTTCGAGTGTCAGGGTCTTGACACATTTTGCTGCATCAGACATCCTGGCCAGAGTGTTAGACCTCAACACCATGTCTGCTGTTGGGGTCGGACGTAACCAAGGGCCTGAAAAACAGATTAAGTTTGAGAAAAAATGAAAGGAAACACTCTATGTTAAAGTATCGACCAGACGAAGACAAGTTTATACCTCCTCTCGCGAAGGCCAAGTTGTTACTGGTTATGTCCGGAGTAAATAAATACTCCTTGTTGTAGTGCCCCACGTTTGATATATGGGTATTACCACTCAAGAACGTCCGGCCGGTCTCCTGGTGGCAGAAGTGGAAAAAGCCCGTCCCGTTGTGCTGTGGGTTGGACTTGAGGTCAAAAAGATAGTTGACCTCGTGGGGTGAAGGTTCTGGCCATTTGTTAAGTTTGTACAGGACATAGAGTGCGGCCAGCATCCTATATCCGTTTGGAGTTATTTGGAAGGGAGCGACGCCGAAATAATTGGCCACCCCCACAAAGAAGGGATGAAGAGGGAGATTGTAACGTCCTACGTTTTTGGGTATCTTTAAACGACTCGAGTCAGGATATTTTCCCCCGGGTTAAGAATATTATTTTAAATAATATTATATTTTGTTTGTAAGTATTCCATGAGTTATTGCTAGCCAAAATATGAATTTTGTGATTTTAAAAGTCAAGATAAGACTTTCGGTCCTGGACCGACACAAAAACCCTGATCGGGTAAAAATCTCGGAAAATAAAATGAAAAATCATGGCAATTATATTTTGGGCATAAAATACATTCATAAAAGTTAAAGTTTGGTAAAAAATAATAAACCTAAAAGAAAATGGAAATTTTCGGGCATTTTGTGTTAAATGCCTAATTTTACCGAAATGGGGAATTTTATTCCATGAATGGACCTTAGGTTAAATTTTACTATGTGATTAATTAAATTAAATGTGAGAGACATTTAATTTAATTAATTAATGTTAAGTTTGGTGATTAAAACTTAATAAGAGTGAAAAAAGGTGTCAAAAGCCAATTTGGACTTTTCTTCTTATGAAACCTTTATTAACCTTTATTAAAAAAAAAAAAAAAAGAAATGATCATATATGGCAAAGGGTGGCCGGCCATGTGGTGTTTTAGAGTGGTGTGAACCCAAATTTTTATAAAATTTAAATCCCATTTAATTAAGAAGTCAAGTGGGCAAGTGGGAGGAAAACACTTGAGTGTTTTTGAGATAAATTAGATAGTATATAACTCTTCTATCCCTCCCCAACCGACCACACCACCCTCTCTCATTCACTCATCTAATTTTTGGAGACTCTCTCAAGTGTTCTCTCCATTCTCAACCCCAAGAACACCAAAGAAACTTGGAAGCTAAGTCTTGGTCTAGGAAGGGTTTTCCCTAAGGTAAAGTCTCATTAATCTAGACTTTTGTCAAGTTTTAATCATAGAGTTTCAAATAGCTAATTACCTATGTTGTTGGGGGAAGTTGGTTAGGGTTTTTGAAAGGTTTTGGAGGAGCCAAAGCTAATAGGAAGGTCGAAACCTTAAGCAAGAACACCAAAGAGGTAAAAAGTTTACTTTTGATGATTTTGTTGTAGGGTTTTTAGTTTTAAGCATTATTTTGTATATATAATGCTTAAAGTTTCTTGTTGGTGATGTAATAAGGTTATGGTAGTTGTTTAATAATTTTTATGATGCATGTGTATTGATTTTTGAAAATGGGAACCAAAACCCCCAAGGGTTTTGTAGGATACCCTAAAACAAAACATGTTTTGAGCTGTGACTTCCAAGGGGTCAAGCAGCCACTGTATATTGGTTTTGTAAAATTTAATTGTACTGTGATGTTGTTGAGATTGAGTACATAAAATTGAGCTTTTGAAACACAAAAAAATGTTTAGAAATGAGTAAGTTATGCTATTTCAAAGTTTAGGTAAAAAAAATTGTTTTTTCGTATTCTTATTTTCGGAACCAAGTTTGGACAGCCACTGTATAGGGCAAATGAACCCAGTTTTTTCTAAAATTTTGTGGACATATTACTGGTATAACCTATTATTCCACTGTAAAATTTGGTAAGAAAATATTGAACGGTTTGAAAGTTATTAACTGTCAAATTTTGGAAAAAATAAGGACTTGAAAATAAGATCATTTTTACCTCATTGTTGGAAAATGATTTCACCAATCAAAAATGCTCATTTTGACCTAAGATTTTACAAAGACCTAAATGGCATAACAAAAATAGAATTGTGAAATTTTGGTAACAATTGGGTAAGTAAATTTCAAGTTATGAACTAACGAAGTATGTAGTTAAAAATGTGAAAAATAGGTTTTGGAACCCAAGGTAAAAAGTAAAATTTTGTTTATTTCAAGATATAAAATGGTAAGTCTTGAAATCATATTTTCACTAAAATTAACCCTTTGAGTTTAAATGAATTATTTTTATTAAAGAGTTTTTATTCTTTCTAAAAATAAGAGATTTAATTTATTAATAGTTAATAAATTAAAAGAGGGTTTAAAACCCTATATTTTGAGAAAATAATTAAATGAATTATTTTTCTAGTAAGTAAAAATTGATTAATTACTTTTGGAAAATTAATTAGTCAAGATGAGAAATTTATAACGGTTTTCCTAATTAAGACAAATTAGGCAATTTTCTTAAAACGGTTTTTAGATATTAAAACCTTAAGAAAAATAAAAGGAAAATTTAAAGAGTTTATTTTCTTTAAAAATAATTAAGGAATTTATTTGTATTTTCTGGATATAATACCGGCTAAAATCTTACATATTTTAACCGACTAGTCGAAAGTGCGGGTTAATAGTGATACCTTGAAAGAATAAGATTTTTAGCGGGTTGTGGGGAAATACAATTGTGATACCGGAGCCTAGGTATCGAGACCTTAGGATAGGTCTCCCCGAGACTTAGGGTTTAGTCTCGAATATTTTGTATGACTTTCCTTAATAGGTTTAAAACCAAATAAGGATTGTAAATCCTTACAAATGACTTTTATTAAAATGACCAAACTGCCCAAAATAATAATAATGAATTATGAGTGCCATAATTAATCCGAGTATACTGTATGGATAACTACAGTATTGGCTAAGCGTAACTGGACTGAACGTTGGAGGGTGAAAACTTGCTGAGCGCTAAGGACTCCAAGTAAGTCAACTTATATTGTATGGATGCAACATGAAATGATTATTGTCTTGTATGTTAGTATAGGGATACATGCACATATATAGGCTGTCATAGAAAGTTGCTTAGAGACGTTAGTCTAGTGAGTGCTGATTTAGAAAATATGAACGGTAGAAGTCCGTCATATCCTAGACGGTTGATCCCCGTCACACTGCTTGATTTTATTTATGTCCGGTTCCTTACCGCGACGAGTGGCCATGAGATGAGGATAAGCTGGTTAAACCTAGGGGCGCCAAGATAAATGGGACCTAGGGGCCCTCATGCTTACTTAATCATTGGACGGTTAGAATCCGAGCAAGTGCTCTGATAAGTTATTCCCGGATAGCAGCCGTGAATATTGGCCATTCCGTGAGAGTGCCTAGAGATACTAGGGGTTGCCAAGATAGAGTGAGGTTGAACACCCTAGGGGCAGCTGCTCACCAGCACCACTGATTAACATAGATGTCTCCGTAAAACCGTGTAAATTGGATTACACTCTTGGATAAGTAGCAATGCCCTAGGTAACACGATAGTTACCCTTGATGAGAATATTTGTTGGCTAGATCTTAGTGTGGGGACTCGGTTCTCTTTTACAGATTAGCAATTATGTTGGAGGGCGCGTTACGCATGAATTGTTGGAAATTGTCGAGCGTTGGTCTCGAATTATGTTGTGATATAATATATCTGCTTGCTCTGGGATTTTCTGAGTGCAGGGATATAATTGTTGGTAAGATATAGTTGTGATATAATATATCTGCTTGCTCTGGGATTTTCTGAGTGCAGGGATATAATTGTTGGTAAGATATAGTTGCGATATAATATATCTGCTTGTTCTGGGATTTTTCTGAGTGCAGGATTTTATCTAGTTATGAATTAATTTATCAATGGTTATCAGGCATGACCATAAGTTTTCCAGGATGCTTTAGCGTTCTTGAAATTGATTGTGTAGGGTCCCGGATGGGTCCGGAACCCTAATTCTCTATATGCTTGTTTTAAAGTTGATCTTACTAAGCGTTTTCGCTTACCTAGTTGTTTCATGTTGTAGGTAAGTGCAAGGGCAAGGCAGAGCAGTGAGCGCTGGAGTCTTCCTTGCAAATGTACATGTGGACCGACCTTTTGGGAAGCCATTTTATTTTTGGAAATGTTGTGTAATTTTCCTAAACTAGGCTCACTCTACTCTTTATAAAACATGTTTGTAACTAAATGTTAAGTATGGCCATACGACCTTTTTAAAAAGTTTTTTTTTTCTATGGGTTTTTGAGACATTTTGTTAAATGAAAACATTTATATTTCCGCATTATCGAGTCTTGAAAATCCGGCTCGTTACAGAGATAAGCTCCCGCCTCAATGTGATACCGGGACCAGGCGCTGTTCGCCCCTCCTGGACGGTTAGCCCTCTGGTCCGCGGTGGGACGTATAATGGTTACCCCCGTGAGGGGGAATTTCCTGAAGCAGTTAGCAACCATTCGAAGGGTCACTGAACTGACTGGGGGAGTATACCACTCGACATCAGGCGGATTCTGGTGACGAGGACGAGCCCTAGTTTGGATATTAGGGTCAGGAACAAGATTTTCTCGACCGCTGGTCGAGGGAGCCCTAGCCTGCGAATCAGGCTGTGCAGGAGGAGTAGGGTTGCTTTCAGACTCGAGCCTTTTCTTGCCAGAAGACTTGGAGCGGGCCATTGGAGAGGAAGGATGTGGTTTGGAAGAGGATCGCGAGAAAGGAATCTCGTGGACACGTACAGCTGGTTGTTCTTCCCCCTCGAGCAGCTGGGCAAGAAGGTCGTCGTCGATGGGTCTTTCACCTCCCCACAAATCTGGCATTAAGGTCTGCAAACAGAAGAATGGGGAGGTGAGGAAAAAGAACTCTAAAAAGCTTTTTAGAATAACGCTGGTCGAGATAAAAGTTAGGCTTTTATACAACAGCATTCTATCAAAAAGCTAGTTTTTCTACACGAACAGTTTGAAAGGCGGATCAAAGGGTGAAAGTAAAAAGTTTTTCTGTGAAAGCTTTTTCAACTCCCCTTAGGGCGGGAAAAATTTATTTTTCAACTGGCTTAAAAATCGAAATGTTACTTCGGTTTTACGTCCTAAAAAGCATGATCCTGGATTTTAAACTAACTCGTAACTCTACTACGCCCACAAAACATTTTGTCTACAAGCATTTTAAAACAGAAACAGAAAGACTTAAACAGTATACCACCAGAAGCATGCATCGCGAGAAATTAGAAGCATTGGGTTTCGAAAACTTACCAAGAAAAGTGATCGTGAAGGTGGAAGAAAGGTCTTCGGAGATTAAAGAGTCCGCGGTCTGAGTCTTGGAAGTGCAGGAAAACGGTCTCCGGAGAAGATTAAAGCTCTGGTTTTTAGGGTTTTCTGCAAAGATAATGGCGTGCGTAAAAAGAAAGAAGAGGCTCCGACGGTCTTATATAAGTTTGTCTCTGATATTAAAACAGTGTAATCATTAATTTTCCTTTTTCAAAGTATGGGGAAACATGATGGCCGTCGAAATCGTTTCTGGGGAACTGAAAAGACATGATTAGACAGAAGTGGGTTGCTTTTTTCAAGAACACACGAAGGGTTCTGACACGTCAGGAGGGGTTACCGAAGAGTCGTTCGTTCAAAGTTTATTTACTGCTCGTAGTAAATAAACTTTGGGGGGCAAATGTTATCCAGTAAATTGGCATTGGTGACGTGGCAAATAATCTCTTGACACGTGGCTGATACCTAGAAGCGTCTGCTAGAGTATCGACCAGGAGACACAGTAGAAGCAGGGCAAGCCTGTCTTACCCGCGACCAGTCTGGTCGGTAGTTCCGCATACAAGGCAACATTTGTGGGAAAATCTTTATGAATCCCGAATTTATCTCATACAATCTTCTGGATACCCGATTATTCAGGGAAGAATATCTGTAACAATCTCTTGTAACCCTCCTTGAACCTATAAATAAGGAGAGATAGCTCAAGGGAGGGGACTTTTCTTTAGACTTTGGGATCATAGGAAGCAATAGTAATTCTCCAAGTAAATCTGTATTGTTCTTTAGAAGAGAGTGAAACTCATTGAACCCTGGTTCTTTGATCACCCTTCTGATTTTATATCAATATTATTTTAAGTGGACGTAGGTCATTACCAGATCCTGGGCCGAACCACTATAAATTACTGTGTTTTCTTTACTTTTGTCATTGCGTTCTTCTCTATACATTCGTCCATATCAATCACGTTTTGAATCCGTGTCAGTTGGCCAAATCTTGGGTCAACAGGTCCGATGTGTCAAATGTTGAGATTGGTTACACAATATGGTGCAAAATATTTAACAATTTTCACTTAAGTTGAAGTAAAATATGATTTTTTATTGTATGTATCAATAATTGATTTTTTTAGGCTAAAGTAGTACAATGAGCTATCTATGTATTTTCTAAAATTTAAGAGTCATTTGGAGGTGTTTAAGGATATTTTTGGTCACCCTAGGCATTGAGGGTGGTGATATGTAGGCACAAGGCCTAAAAAACACATGCAAAAAATTCGACTGGTAACATGTTTCCTAGTAGCGGCAACATGTCGCCTGGGGGCCTTCTGGGAAAGGGTAAATTGACTTTTAATTAAGTGCTTAAATGGTCTAGTCCTATTGGTTTAGGCTAATAATGATGCCTGCATGTAATACCCATTTATGTTTACTTTACTTTATGATAGTATTTAATTTCTTTGTTTAGATGATCGAAATAGAGAATTTATTTATTTTGAATAAATAAATTAGTTAGCTAAATAAATATAATTTAGAGATAATATATATTTTAGTCTTTATTTGGAAATAACGAATATAATGCACTTTATTGTGTACATTTCTATTCAAAGGTAGAATGGTGTTTTGGCTTAGTTAATTTCTTATTTAATTAAATGGAATTTTGGAGAATATTCTTTCGAATGTAAAGAGGAAATTTCAGCCAAGCATAAAGTATTTTTGAATAGAAAATTATTTTCCTTTTTGATGAGATTTGTGTATTGAAGATAAACTGGTAAGTAATAGAATGAACCTAGACTAAATATGGAGAAAATGGAGAAAATAATACTAACTTTCTATTTTTATTATTAATCAGCAATAAAAGAGACTAATGAAGGAAATTTGATTCCCGTTTATAGTGCTACATGTCCAAGAGAGAGTGAGAGAGAGAAAGTGAAACTTAGCCAGCTGAAGATAGAATTTTCTATTTTTGGAATCAATTAGCACAAGTATTGATTGATGAGTGATTTTGGGAAACTACCATTATTGTGATTATGCGCATTTATGAGAATTTATGTTACTTGCACACAAAGGAAATGTAGGCTATAAATAGGGCCTCATAGTCACCATTTTGTGTGTGTATGTATGTGTGAGCCGAAATTTAGAGAGAAAAAGAGAAGGAGAAGTGACGTGAGGAAGGAGAAGGAAGGAAGAACAAAATCAAGACAAATGTTGTAAGTATATTGGTTTATGTTAGATTTCTTCTTCTCACGTACGTCTTCATCTAATATAGAATATGTTTGTGTTTACGATATAAAACACATTCAAAAGGGGAATATTACACCAATGATTCAGCCACTACAAGGAGAGGTAAAATTCTTGAGTCTTTGATATTTAAGTCGATTAGATGGATGGTTGGGGGTACATAGTTAGGTTACTGAGTGCATGTAAATGGGATTATGGGATATGTATGTTATGATCTAGATCATGATGAAGAATATGTTTGAATATTGATAGTAAATATTGGTTTAGAATTTAATATGGTACAAGGTATGCATGTTCCACGTAAATAGATTTTAATGCATACTTTATGGTTTTCATGTTTGATCTAAAGCTTGGGGAATTTAGATCTTAAGCCTTGACATTTTATGAAAAGTTATAGATTAAAATTATTTTTCTTAGATTGTTTTGCTATGTTGTGTTTTCTTTTAAGATATAGTATGTTATTGACTTATAGGATTCTAGCGTTTAGAGTGATCTCTCACTGTACGTCTTGTAAGGACTTTAGGTAAGGAAATTAAGTAGTTAAGTTTATGCTAGTATGAAATCTTAGCTTATTCAGGTACAAGAAGGGCAGTGAGGTATGAAAATTTTAGAGAGAGCGTTAGATACTCTTGATCTGTCAAATCTTTGGCACGGTTTGCCTTATATATATAAATTATCTCAACCCTTTGAACTTGACTGAATTGTTAGTTATAGATATGTTAGTATAACACTATTTGTGATATAGTGTAGAAATATGTATGATTTGCTTATGCTTATAAAAATGTTAGTAAAGGAATTATTATACTTATGATACGTTATGAAAGATTTTTTTGTTGTATGCCATGATTGATTATATGGTATATTTTATGTATGTATGTGGCATTTCCTTATTGGACTTAGAAGTTCACTCCTTTCATTATTTGTGTGTGTAGACAAGGGTAAGAACTAGGCAGATGATAGTTGAACTTGGGAAATATGTGTATGTATCTGGTGAGGACCATATAACTGCTGGAATGATCTACTTTGGGGCGCGTTTAAATTTTTGTTTTATGCTTGAACGATGATACTATTGTTTTTACTATAGTATTATCTTTTACAAATGTTTTATTTTAGTTTGACTTTTAAAACTGTGATCCCATATATGAATTTTTCATTATTTTCAAGTAATAAAGCAGTATTTTTTATTTTTATATATATGCGCTCGGTTTATGTTTTATTAGAGAAATCGGGGTGTTACATTACAATATAAATAAGACTTTTTAGAGTTGTAAAACCTTGATCACTCTTTTGCAGCTCTCTCTAACCCCTCTCTCTCAAAGAACACTTATTTTCTCCAAGAAACTCATCAAGAATTACTTTACTTGTATAAGATTCAAAACTTGTTAAAATCTCAATTCTCATTTCATCTTTGTAAAGGTTTTAACCAACTTTGCCAACGCATGGAATAGAGAATTTGGACAACCATCTTCATCGTGCATGAGCCTTTGGTTCTAATTTTTCTATTTTGTTACATAGGCGCATTTTATTTTTGTTTTTAAGTTTCTCATCATTTTATTTGTGATAGTTATATTGTATATTCTATGTAGAATCAAATCTCACTCTTTAATTAATTTAATTTTATAGTTTATGCCACTCTTATGATTTTAGGTGAATGAAAATCCATTGTGTTTATCTTATTAAGATGTTATCCATTGAGATTGAGCATTATATTCCCAATAGACAAATTCTCTATTTTTTTAATCTCTCTTTTCTTTGTTTTTCACATAATCTATAATGGAGGAGAAATCATCATCTTCTACAACTCCCAAGTTCTTAGTCCAAGATTTGGTTCACTTTGACCGTGCAACCTTAATTACAAGATAAATGTAAAGAACGCCCTAAGCTAATACTTATAAAACATTCGCATATCAAAGTTTGTAAAAGAATACCACTCATTATCAAAGTTTCAGTGGGGACTTGCTTAAAACCATGCAAGTTGGCGCCATTAGTTTTAAAAGAAAACATAAATTTTTATGTAAAGTTTAAAAGAAACAAAATAAAATAACTGAGTCCCACTGATAATTTAGGAAAGTCTCTTAAACAAAACATAATTTAAATGGCGTTCTACGATGATCGTTTTTCCGTCCATAGGATTACCCCACGCCATACACCCCATGATGAAAGAACTCCTCACGTCACCACGCGTGCCATAAAGAAATCCTATTTGCTACCTGGAAGGAAAGTAAGGGGGGGAGCTAAAAGCCCAGTAAGGAAGTACAAACAAATAAGCAAGTAAGAATACAACAAATACAAACACTAACGTTCATTTACAACATCATGGCATATCAAAACATAATCTTAACATATCATCATTGCATAACACAATTGTAACATATCATCATATCATAACATAATTATAACATATCATCATTTCACAAACATACAGCATACATGATGAGCATGGATCGCTAGTTGTCCATGTCACCCTATGAGGTAAACAGGAGATCTCTGGTCCTTGAATAACCTCGGCGCGTCCGCCCTAGGAGTTACGTCTCAATGTCCTTAGTAACTCGTTCGATGTATCTAACATCGTAATCTGCTTGATGTATCTAACATCGTATTCTGTTTGACGTATCTAACATCGTAACTGGTTTGATGTATCTAACATCCATACACATATCACATTCAACATATTATCACGTTATGGCATTCACAATTCATAAAAATTCATTCATACAACAGTCTTACCATTCATAGCATAAAATCATAAAATCTATCTAACTTCCTTACCTCAGGTCCAAGCTAAGAAATTTCACAATCTTTCAACGAGCCTATATCATAATCAAAATAACATTTCTTAGGTTCATAAAATTACTATTTTGCCCTTCCATACAACTCATGTGTGCATGGGCCATGCACACATAATAACAGTTACACATACACATGCAATTATTCTTAACAACACATAAAGCCATAAAAGAATAATGCTCCTTTTACTTATTTTACATGCATGATCTTTTTATAAAAACCACTTAGTTGAACATTGCATACGTGGGAACATGTAACATGCATACGTGGGAACATTGCGTAATGGAGACGTTTTCAAAAACGATAACTCTACATTTCTTACTTTTATTATTTTAAAATCAATAGACATATTACATGCTTTATTTTTCTTAAAATTTTTAAGTTGATTAAATTTCTCAAAACATTATTTTATTTTATAAAATTATTTTATTTTAGCTTAAAAAAAAAATATGTGACAATTTCATTTATTAATCTCAATTACAAAGAATTAACCAAAAAGCTTGGATTTAATTAAAATACCTATTTTTAATATGTTTCTTTAGAAAAATAAATTTTATCATTGTGTTACATAAATGATGTGAAAAATAGATTTTTTTAAGTGTGGAAAATATATTTTTATTTAAATTATTTAAGACTTAGTTTTATGTAACAAAAATCCATATGTGACAATTAAATAACAATTTTTAACCTTTTTAAAACAAACTTTCAGCCACCATTTATTTTCTTAAAAAATCACAAATAAATAGAATCTAAATATTTTTCTCAATCAAAATAAAGGAAAATCATAACTTATCAAAATATGCATTCATACCATTAAAAATACAATTTTTTCAATATTATCATAACTTAGGAAAAATAATTTGTTCCAAAAACTCATCAAATTCATTTTAGTGAAACTCACTTCATATTTTCTTACAAAAATTCCAGCAACTATTTTTATCATTAAAAATCACCATATTCAATTTAAAAGCTCATATTTTCTCAAAAATTCAATAAAAATTCTGTAGGTAATTATTTGAGTAAAATATCATTTTAATGGGATTTAAAATACCCCTTTTAATTTCATAAAAGTAACATAACATCAAGGACATTACTTATGCATGCAAATCATTTTTTTATCAAACTTTTACCCAATTATTTACAAAAATCAGCAAGCTTAATTTCTCATGAGATTCATCTTTTATCCCAAAATTTCACATAAAATCATACATGTCCAAAATCGCATCATGCTCTTATTATATACATGATTCTAAGAATATTACTAACATATTCACATGAAATCTTATAAAACCAATTTTTCTATTCCATTGAATCTACACATGAAATCCAACAACAATAACCATGGCAATAACATACATAAATTCATAACACCATATCTCATGAACATGCCTTATAACAATCCTAACATATTTCTTATCATATTTCTAAAATCATCATTTACCATTTTACATAAATCAAGGATTAAAAAGATAACCATAGCAATATAAACATAACATATATCCTCATTATAAACCCTATCAAATCAATTCCCTCAATCATACCCATGAACCGCTTTTAAACAATTCATATTCTCAAAAATATACAAATCATAATCATCAATCCTACAATAATTAACCATTAGCATCACCATCAAAAACCTCAAAGACAAACCCATCAAAACCAATATATAGGCTAAGGAAGACCATTACCTCTCTTGGTTGTAAAATCAAGAACACAATATGATCAACACCCAAACTTCACACCCTTGTTCAAGCCTAGGGTTTTTATTTGAAAACCACCATGAGGAGGAGAAAGAACCCAATCACACACAACAAATAAAAAAAGTCAATAACATATAATCAAGAAAAGAGATTTGACAAACCAAAAATACAAGAAAACATACTCTAAGATGGGTTCCTCTTCACCTTCTTCTTCTTTCTTTCTTTCTTCTTCTCCCTCTCTCTCTACACGCCACTCTCTCTCTCTCTCTCTCTAATTTTGGCAGCCACAAGAGCAAATGGCTCTTCTCCTCTTTCCTTTCCCCTTTATCCTTATTCTCTCATAATGGCTTAATAAAAAGAAAAGGTAAGTTTCCCATTCTCTCCATATTTCCTCTTAATTTTTGTATAATTGTTTTTATCTTTAAATGGCATGGAATAAAAAGATGATCACATTCTTACATAAAATAACCATGGTCTTCTAATTTTTAATTTATTTGAATCAAGAAAGTAAATGGAATAAACCATTCTTTTCCCACTACACATACACGTCCACCACATGGTTTCCCATTCCCTTATTTTCCTTTTTTTTTTATTTAATTTCCTACTTATTAAAATAAACTACCCAAAAATATCATAAATGGCAATTATAAAATGTGTAGAAAATCCACACATGTGCACCTTATTACCATATACTAGCACACACTAAAACACTAGAGTGCATCACTATCTACCATGCACCTTAGTGCATTCAACCATAACTCACATAATTACCTCAATTGTCACACTTATTTAAAATGTAACACTAATAGTAAAATAAACATGTTACACAATTATTCACTTATTAAATTAATTAACCAAACAAACAATTAACAAATTTAAATTCAAAAGATTATACCAAACAATTCTAACAATTAAATAAAATAATAAACAATCAAATAAAACAAACAACAACTAAATAAAATAACAACACTTAAATAAAACAATTCATCACACATAACATTTAAATAAAAAAATAAATCACAAAAATTTAAATAATCTAAAAAAAAAATTTGGTCCACTACAATAAAAAGAAAAAAAACTCTACTTCAATACGCACGACATGAATGAAAATCTAGATTTCTGGTCTTCATACTACACCAAAATACACCTGTTGTGTCAGTCAGACAAGTCAGTCAACGCAGTTGACTGACGCCGTTGACCGAGAATTAGCATTTGTGGCAGTTGGGAACTGCCACAAATGAAATGGTATTTGTGTCAGTTAGAACACTGACGGTGCTAGTGAGGACCTTTTGAGTCAGTAGGGGCACTGACGCTGTTAATGGGAAAGTTAGCGCCAGTGCCCCACTAACTCAAATGTTCTGTTAGTGTCAGTCGGGTAGTGTCGCTAACGGAACGTTTGAGTCAGTGGGGTACTGACAGTAACGTCCAAGTAAAACGGGCATTTTACTTGGATGTTAGAGTTTGTGCCCCACTGACACTAACGCCCCTGTGCAATTATACAAACCCTCTTCGTCCCCCCTAAGAACCAATTGCACTAACATTTCAGAAGAAAAAAAACTTAACGTTTTTTCTCTAAAAAATCAGCGCCTGTTCCGAACTTTTTGACACAGTTTGGTAGGTTTTCTTCAATTTTTTTTTCATTTTTAAGGTTAAAATGATGATTTATATATGTTTATGAACATTATAAATAGTTTTTTTTTTGAATTTTTTGTGTAGATTTTTTATTTTTGTAGATTATTGTTTGAAAACTCAAAAACTTTATTAGTTTTTTGAGGTTTGCTACTTCAAGAACCCACATTACTCAATTACCACAAGTAAGTGCAATTTTATTAATTTTTCAGAATTAAATTTAATTTTTGTGATTTTTTTTATGAAATAGCTATATTTCAGATTTTTAAATTTTTGGTTAGTTTTATATTGAGATTAGGTAATTGTTTTAGGCTTAAACTTTGCATTTTATTATTTTATTTTTTTAGAATATTTTTATTATGATTTCTATATTATTTTGTTAACTTTTTTTTTAATTTTTTTGTTAAATTTAATTTCAAATTTTATTATGTAAATGAGTATATAGATTAATTTATATATTTTCTATATGTTCCACTTTATTAATTATTTAGTTTTAATATTTTTAGTAAATTTTTTTTATATTTTCTTAACCTTTTTTTTTTTTTTTTTTTTTGTTTAATAGTTTGAATATGTATATATATATATATATTAAATTGTTTGTTTTCTTTAAGTTCCTTTTTATTATTTCTTTAGTTAAAATATTTTTAGTATATTTTTATTTATGTTTTGTTGGCTTTTTCAAAAAAAAAATATATTTAATTTTGGGTTTAAGTATTTAAATGGGTATGTATACTTAAATTATGTGTTTTCTTTAAGTTTAACTTTATTGTTTATTTAGTTAGAATAGTTTTAGTATATTTTTCTTTATATTTTGTTAAGTTTTTCATTTATTTTTTTTTTTTGTTTATTTGTATATTTAAATAGGTTTTTTGTGACGAAATTTTTGGTGAAATCAACCTTTGGAGGATTTTATATTGGAGGTAATATTTTTTACCTTAATATATAATTAAGATATTGACTTAGTGGAATGTGTAGGAATTATAAATTAGTGGAGATAGATTCTGGGACTATGTGCTGCCATGATATAAGGCTGGAATTATGTTTGTTTGATTGAATAATTGATTTGTTATGTTTATGTGATGAACATAGGTTCATTAAATTTGGGAAATGATAGAAATAGGATAAATGCTGCCCAATTTTATTTTAGATATTGTAATATGAGAATTATGCATATTTGATTGATATGTTGAGTACTTTTGTGTATATTATGTGTTCTATACATGTAAGTTTTAAAATTTGGTAAATGTGATAGAAATAGGGGAAATGATGCCCAAATTTTTTTAGACATATTGTTTCATTTATTTACTTGTCAATTAGGTAATTCATGAACCTAATTTTTAATGTTGGTTTTATTTTTTTTGTTTGTGTGAAGTATGAAAATGGATAAAGGTTGTATGTCAGCGGATAGGTTATCTGTGAAATATAGGAATAAAGTTGAGTTTTTCTTGCAATTTTGTGCAAGGAATACTCAATCTCCTAATAATATTCCTTGTCCTTGTGTTAAGTGTGGTAACATTGTCAGGATGAAAATTGTTAAAATAAAAGATCACTTATTTAGGAACGGAATAGACAAAAATTGTAAAGTGTGGTTTTTGCACAGAGAAATAATGAAAGTCACTGATGAGGGACAATCTAAGAATAAGAAATATTTTGATGTGGATTATGAAGTTGATAATATTACAGAATTGATTGATGATGTACATTATGAATCATATGTGGATCCAGTTAAATTTCAGTCCATCTTAAAAGATGCTAAGAAACTCATTTTCCCTAATTGTGAAAGGCTCACTAAATTATCAGCACTGCTTAGGTTGTATAACTTAAAAGCCAAACATAGGTGGAGTGATAAGGGTATGACAGAGTTCTCATCATTTTTAGGAGATTTATTACCAAAAGGTAATGAAATATCATCTTCATTTTATGAGGCAAAGAAGACGTTGCGTTCGTTAGGAATGCAATATGAAAAAATACATGCTTGTCCTAACAACTGCATCTTATATCGAAAAAGATTTGTTGATGCAATTGCATGTTTGACATGTAGTGAGTCTAGATGGAAAAAGCAAAAATTTATGATGTGGTTAGAAAAGGTGTCCTTGCAAAGGTTTTATTTTATCTATCACTGATACCTCGTTTGGTTCGGTTGTACCGAAGTGATGATCATGCTAAAAATTTAATTTGGCATGCCAAAGATAGAGTAAAGGATGGTAAGCTGAGACATCTAGTTGACTCTCCAGCTTTGAAAATAGTGGATGTGAAATGGCCTGGATTTGGCAATGAACCAAGGAATATTCGTTTGGGTCTTTCTGCTGACGGAATTAATCCACACACTTCCCTTAGTATTAAATATAGTTGTTGGCCTGTAATGCTAGTAATCTATAATTTACCACCATTGTTGTGTATGAAGAAGAAGTTTACCATGTTGACTTTGTTGATATCAAGTCCTAAACAACCTGGAATTGATATTGATGTATACCTAGTTCCTTTAATGGACGATTTAACCACAATGTGATATGAGGGGGTTAATGCTTACGATGCTTATAAGAAATAAAATTTCAATCTTAAAGCATTGTTGTGTTGGACCATTAATTATTTTCCAGCCTTAGGTAATCTTTATGGATTTAGTTTGAAAGGGTATAAGGCATGTCCCATTTATGAAGAGGGGATTCATTCTGAATATTTAAAACACTCTCGATAGATTTGTTATATGAGACACCGAAAGTTCTTACCTCAAGAACATGAATTTCGAAGTTAGACAAATGCCTTCAATGGTAAACCTGAATTTGGAAAGGCTACACCACCTTTACTTGGAGGACAATTATTAATAAAGTTGAACAAAGTCCAATGCAAGTTCGGTAAGCCTAGAGATTATACAAATAAGAGAAAAATGTTAGACGTGAAAGAACAAAGGAGGTAGTAGATGGTGCAACAAGATGTTGGAAGAAGAAATCTATTTTTTTTATATTGAATATTGGGAGCATTTGGTTTTGCGGCATAACTTGGATGTGACGCACATTGAGAAAAACGTGTCGGATAACTTAATTAGTACATTGCTGAATATTCTCGGTCGGAGTAAAGATGGAATTAAAGCTCGGTTGGATTAAAAAGTAATGGGTATACGCAAAAAGTTACAACTAGAGGTTAGCGAGAGACGAACAAGTTTACCACCTGCGTGTTATACTCTATCTAAAGAAGAAAAACAACTAGTATGCCATTCTTTTTCGAATGTGAAAGTACTAGAAGGTAATTCTTCAAATATTTATGCATTGGTCGATATGAAAAATTTGAAATTAGTTGGAATAAAGTCTCATGATCACCATACACTACTTGAACATCTTCTACCGGTAGCTATCCGCTCTGTGTTGCCCAAAAAAGTTCAATATGAAATGACCAAACTATGCTTCTTCTTTAAATATATTTTTTGTAAAGTGGTAGATGTATCAAAGTTGGACAATCTCCAAAAAAAATCTCGTGATAACCTTGTGTGAGTTGGAGCAGTATTTCCCACCTTCATTTTTTGACATAATGATTCATTTAATAGTTCATTTGGTGAGAGAGGTAAAATTGTATGGACCAGTATACTTGAGATGGATGTACCCATTTGAACGGTATATGAACATTTTAAGAGGTTATGTTAGAAATAGAAGTAAACCTGAGGGTTGCATAATTGAATCCTATATCGTTGAAGAAGCAATGGAATTCTGCTCAGAATACTTGTTAGGTGTTGTGAGCATTGGATTATGTTCTCCTAAAATTGAGTTTGAAATAAGTAAAGGTGGTAGAGGTGGTTGTGTTTCTGAAGTAAATAAATCTGATAGAGATGAAGCACATCGCCTAGTCTTGCAAAATATTGATGACGTTCAACCATATATCGAGTAAGTTCCTATACATATGTATGGTCGGTCTTATTTTGCTATTTCATTATATTGTTAATTAATGTAGTTTATTGATATAAATGGTTTTTCTTTAAGAGAACATTTCCATTGGATCAAGACTACATATCCTAATAAGTCTCAGAATAAAAAACGAGTACAAAATGAACATTATCGAAATTTCAATACTTGGTTAGAGAATGAGGTCAAATATTTGTGTTGTTCTTGTTTGAGTTTTATTGTATTTTAACTTGTTACATTTCGATAGACTTGATTTTATGTTGTCTATTCTAGGTTTTGAATAACACCACAAACAAAGTGTCTGAAACACTAAAATGGATAGCATGAGGTCCTTTAATGAGTGTAATTAAGTATCAATTTTATTATATAAACGGTACTTTAACACCATGGACCGTGATAATATTAGAAAGACACAAAATAGTGGTGTTACTATTATCGCCCAAACTTTTCAAAAATATAGTTCCAAAGATAAAAATCCTATACAATGTGATATGCCATTTTATGGGGTGATCAAAGAAATTTGGGAACTATATTATGTGACTTTTCAGATTCCTCTCTTCTTATGTGATTGGGTGAAAAGTGACAACGAGATCAAAACAGATGAGTTAGGATTCACACTAGTGGACTTAAACCGAATAGGACATAAATCTGACCGCTTTACAATGGCCTCACAAGCCAAGCAAGTATTTTATGTGATTGATCCAATAGATGCTCGATGATCATTTGTCCTAACAAGTCAACCAAAAGATTATCTACTCAGAGAGTTTGGGAGTGACGATATTTTACTTAAAAAATAAACATTTACAATTGTTTCACCGCCTATTGATTTCACCATTGGTAATGATGATGACTATATACGCGAGAATGGTGAAGGGTTGTGGGTAGATAATAAAAGTTATATATATTAATTTTGTTCTTTTTTATTTTATTTTTATGTATTTTGTTAGTTTTATGCCATATACTATATACTTGAGCATGGTAAAGATTTAAGAAAATTGACATATACAATTTTTGTTCATTTAACTTCAGATTTATTGATTATGGATCCACCATATGATGATGAAGGCAATCTGTTTGTTGATGGTGACGGTAATGGTCTAGAGGGGGTTGATCCTACCACACCAAAAAATACACAAGATAAGAAGTATAGGGGAAAAAAAATTTGTAGTGATGTATTCAAAGCAACAAGTGAGGGTCAGAATTATAAGGTTGAGTAAAATCACTTTGGTCGAGGGATGGGAAAAGGGGCCAAGATGAAAAGCACCATTGGTCTTCTATCACGAACAACCCCTCCTTTAAATGTTGACAATTGGAAACAAATACTGAAGGATAAAAAAAAACTATATGGGGTCAAATCCATGTAAGCTTTAATATTAACTATTAAATTTATCCTAAAAAATTAATGTATTGAAAAAAAAGTTTAAATTTTTATTGTTAATTTTGTGTAGGGTATGTCCAAACTACCTATTTCTGCTAAATCAGACATTCTCAAAGAAGCAGGGAAGACATGGAGAAAATGGAAAACAAGACTAACAAAAGATCTTGTTTATGCATATAAGAAGGTAGCTACTGAGCTTCTTGACAAACCTCCATCAGAATACATCGAATATTACGATCTTGAAGATTGGAAAAATTTTGTTGCGAAAAGACTAACCCATAGTGGGAAGAGATGAGGAAAATAAAACAAGACGCTCAAGCTCATAAAAAGTATCTACATCACTCAGGACATGGTGGTTATGCACTGGTAGAGCAAAAAATGGAGCAGGAATTGGGTCATGAGTTGAAGAAATATGACAGATCTGAGATGTGGACACGGGCACAGATGAACAAGAAAGAAGAAGTTGTTGGTAAAGAAACTCGAGAGGTGGTGAAGAGAATCATAAGTGTTCCTTGACTTTTATCTTTACTAATTTTAAATATTAACATATGTGTTCCATTCTAACTGGTTTAATTGTTTTATGTATATAGGCGGAATACAGGCAAAAAGTAGCAGATGGCGAGTTGGTGGAGGAAGGTTCAAATGATATACTAACTATGGCATTAGGCACTCTAGAGCATGGGGGATGTGTTAGGGGGGTCAGTGGGCATGTCATTCCCCGTTAAGTTTTTCACAACCCACCGCCAAGAAGATTTAACCACAAACAAAAAGGTGTGGAAGATGCTCATTATAAATACCTTGAACAGAAATGGTGTCAATCTGAAGAAATGGCACGTCAATAGAAGGGAAAGTTAAACCAATTGATGGCATATATTCAATCTCAACAGAGCAGTGCATTTGGATCATCAAACACATTTGGTTCGAATGTTGGAGGAGCCTCATACACACCACATGCACCATATGCCCCTCCACCGCCGACACATGCACCATATGCCCCTCCACCACCGAAACAGGCACAATATGCTCACTGACCACCCACACAGGCACCATAAGCCCCACCACCACCACAGTCAAAATTTTCTGATGAGGTAATACTTTCTTATCAACTCATTATTGCATATATATTGGATAACTTAAAAATAAATTAGTTTATCTAAAAGACTGATTTGATTGTTTTGTAATGTAACAGATTAATTGCAAGTTGTGTCTTGGTTCGACACAAAATATAGTTGCAGAGGGGAAACTTTTAAGTACTTGTTGCACATAAATACATAGCGCTCAACTACCTCCGTGAAATTATCATGTGAGAGTGGAGGTAACCATTCAAGAGAATGCTAGTTTACCGCATCCTCTTACAATGGAAGGCTATACCTTGGTTGGTCAAGAAGTTGGGTACGATGTTGGATGGACACAACATTGGGTCCTTACTAATCAACAAATTAAAGAGTCACTTGTGCCCTCTACTCAAAAACCAAGACAATTAAGGCAAAGAATAGAGGCATTCACACAGGGGCCTATAGAAGTGCCTATGACAAGAATGTTGAAATGTTTGATGAAGTTTATTGTTCGGTGGAAGAGTGACCACGTGGTAGAAATGTCAATTGTAGAAAGGGTATTTGGATTCTCAAACTATGCTCGATTATTGAAAGAGGATATCCTCCACTTTTTCAACTATGAGATGATTGGATAGATTGAGCTAACATTATATATGAGGTACAACGGTGTTTATAATTTTATAGTTTAATTAGTGTAACTTGAAATTTATTACTTTATAGACTTTTTTATATGTAGGGTGCTCGATGATTTAGTGCAAACGAAGGGGTGGAACCACATGTAAACTTTCATGAATCTTGCTTTAGTGTCCACTGATGGAGGAACCAATGAAGCACGAGCTAAAAATCTCTTCGAAGGATTTCTACAGATGGAGCAAGAAACACAATTTCTAATTTTTCCATGGAATAACAAGTAAATCAACTTAATTTTATATTCATATACTCTTTTTATTGATAAATATCTTACACAAAAGTTTTTTTGGTTGTAGCTTTCACTGGATGTTAGTATTGATTTAGCCACACAGTCATTCAGTGGCATTTTTGGATCTTGTAAATTCACATTTTTCGTCCGAAAATGAAGGAGATAATTATCATGTAAGTTATATATATTACATAATCAATTTACGATTCCATTCGGACTCACATCTGAATAAATATTAATATTTTGTGCTAGGAATTAGATAAATATGATACACCCTAAAGACAAAAAGAGTCTATTAACCTAAAAGTTTGTGTTCCTAAAGTAAGTAAATTATTATTTATTTTATTAAATTTTTGGACATATTTTTATTATAATATGTAACGTCCTCCTAATCAAGGACCGTCACACTATGTAGTTTAAATAGTGCTTAACTCACGAAATGAGTCATTTGAGTTTAAATCGGGTAATTAAAACTATCCACATGTTTAGGTACTAAAAATTTCAGTCAAAGGTCAACCATTTCATTAAAAAAAATTAACTTCCATACATGGGAACCCATCATAGTTTAAAACGGTTACAAAACCCCCAAAAATGAATACAAAAGTCGACCTATGTGGTAAAATCAGAATCAAACCCTAGTTCCATTTGATAGCCTCGATCATGGCAGACGAGCAGGCCGCATATGTACATTTTGCCCCTGAAGCTCTCCAACTCACGACTGGTCCAACTTTTCGTTTCCTTTACCTGCACCATTTAGCACCCGCGAGCCAAGGCTTAGCAAGAAAACTTAAACATGCTTATAAGCAGTACATTATCAGATCGCATAATCATAACTAGTATGCCAGCAATAATAAACCTACTCATGCATGCAATTAACTCAAATAAGTGACTATAGAGTCATGCCAGAGCTTAGTGCCCGTCTCTCACATAACCAGCCTTAAATCTGGCCAGGTGGATTTGATGCTTAATATTCTAGACGACCCTAGAGGTGTTCAAGCATGTATCTCGCTTCTGGATTGTTAACCCTATCGCTCAGCGTTCAACATGCTATTACCACCCTTGACTTCTAAGCCGAGTCTTTAAACTCTCGACTCATAAGTCGAGTCCTTTGTCCTCCAACTAGTAGGCTGAGTCTTTCAACCTTTGACTAATAAGTTGTCTCTTTAACCTTTGACTGATAAGTCGATTCTTAACCTTCGACTGATAAGTCGAGTCTTATCCTTCGACTGATAAGTTGAGTCTTAACCTTTGACTGATAAATCAAGTCCCTCAACCTTCAACTCATAAGTCGAGTCCCTTAAAGCTGACTATACCCTTGGCCATTAAGCCAAGCCCATCATTAGATAACATAAATAAACCTTACGCTTATAAACTGAGATTCCCCAATTAGATATACAGACCAACAGTTATTACATAACATAGGCAAAAACAGTGCATTCAATATGTTTATTAAAACATTCTCAATATAACATTAATCCTATACTATAATCGGGTCGAGCCCTGAATGTAGACTGGGTGCAGTTTTCTTACCTTAGGTCTGAGTGCAAAGTGTATTAAGAACGACCCACGAGCACGATCTTGGTTCTAAGCCCCTAACAATAACCTATTCACAACCAATAGAGAATCTCGTCAAAATGAGCGAATAAAGGCTTCCGGACCGAGTCCTATTGGTGTGTTATCAAAACATACCATAACAGTTTTTGATGTGTTAAGACCGACTATGTTATCGTAGGTCAGGGTACTTTACATAACACTTTATCATTGTTATACAGATGTGTTATTATACTGTCAACGATAACACACTTTCTGTGTTATTTTAATAAATAGATAAGTGTTTAATTATATTATTTATAGTCGATTATATAACACATTACAATGTTATATTATTTTATAATATAATGTTAAATTATATTATAATATAATGTTTTAGATTAAATAAATGTGTCAAAGTGTGTCACATATTGTAACATATAATAGAGAGTTACAATATTTAGATATATGAGATATATCCAAATAATGTAACATATTTGGTGTTACAAATTTGTAACTTCCAAATAGTACCCTTTATTGTGTAAAATTTTTGTTACACAATATTGAGATGAATTTCATAAAGCCATATGTGATATGGCTGTTAGAGATATGATTTTAACCCCAATAATGTGTTTTGGGAGTTACAAAATCATTTGGGAGGGTTTGGAACTATTTGGAAAAATAGCACAATTTTTTGTGCTGAAATTGGTCAGTGGCCACGGCCACCAACATTCAGTGGCCGCGGCTACCATTGTCTCTGGCCGCGGCCACAAGCCAAAAAACTGACCAATTTTCAGTTTTTTCAATATTTGTTGAACGGCTCAAAAAAACCAAATAACTCCCAAATCTCTTTTTTAATTCCATATTAATCCAATTAAACATTGGTAACAACCATGGGGGTTGGTGGAATTTGAAATTCAAAGGGTGTCTCTAAACTCTATAAATAGGAGCCTATAGCTCACTTGAAAGATACAACTTTTCTATCCACTAGAGCACTTGGCTAGAAACACCTTGAGGCTTGATAATTCCAGAAAGCTTTTCCAATATCTGAGAGAGATCCCTTAGTGCTTGAGTTAGGGGGAAATAAGCTTTTGGACAAAGGTTTTAAACCTTGTTCAAGTTAGTGATCCCCAATCATCTTCACTTAGGTTGTGTAAGTGAGAGTTTGATTGTGTTTCTGTTCTTCTTTTTATTCTATTGCTTTTCTTCTTATTCTCTTGTTCTATTTACTTGTATCTTTTGTTTAAGAGTTGTAATCTTTTCATTTGGTCTAAACACTTTATTTTACTTGTAATCTTTTGCTTAGAGTTGTATTCTCACTATTCTCTCCTTCATCATCATCTTCTTCCTTTCTTTAGTTTATTTGTATTTTCAGTTATAGAGTTGTAACCTTATTTAATCAATCTATATTTACTTGTAATATTATTGCATAGAGTTGTAATATTATAATCATTTCCATTGAGGCAAAACAATATTTTCCCAACATACAATACTTATAAATTTGTATTATACTACACTTTAGTATAACACATTTTTTGTGTTATACTACACTTTAGTATAACACATTATTTGTGTTATATAATGAAGTTTGCATAACAAAATTCTTTACATAAAAAGTGTTATTGTAATAGATATTATAACACAATTTTCGTATTATTTTAATATTTAGATAAGGTTAAATTCTCATTATATATTCATTTATATAACACTAATTTATTCTATTATATTTTAATTTTTGTATATAATTAAAATTAGCTTTCTAATATATACTAGCATCATCAAATGAACTTGATTTTCAAATAAAAAAAAGTAAAAACATTCAACATTGTATTAACAATCCGTAAATTAGTTTAAAACATTCAACACTGTCATCAACAACAAAATGTTCTTTAAGTATTCAAGTTGTCTTAAATATTCAACATATTGAAAAGTTACAACTTTCAGCACAAAATATTCTACAGCTGCCCAACACAAAGCCTTCAAAATTAATTATCCTTTTAGGTTACAAAGAAGACACTGAATAGAACCATCAACAAAACTTTCTCTGTCCCAAAACTTACTACAAAGTGATTCCTGAAAAATTTAAAGCAATAAATCCAATCAAAATACTATGAAGGAAAAGAAAAATGTCAACTTTAATAGAACCACAATGAAAAATAAACAAAATAATCAATAAATGACCCTCAAAGACAATCATTATGCAGCCAAACCTCTCCTCGATAAACTTTGCAAAGAATATCCAATATCAAATTAAGGGTACTGTCTTCCAGCTGCAACATAGAAAAAACAGAAAATATTAATATAAAGAAAATAAACAACTTGAGGTCATTCAAGATACTTAATCTAATTACCTGAATATTGATCTCATAAGATGCAATAAATGCATAAATAAAAGTTCTCAATACACTTCGATAACCAGCAACAGGACCCTAAGGAAACAAACAAATTGAAAAAAGATCACGGACTTGAAACTAATATTACACTAATAAAGTGAGGGAAAAAAATTCGCATATTAGGTAACTAACATAGTTCAACTTATTACATAGGAACCTAGATAAACTAAACTAACTTACATCTAAAACATTTAATAAGTCACTCTCGAGGATCTCAAGAAAAAATCTCAAAGATGCAGCTTCAAAAGCTTGAAGAACATAGCTAATATGATCAATCTCCAGCATATACAACGTTAATTAAATACTGTAACAATATAGTGTTGGAAGGGGGGGGGGGGGGAAAGAAAAATCCAAACTGAAATGCATACCATTAGAACATTGTTTTCTTCTTTTCACGGAAGTGATGGAATCAGACAAAGAAACACTGCCCATGTTAGAATTAGTGAGCTTGCTTCTTTAGTTTCAAAAACATTAAAACTTGACACTATTGCATCCATCTCTTGGACATCAATTAAGGAAAAATGAGAAGAAACCTGCCTGAAGAATAGTGCAAGTGTTTTACAATAACAAAAGGCAAGGTAAAAAGAATAGTGCAAGTGTTTTACAATAATAAGAAAAACAAGAAGAATTAGTCTGACCCTTCTGTTACATAGAGGATGATATTGAAAGTGATTGAACCCTTTAATAACCTGCCAAGAACACCAACAAAATGAACCAGAAAAAAGAACAAACACAAACAAGAAATAATGCCAGAAACAGAAGCAAATCACAAACTTTGATGAATGATAGAAACAGTAGTCAAAAGAACACCACAATATACATGGTTCAGTGGAATTGGCCTACGTGAGTTTTCACTATGATCAATCTAGAATTATTACAAGGCTTCAGTACAAAGAGAAAAGTTCTAAGTTTTAGCTTTCTTTGAACAAGCTTCTCAGAAGAACTCCAACCTCTATTACTCACTGAACTCTCTCTTTCTCTCTTCTTTTTCTCTTAGTGCTCTCTAAATCTGTGTACATAAATAATGATGCAAGGTTCACTTATATACGTGCACCAAAATATGGATATTTTGATTAACAAACAATCATTTTTTCATAGAATAGTTGCAGCTGTGAAATTTGAATTTTTTTTGCATGAACTCAACAAATGTAACTAGTCCAAGACAGAGAAAAAAGAGCTAAACTGAGTGTAATGGGATGATACAAAAACACACTAAAACAAAAACTAATGAGAAAAAACACTTGCCCAAAAAGGAGCAACTCAAACCATATTTTAAACAACTCAAATATTAAGAAACAAAAACTAGGAATAAGAAACTATTATGCAGGCACCACATTACTTCAAAAACATAAAGCATGCATAAAGTACAACATAGTATTACTGTCTCATGAGCAGTCTCCTGAAAGAAACTATCAAAATAACTTATAGGGGCAAAGGATATAGAAAAATTGTTGACAACATAGTATTACTGTCTCTAATTCTCTACTCATACAGTAATAAGAAAGGAAAAAGAAAACCTTTTGGATAGCTAAATTATTTCATTACTGATGTTACATAAGATTATATTTAAAACAATTGATATTTTTTCTAATGGGAAAAAAAGAAATGAGGCATTTCTAACATGAGGAATATATTTGATGACTGTCATAAAGACTTGGATTAAGCTGAAAAAGGAAAGAATCAGTTCCAAGTCAGAAAGTGAATCAATAATATATTTCATAGAAAATGGAATTTAGAAACCTAAAAGCTAATTATGATAAAGCTATTAAGCTAATAAATCGAAGCAAACAAATGCTTTTATCATCTAGCTTTCAAATGTTTTTTAATCGAACTGAATTGTATGAAACTCAAAATTCAGAACAAAAGAAAAGGAAAGGTAACTAAAGAATGAATCTTACTTAAAAATGTTCATCAACCAAAGCCAGGAATGGTTTGGCAAAGCAATAAAAAAGCAAACTCCAGCAGCTAACCAAACAATGGAGACAATTGCTAGAGTAATCTTAGAGACAGTCTGACCTCCACACTGTATAAATACAAAGCCATCATCACCAACAAAAGGTAAAATTCAAAAATAGCAATGCATAACAACATAATTACCACACCAAAACAATAAGGCTCCTCAATCAAGAAGAAGAATCTTACTTCATATATTGCAATTTGTATTATGGATCAAAATTGAAAATAACAGCTAAAAAATTGAAAATAGCAGCTAAAAAATTCATCTTTTTTTTTTCCAACTAAATTTCATTAAAGTTACAGTTGAGAACTCTAAGTATTGATTTAATTCTGCATAAGACTCCCCATTTCGTATATCACAGTCAACATGACTAAAGTGTAAATATTTAATCAAATGTACTTTGTACTTTTCACACTTGTGTTTATTTAGACATCACACGGGCAAAGACAGCCAGAAATTTATAGAACATACCAGCAACATGAAAATAATGGGTTCAGTGAGGTTTTCCTGCTTTTCAAGTTTTTCAAGTTTCAAGACACGAATGTACAATTCCTCTTGTATCAACTAAACTTCTTAAAGCTTTCTAATGCAATGAAATTCCAGCCAACAAACTAAACTACCAATTCCCAAGATCAAGTTACTAACAATTGATTAAGACATAAAGTGATGCAACAACTACAGTATATTCTATCTTTTTCATTCTTGCTAAAATAAAATTTTATTTTTGACCAAGGAAAAGAAGCTCCAAAAATTCAATAACAACAAAAATAGAAGTAGAGACTCTACACACTTTGAAATACCCACCATTTATCTTTGAATACCCTGTCACCCCATGATTCAAGAAACTCTGTATGTCTCAATGTCTTTAGTTAGGTAGAATCAAGAAAATTAAAGGACAAACTATAAAATGAGAAGTAAAATCATGTTAATTTCAAGGAGAAACTATACATGACCCTGAAATTTTCATAGTATTAAAACAAAAGTGACCTTGCAATTTGAAATTCAAGTTATAAACGCTAACCCAAATGCTAAAAAACAAAATCATATTTACAAATTAAAAAAATAAGGCTTACTCTCTAATAAAAAATCAGTTCTATTCATACTAGTCTCAAGAATTACATGCTATAAAGTCTATTGTTTACTTGGTAAATTATTTTATTTTGAAAAATAGACCAATCATAAACTAAGCAAAGTGATAAAAGTCAAAGATAAATTAAAGCATAGTATTTACATCAAGTAATATTTGATAGAAATTGTTCTTTTGTGCTGTTCAGATCAGAAAGCTAATAGGCCAAAAGATAACATTGTTTTAAACCTTCAAAAAACACAAAAGAGAAACAATAAGCTAAGGGATGAACGAAGAGAAAATTCCACTGCCAAACAGAGTATCCGCTATCGCTGAATTCCAAGACCACTTACAATAGAGGTACAAAACTAAAAATTAGCTTATAGGAAAAAAAAACAAAAATAGAATAGAGCTTCATCGATTTTTGTAAGCAATTAGTAGATTGAAGCAAACAAGTTCGAAAATAGATCCCCACTTTTTAATTATCTTTCATTCCAATACAAAATAGCAAATCAAACTCATAGACACGCTTCAACCATTATCAAATATAACCATTATAAATAAGTAAGCAATCCAATTCACCAACATGCATTATAGTAGTCATTATGTATAGTAAGTACACATTTGATACCATTAATATGTTTACCAAAAAAGCTCTAGCATGCTTTAAAATAAGTTCTACAAGCAAATAATATAATATCAAGATCCTTAAAAGAAACTAGAAGGCAACACAGAGACATATGAAGTGAACCAGCAACAAAATTTCAGTAGTCCATATAATATATTCAAGAATTTCATTCTCTGCATTTCACGAAATCACCACAAGCATTTAAAGAATTCGCTCCCAAGAAGCTTCTCATACACCTGAAGCAAATACCCATTTAAACTCAAACCAGTAATCAAGAATCAAGCATACAAAACAGAGAGCTTGTGCTAGTAATAGGAAAATAAAACCCAACCAATTTATACAGAAAGAAAGCACTTTAAAAAGCATGAAGAGTCCATATAAATAAGGATATGATGTTCCTATACAAGGTGAACATCTTTCATCCAATAATTCCTTCAAGCTTTTATCTTGAGATAATGTTACAACTAAGAAGGTATCAAGTGTACAAAAAAAGTGTAATGTGTTGTATAATAATGCTGAACTCATAGTGAACTACCATGTTTCCTTGCACCTGTTACCATTTTCAATAAAAAAAGCTAGAGATGTCGTTTACAAAAAAAAAAAAAAAAGCACCAAAAGTTATCATACACACCTCATACTTGTGTTATGCTCCAGATTGTAAATCTATCTCAACTGTTTATCAAACATTATTCATAACATAAAAAAGAAGTTAATATTCAAACTAATATTTTGAAAAACCAAATGAGAATTCACAAATTAATTTAGAGATTATGATCTTACAATTTCCAGGGTCAATATATGCAATAGAGACAAGAAATCCAGGACCCAGATAAGCAAAGAAGTTTTTCCAGCTCGTCCTCTACATTAAACAATATGTAAATCAGAATGACCAACATAAACTACCATTAAATAATCAAAACTCCAAACTACAAACTTTGATTACTTATTTCAAATAAAAATACTCACACAAATGATAGCTTACTTATAATATAATCCACAAATCATTTTATTTTGGCCCTGGAGTTTTTTACTTTTCACTACTTAAATAGTTACAGCAATTTGAGCTTAACAATTCTGCCTTTTCTCTTTTAACATTTAAAGTCATTCGTGACTTTGGTAGATAAATTAGGCAAGGTATCTTACAATCATAACAGTGGTCAATTACTGAATAAGGCAAAATATACAACAATGTTGATATGTACCATGCATAGCAAAATGCATGACAAAGAATAAAACAATCTCCACGTACGTAAACAATCTCCATGAGCCAAAAGGACCCATGTGCCCATTGAGACAAAAAGATTAAGAGCCAACAAAATTAATGAATAAACTACATTTATACAAAGCAAAAAGAAAAAGGAAAAAGACTCACATTTGGAACAACAATCTGAGCATCATAGTTCTCAATCAGTGGGGCATTAGATGAAAACATGTGTTTATGAAAAAATACACATAAATTTGTATAAAAATATGCAGTAAATTCAAAATAAAATATTTAACATACTCAACCATAGATAAATCTTTAAAAATAATTAGTAAATTCAAAACAGAAAGAAATATGAAACACACAAGTTATTCTCAAAAGTAAAATAATCAAATTTACATATCCATTTTTAAATGAAAATAAAATCTTATCTTGACATCACTCAACAACCCAGACATTGATATGAAGAAGACACCACCCTTTGCCCTTTGAGCCACTACCACGAACCCTCACCACCACCACCATCACGCCTACAAACCTGCATAACACAAACCCAAATAAAAGAAAAATAATTAGAATAGCTCATCCACAACCAAGAACCATCGTCAACCTAGAGAGAAAGAGAGAAAGAGAGGCTAACTGCAAGAACGATAGAGAGGGAGGGAATTCGGAAAGAGAGAGAGAGAGAGAGAGAGAGAGAGAGAGATGGCTGCAGCTAGAAAGAGAGAGAGAGGGATTGAAGTGAAGGGATTCTAGGTTAAAGGGTTATACCCAAAAAAAATATCACTTACATTTCATTTGCCCCCTTTTAATTTTAATTTTTTCTAGTTTACTGCTTTTCGTTTTACAAAAATTAGTTTACCGCATTTATTTATATCTATTATAATACTTTTTCAATTGTCTTATAATGATGTGTTATTGAAAGGGGTTTTTGGTGCAGTGGATTCTCCTTAGATCGCAAAGAAATTCCCAAGAGTTGAGAGCAAGAAGTGTGTGAACGAGGAAAATAGAAAGTTCCTCTATTTTTTTTTTTTTGTTGTTCAATTATGAGAGGTTACTTAGAGTTCAAGTAACTCTAAGTGAATCCCGAGGGCTCAGAGTACCCAAAAGCGTCCCCGAGGGTAAAATGCTCAAAATCCCCTGAACTCCCTCCTAATCTCACTAACTCCAAATATACCCTCAAATATTTACTCCCTTTACCCGATATCCCAGTAATGTACTAAATACCCAAAATACCCCTTGACTCACCCCGAGTTAGGTATAGGATCCCGTTGTGACTTTCCCGCTAACTTGCTCCCTAGGATCGCTTCACGTTGAGTAACCTAAATATATCCACATAATAATGTGGTCTCACACATTATCATATATATACCAAATATACCCATAACAGGCCAAATTACAAAATTTCCCTTCTAATAAGAAACAGGCCCACATGCATATTTAATACACCTAAATATGCATATCTATTCATATTATCATACAACTCACATAATTACATGCATACACATCACATAAGAATATAATCTCCATGAATTGCCATCGTGGCCCCCCCTAATCAAGGCCTTAAGCCTTATTAGGTAGTTTGGGACGTTACATAATAACTTGCCAAATCTGATACTTACATTTGTATAACTATGTTCTAATAGTATCTAAACCAAACTGGGCCTTCTGAGTGTGGCTATTACATTATGAAGTTTGCTAGAGATTTGATTTCACAACTAAGACCGGAGACCTACTTGAAAAATGAGGTATTATTTTACGCTTTGAATTTTATTTAAGCAATCTCTTATGATTTTATTTGGATGAATTAATTCTAACTTATTATTTTAAATATTTCTTAAATAGTTTAAGAATACAACACCATATACGGCTGACGAAATCAATGTGATACAGGATGAGTGGACTGAATCAATTTTGGCATATCTCAGTTAGCAAATTAGCATGTTTGGTGAGGAAACTTTAATTTAAGTGTTTGATGCTTAGCAATTTAGAATACAATAGTTATAACTATATACATAGATTAACTTTGAAATCTGAATTAATTTTGTAGATTTTAATAACAAATGTTAACTATACAAATGTTTTGTTGATTTATGGTGTTTTTTATTTTTGTTTACATTGAAGTTTTTCTATTTTTGCTGTTGTTTTTCTATTTCTGTTTTTTTTTTTCAAATAGGCCAGGGGAATTGGCATAAACATTTTCAGTTTTCTTGGTTAAAACATTATGTGGAAGCTCTTAACTGGCACAAAAAATCACATTTTTTAGCTTTTGTGGCAAAGGAGCACTGATGCAAACCACCCTGGCATTCGTGTCAGTGGGGCACTGATGCAAACCATGCATTTATGTAAGTGAAGCACTGACATACATACCAGGCATTCGCGTCAGTGGAGCACTGATGCAAACCTAGCAGTTGTGTCAGTGCTACACTGATGCAAATGCCTTGCATTCGCGTCAGTGCGCCACTAACTCAAATGCCAAGCTGGTTTGCATCATGGGATTTTGCGTCACTTTTAAAACTGACGCAAAAAGTCATTTGTGGCAGTTAGTAACTGACGCAAATGGCATTTTTTATAGTAGTGTCATCAACTAAGGATGAAGATACAAATTGGGATTATACTCTAAAGGTTAAAGGTGTCATCAAATTCATTAATTCTAAATGTATAGATTTTAAGAATTTGAATGAGACATGTATGCTGCCATTTTTAATTAAGCTAAAGCTTATTGTCATATGCATGCGTACAATTGGGAATGTTAATAAAGAATTCAAGGACTATTGTTGTGCTTATATTGTTTTTATGAAATTATAGATCATCATGTAAAATATGGTAATATTCAAATGAGTCATAATGGGATTAAGATTAACGAAATTGATGTAGAAATCACTACACTCTTAAATGAAGTTGATTGGGTTATTGTAATTGATGATTAGATCTTTGTAACCTTAATTAAATCTAATGAAATCAATGAGGAATGCATTATAACAATAATTGATTGTTTATGGTGAGAACTCGTCAACCAAGTTATGGTTGGAAAATGAGAAAACTAAGTAAGAAAATAAAGAACTTAAAATAAAATACTTCAGAGCAACAACGGAGTGGCCTCGAGATGTCGGCTCGAAAAAGTTAAGCTTGAAATAGCTAAGCTCAAAATAGCTAAGCTCACGTATACGGATACTAGCAACACACTTATACAAATTTTTAAATGGTTCCAAGTCTGCTATTAGCACTCTAGTCTACTTATAGATTTGTTACTAGCACTCGAGCATGAATCACATCATTTGCGCTTAAGTTATAGGCTCGAAGGCACCGACCCTCTCCGAGGAACGTACTCGACCAAATTACTAGATGAGGAGGAGGTTATAACTGGAACCGTGAGCTAGAAGCCTGGACTGGTGTCGAAAGCACTTTAGCAGTACGATCGAGCTCAGCGACACATTTTGCACGCAGGAATGCTGTTATGAGATCCCTATTCCATAGGGATTCGTTAATTTCAAATATTAAGTCTCTATTAGCATGGGTTATTACGTAACTAATGCATTTATTGTATCTATTTCACATTTATATGATTGACTATAACTTCCCTGAATCAGAGGAAGATATTCTCATGACCTGGTCCATAAATAGCCTATTCTGATTCATTTGTATAAATGCACAAATTGTACTGGTGAATACTCGGCCAAATTGCTTTCTGAAAAAGCTTTGAGAGAGTAGTAAAAATAATAATAGTAACTCGTGGACTAGGCAGATTTTAACTGTTGAACCATGTAAAATACCTTTGAATCCTTCTATTTCTTCTAAATCTTTGTTTAGTGCTCTTAATATCTAAGTTGACGAAAAACGGTGTCAACAATTTGGTGCTTTCGTTGAGAGAATTAAACAAATTTGTGTCTTGTTTAATCAAAAACCTCTTGCATACCATCAATGGCCACCACGAACAATCCTGGAACTGGTGGGCGACCAATTCCACAAATCTCCGAGGAACGAACTCCTTAGACTAAGAACTACCTGCGATGGCCTGGGAAGGAACCTGTGGTGGATCAAAGCTTCGATGAAGGGAATGCATCATCCGCCTCAAGGGGGAAACCTGCTCCAACGCCCAGGCTCGATGAGGATCTATACTATAATCCCAAAAGGTACGTGCCCATCGTGGAATTGGAGAGTCATAGATTGTCCGAAGCCACACGGCAAAACGAGGAATTGGCTAGGCAAGTCGCTAAAGTACAGGCACTGCCTCAGAGGACCATAGGATGCCATTGTGGGAGTATGACTACCAGAATGGCTGAACAAAGGGCCCAACAGGTCTAACAGAGGCCCAGGACAAATGCCCACAATGGTCGCCCTGGGAGAAATGCTCAAAATGCTTCTAGAGGCAACCCTACGGTGAGTGTAACTGCTAGAACGGGGAATAACCGAGCTCCTACGGTAGCTCGGAGTGATAACCCTGAGTCTATTTAGAACAACCCGGAGCCTATCGAAGCCAATTCTGGACCTTCCAGACCCAATAATGGAAGGCCCCCGTCGTCACCAATAACGCATTCTACATCGCTGATAAGACACCTCTCTCCAGCTTGAGAGGCACCCAGCCAACTCCTAATGGGAACCGGGCGGGGGAACGGGAACCCCAAAGATCCTCTCGGAGTGGGAGCCAAGAAAGAAATAACAGGGCTCAACCTGGACAAGGGGGTGAATGAGAGGCTCCCCGAGGACATAGGGCATCCCAACCAGCAGGAAGTCATATGTCGAGGGCACAAACAATTGAGGTGAGGGGACTAGTGGAAAACCATCCTCGCAATCATCGAGCTACACAACAACAACCTGAGATGAATGTTAACTTCCTAAGTGGAAGTCTGGACCTCAGCAAATCGGTGAGTGTATACAACATCAAACCCAGGAATACTGGGAATTATGAGAACGGCTATCCTGATCTTCGAGATCACTTGAATCAAAACCGCGGGCAGGCTAACACTTCAAAACCAAATTTACGAACACATCTGAATAGCCTAATAAAGCCCATGGAACTAGTACATGGGAATCAGTATAACCATGTACTGGATAGGGAGCTGGAGTCTTCACAAACAATAACCAACTGCCCCAAGTGCAAGCTCAACCTCCGGTGGACTTGGTCCAAGACAGAATCAACCAACTTGAAAGAGCATTCAAGCTCCTTCAAGGAGAGAGAAATAAGGACAAGGCTGATGTCTCCAATGAGGAGCTCAATCCTTTCGCTCCACACATATCAAACACTCTGTTTCCTTACGGATTCAAGATACCCCCACATGGCACCTTTTGATCGGACCTCAGGCTCGTATAGTCACTTGAGTACGTTTAACACGATAATCCATGCCAGCAACGTCAGATACGAGCTTAGGTACATGCTTTTTCCAACCACGCTGGCGGGACCGGCGAAGAACTTGTTCGACAAGTTCTGAAGCCATTTTATCTCATTTTGGGAACAACTGGCTAAGGAATTCAAGAAACAATTCAAGGCCATTTTAGGTGTTAGGCCCGAAGCCTCTACCTTGACTAATGTTATACAACAGCCGGGAGAGTCATTAAAAAGCTACCTGGCATGATTTATCATAGTGGTGGTATGAGCCTGAAATGTCGATGAGAGTGGTCATCTCATGGTAGTACAAGATGGAGTATTTCGAGGGAGTCCCCTTTGGGACGACATGCAAAGGAAACACATAAGGACGATAACCATGTTCAATAACAGGGCTCAGAGATTCGTCAACGTAGAAGAGGCAAGGTTAGCATTAAAACTGACCCCTCAGCATATTATAACTACAATGAAGAACGTCAACTCAGCCTCAACCTCAACGCTGTGGCCCTCAGGAGACAACCCTTCAAAGAGGAAGAAAATGAAGGGAATAACTCAGAGGTGGACAGGGGGGATAAAGAAGAAGGGAGATAAATACTTCTCAATTTACACAGTATATACCGAGCTTATAGATACTCGGGAGAACATTTTTATCGCAAATGAGAACCAGGTCCCAATCAGACGACCTAACCTGATGTGATATCAAAATTCGAAAAGGGATACCAGTAAATTCTGTAAATTCCATAGGGACATCAGTCATACCACCGATGAATGCAGACAACTGAAGGACGAGATCTAAGGTCTAATATCGAAAGGATATTTTGGAAAATATGTTAGAAACAGGAACCCGACCCAAGGTTCGGATTAACAAAGGGCAGCTCCTACACAACTTGCCCAACAGAATATGGCCCCACGCACAAGGGATAATGAACGACCTCCCCCGATTGATGGGGAAGATGTGGTAACCATTTCTGGAGGACCACATATCACTGGGTCGGGAAAAATTCAACAGAAAGATATGTCAACGAGCTCAAGACAGAGGATGGATCTCCCTATGAGCTTGAACCAAGAGCTCCAAAGCAACAGAGGGTTTAAACTCAACCCATTACTTTCACAAAAGAAGATGCCTCGCACCTCAAGTTTCCCCACAATGACCCTTTTGGTCATCACATTCTAGCTCGCCAATAAAAGAGTGCACCGGGTTCTGATAGATAACAGGAACTTGATTAACATCCTTTATAAAACCACCTTGGAAAATATGGGACTCTCAGTTCGATACTTGAAAGCCTGTGCGGAGATGTTGTACAGATTTTCAGGAGAAGGAATAGCCAGCATGGGATCTATCTAGCTCCTGGTGACCTTGGGAGACTATCTTGTCTCAGTAACCAAGATAATAGAGTTCATAGTGGTGGATACCCCATCAGCCTACAATGTATTGATCGGGAGACCAACCCTGATTGGACTGGGGGTAGTGTCATCTATGAGGCACTTGGCCATCAAGTTCCCAACACCTAGTGGCATTGGGATGCTGAAGGGAGACCAGGTGGCCGCCCGAGACTGCGATAGCATCTCCATGAGAGGGAAGGGCCAAAATAGTGCATACCCACTTGTTGTCATCCATGAAATAAGCAAATCAATCTTCGAAGTCAAAGAAGAGATTGACCCCATAATAGAAGAGGAGAGGGTCGATCGCAAACCAATCTAGGAGCTCAGGGACGTAGAGCTTGATTAAAAGGATACCACTAGGGTGGTAAAGATAGGGAAGAACCTCCCAAAGGATGCGAGATGGCAATTAATCTGCTTCCTCAGGGAAAACCAGGATGTGTTCACATGGTCGCATTCATATATGATTTTGATCAGCCCAAACATTATAGGGCATGCGCTTAACATAGATAAAGGATTCCCTCCAAAACAACAAAAAACAAGGCTCTTGGATGATTAAAGGAAGAAATCCTTGAAAGAAGAGGTTGAAAGGCTAAAGGAAAATTAGTATATCCGAGACATAATCTATCCCAATTAGATAGAAAATCCTGTGCTAGTTCCAAAGCCTAATGGCAAGTGGCAAACTTGCATTGATGATTCAGACCTCAATACGGCATGTCCAAATGATTTCTTTCCCTTACCTCGAATTGATCAGCTCATAGATGCCACCATAGGTCACGACATCATATCATTCATGAATGCATATTCTGGATATAACAAGATAGCCATGCATGCACCTAGCTAGGAACATATGAGCTTTATGACTGATAAATGCTTGTATTGCTACAATGTGATGCCTTGGCTCAAGAACACCGGTGCCACATACCAGAGATTGGTGAATAGGATGTTTGTCGAGAAAATAGGGAATAACATGGAAGTTTATGTGGATGACATGCTGGTCAAGTCCAAGCATAACTGTAACCATGTAGATGATCTTGCTAAATTCTTTGCTATACTCCAGAAGAATAACATGAGACTTAACCCACAGAAACACTCGTTTGGAGTATCCTCGGGAAAGTTTCTCAGATTCATAGTAAACGCTCGGGGTATAGAAGCAAACCCATATATGATTAAGGCATTAATCGATATGGCCTCACCTTGGAAACATAAAGATGTCCAGAGCTTAACTGGATGAATGTCGACCTTAAGTAGGTTCAACACAAAATGTACAGACAGATGCCTTCCATTCTTTATTGTTTTGAGAGGGGGCAAGAAATTTGAATGGTCAAATGAGTGTGAGCTTGCTTTTCAAGCCCTTAAGAAGCCCCTTGCTGAACCACTGATCTTATCCAAACCAATCACAGGGGAAGTATTGTACTTATACCTCGCCATAACCGAACATGCAATCAGCGTAGTACTTTTTCGAGAGGATAAGAAAGTGCAAAAACTTGTTTACTATGTTAGTACAAGGTTACTGGGGGTAGAGTCGAGATATCCACTAATGTTAGTAAAAGGTTGCCTGATACATGCCTCTCAAAAGCTTTGATCTTACTTCCAAGCACATCTTGCACAAGTATTGACCGATCAATCGTTAAGGCAAGTATTGTCAAAACCTGAGTCCGCCGGGAGATTGTTAAAATGGGTTGTCGAACTTGGGTAATTTGAGATCATCTATCATCTGAGAACAAGGATCAAAGGGCAGGCATTAGCAGATTTCATAGTTGAATGTACGAGAATCGCCAACGAGGAAGTCGTGACCCTAGCCTATGAACTGTGGGGACTTTACGTTGATGGATTTTCAAACGAGAATGGGTCGGGGGTAGGAATAATTTTGATCACTCCAACGGGAAATCATTTTCATTCCATCTTACGGTTTGCCTTTGAGGCATCAAATAACCAGGCTGAATATGAAGCACTATTAGTAGGACATCAGATAGCTTTCGAGTTCATAGCGAAGGCCACTCACTGCTACAGTGATTCCCTATTGGTCGTTAACTAGGTTTTAGGAGAATATCAAGCTCGTGCCATTAAAATGGCAGCTTATTCGAAAAAAGTCAAGGTAGTGCTTGGGAAATTTGAGTTTTATGCCAAAGAACAAGTTCTGTGGGAGCAAAACTCAAATGCAAACGCTCTAGCTAGGCTCACAACAACAAAAGAATCTGATGCACTAAATGTGGTTCCGGTCAAATTCCAACCAATCCCAAGCATAGCCGAGCCTGAAGAAGAAGATGTCAATATGATTGACTCACAATCTACCTGGATGACCCCCATAATTGACTACCTTGAAATTGGGAGTCTTCCCACAGACCAGAACGAGGCTAGGAAACTTATGTACAAGATACCAAGGTACACCATCTTGGAAGGGAAGTTGTACAGAAGAGGGTACTCTATGCCACTGCTAAGATGTGTAACTCCGCCTGAAGTCAAAAAAATATTAAGAGAAATTCATGAAAGTTCACATCATCTACACGTTTGAGGGGTGCAGTCGATAGCAACTAGAACGTATCCATCACAGTTTTAGAGTTAATACGCTTGCCTGCATCTGACATGGTTAAGCTGTTCAACTCTCTATATCTGATCGCCTTACTTTTTATTGATAATAATAATCAGACTGGCGAGATGGTTGGTGATGTTGAATCCTTAAAGCTACGCTTTTAAACAACAGTAAGGTAATAAGTTACCTTTGCGGAGACCATACTGGGTGTCATAGTCTATCAAAAAAGGTCATTGGGCAAGGATTCATCTTGCAAGGTGATTAGAAATAATATGGCCATGTGCTCATCTGTTCATGAACTTTTCGAGGAGAAAACTCCAACTCTCGTGGGAGGCCACACCACCTCTAAGTTCACATTGGTGAAGTTCTTGCAGCATCTTTGCTACCTTTAAAGATGCTTGTTGCAGTCAACTAAACTTCATTAAAAGCCTTAGGTTTAACCTACACTCGGTAGCAACCAACACTAATCATCTTGGATGGAACTCATAATTGTTTAGTGTTGAAACTATCCATTTATCAATGACTTGTTGTTACCCATTGAACTTTTTCTCTTGATGTTAATAAGGTTGGAATTGGGCTGCTATCATTGGTGAATCTTTTATTCTATGAATTTTAGTTCCATCCCTCTAGATGAAGAACTTACTAACATTCTCACAAGAGGTTTTGTAAATGGATCCATGAAGTTCTCACTAGTCTTAACATATGAGATAGATATGATTCCATCTTGTATCAATTGTATCACATATTCATATCCAAGACTTATGTGTTAGACTTCACGTTATAAATTCTATTATATGCTCTAGCAAGAGTAGCTTGAATATCACAATGTATCGAAATCATCGATGCTATATTCGAGGTTAAAGGGATGCCACCATGACATCCCTAAGTCACTCAACCGCTTTGCTGGTTGCTGCTAGAGCTATAAAATTAGCTTCCATTGTTATGTGTAGTATATAAATTTATTTCTTGTAACCCCATTAAATTGTAACTCCTCCAAGTGTAAACACCTATCTGATGGTAGAGAGATTGTCTCTTACTCCAGATATCTAACTAACGTCGGAATATCCTTCAAGTATCCTAGGAAAATTTGAATAGCGAAGGCTATGTTCTTTGTTATACTTCAGATATCTTAGAATCCTCTCAATAACCTTATAATGCTTGATAAATGGGTTGCTTGTAAACCTACTAAGTTTACTAACCGCGTATACAATGTCCACTCTAGTACAATGAGTGGCGTACATTGAACTCCCTATTGCACTTGATATTCTAATTGAGCCACCACTCATCCTTCATTCTTTCCAAGCTTCATGTTTGAATCGAATGGTGTAGTTTACTCTTTGATTTTGAGATGACTAAATATGTCAAAAACTTTCTCAACATAATGAGCATGACGTAAAACATAACCCCCACTATTTCTTCTAAAATTGATACCAAGAATTGTATCGACCTCTCGAAGGTCTTTCATCTTGATGTGAGAAGATAGAAACCTCTTTGTTTCTATTATCCCTCTCATGTCATCCTCTTCCCAAAAGTTGAGTTGTCTGGGGACATAGCTTCTTTGAAAATTTTGGGTTCTTCTTTATTTGAAGTACTCTTGAAAATTTCCATGTATCTTCTTCTTTATTTCCTTCTACTATATATAGCGTCTCCACTTGAGAGCACTTTTCACTTGATCCCAAGTCTTTAAGCCTTTAGCTTCTTCTAGGCAATAAAGGTTGTTCATCAACCATTTTAGGAGTCACCTCATGAGGCTTTTAATTTGAATAGGTTCTTTTGATTTATTGTTATCACGTAAGATGTTTTTAAAGAAATCCACCTCTCTTTATTCAATTATCACATTAGACTCCAAGTCTAACAATCTATAAGCTTTACTATTTGAGGCATAGGCTGCGATTTACAAATTTACATCTTATTGCCATGTGAGCCAACTTGGTCCTTTTACGATGCGTTTTATTGCAATAAGCAAGACATCCTTTTCCATAACTCATATGGAAATATATTGTTTTTCTTCATAGGAATACAATTCAAGATATGACATGCAGATAATAAGGCTTCATCCCACAAATTAAAACATAATTTTGAATGTAATAGCATAACTTTGATCATTTCAAGAAATGTCCTATTTTCCATTCCTCTATACCATTTTGTTGTGGAGTATATGGGGCGGTACATTCACGTATTATTTCACGCTCTTAACAAAACAAGTTGAAATCATTTGAAAAATATTCACCACTCATATCATTTCTAAGTACTTTTATTTTCCTTTCGAATTGATTTTCAACTTTCGCTTTATATATTTTAAATACATTAAATGCTTCATCTTTTTTCTTAAGAAAATAAACATATGTGATCCTAAAGCAATATGAAAGTAATAAAATATCTACTTCCTCCTCTGGTTAACATACAATTTTGTTCACATAAATCATTATGTATCAAATATAACAAGTTAAAATTTCTATCAACACAAATAAAATGTTTCTTAACCATTTTAGATTTTGCCCATAGCTCACATTTATCTTGGTAAACATTATCACAATTAATCAATCCACATTTAACTGCTCTTTTAATTGTACTAAAAACTTTATGTGCAGCTTTAGCATGCCATAAAGTAATAAAATTTGAATCAAGCATATAACAAGAAGAAGTAGAGGCTTTATTGTTCACATTATCCGTAGAGGTACAAAGTTCAAAACTGCCATCACTAGCAAATCCCTTCCCCACAAAAACATTCCCCTTTGACAAGCAAAGTTTATCTTGCCAGATTCAGTCACTACCTTCACTCCCAGTATTCCAAGCAAATTGCCACTTACAAGTTTTATGTTCATATTTGATACATACAATACATTTGTGAGTAGATCCTTCTTGCTACAAATGAAGAAAGGATCAATTGTTCCTTTGCCTTCAATCTCAGACTTCTTCTCATTTCCCATTTGGATTTCATGCCCATCCGTTGATGTTTCAAAGTTTTGGAATAGAAATCTATCATACGTAACATGGATGGTGCCAGAAGTGTCATACCACCAACCTTTTACCTTTCCATGAATGGCAATAATGTCACTTAGTGTAGCCACTAAGTATAATTAAGTTGAATTCCCCTTTGTCACATTATTATGGCTTCTTTTGGACCTACAATCCCTTGAAAAATGACCACTCTTACCAAACACAAAGAAAGGTCCTTTAGAACTCTTGATTTGACCTTCATTCTTCTTAGGTACCAAGGGTTTGTAACCCTTGCCTTTGGGCTTGTTAACTCATTTTCCTTTGTTGTTGTTGGGGGGTTTAGCAACCATATTGGCTTTAGACATTTGTCCATTAGACTCTTCCCATTCTTATCTATACAACGAAGCTCCTCATTTCTCAAATGTTTGAGAATCTCCTCCAAGGAAATCTCCTCATTCTTATGGAGAATTTTCTTTCTATAGCCCCTCCAAGATTGAGGGAACTTGGCTATAATGGCATCAACAAGGGATTGTTTCGGCAATACAATCTTTAGGGTAGTAACCTATTATAATACAACCGGTCTAAGAGGGCATTGAGGATGTGACCCCTACAACTTAACTCATCTTCTTCGCATCTTGAGGTCATCCTCCTTAGCGGGGTTTATGGCATTTAAATATTTGTCTAAAATATAGTATACCTTGAGAGTAGTAATTAGAAACCTAATTTTGTCTTGCCAATAGGCAAAATTAGTTTCATCAAATCTAACAAAGTCTTGAGTCATAAATTTCAAAGACGAAATTGAAGAAGATTTTTCCATAATGATGTAGGATATCACAAATCAGAGATTAGAGAATTTGATTGTTGGGAGAGAGTGAGATTACACCACCAAAATAATAAGAATCTACACATAATTACGCTTGACATAGTCTAATGAAATATTATGATATAGAAATGCAAACCCTAATTGTAGAACAAACTCTTCCTTAAAAAGAAGACTGGAAGAAGCTAAGGGATAGTGGCTCGAACAACTCCCTCAGGTACTCTAGGCCTATAACACATCTCATCGTATCGCCATAGGGCATACACCATTCTCATTTTCATATGGAAGTGAAGCAATCCTTCAAGTCAAAGTTTCTGTAGCTTCAAATAGACTATGATCAAGAACAAAAATACGGCCTCCTAAAAGCTTCTCTAGATCTGAAAGAAGAAAGAAGATAATCCTCTCAACTCCACTTGGCATCCTACTAGTAGAGAATAGCTCAGTATTATAATTCAAAGGTGAAAGAGCGAAGACTCGAATTAGGGGGCCTGGTTTTAAAGAGAGATTTTTCTAGCAAACAAGGAGACTAAAGATTGAGTACTTGGACCGAATTGGGAAGGACCATATCAGATCGTGGAAATCCTTAGAGAAGGCACCTTCAAGTTAGCTAGGCTTAATGGAGACAAAGTCCCTTCAAATTTGGCATGTACTCCACCTTAGAAATATTATTAGTAGCTAATCAAGTCAGTTAGGCAACTTTCTCTTTTGTTTTATGTCGTAAGGCTTCGAACTATAAAAGCCATTTCATTTTCATTCTTTTTGCATTATTCAAACACATTAAAGCAACCTAGAATCTATCTAAATTATGTTCGCGTGGGGGGCATGTACGTATAATCCTTATACTAAGCACAAAAAAATCTTTGAAAAATTTAGACTAGTATAAAGGTGAAGTTTGGAAGAGAATAATCGAGCTAACATTATAGCGCGCGAAAAAAAACTAGAGCAAAAAATCAAAGTAATTAGGTGTGAATAAAGCCAGGTGGCTATAAAGCAAGAAAATAAATTTGGTCATAAGCAGAAATAAAAAATCTCTACAAAATAATTGTTGAACTATACCATCCTAGTTTTAAAGAGAATGCAGCTAGTAAAAAATAACTAGAAATGGTTATATCAAACAAGCTAAATTAAACGAACAAAAAGAAGATTAAAACCTCTATTGTTCCTACATCCATGGCCGCAATGCAAAAGAATACAATGTAAATTGTTTTGGCCTTTAGGGCACGAACACAAGGGATTTGAAGAAAAAGATATAGAAATAAATTAAATAATATAGAAAGATACAACATCATCTCTGAATCACGACTTTTTTTTTAAAACCTTTTTTTTTAAACCTCGTCCTCCCCAAACTCTTCAGCAACTCCAGTTTTAGTGGTCTTCAAACTTTGCCATTTAAGGGATCAAGATTTCATCTTCGAGGAAAGAATAATCGGCGTCCTAATTAAGGCACTAGATGCTGTAGAATACCTCTTCTACCAAATTTTCTACCTTAGCCTTGTTTGAATTCTTGAAGGACTCAACCTCTGCCTCGTGTGACTTTGTGAGGGATTCTACATGGATATGAGGGGAGATATTGAGGTCCTCTTGAGATTTAACAAGTTCAATGGCGTGTTCTTTAGAAATTTTTCCATTGTTTAGGCCGTGTTGAGCTCCTCCTTGGCACTCTTCCATTCTACCTCAAGGTGACCAGTTTTTCACGTAGCCTCTGCTAGTTGAGCTCACATTCTATCTTCGTCCCTGATCTAGGCCAAAAGCGACTATAAAGAAAAAATGAAGTTATTAGAGAATAATGGATTATTAATAAAATACAAATAGTTGACCGATAGATTGTTACAGTCAGGTTCATCTTAAAAGCCTAATTGTACACATCTACGGGAGGAGCTTCCTCAATTCTATCCAGCTCCTTTTTAGTTAGCTACTCAACATGTAAATGAACATTTTTACAAGTAACCAGAGTGAACTTTGATGATGATCGGGAAACTTAGACAAATCGAGGAATTGGAGGAGCAACGAGTTGAGTGTTGACAATGGGACCTTTTCCCTGTGGGACTTGTTTAAGGGGTTGGACCTCAGGAGTAATCACCTTGCCCTTGTTTCCAGCTAGCGAGATGGTAAATAACTGCACCCTAGTTATCGGCTGATGTACCTCAAGGTCTGGAGTTGTAATTTTATTTGCTAGCCGCTGCCTTTTGACAACGGATTCAGTGCTAGTAAAAGCGCTTGCTAACCCAATCATATCTTTGTCCACCAAAATGAGAAAAATGTTAGCAAGGCATAGTTAAAAAGATGGAAATTAGACAAATAAGTTGGTGGCCCTACCAGTGAACTAGAGTAGGAGTCTATCATAATTATGTTTGGAAGATTGATGGGGGCAACGAATTCATTATTTGACTTCTCATCCGAACTAGGCTCGTATTCCCTGATGTTTTGGACAGGGAATAAGTTACTTTGAGAAAGGTGGGACTCAGGTCCGAGATTGGTACCATATTCAATGAGTTTCTCACTCTTAAAATAAAATGTGTTATCCACTAAAATGGTGTCCGCAAGAAAACTCTTGTCATATCAGGGTATCAGTGAATATACACATTGTTGGAGGGTTACATTGTTATAAGGGTCAATAGCACATATAACGATATTTTGGGAGTTATAGTGAGCTACAAGAGGATGGTAGATAACATGAATAATAATGCTTTGACGGTGTGGTACCAAGGGAGCGGTCTCTTCTTCTTCCTCAACCTCGATCTTGACCTCCTCTATCACAAAAAGAGGTCGTTTATAATTTGGTCCCCAAGGATAAAAGGCCAAAGTTTGTCCCTACGCTAGCACATCACAAAACCTCAGGTTTATGTCTGTCATAATGGCCCTCTAGTCCTTCTCCTCTTCAGGAAGGGCTGCATGTGAATATTGAGACTTCCTCACCTATGTAGCGTCAGATCTCTTGAAAAAAGATGCATGATATAAGGAAAGAATTAGGATGTAAATGATTTTTTACAAGGAAAATGAAATAAAATTGAGCTAAGACTGAACTTACGAGGTCGGAAAAAATAGTGTTGCTCATAGTTTGTGAACACATTGGACATGAAGAAGATGTACTTAAAGTCATTCATGTGTTTGGGGAGGTTGGTGAAAGAGTCCATCTTAGGAATACGTATGAGATAGTAAAATCCATCCCCACCTGTATTTGGATTTGGGTTGAAGCTTAGACAAAACAAATAAATAATATCTTCTGGGTTGGAGCTTCCCATTCCACCTTGTTGATTAAGAACTTCAGACTGGCTAGAAGTCGGTATGTATTTGGAAAATTTTGGAACGGGGAGAGCTTGACATAACTGAGGAAATATAAAAAATAGGATTCCAATGGCAGAAAGGCTTCTGCTTTGAGATGTTAAACACTCCAAGCCCCAAAGTCATCCTCTAGCAAAGTGCAACTCTGTTTTCCGTTATAAGGAGGACAAACATAACACTATTTTGACATCGCTATGCCATGTTCATCCATAAGGGCCTTGATATGGTCCATGGAGTTAACTTAGGATTCAATATCTTCAGCTTCCAAGAAAATGTTCACAGTTGGGACTAGTTATCTCTCCACCACAAGACCAAAGTATGGAATAGGGGTATCTGTGGAGGGTTGAATGCTCAAAGCACCAATGACTGCTTTTTAAGTTTGTTTACCCATTTCGACTAGTTTAATGTAAAAGATTAGTTCGCCTGAGTAAAAAACAATGCTAATTATTAGGCAACAATCTAAAGGTATGGCCCTAGTTATCTTAACTAAACATAAGGGTTTAGGACGAGCTGCTCGAAGAAGAAAATGTCGGCGACCTTCAATAGCTTCCTGAAGCTGCCATGCTCAAAGATTGGCCTCTTGTTTTTATTCAGAATATAAGGTGTATTCACGAGATAAGCATTGATTCCAAGAAAATGGGACTCCAGGCATAAGGTTTGAGGAGCATATTTTTCAGCTTGTAATATGGGTATGCACTCGTCGATAGTGAATTGAGCCATCTAGTATAACAAAAAATAGTTAGCACCTATTCTACCACGCGTGCTACCCAGACATGCACCATAGCCTAAGAACGGTAATAAATTGCTCTCAGAATTTGTTTGGTATAAACCCAGATTGAAATTGGTTTTCACTATGAAAAACTACTAAAATTAGGTAACCATTAAGTTTCCTAAAACTGAAAAAGTATACTAGAAATATTCCTACAAAAATTCCCATTTTTTTTTGTGATTTTGATTTCAAGATCAAGCACAACAACTCCTATCCTGACCTTATCATGTGCCAAAATTAAGTTAAAAGCCAGAGTTTGACATAATTGGTGAACTGTAAAATACTCAAAAAGATTAAGTTGTTAAAAAAACTTACATAGAAAGTAGTTTATGGTTGGATCTTACCTTGATTCAAGAAGCCTCGGAGTATTTTCACCATGAAATTTAGTCTTGGAATGGTCAAGGATGACGATAGAAAAATGTTGGGAATAGTGCCCTAAAAGCAATTGTAGTTTAAAAATATTTTAAATGAAATAAATAATTGAGTTGAATTATTATATATATAGACTATGCCCGATGTTATATTGATAATATTAAGTAAATATCATAAAATTTCAAAGTTTATCTATGTGGTCTTAATATCATATTGGTATGATAGGATCGAGATTAAGATAATCAACTTAAAATAATTCGCAGTAAAATAAAGTTGTGGAATCTTTAGATTAATTACTGCTAGTACGGTTCGCTAGTATTATGAATACAAGTGACCTAGATCCGGGTCACTAGTGTAGTAGGACACTTTAGTGAATGTACTTTATATATAGTGATATATAGAGCTGGACCAGATGTGATTTTTTAATACCTGTTTAAACATCGTTTCATATTATTAATGAAACACATCAAACAATGATCATATACATAATGATCTTAATCTTGACGTTGCTATGAACTCCTATATATGTCATCTGATCATTTGATTCATGTGTTAAGGTTTGTCGGAATGATCAGGCTAAGAACAATTTTTTTGGGGGCTCAATGATATATATATATGGATGAGGACGTAGTTTAACAGATATGGAATCTATACCTTCTTTTAGATTGAATAATGGTTCCCTATTAGGTTTACTTTTGGAACTAAAAAGGTTATGAGCGTTCACATCACAAACTTGTTGTGACACAACCTTCAATAGTAAAGTCAATGGTACTCTAGGAACAAGATATAGCTAAAAGGGTAAAATAGTAATTTTATTCCCTTTTAATTATGAACCATTAATAGAGGATTAAAATTATATGTAATGATTATATCAATAGATTAATAAATATGATTATTTAATCAAGGAGCTTTGATTAATAATTTACTATTTATTGGATCTTGATATTATAGGTTCATAGGTCCCTAGGGTGGTTCTATCAACACCATATCAAGGTAGGAGTTGATACATGGGTAAAATTATAATTTGGGAATTTGAGAATAATTTTATTCTTTGGGTCAAATATACAATTATATGATAATTGAGGTTGAATAATTAATTTTAAAAAATATATTTATTAATTTAAATATATAATTTTCGAAATTCATATAAATAGATAAATTTTTTAAATTAATTATTTTATTTGAGTGAGAGAAAATAAAATTGGTAAGTCAAAAATAGTTTATGGTTTATTGAATTTCAAAAGATGATGATAATGATGATCATCAATTTGAATTTTGAATTTTGAATTAAAATTTTAAATTTTGAAATATGGTTGTCATATTTTCCTTAAAAAGATAAATACCTTATATTGGGAAAGATTGATTTTAGTGAAATAAATAAATAAAAGAAAAATAAAATATCCCTGAAAAGGGAAATAGTAGTTCACGCATGATATAGTCCAAGGATTGTGCCATGCGTGTACCACTACACTGATATTGCATCAGTATTGTTGTTATTTTATTTAATTAATTAATAACTTGAAAATAGTTTTTTCAAATTTGGTAAGTTAGATATTTACCTAAATCAATTCCTATCTTCATTATGACATTATTATTATGAATAATAAGGTAATAGAATAATCTCTATATATATGATATAGAATAATAAGAAGAAACAAAAAGTCAGAGATACAATTCAGAATAGGTTTCAGAATTTTTGTCAGACAAAAAGTTTATCATCTTCTTCTTTGTTCTAACCATTCTTAGACCATAATCCAAGTTCTCATGTGTTGAGAAATACTTGTGATTCCTAAATTCTAAACCCATATTCTCTATGTGCCCACACACATCTTGAGGTGTAGAGAACACTCCGGAAGACTACTACAAAAACATGCTTTTAGGACACCTTTTAGGGCACTCACCTCGATGCAAGCCCTAAAACTACTCCTGCACTTTTTAGGGCTTGCGTTGTGAGTCCTTAAATAATTTATTTTAGAGTGAGCGGAGCGAGCCCTAAAAACTATGTGTGTCATAAAAGTTTGAATTTTTTTTTAACAAAAACCTCCTGAACATTTTAGGATACTCATTACGAGTCATCTACTAAAAGAATATTTTTAGGACACGCGGTGCATGCACTAAAATCTTATGTGTGTCTTAAAAGTTTGAATTTTAAAAAATTACAAATTCCATCAAATCCCTCAAATCACCCAATAATATAAAAAAAAACAAAAATCATTCAAATCACTATCTCTCTGTCCTCGGTTCTCTCTCTCTTCCGAAGGCCTCTCTCTCTCTAGCTCGTCTTTGCCAAGGCCAAACGGTCGCCTTGCTGTCGCTGCCCCAATCAATGCACCGCCCCCCGAAACCTGCAACCCCCGAAGCTCAGCCCCTCACGCGTGGCCTAAGGCCCTCAAATGACTTGTCAAATTTTCAGCGATTTTGGGTTTTCCCAAACTTTCCGACCACTTTCCAGCCACCTCGAGCCACCACAAGATGAACCACCACCACCACCACATTCCTTGCATCTTGGGCTTGAAAACCCACTAAAGAATCATACCCAATGGCCACCGTGGAGTGGTGGCGCCGCTACTTGCTTTGACCATTCTTTTAGGGCTTGCGTCAATTCTTTTAGGACTCACAATGCGAGCCCTATAAACATTGTGTGAGTCCTAAAAACTCTTAGATTTTAAGGCTCTCAAATAGAGGACTTGTATCCCGCGAGTCCTAAAAATACTTTTCTGTAGTAGTTGAAGATCAAGGTTTGAATGCTCAAAGCATTGGGTAGGAAGATCGATAAATATAGGAAAAGAGTTAAGGACACTTGATAGGCTTCAAGAGGTAAATTCTTATATTCTTTAATATTTATGTGTTTATATGCTATATATAAATATATTGTATATTTTTATATATGTTGTATGATTAATAATATTGTATGTTAATGTTACTGTCTGGATGTTTTCTTGTTCATATAAACTTTTTATATGAATTATGAAAATTCTTGTTGTTCTACACGATGGGCCCACCACGTCTATTCCCCTGCATACTCTGTATGTTTTTCCAACAATTGGTACCAAAGGAGGTCATTAATCTATGCATATTATTAATTGATGTGTAGGATTATGTGCATTTTTATATTATATGTGATATATGTTTGAATGGATGGAAGTTTATTTTCATGATGATAGATTCTTAAGGGTTGTTTATAATGGTGCTTTTGTGTTTAGGAATTGTTCTTAAAATTTCTAGCTGAAATATGTAAGTCATTTTGGGGAAAGGAATTTTGTAATTTATTTTAACTTCTGGATAAAAATTATGTTGTGGCCCGAGCCCAGAGCCCCAAACCCTCGCCCCGAGCCCGCAGCGAGCCCATGCGTGCCTGGCCCCCTCGCCCCTGCCGTGTCGTGCCTGCCAGCCCGTGCCCTTGCACGATCCACACACGCCCAGGCACCGTGCCTGCCTGTGCCAGCCACGTGCCCGCCTGAGCCAGCCCGTAACCTTGTGCCAGCCTCGCACGCCCAGCCGTGCACCCAACGCACCCCTGCCGCGCCCTGTCGAGCCTCCAACACCGGACCACCCTCCAGTCGCCGCCTCTCTTGGTACAACCTAGGGTTTGTATCATACAAACCCTAGTGTGTTGTTACCATAATTATTTTAATTATTCATTCAATTAAAAATCATGAATTGAATTAAAATGGTTTTAATTTGGAAATTTCTTCAATTGAAATAATATTGATTATTTTCCTTAATTAAAAATGTTTTAATTGTTGTCTTTTATAATTAAAATTGTTTTAATTAAAATATCCAATATTAAAATTGGCTTGAATTTTAATTTAGTAAAATTATCTTGAATTTTAATTTATTAAAATTAAATTGTTTAATTTTATTTTTGAATTAAACTACCAAATTCAATTGGGCCTTAAAAACTTTTGGGTGTTAAAACCCAAAGTTTAATTATTTTAAAAGTTTGTTTAAAATAATTAAATAGTTGTATAATTCAAAATGGATATGGAAAATGGTAACTTTGTCTCAACAAGACTACATCTCAAGGCTCAAGATCAAAGTGCTCATAATCACGCCTTAGTTAGTCTAGGTTACATTTTCATGTATGTTTTTGCAAGTGTTGTAATTTTTTTAGAAATACCCAAAAGTTATCATTCCCGCTTTTACTTACTTATTATAAATGTTTGAATGTGATTAAAATGTTTGATATTTTGTCATGCATTATAACATGCCATCATATACCCATATAGTATTCAACTAGCATGCATTACATTCGTGTAGAAACATGCTATTAGAAACGCCCTATATTTTTTCTGTATATGTTTATATGTGATAATTCATATAATAATAAATTTAGTCTTAATTAGTTAAGATGGTAAATCAAAATTAAAGTTGTTTAATTTGTTGTTTTAGTGAAAAATATTTTATTAAAATAAAAATTATATTATCTTAATTAAAGGAAAATCAGAATTAGAATTAAGGGCCCAATTTTTTTTCATTTGCTTAATTGGATTAGTAATTATTAGAATATAATTTGGTAAAAATAATTAAATTTATTTTTACAAACTAAATTAATAAATATTGATTTTATGAAAAACACACTTTTCCAAAACAGTGAGTGGGAGAGGGAGTTATGATAATAAGTCTCGTGGTGTCCATTATTAGTTGAACACCGAGAGTCATAGGATGGGCCTCGTATCACCTCCGTTTGCAGCCTCCTTAAGGAAAGGCTTTCGAATATGTTTATTTTATCTCAAGGTTGACTTCTCTTATGAGAATATAATTCGTGATGTATTTTAAGTTTGACTGACTCTAAGGTACACTCTTGAGCTAAGTCATTGATTGAAAATAATGGGTTACACTTCAAAGGTGTATCTAGGCTTTCGAGCACGACTAGTGCATCTTGGCCAAACTAGCGGTAGTTGATAAGTCAAAAGAGAAAACTGCGTTTTTTTAAGTTTTCACTTATGAAATTGAGATTTGTCTCAAAATTAATTTGGAGTTAGTCTGACCTACCCCAATGTATTGACCCAACTATTTCTAAGACTTAGATCATTGACCCTACTAGACATAACTACTACTTTGAAGAGAACATACATGAGAAAAAATCATAACTTTATTGAAAACTTTAAAGTAATATTTGTAATACATAAATGAGCTCATTGTTTTAAAAAATAAAACATAACTTTAAATGAAATTTTTTACATAGCTAAATGCGGAAAAATACATAAAAATCGTAATTTAAAGAGACTAAAGAAAATAACGTCGTCCTCGAATCGACATGCAGCTTATCTACTTTATTCACCTCAACACATACACCAAGCTTCCAAGAATCCTTCCGCCTTTGTATCTATTTTCCTGCATCACACTAAAAGGAAAAAGGAATGAGCCTAATGCCCAGTAAGGAAAATCTACCAACATATATATAACATCAAATGTAAACGTAAGATCATAACAAAACATACACTATAAAACATGTATCTCAACTATAACCCATGTACATGGTAAATATTGGGGTTTGCTAGCTAAGCAACTATAAGCCTCAAAATACAATGAGGTTTGCTAACTAAGCAACTATAAGCCCCAAGAACATAAAATTGTTGGGGTTTGCTATTTAAGCAACTATAAGCCCCAAAACATATATACTATAACATATCATAACATAACATAACATAACATATCATATTATAGCATAATCATAACATAAAAGCATATAAAAGCTATCCTATTTTCCTTACCAACACCGGGATAATTGAGAACAAATGCGGAACTTGGAACACTCCTAAAACCAGCAATAAAAATGGTGAGTATTTCTAAAGAGTATAGAATAAAAATGGTGAGTTTTCAAGAACCTAATCAAAACCCAATATCAAAAGTTAGGATTTGAATAAAAGGAACTAAAGGAAAACTAAAGTTGTTTAAAGAACTGGACTTAAAGAATAAGAGTACCTTAGTGGACCTTAAGGATTGGTCTATCTTCAATATTGAAATACACTAAACCTCACTTCCCAAGTACTTTATAAAGCTTAAGAATGGCAAAGCTTTTTCCCAACCCAAGTGTTTATCACTCTATAGAATCACTAGCACCTTGGAGTCTCTGATCACAGATTGAAGAGTGAGTGGAAGGGCTGGGTACTAGGTCCTATTTATAGAGTCTTAGGAATAAATATCTTCTTTTTGTCTTTGAATAAAATAATGAATAAAATTGAAAATAATTGAATATTCGTCAATCAGAGGCTGAAGACTCGGTCAAAATGTTCAAAAGTAGGTCTAAGGAGTCAAAGCTTATTTTAAAAATAAAAAAATATCTACTAATGGCGATATATCACCCCTATGTGGCGATATATCGGCTCTGCCCTATTCCCGAGCCTCCGTTCGTACGATCGTGCAACGTCAACGTGTTTTTCGTATTCTTCGATAGGCGATATATCGGCTCCTAGCTGCGATATATCAGCATACGTGAATATTTTAAACATGTAACTGCAGTTTTTCAACATAATTAAGGTTGGATAACTACTTTGATTGAATCAAACTACGGCCCTAACAGTTTCTGGTGAAGATTAAAGCTTATATTTCCTTATTTTATCATTAAAATACTACTTCCTTAATAATCATGCTTATGCCTAGTGTCATATTCTTATTGGCTCCATCTAAACCTTAGGTTATAATAAGAAATATATTTAGGACCAGCAATATTTATCAAACCTTATGTTATAATTAATATTATTAAACTATAGGTTAAACTTATAAAATCCATAACTATTGCTAGGAGTTTCCAACTAAGTCTTGGTTTGAACCAAAATCCACGAAATCTAGAATACTACAACTACTACTAACTAGCTAACTAAGTAAACATTCTGGGACTCTACACCCGAGGTGGTCCATTAATTTTCAATTAATTTATTGTGGGTTAGTATATATTTTTATGTGTTTTTATATGTTGCATTCATGCATCATGTTTACATTTCCAAAAAGAAACTAGTATTTATTATATGTTTTAATTCATTATATTTTATTTATTTATTTCTAGCAACAATTGTTAATTCACTTAATCTTGATCAAGAACCTCAAAATGTGAAAGAACAAGTGAATCCTCGTGATGGCTACCGAAGTACTTTTCATTTAGACTTTTCAAACATACACATAATTTTGAGTGAACTAAAAGTATATGATGCAATCATTGATGTGCCTCCAGATGAGCCATCAAGTTTTTCTGATTATGTTAGTCATAAAAAAATATGCGAATTAGATGAGATCTGATTATTTGGCTCATCATTGCATATTAAAGACTATGCATGTGTAACGCCCTGGTTACCCCAGAACAGTTAAATTTGACTCGCGACCCGAGTCCTTTGGTTAAAAACGTGCATCTAAGTGTTACTAACAGGCTAAGTTGGAAAACCAATTAAAAGGAAAGGATATATTTTATTAAATACATAAAACTGTTCATGGGCCCATCAAAAATATTTACAAGTTATTTACAACTCAAAGTGGTCATTACTGTTTCAAATTTACAAACCCGCCGACCTAAGCGGCAAAAATAGGGTAAACCCCCTAGTTCCTCTGAGAACTCCTTGGCCGTGGTGGTTAAGCGACCGCATATGTACACATCACCACCTAACGTCTCCACTCAAGGTTGGGTGAGCTTTTCATTCCCTTTACCTGCACCACATAGCACCCATGAGCCAAGGCCTAGCAAGAAAACAAAATATAGCATGATATAATATCAACAATGATCGTAGCAATCATCTTGGACTTTCAGTTCAAAACAGGTAAGTGACAGAGGAGAAGTCACTAAGGTGGCTACAACTCCCTTTAGCCATGTGACGATATGGTCACCGGGTTTAACAGATAAGTGAACCTTTTACTAGTTTAAACAGGATAGGTGCATGGTGACTAGTCACCAACATAACCTTCCTCATGACCATAGAGTCATAACCCTGGAACATCGTTCCCTAGCCATGTGACAAATGGTCACCTAGGCCTTAGGCCCTGGTTCTGAGTAACTAGCTTAGACTAGTCAAGCGCTTATAAGTTTCATCGACCTTAGGGTCGGTCTAGCATTAATGCCTTAGAGTCATTCAACGCTGATATTGATTAGATCTAATCTTCATTCGGCCCTGCATTCAGGACGCTTATGCCGTTTCTGACTATTAGGTCAGTGATACGCGACCAGTGCCATCCCTGACTAGTCAGTGCCATACACAAGTAAACAACATTCGCTAACATTTAATATGCAATCAATGTCCACATTTATCAACCAACATGCCTCAACAACAATCATGCATGTCATATACGCAGGGTGGAGTTTTCTTACCTCCGGTTCGAGCGAGAAATATATTAAGAACGACTCCTGAGAACGATCAACCTTTTAGTTCCTTAGCAGTTACCTAATCACAACCAATTATAACCTCCATTAGGGAAAATCAACAATAAAGGGTCTTGACCTAAACCCCACTCTCGAGACCTCGAAACATGCCCACACGGTGAGTAGGTTTGATCCCGGGCCTTAAGGATTGAAACCCCGAGCCAAAAACCCTTAAAAACACTCAAAACAGGATTCTAGAGGAATAGAGTAGAGCTAAAGCGCTGCTCCCTAGCGCCCCAGCGCTATACTCAGAACCCCCAAATGCCTAGAAAACATCCTGTGTAGCGTTATAGCGCCCTATGATGGGCGCTGTAGCGCTACCCCCAGACCAGCTTTCCCCTAAAACCTCCTTCTTCGACTCCTTCATATCTAACTCGATTCCAATGCTTCCAAATCCCATTTTATGGTTCCAAATGAACTCAAAAACCATCCTCCCATACCCCAAACATCACAACCATAAGAACCCTAGCCAAAGCTCCCATCAAAACCAAGCATCCAATCTAAAATCCTCAATTGAAAACCAGAACAAAAACAGGGAAAACCAGGCAATTCAAGGCTAGAAACTTACCTCAAACTCAGATTATGATGCTCTTCAATTGTGGAACACACTCCCAAACTCCCAAGGCTTACTTCTCAAGCTTGAATCCTCAAGAATGGCTCAAAAATCACAAAGAAAGCTGAAGGAGAAAAGGTACGGGAGAAGCTTCAAATGATACTCTATTTTCCTCTTCTTTCTACAGCCATAAATGGTTTATATCTATCCTAGGGGTTAAAAGACCAAAGTACCCCTAGGTCAATTAAGGGTTTCTAAAGGCTCCCAAGGGCAAAATTGGTATGTCTCACTTATCTCGTTAATCATAATTAATGCTCTCCAATTCCCGCTCTCCAATTCCCACTATTCTCAATAATCTCAAACACCAATAATTCATATCCCATTACCCTTTAATTCCTAGCAACGCTCTAATCATTAAAATCACCCCGAGACTCATCTCGAGCCCCGAACTTAAACCTGTTATGACTAGACCGCTAATTAATATTCCAAGATCGTCTCATGCCGAATAGCTCGAACAAACCTACATTATAATGTGGTCTTAACAATATGTCATCGACATACATACAAATATACAATTATCCCCTCAATGGGCCAAATTACCAAAACATCCCTGTAATGAAATGTGGACCCACATGTATGCATTTAACATCATATTATAATATAATTCTCATAAACATGCATATTATCATTTAATGGCATAATTAAACAGTTATGGCCCTCCCGGCCTACTAATCCAGCCATTAAACCACATTATGGATTTTGGGGCATTACAGCCTGACAATATTAAATCGAGATATGTGAACCTTAGATCTACATAGGAGATATGGGAAAGGATCAAAAGAGATTCTTTTGATCACTTAAGAAGTTTGCTAGAAGAAATGCTAAATATGATTTGCTCATCTCCTTTATATATATTTGAATAGTTGATTCAAATTATTATGCCATTATATTTTTTTCTTGTTTTTAGGAACGCATTATTCAAGAAAAGAAAAGAATGCGAAAGAAAAACAAGAAAATGATTGCAGATTGGTAGACCAAGAGATATATGACATCGAAATTAGTTTTTTTTTTCATTTTCAACTTTGTATTAAGTTCTTTCTTTAAAGTAGTTCTAGAATTCTTTCTACAAGCTATGTTTTTAGATTCCTTTATTCAATTGTTATTTTTGAAATATACTTGTTCCACCTATTTCATAAATGAGTATAAATAATAATTGTGAATTGTTTATTATTGTGAAAATCATAGATTTAATAAGACATCTTATTCCAACCACAATTAAGTGACACATATATGTTAATTATTTTTGAGATTGACTTGTAATTAATTAGACACATAAAACAAATAAAAGGCCTTTCTTTTATAATGGTGTCAAATTCTTGACTCTTGTTTTTTAATATCCATTTTGTTCCAATGACATTGGCATGGCTCGGTCTAGGAACAAGAGTCTAAACTTCATTGCAAGAAAACTAATCCAACTCCTCTTGCATTGCATGAATCCATGATTCATCCGTCAAAGCTTCCTTCACATTTTTAGGCTCAAAAGATAAAGTAAAACACGAAAATTGAACCAAAATTTCATACCTTCTTCGAGTAACCATGCTTTCTTCCATATTTTTAAGAATGAGATCAGCAGGGTGATTCTTTTTTACTCTAGAAGATGGTTCTTTCTGAACTGGATCTGTGATGATGTTTGGTGTTTGATTTGTTTCATTCCCTGACGTAGAATCTAGAAAATCATCAGTTGTAGCTAAAGAATAAGAAGTTGATGCATCAGATGCAAATTCAGATAGCACAATCAAATCTTCTGTTAGTGTAGAATTTTTTTCCAGCAAGTCTTCTATTTAAATTTTTGTAGAAAACTCAGAAAAATCCTTAAAATCATCAACAACAACATTAGCAGACTCCATTACAGTTTGGGTTCTCATGTTATACACACGATATGCCCTGCTGTTAACAGAATATCTAATAAAAACACCAAATCACTCTTAGCATCAAACTTTCTAGTGTTTTCACGATCTCTTAGAATATAGCAAAGCACAACCAAACACATGAAAATGACTTACATTGGGTTTCTTACCTTTCCAGATCTCATGAGGGGTCTTAAGAGTACCTGGACGAAGAAACACTCTGTTTATGGTATAAAAAGCTGTGTTGATAGCTTTCGCCCATAATCACTTGGAATTTTTTTTTGCTATTTAACATCACCCTAGCCATCTCCTGCAAGGTGCGGTTCTTTCTTTCCATAACTCCATTTTGCTGAGGACTTTTAGGAGCAGAGAATTCATGAGAAATACCTGTAGACTTACAAAACTCATCATAAACAATATTTTCAAATTCTTTCCCATGATCACTCCTAATTTGAATTATTTTGCCAATATTACAGTCTTTTTGAACTTTTAGTTTCAAACAAAGAGACTTAAAAGCATCAAAAGTGTCATATTTTTCTCTTAAAACATCAACCCATGTGAAACGAGAAAAATCATCAACATAAATGAAAATACATCTCTTACCATTCACACTTTCAACCCGAATTGGACCCATCAGATCCATGTGGAGTAATTCAAGAACCTTGGAGGTATTAACATGAGAAATACCTTTGTGGGTAACTTTCAATTGCTTACCAACCTAGAAAGGTTCACATTTAATCACAGATTATTTACCTAATTTAGGCAACCCTGAAACAATCCCTCCTTTTGATACTATTTTAAAAATTCTGCAGTTTATGTGACCAAGTTTTTCATGCCATAGATCAGTGGTGTTATCTATGGCTGAGTGACATGTAAGAAGAGGAGTAATAGTTTAACAATTATCAATAGATCTAAAACCTTGTAAAATACATTGTTTATCACTGTTGAGAACATAACAATGATCACTGTCAAAATTGACAGTATACCCTTGATCGCAAATTTGACTAACGCTAAGTAAATTAGTTGTTAGTCCTTCAACTAACATCACATTTTTAAGCTTTGGTAAGCCTTCAAAATTCAGGATCCCATCCCAATAACATTTCCAGCTAATCCATTTCGAAATATCACTCCACCACATTGCATAGGTTGAATATTGACAAGAAAGTTACTATTACCTGCCATGTGTCTAGAACAACCACGGTCAAAATACCACATTTGAGAAGCAGTAGTTTTAAAGCAAGAAAAACCAACATGACATTTTTCTTTCCTTCCCATATTTGTTTTGGTGAAAAATATTTATTTTTCTTTTTATTAGTTTTTCCAAAATAATTGAACCAGAACATATTGTGCAAAGTAAAGCATTTAGGTCGAATGTGACCTCTTACACTACAACAATGACAAATGGGAACAAATTTTCTGAATTGTTCACGACATCTGTCATCCTTACCTTATCGCTTCTCCTTTTTAGGTACAAAAGACCCACTTGCAGTATCAGACATCTGCAATGTTTTATCAGAACACCCAATACACATTTTATTAGATTTAACAAATTGTGTGTCCATTTTGATTTGAGATTCAACAAACCCCAATCCAGCATGACTTCTTTGCCCTTTGTTCTGAATTTCTACAAAAATAGACGAACCTGGATTTAGCATATTAACATTTCTTTTTAGATTTTCAAGTTCTTTTGTTAAATAGTTAATTTTAGTCTTTTTTTAACACAATTCAGATTCACAACCTCTGCATTGGATACCCCTTTTGTTAGTAGAACCAAAAGGTTCAGAAGATGTGTTACCTTTAGGGAATTTCGAGAGATTCTTTTTGTTGTTAACCTTTTTCATGAATTTTTGGAAATTTCTTATCGACAAGGCCATTTATTCATCCTCCTCATTATCAAATAAATTTTTAGAAGCTTTAAAGGCAATGCCTTTATTTTTCTCACCTGAGGATTTCAGCTTATCTTTTCGCTTGATCTGTTTGTCTAGTTCAAACGTTCTCAAAGAGACCATTAGCTCTTCAACCTTCATTTTTCCTAAATCCTTTGCTTCTTTCATTGCCATAAGATTTGTGTCAAATCTATCTGGAAGCACACGAACTATTTTTCAAACTAAAACAGGTTCATCAAGTTTCTCATCCAAAGTAAAAAAGTCGTTAGCAATGTCAGATGATTTTTTCATAAAACTAAGATAAAGTTTCATATTCTAACATTCTCAATTCATCAAATATAATTTGTAACATAGCAAAGTGGGATCTTTTGACATCAGCAGTCCCTTCAAATTGAGATTGAAGGATTTTCCAAGCCTCTTTTACAGACTCACAAGAAGAAATCAATTTTATAAATGCTTCACCAACTCCATTAAAGATCACATGGAAAGCCTTATTATTGTAACCAAATAATTTTTCATCTTCAATAGACCATTCGAGTGCAGACTCTACCTTAGTAATACCTTCTTTCTCTTTAACAGTTAGCTGAGTCCATCTAGATAGTATAGATCTCCAAGCCCTTTCATCTTGTGACATGATAAACGCCCTCATTCTGACTTTCCAATAAGGATAGTTAGTATCATTCAGTAGAGGAGATCTAGTTATGGAACTTCCTTCTGTAAAGAAAGACATCTTACACAAAACAAATTAAACAAAAAAATAACCACAAGATCTCACTAAGAGTTTAGTGAACCGCTCTGATACCAAATGAAATTCTGTATTTTATTGTTGCCAACTTTATATTTAATTAAATCAATTAATTAAATGCGGAATAAAAGGTTGGTACTGGAACAAATATTTTGTAGCTACAGACAGAGATTCTGTAACTACAGAAATACACTACAAAAGGATAAAAAAGAAAAGTAAAAAGCACGCAGAGTTTTTTTACATGGTGTCAATATCCTTTCGGACATTACTAGTCCAAAAGGCCATGCCCAGAGATAAGATTCATTAATAAAGTTTCTAGAAAATACAAAGTATGTGACTTAAGCAAAGATTAGACTCCCTCTAGTTTTATGTCGCAAGCTTGATGTATTTTCTACTTGATGAATGGACCTTGCTGAAACATCAAGAACTCGAACTCCCTTTGATTTGCTTGAAGAATGCTTGATTCCTCCCGAGGCAACACTAGGATGAACCTTCTCCTGAAGGTTTACTCTTTGTTCTTCTCTTTGTTGAATTGTTTCAATACATAGAGCACATACAAAGACACAAAATAATAGAGGTATAGCTGAACCACTAACCTCTACAAAAATAAAAGCTCTTTTTCTTAAGATGAAAAATAAGTTTTAGAATAGACAAAAGAATTAACATAGACAAGGCTGCTATGGTAAGTATTTATACACAAACATACTCACATAAGACACTAGGTCTGAACGCACACAGCTCACTAAAAAATGTTTCCTTAAATAACCAATTAATTACATTGAATAATTCGTGATCTGAGGAAACAAATAGACCGTATGTAGCTACAGATCAGTCCGTATTTGAGTTGTCATTGCAAGATCCTATCTTTGATTTTAATGTAGATCAATCTGATCCTATCTGTTGAAATCTGGTCATAAGAATCAGGTTGTCAAATAAAATTAGCCAGATATAAAATAAATCAACATTTATTATCTGATTCATATGTTAAAAGCTAAGTATATTATCAAACCTTCTATAAATAGAATAAATTGATATAATCAGACCATAAATGTGAATAAAATAAAAATGAAATAATGTTCAATTGAATGTCGAGATTACAAGAAATAAATCAAAAAATATTTTGTCAGATATAATTTTCCAAAATTAGAATTTACAAAATTTAAATTCCATACTAACCTTTGGTATTTCTTCATCAAGAATGTTGGAATGAATCTATTTTAATTTTACTAAATCATCAATTGTAGCTATGTGTTCTTTATTCCTTTAATTGTTAGACTGTCGTTCAACATCATTTGTATCAACATTAAACAGAGAATGGAAATGAATAAAACAACATTTTGAATAAAATATTTCGTTCAAAATAATATCAACTACCTAGCATAGTGTATCAGAAATAAATAAACAAAATTTTGCATCAAAGAAAAAGAAAGATACCGTAAAAGAAAAAATAATAAAACGACAATTTAAAATAAAATTTAATTAACACAAAATAATATCAAGTAATCATGATAGGGTATGTGCCATAAATAAATTAATCAATCAATCAATAAAATTTTTCATTAACCCTAGAAAAGAAAGAATGAATAAAATAAAATTTTGATTTACTCATAATATCAACTTATTATTCAAATAGCTAGTGTGATTTTTTACTTTAAAAAAACAAAAAATGGTACTTACTTGTATAATATGTTGTTTTTTGCAATAAAATAGGAGAAGGAAAAAAATGTTTGATTATGTAAGATATCTTAATGAACAGAAACGTCAGATATAAATCTTAAAGTTAAATTAAAAATTGACTATTATTATTCTTGGAGAGAGAATGTTGATATTAATTGGGGAGAGAGAATTAGGAGGCTATGTTAGTGTTAGTAACGTTGTCAAGAAATTTAAGTATCCATTAAACAAGCATATGATGTGTCTTAAAATGATGTGTGAGACAGGGACGAGACAACAAATTGTGGATAATAGATTTCCTCACCATATGAGTTATGGAGAGGAAATACGTCTAACTTAGGCTATCTAAAGTGTGGGAGTACCTTGCATATTGCAAGAGCACGAAACCTAAAACAATCCAGTTGGATTCAAGGGTTGTTAAGTGTGCATTTGTTGGCTATGCCTCAAATAGATAGACTTATAGACTATTGGACTTGGAGTCCAATGTAAATCAAATGTGATTATTAAATCAAGAGAAGTCGAGTTCTTTGAGGACTGTTATATTTTGATAGAAATTCTCAAGAATTACAAGTGTTGGAGAATCTCATGAGGAGAAAGATCTAAGGTTGATGAGCAACTTATATTGCCTTGAAGAAGCTAGAGGCTTAAAGAGTTGGTATCAAATAAGACATGTTCTAAAATGAATTCTCTCTACGTAGTGGAAGAATCATGAAGAAGTCTTTAGGAAACTCCTATAGTTCTCCAAGTTGAGGATATTCCTGAAACCTACCAAGAAGTTATGTCTTCTAGAGACTCTACTTTTTGAAATGAGGCAATAAATGATTAGATAAGTTCAATTATGTAAAACTACACTCAGGAATTAGCTGACCTTTCACAAGGTTCAAAACCAATTAGGTGCAAGTGGGGTATTTTAGAGGAAATATCACACAAATGGAACCTTACAATCTTTCAAGGCTAGATTACTAGCATAAGGGTTTTGACAAAATGAAGGAATCGATTATTTTTGACACATATGCACCAGTCGCTTCGAGAACCTTAATAACAATTTTATTTTGCTTAGTATCAATATATAACTTTTATGTTCATTTTAATGGATGTCAAAATAGCATTCCTAAATGAAGACCTCGATGATGAGGTCAATATGGAACAACCAAAGGGTTTTTTTTCTAAGGGGAAATGAACATAAAGTGTGTAAGCTTGTTAAATCATTGTGTTGTACATGCAAAACATGAGCTAACGTTTCCTGTTCGCAGTACAGCTAAGAAGCATTTAATAAGGTTTTTCCTAGTTCAAAGGCCATGGTACAAGTTCCCTAATGCTTAGGTCGGGTTAAGCATAGGTCAATAAGGGATCGAGGAGATTGCCTAGCTAGATCTCTAGGTCACCTAGAGGTAGCTCGAGTACCTCGATATTCAGATCGACTTATCCTCGAAACCTCTAATGAATAATGAAGGAAATAGTCAGCAACATATTAAAGTAAGAAATCTTTAATGAATGGTTGCTAACATGGTTTACTAAGCATACGTGATGTGAGTAATCTAGATTATGATTATTGATGTGGATAGATATCTTCGTAAATGTGTTATATATAATAGTCATTATATATATGTGTAAGAACGCCCAAATCTATTTACTTTGTAAAACGTCATTCAATTCATATGTATTAGAAAAATATTGTTTGATAGAAAAGGTTCAGTGGGGCCTTGTCAAAATATGCAATTTGGGTCCAATAGTTTAAAATACAAATGTATTGATTTTATGTAGTCTTTGAAAATAAAATAATAAGTCTCATTGACGTAAATAACACATAAATTCATAAACTTTCTTGGAGCTCAACTAGATCATTAATTGCTCATGGGACACCCCCATGTCATACATTCCTAGACATCAAAACTTTCCACATCAATGTGCGTGTCAAAGAAAAACCCAATTTCCTACCTGAAAAGAGAAAAGTAAGGGGGTGAGCTAAAAGCTCAGTAAAGAAGTACAAAAAAATGCAACAATTTCAAGAAACACAAGGAAAACTACATACATATCATAAACTCATGGCATATCATATCATATCCACATCTTAGTCATATCTTGTTCATATCTTAATCATATAATAATCATATCATATTCATAAGACTTCTTAATCATAAGCATAAGCATACATCATGTGATAATGGCACCCCTATTGTCCATGTCACATCGTGAGGTAACCAGCATATGCATAAACTTGCTAGACCTCCTCTATATGGTAAACATGAACTCTGGTCCTCGAATAACCTCGGTGTGTCTACCCTATGAGTTATGTCATATCCTTAGTAACTCATTTGTTGTGTCGCGTTAAACAGGCTAACAACCTACTGCTTTTCATACAACAAATAAGCATACATACAATAATTCATAACATAACATAGTAACTCAAATTTTTCATAACACTTTAGCTTACAATAGCTCATACTTTCCACAACACAATAGTTGTTGCAACATAATAATAGTTCGTACTTTTCATAACATATTTCATAGAAAATTATATCTAACTTCATTGTGGGGAACTTCACAATGAGCATAGAATCAAAAATCAAACGTTCGTCTAACTATTAAGCAAGATTACACATGCCCAACATACATACCCCACATGTGCATGGCTAATGCACACGTGGTGCATGTCACACCACACTACAAACGTTCAACAATGTCACGTAAAATCATAAAAGAATAATGTAAAATCTACTAAATAATACTTTATAGTTACAAAACAGAAATCATACGTTTGATTAATACGCTTACGCTTGAACGTAAAAATAAACATTCATGTAACATGCATACATGTGATCGTTCTTAATATTATCGTTGAAGTTGACAATTCTACTTGTTCATTTTATTATCACTTCTTAAAAATTCAGCAAGAATTATTTTACCAATTTTTTAACATTATCATATTACCTCCTTAGGTCATAGGGTTTTGTGAATACCAAAATTATGCTTGAACGAGGCCATCGCCTCGTGACCCTCAAAATATAGGTTCGGGATGGAGATACCCTTCACCGTCTCACCCACGTGCCCCTGCACCTCCGGCCACAACTTTGTCTCATGCGCAAGAGCCCCACGTCATAGCCTCGTCCAGTGCGAAGGGGCCTCGCACCACGGCTTTGTCTCGCTTGCAGGAGCCCCGCGCCACGACCTCATCTAGTGTGCAGGGGCCTCGCGCCATGGCCTAGTCTCGCGTGCAGGGGCCTCATGCCATGGCTTTGTCTTGTGTGTAGGAGCCTCGTACCACGACCTTGTCTCGCGTGCAGGGGCCTCCCGCTACTTCTTTGTCTCGCGCGCAGGAGCCTCGCGCCACGGCTTCGTCTCGGGCATAGGGGCCTCATGCCACAGCTTTGTCTCGCGCACAGGGGCCTTCTGCCACGACTTTGTCTCGCACACAGGAGCCTCGCGCCATGACCTCATCTTGCACACAGGGTCCTCGTGCTACGGCCTCATCTCGCGCAGGGTCCTCACGCCACGGCTTCGTCACACGCCTAGGAGCCTCGCGCCACAGGCTCATCTCAAGTGCAGGGGCCTCGTGCCACGAATTCATCTCATGAGGCTCTTGCCTTCTATTCTCCTTGGGGTCATGACTTCCATGAGGATCCGAAAAGACTTCAACATATATAGGGTAAGAGAGTAGGATGCACTATGAGGATGAAAGCCCGCGCATGACCAGAAGAGCACGTACGTGTGGGGAATTCACAGACAAGTGGTGAAGCTCATCTACCCCAGGTACAAAATACGTACGGAGGTACGACCCTGAAAACCCCAGATCACAGACCCTATTTCCATGCTAGACAGGTAGTGGTCGTATGCGTAAAGTACTTGATGTGGTCCTTCCCAGCCACCTTCTTACATAGGTGCTAAGCATATAGTGGATGTACGCCCAGGTACTAAAGTGGAGGTGCTCCTGTAGACCCTTGGCGTGTACTGGAGCCAACCACCATGCTCCTGGAACCACTACCATCTATAGACTGCATATGCAGAGTCGTGTCCCCAGGGACCACCATGTACAGTGAGCCAATAGTGCTCTACTATAAATATGACCTCCCTTCACTTGAGAAGGGGGAGGGGAATTTTTGGAGAATTTTGTAACCAGTTATTTCTAATGAAAAGAGATATGCAAAATTGTAGCGTCCCGAAATTTTACTTAGCTAGATGATAGCAGTAGTTATAGCTGTAGAATTTTAGTTTTAGTAGATATTGGTTCAAGTCGGGATTTAGTTGGAAACTCGTAGAGATAGTTATGAATTTTATAATTTTAACATATGGTTTAGAAATATTAATTTTAACATAAGGTTTGATTAATATAGCTGGTCTTAGAAATATTATTTATTGTAACCTAAGCTTTAGATAGAACAATTAAAAATGTGACACTTGTCACATGTATGTTTATTAATGATTTAAGGATTTTGATGAATAAAAATAATCATGGATAAGTCTAGAAAAGAATAGAACCTTCCATCAACTATTAGGATCACGTTTTACTTAGTCAAAATGGTTTAAACAAATTCAAGTGTGAAAAAAAGTGTTTGAAAAATTAGTGTATGCCAATATAACGCAGTTATAGGGGCCGATATGTCGCCTATGATTGATACGGAAAACATGTCGAATTCGTACGATTTAAACCACGGACCCTCGGGGCATAGGTAGGGGCGATATATCGCCTACCCTAGGCGATATATCAGCTCCAGTGGCCATTTTTGTGCTTTCGTAAAATTCTGAACTAGAAACAACCCTCAACAACTTTGACTCGTTCCTGAACGACTTTGACCGAGTTCTGGGCATCTGTTGAGCAGATAATTCAAACTTATTAAATTTTTAATAATTTATTTATTAATTTTAAAAGGAGTTAGTTTCACTCCTTGAACTCTATAAATAGGAACCTTCTATCAGCCATTCTTTTCATCATTCAAGCATAGTTTAGAGCCTCCAAGTTGCTAAGTTCATTCTAGAGTGAAACACTACGGTTTTCGATTTAAAGCTTTCAAATCTGAAGCTTTTGTAAACACTTGGGAAGTAAGTTTTTGTGTGATTTTGGTGTTCGAGGTATAGATCGAGGTTCTAAGCTATCCAAGGTATTCATTATCCTCAGGTTTAGTTCATTATAGTTTCTATTATTCTTTCATTTTTCCTCAAATCCTAACTTGTGTTAGTGACTTTTGGTTAGGTGTTCAATTTCTTTGAAACATAAAGTTTTAGGTAAGTTCTTATCCCGATGGTTTAGATCTTCTCTTCGTCTTATTTTCATTAGGAAGCTTATGGTTTCTTTATGTTTGATTTTAGGAGTTTCAATCCGCTCTTGTCTCCAATATTCCGGTTTTTGGTAAGGAAAATTAGGTAGTTTATTATTACGACCTAGTTTATATAGTTTATGATCTAGCTTATGTTTGTATGACCTAACATTTCAGTTACAATAAAGGGGTTAGTGTGTCTGGACCTAAGGTGTCCAATGATGTATGACGGACTTATGTCCGGTAGGCTCAGTTGCCAAAACTTTATGACGAACTAATTGATGTTCGGAGTATGGCAAACTTTTGTTCGGGGCTTAATTGCCACCCATGTATAAACTCTTATCTTGTTATTATATTTGACTTGTTAGTATGATCTATGACCTATAGTTACGATTATGACTTATGACCCATGGCTTATGATTTATGATTATGATTATGACCTATGATTCATGATCTAGGACTTATGACTTATGTCTATGACTTAGAATATGATTTATTATATGATTTAGGTTATCATATGTCCTAGGGTTTATTGTTGTATGATTAGTCTAAATAAGTTTTTGTATGACTTTGGTGAAATTTATCATATGTTTGATTATATGACTAACTGTTTTTGTATTTTCCTTTCTGGGCTTAGAAGCTCACCCCTTATGATGTTGTTGTGCAGAAAATTGATGATAGAAAGGTTGGTGGCGAGTGGGGACCTAGGAGCTTCGTGATGTACTCGTGGGGACCATATAGTCGAGGAAGATCAAACGAGCCTATTTTTTGTTTTTTTGTTAAAGCATGTTATTTTAATGTTTTACTTAAATGTTGCTCATTTTTATGTTAAAGACAACTATTTTATTTTTGTCAAACCATGGATCCATGTATTTATTTTTAAGTTTTTATTCAATTAAAGGGCAATATTTCTGAATTATGATCCAACGTTGTGTTCTCGGTATTCTATGAGAAATTAGGGCATTACAGGTGGTATCAATGCCTTTTCTCTTTTGGGGAAAACATAAAAGACACATGGAGCAGGAACCAAGAAGATCCAAAAGGAGTAGCCACCACCACTACATATGAAGAATTTCCAGCAGCCCCGGGAGTGCCAGAAGCACCCAATGTAGTGGAAGTGCCGGCAGCTGCTACTACTCGAATAAATTTGGAAAGAGAAAATGCCCGTCTTAGGGAAGAGCTAAGGAGAAGGGAAGAAGAGTTCCAAATAAACTCGGGGCAACAACAACAAGTGGCATAGCAAGTCATTCCTCTAGCACAATTACTACAGTTGGCAAAACCTCGCTACAAGGCAGTGTATGAATGCTTTAGAAAGCAGCAACCACCGAACTTTTATGGCGGATCTGTCTCAATAGAAGCAGAAGAATGGCATCGATTGGTGGAGTCCATACTAGAGCACATGCGGCTAGGAAACGAATATCGAGTCTCATGTGCTTCAAGCTTGCTACAGAAAAATGCCCGCATCTGGTGGGATATAGTAAATCAGACTAGAGATGTGAACATTATGACATGGGGGGAGTTTACTCAAGTGTTCAACAAGAAGTATTACATTCCTGCGATTCTAGCCACAAAGGTGGATGAATTCATCATGCTTACTCAAGGGAATTCGACTATGACAGAGTATGCCAGGAAGTTTGATAGGCTGGCTAAGTTCTCAGCGAACATGGTAACCACTGAGACACTAAGAATTCAAAGATTCATGAAGGGACAGAAACCTATGATGTCCATGATGTAAAGTTGATTCAGGGAATAACCACTTATGCAGAAACATTGGAGGTAGCCTTGGAAGCTGAGCAGGCAGAAGAAAGGATTTGGAAGGAAGGCGTTACCAGAAGGGACGCCAAAAAGAATAACAATGATCAGAATGACCACAAACTAAAACATGACAGTGGTCAAAATCAAAAAGCTGACAAGAAGAATAAGACTACATCAGAAAGCAACGAGCATAAGAGGCTCTATGTGGAATATCCCCATTGCCCTATCTGCAAGAGGAAGCATTAAGGAGAATGCCGATATAAGACGAAAGGCTATTTCAATTATGGAGAAGAAGGACACATTAAAAAGGATTTCTCTAAGATGAAAGACCAAAAGAAAGATGACAAGCTTATGCCAGCTAGAGCTTTTGCTCTTACTAGAGGTGACGCAGAAACTAGTAATACAGTGGTAACAGGTCAGGTCACTATCTCTGGTAAACTATGCAATGTTTTATTCGATTCGGGAGCTACGCATTCCTTTGTCTCTATGAATATGATTGATAGCTTAAAAAGACCATGCAAAATTTTTAGAGATAAGTTTTTCACAGAGATACCCTCAGGGGAAAGAATGCTATCTAGTAGTGGGGTGCGTAGCGTTGTAGTTAGAATCGAAGGAAGATAATTAATAGTAGATTTGATCGAGTTAGACCTTAAAGACTATGATGTAATTTTAGGCATGGACTGGTTAGCAAAATATGGGGCAACGATAGACTGTAAGGGTAAGACAGTCAACTTTCAAGCAGAAGGCAGAGAACAGTTCACCTTCAAAGGAGAAGTTTCACGAGCTCGCATAACGATAGTCTCAGCTCTCAAAGCTCAATGGTTAATCAATAACGGTTGCCAAGCATTTCTAGCTAGTGTGGTGAACAAAACACAAGAGACGCAACTCAAACCAAAGGATGTACATATTGTATGTGAATTTCCCGAAGTGTTTCCTAATGATCTACCGGATTACCTTCAAATAGGAAAATCGAGTTTGAAATAGAATTGGCACTTGAGACAGTACCAATCTCGAAAGCTCCCTATAGAATGGTGCCTACTGAGTTAAAGATACAACTACAGAAGCTTTTAGACAAGGGTTTCCTCCGACCGAGCTATTCACCTTAGGGAGCACTAGTACTTTTTGTCAAAAAGAAGGACAGGAGTATGAGGATGTGCATCGACTATCGAGAAGTAAATAAAATGACTATCAAGAATGAATACCCTTTGCCTCGAATAGATTATCTTTTTGATCAACTACAAGAATCTACGGTATTCTCGAAGATAGATTTGTGGTCGGGGTATCATCAGCTAAGATTACGAGAAGAAGATATTCCAAAGATGGCTTTTCGAACTAGATATGGACACTACGAATTTCTAGTAATGTCTTTTGGATTAATGAACACACCTGCTGCGTTCATGGATCTTATGAACTGAGTATTTAAGGACTACCTGGATAAGTTTTTGGTGGTGTTTATAGATGACATATTGATCAACTCAAAGACGAAAGCCGAGCATGAAAAGCACCTACAATTGACGTTGGAACGACTCAAAAGTCATCAATTATATGCTAAGTTTAAGAAATGTGAATTCTAGCTAGAGAAGGTGGCATTTCTATGACACATTGTGTCTAAAAATGGTGTGGAAGTAGATCCATCCAAGATCGACGCAGTGAAGGACTGGCCCAAACCCAAGAGTGCCACGGAGGTGAGAAGTTTTTTGGGATTGGTAGGATACTATAGACAATTTGTTGAAGGGTTCTCCAGAATAGCTACACCCTTAAAAAATTTGACACGGAAAAAACAAGAATTTGTATGGATGGAGAAGTGCGAAGAAAGCTTCCAAACATTAAAGGACAAGCTTTTGTCAACCCCAGTTCTATGTGTCCCAAACGATAAGGGCAAGTTTGTAGTATATTGCGACGCATCAAAGCAGGGACTTGTATGCGTTTGATGCAAGACGAAAAAGTGGTGGCATATGCCTCGAGACAGCTAAAGCAGTATGAGCAGTGGTACCCGACCCATGACTTATAATTGGCAGTGGTGGTTTTCACTCTAAAGATTTGGAGGCACTATCTGTGCGGAGAAAAGTGTAAAATCTATACGGACCACAAAAGTCTAAAGTACTTCTTTATGCAAAAGGAGCTCAATATGAGGCAACGAAGGTGGCTGGAGTTAGTAAAGGACTATGATTGTGAGATCTTGTATCATCCAGGAAAGACTAATGTCATGGCAGGCACACTTAGTAGGCGGAGTTACGGGAGCTTGTCAACACTTAAGGGGATAGCTCAACACTTACAAGATGATATTAAGAGGTCCGGAATTGAGCTAATAACTGGACAACTAGCTGACCTCACAATTAAGTCAACGCTAATGCATGATATTTAGGACTTGAGGTTGGTCAAAGATGATATTTAGGACAACTAGCGGACCTCACGTCGACTTCGTATGAACGAAACCATGGACCCTCGCAGCATAGCTAGGGGCGATATATCGCCTACCCTAGGGGATATATCGGCTCCAGTGGCCATTTTTGAGTTTTCGTAAAATTCTGAACTAGAAACAACCCTCAACAACTTTGACTCATTCCCGAACGTCTTTGAATGAGTTCTAGGCATTTGTTGAGTGGATAATTCAAACTTATTCAATTTTTAATCATTTATCTATTCATATTAAAAGGAGTTAGTTTCACTCCTTGAACTCTATAAATAGGACCCTTCTATCAGCCATTATTTTCATCATTCCAGCACAGTTCAGAGCCTCCAAGCTGCTAATTTAATTCTAGAGAGAAACACTAGGGTTTTGGGGTTAAAGATTTCAAATCTAAAGCTTTTATAAAACTTGGGAAGTGAGTTTTTGTGTAATTTCAGTGTTTGAGGTATAGATCAAGGTTTTAAGCTATCCAAGGTATTCATTATCTTCAGGTTTAGTTCAGTATAGTTTTTATTATTCTTTCATTTTTCTTCAATTTCTAACTTGTGATAGCGACTTTGGGTTAGGAGCTCAATTTCTTTGAAACATAAAGTTTTCTGTAAGTTCTTATCCCGATGATTTAGATCTTCTCTTCATCTTATTTTCTTTAGGAAACTTATGGTTTCTTTATGTTTGGTTTTAGGAGTTTCAATTCGCTCTTGTCTCCAATATTCCAGTTTTTGGTAAGGAAAATTAGGTAGTTTAGTATTATGACCTAGTTTATGTAGTTTATGATCTAGCTTATGTTTGTATGACCTAACATTTTAGGTACAAGAAAGGGGTAAGTGTGTCTAGACCTAAGGTGTCCAATGATGTATGATGGACTTATGTCTGGTAGGGTCGGTTGCCAAAACTTTATGACGGACCTAAGTGATGTCCGGTGTATGATGGAATTTTGTCCGGGGCTTAATTGCCACCCCTGTATAAACCCTTATTTTTTTTATTATATCTAACTTGTTATTATGATCTATGACCTATAGTTACGATTATGACTTATGACCCACGATTTATGATTTATGATTATGATTATGACCTTTGATTTATGATCTATGACTTATGACTTATGGCTATGATTAGATTATGATTTATGATTTTCTTTAGGTTATGATATGCCCTATGGTTTATTGTTGTATGATATAAATAAGTTTTGGTATGACTTTGGTGAAATTTATGATATGTTTGATTATATTATTATATGACTAACTTTTGTTTGTATTTTCCTTACTGGGCTTAGAAGTTCACCCCTTATGATGTTGTTGTGCAGAAAATTGATGATAGAAAGGCTGGTGGCGAGTGGGGACCTAGGAGCTTCGTGATGTACTCGTGAGCACCATATAGTCGAGGAAGATCAAACGGGCCTATTTATTTTGTTAAAGCATGTTATTTTAAAGTTTTACTTAAATGTTGCTCATTTTTTTGTTAAAAACAATTATTTTATTTTTGTAAAACCATGGATCCATGTATTTATTTTCATGTTTTTATTCAATAAAAGAGCAATATTTCTGAATTATGATCCAACGTTGTGTTCTCAGTAATCTATGGGAAATTAGGGCGTTACAAAAATTCTCTCCATTTTTCATTCTAGAATTCCAGCATTTACATTGATGTTCTTGAAATCATAAGGAAGTTTGCCTGAAGTTTAGTGAGTTTAAATTTTACTTCTTTTACAACTCCAAAAGTTCTTGATCTAACTTAGTTGACGAGGTCTTACCGTCAACAATTTGGCGCTGTCTGTGGGAAGGATAAGTGCCAAGCCACTATTCTTCTATTGATTCCGGTAGAGAATGATGCCAAGATGTTCCAAGCGTCTTACAGAACCACGAGAGGTTGAGGTCCACCATGACAGAGATCAGCTGAAGGTCTCCTTGAAGAATCCTCCGCCACCCAAAAATGTGGATGCCCCAAAGGATCCCAGGGTTCCTGAAGATGAAAGGGAGGCTTTGTCCCCAGTTGTCCAACCTGATGAGAACTGTCAAAGACCAGCTGTTGCTCCTACGAGAGGTGTCGGAGAATTTCCGCCCCCAAGGTCACTGCAGGTGCCGAACTCCGGCTGATAAGATATGGGTCCATCAACACACAGGCAAGACAAGAGTCCCCAACTACATTCCATATGCTCAAGCTCTAGGTCTTGATTTTATGAAGGGGAGATATGCGAATTACACCGGAAGAACCAAAGGCAAGAAACCACCTTAAAGAATATGCAAGAGGTGTTGAATGGAATGCGACAGGGAAAATCAAGCATACCTCTTCCTAGGCGAAAGGAGAAAGGCCAAGAGGGTGGAGAAACCACAGTCCCTGTTGATGATGGGAGGACTCGACTCTCCCCTAGTAATATTCTTATGAGGGTAATACGGATCCCAAATACCATATGGATGTGTTCAACGACTTAATGAAATTGAAAGGAATTAATAGCAGAGTCAGATGCCACTGCTTTGGTGTCACATTAAAGGGTCTTGCCTACAAATGGTTCAAAAGACTCCGGCCAGGGTCCATCGGGTCTTGGCGACAATTTCTGATGAATTTTGTCCAATAACATCACCTCTTGTGTGATTACACTATGCCAAGCACTAGCCTCGCTAACATAAAACAAGGAGAACACGAGAGCTTAAAAAGCTATATCCACAACAATATGGAGGCAGCCAAAGTAGGAAGCTTAACCCGAGGAGAGTTAAAAATGGGCATTACGACCGGAGTGCGCCTGGGTAGTAAGATGTGGGATAACATGCTAAATAGGGAGTTCACGAACTTAGACGATTTCTACAAGCGGGCATAGAAATATATCCATGTTGAGGATGGTCACAAGAGCTTTAAGGCTAGAAAAGGTGGGTTGCCCCCAAAACCCTCAATTCGTGAAGGCCTAAGTAGCGCAAAGAAAAAGAGGATCTACAAAGGGTCGAGAGATGATCGGCCTCGAAAGCCCCAATGCGTTGATTAATGCCGACAGACCCCTTACTCCTTTTACACTGACCTAACACACGCTAGGGATCATATCTTCATCACAAATGAGAATCAGGTCCCCTTAAATGGAGAAAGATCGATCAAAAAGAGATCCCAGTAAATATTGTCAGTATCATAAAGACATTGGCCATACCACCACAGAATGCACTCATTTGAAGGTAGAAATTGAAGAGCTTATACGCAGGGGACACTTGGGTAGATATGTCCACAAAGAAAACCAAAGACCGGAAGAAGGAGTACCCTCACCACGGGCACGAGATGTAGCCTCGGAGGCGCAAGGAGAAGTTAGGACCATCTTCGGAGGGCCAGGGTTTGGAGGCGAAGCAAGGAAGGGGCGAGATAAGTATGCAAGAGAAGCCAGGCGAAGTCCACCTCCATGCGTCTTATGTTTGGAGAAACGCCCCCCAAAGATTTTTAAGGGGGAGAACAACTCAGTAACCTTCACCGAAGAGGACGCACGGGGTGTACATTTTCCTCACAACGATCCCTTGGTGTTGACTGTACAACTTGCTAACATGAGGGTGCATATGATCCTGGTGGACAATGGGAGCTCCATAGACATCCGATATCGCCTAGCTTTAGAGAAGATGGGACTGAACATCAGGCACCTAAAGCCCTGCAATACCTCCCTATATGGATTTACAGGAGATTCGATACAACCCATAGGCACAATTGAGTTAGCGCTCACCATGGGAGAACAACCCAAACAAACCACCATAATGGCAAACTTTGTTGTGGTAGACTGCGCCTCGGCCTTCAATGCGGTATTAGGGAGACCCTCCCTAAGAGAATTGAAGGGGATAACCTCAGTGTATCACTTGGCCATAAAATTCCCGACTCCTGGGGGGATAGTGAGTGTGAAAGGGTAGTAGAAGGAAGTGAGGGAATGTTATAACACATCCCTCCGCACAGCCATAAAACCGTCAATGCCTATGGCGATGGTAGTACATAGAAGTGCAAACCCACACAAATTGGACCCACGGGTCGCAGAGAAACCCAGGGCCGAGCCAGTGGAGGAGTTGGAAGATGTCACAGTTATGAATGAGCCGTTGAGGAAGTTGAAGGTAAGGAGAAACCTTTCGAATATCGTAAATGTAAAGTTGGTAGAATTTCTAAAAGTTAACCTCGATGTGTTCGCCTAGAGTCACGAGGACATGGTGGGGATAGATCCATCAATCATGTGCCATCACTTGAAAATTGACCCAAAAGCAAGATCTGAGAGACAGAAAAGGAGGGCGCTAGATCTAGAGAGATACGCGGCCCTGAAAGAAGAAGTTGACAAGTTAAAGGCAAATGGATTTATCCGAGAAGAATTCTACCCAATATGGGTATCCAACCTAGTCTTAGTCCCGAAGCCCAATGAAAAGTGGAGAACTTGCGTGGATTTTACTAACCTCAATAAAGCCTGCCCCAAGGACAGCTTCCCGCTTCCTAGGATAGATTAGTTAGTGGATGCCACGGCCGGGCACAAGCTACTCAGCTCCATGGATGCATATTCTAGGTACAATCAAATACCCATGAACCCAGTTGATGAGGAGTAAACTTCATTTATAACAGATAAGGGGCTTTACTGCTACAAGGTGATGCCTTTTGGATTAAAAAATGTAGGTGCTACTTATCAAAGATTGGTAAACAGAATGTTTGCAAATCAGATAGGAAGAAATATGGAATTATATGTAGATGATATGTTGGTAAAGACAAGGAGGGCAGAAGAGCTCACAAGAGACCTCGGTGAGATGTTTGATACACTCTGAAGATTCAGAATGAAGCTAAACCCGCTCAAGTGCACCTTTGGAGTTATGTCATGGAAGTTCCTCAGTTTCATGGTGAATTCCCGAGGTATCGAGGCCAATCCTGATAAAATTAGAGAATTATTAGAAATGAGCCCACTACAAAACAAAAAGGAGGTGCAATGCTTGATAGGGAGAGTAACAGCTCTCAACAGGTTCATTTCCAGATCTATCGACAAGTGTCTCCCCTTCTTAAACATCCTAAAAGGGAACAAAAGGTTTGCTTAGGATGAAGATTGTCATGAAGCCTTCTCTAAGCTAAAGGAACACCTCGGAAAACCACCCTTTTTGGCTAAGCCAGAAAGAGGGGAAAGATTGTACCTGTACTTAGCAGTGTCAGAGCATGCCATAAGCGCTATTCTAGTCAAAGGAGAAAAGAAGCATTAACAACCCGTATACTATGTCAGCAAGCAGTTGGTAGATGAAGAAACCTGATACCCAGAAATAGAAATATTAGCACATGCCTTGGTAGTGGCCTCGCGAATGCTAAGGCCCTATTTTCACGCTCATGCTATTGAAGTGCTCACCAACACCCCTTTGCATCATGTCTTGCATAAACAAGAGACTTCAGGAATGTTGCTAAAATGGTCAATTGAATTAAGTCAATTTGACATTATTTATACCCAAAGAACCTCGATTAATGGGTAGGTATTGCAGATTTTATAGTGAGTTTTCCTATTGACCCCATGAGGAGGGAGAAATAGAAGAGAATGAACTAACGTGCGGAGGGGAAAAGCAACCTGAAGAATGGAACCTCCATGTAGACGGGGCGTCCAACGAAGGAGGGGCCGGCGCTGGCATAGTAATGACAGGACCTGAAGGACATAAGATGTATTGCGCATTAAGATTTTGATTTGGAGCTTCCAACAATGAAGCTGAATGTGAAGCACTCCTGGCTGGCGTGCGACTAGCTAGGGAGCTGAAGGTAACACATTTGCATGTCTTTAGCGACTCACAGTTAGTAGTATTTTAGGTGAAGGGCGAATATCAAGCTAGAGGGAAAAAATGACTGCATACCTGGCCAAAGTAAAAGGGTATTTGGATCAGTTCGAAAAGTACACCATAGAACATATCCCAAGAGAGCAAAACAAGAATGTCGATGCTCTCGCAAAACTCACCTCTACCCGAGACAAAGATACACTTGAGTCTGTCCCTGTTGAATACCTTTCCAGGCAAAGTATAGCAGAAGAGGAGGTTCACATGGTCATTACTCCTACGGAGTCATGGTCCACACCCATCTCGAGGTACTTAAGTGATGAAACGTTGCCTTTGGACAAAAAGGACGCCCGTAAGTAGATTTACAAGGCTGCCCAATACACCGTAGTAGATGGAGTCTTGTATAAAAAATGATTCTCCACCCTGCTCCTATGGTGTATAGATAAGGAGGAAGCTTCAAAGGTTCTACAAGAGATACATGAAGGAGAATGTGGAAATCATGTTGGGGGTAGTCGACGGCAAAAAAATGCCATACGACAGGGGTATTATTGGCCTACCATGGAAAAGGACACGAGCGACTTCGTGAGAAGATATGACAGGTGCCAATGACAGGCGAATTACCCTAGACAGTCACCAAATGAGCTGGTGAGCATGACCAGTCCGTGGCCCTTTGCTGTGTGTGGGATCAACTTGATTGGTGCATTACCAACAGGAAGAGGGGGAGCGAAGTACGCGGTTGTAGTAGTCGATTACTTTACTAAATGGGTTGAAGCAGAGCCTCTAGTCAATATAACGGCTAAGCAAATCACCACCTTTGTCAACAAGTTTATCGTCTGCAGGTATGGAGTACCCTACAAGATAATCTCTGACAACGGGACCCAGTTTGAAGGGGGATTATTCGAAGAATATTGCAGGGAAAGGGGGATCAAGAGGACTTTCTCTGCTGTAGTACACCCACAATCCAATGGAAAAGAGGAGGCCATCAACAAGATCCTAAAAAGGAACTTGATTTTTTTTTTGGAGAAGTTGAAAGGTGCCTGGGTCAAAGAACTGCCCAATGTGCGTTGGGCCTACAGGACCCCCCCCCCCCCCCTTTCCACTGCTGGAGAAACGCCTTTCACCTTAGCCTATGGGTGCGAGGTTGTTCTTCCAATAGAAATGAAAGCGTTTCGTATACAAGCATACGATGACCAGACTAACCACGCAACATTGGCTAAAAATTTGGACATGTTGGAGGCAAGAAGAGAAATGGCACAACTGAGGTTGGCAACGTACTAGGAGCGGGCCGCAAGATACTATAACTCAAGGCTGCGAGAGAGGACATTCAGGGTCAGAGACCTGATGTTAAGGAAAGTTCTGCCAAATACTCACGACCCAGCGGCAGGTGTACTAGGGGCGAACTGAGAAGGACCCTACAAAGTTGCCCAGGTGGTGCCCCCTAACACCTACAAGCTGGCACGTTTGGATTATACCATGGTACCCAGAGCGTGGAACACAGAGCACCTAAAAAAATATTATCAGTACGACCTCCATGTCTGAGGCAAAAATATTATTGCTTTGTCTAAACATGAAAGTTTAAGTGTAATAGCTATGAATTAGAGGGGTAACTAAGATGCCCTGGTACAAAGTAGGAACATTGTTGCCATAAATACCTATGTACTCTCCTCATTTTGAATGGATATGTTTCTTATTAGCATGTCACACTCCTCATTTACGTAACCACACATCTAACTCTCAGGTACCTATCCCCAATTGAAATTATCAAAATGCATGAGTACCTATCTCGCCAACCACTTGGGGGGGGGGGGGGGGGGCAGAGCATATAGCCAAAAAGGGTCCTAAAAGAGACCCTTATGAAAAAAAAAGAAATAAAGAAGAAAACCTTGCACAGTATCTGTTGAGTTCACAAGGATTAGCTACCCTTACAAACATCAAAAGAGTCAAAAGGTCCTACAGGAAAAACCTCCTAATAAAGCCTGATACCTCCGCTAGAGGAAAGGCCTTAGGGAGAGCATCCACCAGTAAGCCTAGAGCAGCCACTAAATCTTCTAGCCAAAAAGGGTCTTAAAAGAGATCCTTGTAAAAATAGTACTATGCATAATGACGAGAAGGACGCTTCTTGCAAGAAATAACAAGCGCGCGAAAAAATATATAAAAGGATGGATAGAACCCAAAGGGCCAATATATCCTTACAAATACAATCAATGTGCACCAAAGAGTCCATCACTACCGGTCCAAATAAAATATCATCGAGTTATTAGAAAAAAGAGAGACCTACCAAGCCCCTTTGAGTGGGCTCAAAAGGACCTCAAGCATAAAGGAAAAAGAGAGACCTATCGAACCCCTTTAAGAGGGCTCAAAAGGACCTCAAGCATAAAGAAGCAAAAATAAATGATCACACACACATATATATAAGAAGAAAGTTGCGATAATATTGCAAGATAAAGTCGGCATCAACCACAGCAGGACTTAGAACAGTTCCTGAAGAAAAAACAAAACCAACCAGAAGAAACCTGTCCGATATAATATGGTTTGAATAAGCATACAACCAAATCGAAGTGAAAGATAAAAATTGTAGAAGCGAAATCTAAAGGCCTCCCACTACTAGCATTCCACTCAGCCACTTTGGCAATGGCATGGTCACCATAGGAGGAGAAGTCAAAGCTAGGATTCTGCCTTCACATTCCATAACGGGTGCGTTCTATGGACTTATACTAAACCTCTGCCAAATTATCCTCTAGGAGAGTGACCCTCTCCCGCAACACCGCAGCCTTAGCTTCCGTTGTCTTCTTCTTTTTTGACGACGAAGAGGCTTTCGCCAGGGCTTTCTCCAGCTTGAGGTTGACATCGGCAAGCTGTTCCTCGAGCTCCTGAACTCTGACCACTAGACGATCCTTTCGACCTTGGATGAAGATAGGCTTGTGTCGAGTCCACAAATCATTGAGCCACCACAGAAGCCTGTGAGGAAGCAAAAAGTGAGCAAACAAGGAACCCAAAACACAAAAAAGACCAATGTAAGACGTATGAACTCACCTAAGTTGTAGAGTGTAGAAGGGTCTCCCCAAGCTCCGCCATGGTAAAATTCCCAAGACCTCTCCACTCGGTCTTGGGAATACCCTCGGCAACTCGGGCATACCTTTGCACGTAAGAGACTGACGTGCGACCCACCCAGGATGTTCCCTCCAAATCAGGACCGCCCGGGTGAGTAGGGCAGATGACCCACTCACCAAGGGAGAAGGAGGCACAGGAACATCGGACAAAGGGTACCCTGAATGGCCATGACTAGCGAGAACATAAGGAAGATTATCAAATTCATCGGAGAAAGGAAGAACAAAGCGCCCTTGCATGGTCTGTGGACTGCGGGAATGAGAAGCCGTGTCGTGGTCCGTAGGAGCAAAAGAGGTACACCCCTTAGAGGATGGTGACAGCCGAGCTGGACGTTTAGATTCGGGGGAAACTTCCTCAGGCACCCATTCAACATCACCCTCATCCAAGTGAGGTTCTACTGGAGTTACCTTCTTCTGTCGCTCAAAAATGTGCCATAGTAGGTCAGGCTCTGAAACCCTGGATAGACCATAGTGATTGAGGTTGGCCACAGTAAAGAGATGGGCAGCCATTTTCATTCCAGGGTCTGTGTCAAGGAAGACATCTACCGGTGCCGCCTCTGACTCAGGAACGTTGGGGATATTGAAGCTCTATGAAAAATCAACTCAATTATCAATATGAGTATAAGTTCCACAATAGCAAACTCAATATAAAAGGAAAGAATTGAAGTACTTACTTGTGGATGAGCAGAAATGTTCGCGGATGGAAAGGGGACCTTTCACAAAGAAAAAGTCCTACTTCCAGGAACTCGGGTTAGAAACAGAACCCTCTATCAAGGAGATCTGAGAGTTGAATTTCTGTAAAAAGTACAAACCTTTAGATTTAGGAGTGGGCATGAGATTGTACATAAAATGCACTTCCTGGGATGTTGGAGCGCGATCGTTAAGTTTCACTAACACCATATATAGGCAGCTTAAGGTCAACCAGCTGTTAGGTGCCAGCTGAAGCGGAGCAAGGTCGAAGTGATTCAAGACCATGACGAACAACGGGTGTAAGGGAATGGTCCCACCCACCTTCAAAATATGTTCGCTCATAGCGACATAGCCCTTGGGGGATTATCAGCCCAACACTTGTTGGAGGGTTCATACAGCTTGTACTCTTTACTAATGTGGTATATCTCGGACAACTCTAACAGCATGTTTTCCTACACATTGGAAAGGATGGTGGACGCCAATAAAGGACCGGAGTTCGGCTTCTCGGGAGCCACCTGTCATCTCATTATCTTTCACATGTATGCAAAACCAAATGAAAAAGGTGAGGTCAAAACAGAGCAATTTACCCTCCATTTTTTTCTTCTTGCGTGAGTTTTCCACCGAGACATTGAGTGTGGAAGCATCAAACACGGGTGGATTAAAGACAAGGGTTGAGGGGAACCAGGGGCGACCTCGGGGCTACTATAGGGAGAAAACAAGGCAGGGGGTTCAGGAGGGAGGTTTCTGTAACGCCCTAAACTCCAGGGACCGTTACGGTGTGCCTTATAAACAATGCTAAACTCGCTAATCGAGTCATTTAGCCAAAATCGTGTAACTAAGTATGATTAGTGGTTTAGGGATTAAAAATTTTGGTTAAGATATAACATTTACTGTATACATTGGGATCCCAAAAATATAATTTAAAGGTCTATTACAAGAAAATATTTACAACCAGCCAACATAAGTGGCAAAACATGGTTTAATCCTAGTTCCTCTTTCAACCCTCAGCCGTGGCAGTCGAGCAGTTGCATATGTACACATCGCCACCTAAGCTCTCCAACTCAAAGATGGTCCAGATTTCTTTTTCCTTTACCTGCACCACATAGCACCCGTGAGGCGAAGCACCAACAAGAAAACTCAATATGCTCATGATCAGTAATAAGATGTCATCAAATTATAAGGCACATGCCTAGCAAATATAGCCCTAATCAAGCAGGCAAATGAGTTCACGTAATGATGAATATACAACATCAACCGATGATCATAATAATCATCCAGAGCTTTTAGCCCCAAATAGAAGAGTAATAGTTGTAATAGTCACTAAGGTGGGTTCCGTTCCCATTAGCCATGTGACGATAGGGTCACCGGGGCTTTATAGATAAGTGATCATTTAACTAGCTTAAACAAGATAGGTGTTTGATGAACTAGTCACCAAGATAACCTACCGCATGACCATAGAGTCCCAACCATGGGATTCCGCTCCCTAGCCATGTGACAAGCCGTCACCTAGGTCTTTGGCCCTGGCTCTGAGTAACTTGTCCTAGACTAGTCAAGCGGTTATAATTTTCATTGACCTTCGGGTCGGTCCAGCATTAATGCTCCTAGAGTCATTCAATGATGATATCGATTAGATCTAATCTTTTATCGGCCCTGCGTTCATGATGCTTATGCCGTTTCTAACTCTCAGGTCAGTAATACGCGACCAGTGCCGACCCTGACTAGTGAGTGCCATACACAAGTAAGCAATGCTACCAAACATATATCATATGTCAAATATCCGAATATAGGGTATTCGACATGCTTACTTAATAATTGCTAGCATAATTAGGATCATGCATAAACACAGAGGCTCAAGCTCTGACCAATCTCATATTCAATATTCACGACATTCCCTAATCACATGTTTCTCGTGCATCACATTTAAACATCCAACATGCATCAAGAATAACCATGCATGTCACATATACACAGGGTGCAGTTTTCTTACCTCTGGTTCGAGCGAGAATTAGAATAAAAACGACCCTTAAGAACGATCGACCTTTAATCCCTTAGCGGTCACCTAGTCATAACCAAATACAAACTCCGATTAATGAAAATTAACAAAAATAGGGTCTTGATCTAAACCCCACTCTTAGGACCACGAAATGTACCCACACGGTGAGTAGATTCGATCTCGAGCCTTAAGGATTGAACCCCCGAGCCAAAATCCCTTAAAAACACTCAAAATGGGGTTTTGAAGAAACAAGGTAGCGCTGTAGCGCTACCCCCCTAGCGCCCCAGCGCTCATCACAGAACCAAAACCGCCCAAGTCCAACCCTGGGTAGCGCTACAGCGCCCACAAGGGGGCGCTGTAGCGCTACCTCAAGCCTGAAAATGCCCAGAAACTTCTCCCTTCGACTCCACCATTTCTAACCCAAACCAAAAGCTTCCAAACATCAAATTATGTCCCAAATGAACCCAAAAACCATATCCACATGTCCTAGGCACCACAACCCCAAGAACCCTAGCCAAAACTCCAATTAATTTCCATCTTTCCATCTAAAAAACCAGCTGAAACTCAACTAGGAAAACAGAGCAAGAACAAGAGTTCTAATGGCTAAAAACTCACCTCAATCTCAGCAACACACCCTTTTCAATGGTAGAGCATAACCCTAGCTTATCACAGCTTGGTTCCTTGGCTTGATTCCTCAAAAAGAGCTTGAAAATCCAAAGAGAAATGGGGGAGAAAAACCATCAGGAGATAAAGAGGAAGGAGACTCTATTTTCTACAGCTTTCTACAACCTTAAAGGGCTGATATAAATCCTTAAGGGTGAAAAGACCTAAATGCCCTCAAGTCTAAAATAAAACCTTAACAGCCACCAAGGGAAAAATCGTCCTTTCGCACCTATTTCGTTAATCATAATTAACATCCTCCAATTCCCGTTATTCTCAATATTCTCAAATACGAATAAATCATATCCCATTACCCTTTAATTCCCAGTAATGTTCTAACCATTAAAATCACCTCGAGCCCCGAATTGAATCCCATTATGACCAGACCGAACACTTGCATTTCATGATCGTCTCATGCCGAAAGGCTTGAACAAATCCACATATAATGTGGTACCATTCATAACTCACCCACATGCACAAAAATACACATTTACGCCATCAACAGGCAAAATTACCAAAATGCCCTTATAATTAAAATAAACCCATATGCATGCATTTATCATCATATTATAATATAATTCACATAAACATGCATATAATCATTTAATAACATAATAAACCAATTATGGCCCTCCCAGCCTCCTAATCAAGGTCCTAAACCTTATTAGGAAATTTGGGGCATTACAGTTTCCCTCCATGAACTCTAGCTCCATTTGCAGGTCAAAAAGGCTCATCTAAGGCTTGCAATGTAGTCACTAAGGTCAAAGGGGAAAAGGACCCCATCACCCCTAAAATCTGAATCTATCTCACTCTCCACCAGCGAGATTTTATGCCTAAGCTCTGCCATGCGTTCATATGCTATACGGGCCCTCCTCAAGGTGTCGTAGTTTTGGTAATTGTTGTTTTCGTGGGTCCTCGAGTATGAGGATAAGTCTACAAATTCGAACCCCGGAGGAATGCTAGACGACCCCTCACCTGCCATAAACATGCGTCTTGTTGGTAATATGGGTGCAAGTGTATGTGGAAAGGGTACTACAAAACACAAAGGAATAAGCTCAAAACCTCTAGAGACAAGTGTTTAAAACAACCAACTACGGGTTACAAGGGAGGGTATATGTACAAGGAAGCTCCAGCCAAGACAACCCTTCTCAAGTAACACTAATTTAAACCGATTAAGCATAAGAAAGGGTGAGAGTGTACCTTGAGAGGCTAAAGTTGTGCATCGTCGCAACTGAAGAAATACGAAGGATCGAAAGTACACGCCTACATAAACAAAGGAGAAAGGTTTTTTCGTCAACTAGCACATATATAGACATTTACATATAGAAAAAAAAAATAAGGAGAAAAGAAAGACAAGGTGCCCTTGTGAGGGATGGAACCACTTACCTCTTGGTGAATTTGAAGACATAAGTACCACCAAGCTAGTGTAGTAATTGTGTTTAAGAAGAAGACCTATTTATAAGAAGCTCAAACTCATCATAGCCGTTGAATCCAATACTTGATCTATGGTCAAAAATGAAGCCAAACACCTACATTGGGATCCGCGAAGCCAAATGATAGGCTCACATTCAATCTCAAGGGATCATGAGGATCACCACCTCCAAAGTGTGTTTTTATATGCCACCAAAGCAAAGAAACACACTAACACCACCTATGCTTTGAAGACACCATACTAAAAAGTCTACTGGAGCACCTAAAGGCCCTCCCATAGACTTGGGGGCAAGTGTGAATACCAAAATTCTGCTTGAACGAGGCCACTTCCACGTGACCCTCAAAATATAGTTTCGGGATGGAAATCGCCTCGACCGTCTCACCCACCCGCCCCTGCGCCTCGCGTCACAACTTTGTCTCGCGTGCAGGAGCCTCACGTCACGGCCTCGTCCCATGCGAAGGGGCCTCACACCATGGCTTTGTCTCGAACGCAGGAGACTCGCGCCACGACCTCATCTCGTGCATAGGGTCCTCACACAACGGATTCGTCTCGTGTGCAGGGGCCTCGTGCCATGGCTTTGTCTTGCGCGTAGGAGCCTTGCGCCATGACCTCATCTCGCGTGCAGGGGCCTCATGCCATGGCTTCGTCTCGAGAGCAGGGGCCTCGTGCCATGACTTTGTCTCGCGTGCAAGAGCCTCGCGTCTCGACGTCATCTCGCGCGCAGGATCCTCACATCCTCACGGCATGACTTTTTCTCGCACACAAAAGCCTTGTGCCATGGCTTCGTCTCACACACAGGGGCCTCGCACCACGACCTCGTCTCGCACACAGGGGCCTCGGGCCACGAACTTATCTTGCACACAGGATCCTCATGCCACGACTTCGTCTCATGAGGCTCTTGCCTTCTATTCTCCTTAGGGTCATGACTTCCATGAGGATCAGAAAAGACTTCAACATATAAAGGGTAAGAGAATATGATGCACTATGAGGATGAACGCCCGCGAATGACTAGAAGAGCACGTACGTATGAGGAATGCACAAACAAGTGGTGAACCTCGTCTCCTCCAGGTACGAAATACGTACGGAGGTACGGCCTTGAAAACCCCAGATGATAGACCCTAACTCCACGTCAGACAAGTAGTGGTCGTACGCGCAAGGTACTTGACGTGGTCCTTCCCAGCCACCTTCTAACATAGGTGCTAAGAATATAATGGAGGTACGCAGAGGTACTGAAGTGGAGGTGCTCCTGCAGACCCTTGGCGTGTACTGGAACCGACCACCATGCTCCTGGCACCACTACCATTCGTAGACTACATATGCAGAGTTGTGTCCCCAGGGCCACCATGTACAGTGAGCAAATAATGCTCTACTATAAATATGACCTCCCTTCAACTGAGAAGGGGGGAATTTTTGGAGAATTTTGTATCCAGTTATTTCTAATGAAAAGAGATATTCAACATTCTCTCTATTTTTCATTCTAGAATTCCATCATTTACATTTGATGATCTTGAAATCATAAGGAAGTTTGCCTGAAGTTTAGTGAGTTTAAAGTTCACTTCTTTTACAACTCCAAAAGTTCTTGATCTAACTTAGTTGACGAGTTCTTACCGTCAACAGGTTTTATTCTAGATTTTATTTCACAAAATTATTTATTTAATTAGCACTTAAGTAACATTTATTTTTAAATAATAAAATCCCAATTATAATTTTAAATAAAAATAAAATATGACAACTTTTCTATTTCTCACAAAATAATTTATTTAACATAATTAATTATTTTAAAAAATATGTATATATATATATACTCACTTTCTTTATCAATGTCTAAATAAAAATTTCTCATTTAACTTTGTTTTAAAAGAAAATAATGTCTCAATGTTACCACATTTTCATGAATATCATAATTTTAATTATATTGAAAATGTTTCTTTATTCTATCCTTTTACTCAAATAAAATACTTAGTCTCATAAAAATAATATCCTTTAGTTAATTAATTTACAAATAAAAATGCACTATTTCAATTAAAATATTCCATAATTTATAGGTAAAATCACATTTTTCATGCAAAAAGACTAAGGCAAAATTTGTTTGAGCACGTGTTTTACATATTTTATTTAAAAGAAATTTTCTTCCAATAAACTAAAAATTTCAGCAAGCATTTTATTTGTTTAAAATCATATAATTGTACATAAATTTTTTTCTTTCACAAATTATGAAAACAAAACTGCACGTGTTTAGTTACATAAAAGTCCCATTAAAATGTGAAAAAATTGTCTTTAGTTTATATAGGTTCCAAAATAAAATTTTGAGGCATAACTTGTGCATTTTCAAAATCATTGATTAATTACCTCAAATTAATAGGAAAAAGACAGCAAACATATTTATTTTTTAAAAAAAATACACATTTGATCATATTTTAAATCACCACTTTGCAAGTTTCTATCATTTCATGTACTCCAAGAAACAAGCATAGTTCAAGCATCAAGAATCTAAACCTTTTACATACAAAACCAAACTAACATTTTTAAAGAATCATTATACCCATTTTAAATCTTGGATAACCTAGCATGTTTTTAAGATCACAAATGACAACAAGATGTATATAAAAATTAAAACTTATTAAAGAATAATAAGGCCCTAGGCTGAAACTTACATAACCCACAACAACTATTTTGCATGCTTTAAAAAAATCATTAACATATAATAGTAGACCAAAACCATAACTAAAATCCTAGCATGCATCTATTATCATCATTGCATATTCATACATAAATAATAAAACCAAGATAAATGTAGCATCATAAACATAGGAGCTTCACAAGGATTTTAGAAAACCGTAGGTTCTACAACATCGAGATCAACATGCTCATATTTCTAATAACAAGATAGAATCAATAAACAAGAGACTAACATACATTTCTTATCAACATTAACCCATATTTCAAAACAATAGACAAAAACAACATAAAAAAAACTAAAAATAAGAGAGAATCCATTACCTCTCTTAATTGTTGATCAAGAACACAATAGCAAAAAGGACCCTAGAGTACCACCACCTTAAATACCCTATCACCATATTCCAACCATAAAGAAGGAAAGAGAAGGGAACTTAGCAATGAGGAGACAACCATACTTAGGGGATTAAACCAAAAACCAAAACCAAATCAGAAACCATACCTATTGGGAATTTTGAACTCCTTCTCTTGTTCCTCTCCTTCTCTCTCCCTTTCTTTCTTTCTTTATTTCTCTAGCTCACGAGCGCTCGCTCTCTCTCTTCTACCTGTGGTGCAGTCCGCCACATACCAAATGAGCATGCGGTTTCCTCTTCTCTCCCTTTTATCATCTATAGCATAAATCCTAGGGGAATAATCTTTGAATAATGGCTTGATTTTCCTTCCTTAATTCCCTCACCATAATCAAGTGCATGGCAACATAAGAGGAAACTAAATCCTCTTGCCTTGACCAACACCCTCATAACTCCCCCTCTTTCTCTATACACGGCTAGCACACACACACCATCAATTCTTCAAAGTCTACTTTCCCAATGTAGCTAAAAAGATAACTAATATATTTGATTTTAAATTTAAAAAATGAATGGCAAAAGGAATTTAACCCTTTCCCAATCTTCCACACGCCCCACACTCTCTTTCTTTCATTTTCTTTTTCTTCTTAATTAATTAAATAAAATAAAACAAAGACAATAAAATAATAATGCATGGGAAAAACTATTGCATGCTCATCATGCAACTATGCACATGCACACGCACAAGTGCTAGGGTGCATTTCTACTTACCATGCACATTGGTTCACACAATCAAAACTCAAGTACTCATATTTATAATAAATTAAATAAATTAATTAACAAATTACAAATCATTTCTTTTCTTCCAAACAATTCAAATATAATTAACACTTAAGAATCTATAAATTCGAATAAAGCACAAAATTTAATAACAACAACAACAACAATAATAATAATAATAATAATTGGTGCGCTGCAATATGATATGAATTAATTATCATTATAAACTTCCATTTGACATAATGTTTTAATTCATATTTTAAAAGGTGATCATTTGTAGATCATTCTAAATCCTAAGTAATCATGAACTCCTTTTTATGTTTATTGGGCCACATGATTCATTTGTTAAAGTCTCTTGATATAATGAGGTTAGTGACTTTTCTTTTGGAGATTCAATATCATGAATGGCTGGGAACATGATTCTACAATAATGGTATTCATGCTGTCCTAACAGATCGAATATTAGTTCCCTTAAAGGGTTAATTATAGGACTGAATAGTTATCTAGCTCAAATCTATAATATGATTATAGATTAATTTTCACTGGTGAATTACTGATACTTAAGGAACAAGAGGTAGTTAGAAGGGTTAAATGGTAATACTTGACCAGCTCGAATTAGCGAGCCAATAAATGGAGGATAAAACTACATTTATTGATTACATCAATGGACTACAAGAGAAAAACTCTATAAATATAATTCTATAATTACTTATAGTGAAATTCTATATTTATAGTGTAGTAATAATGGAATTAATAAATAATATTATTGAATTAAAGAGATTAATCAACAATCTAGTTTATTGGAGATTCGTATTGTAGGTCCATGGTTGTCGGCTCGCCTCTGTCCTTCACCGTCAAGGGTAAGGATGCCACAAGAAAGATTAATAGAGAAAATGACTAAATTACAAATAAAATAATTTTTTAGGGCAAAGAGATAATTATGGGATAATTATGTGCAATTAATTAATTACATAACTAATTAGTTTTTATTTGAAAAGTGTACATTAGTTCAAATAAATATTATTCAGTGTTTGGTTTAATATTTGAGAGAGATAATTATTATCTTATTATAAGATAATTATTCAAACAAATAGTTTTAACATAAGGTTAATTTTGAATTAGTTGATATTTATTTTTGGGAATAAATATAATTAAACAAACAAATGAGAAAATTAGGGAGACCACAACAGTGGCTCAGCCACTCAGTATGCTAGGCATCCTTATCCTATGGGCCACAACATTCTTGAGATTTGAATTTTGAATTTCAAATTAATTTGTTTAATTAATTATTTAATTATTGATTTTAAATTTGATTTAAATAAATAATTAAATTAAAAGTAACTGATCAGTTTTTGAATGAATAAATTTAAAGAAAAATAAAAAAAAAATTATTTATCTTTACAAACCTAAAAAGAAGCTATTTTTTTAATTAAGTTGTTAATTGTTGTTATCAGACTCTCTCAGAAAAGTTACGATGGATTTTTCTAGGCTTTAAAATCTAGAACTTTCTACAAGCATTCTCTTTTCTCCAAACTTTCTAGATCTCATGTGCTGAGAACATCTAAAGAGCCTAAATAATCTACATGTGAATCTTACATGCCCACAAACGTCCTTGTGTGTTAGAGGAACGACTTGGAAGGCTAAGGTTTGAGTTTTCACTTGGATAAGAAGATCGTTGATTATAGTAAAAGACTTAAGGAATCTGGATAGGATCCAAGAAGTATTCTCTATTTCCTTGTATGTGGTGATTTAATGTATAGATATGTGTATTGATCCTGTTTGGTATTAATGATTTTTTAAAATCCGCATCCCTACCTTCCGCTGCATCTTTTTTTTTTTATTCTATTTAATACCAACAATTGTTACCATAGCAATGTATATAGATGTATACATTAAATGATATGTCGGTTTCTTGGATTTTTTTTGTATGTATGTTGTTATGTATATTGAATGAATTGTTACGTTTTTTGAATGTATGGTTGAATGATAGATTGTTAATTATATGCTACTATTGGGCTAGGAATTATTTTTTAAAAGTTTTCGTAAATCTTGTGTAAGCCATATGGGGTACGAGTCAACATAAAGCCTGAAAAACCCGCAAAACCGACCCGATATGAACCCACAAATCTCAAACAATTGAAAACTCGTACTTGTCTGGTTCGAGTTTTAATATATAAAAAATCAAATTCGGGTTAAACCCGAACCCATTATTTTAAAAAAAAAAAGTTAAAAAACTATATTTATATATATACTTACCTAACCATCCCTAACCCTAATTATTTCAGTCGCTCACTTTCTTTCTCTCTCAATCCCTATTTCTCATTTCTCCATTCTCTCTACCCATCCATCTCTCTCATGATCAGCCACAGCACCCACTCGTCCAAGGACAACCCCGACCCCCCTCTCTCTATCTCACCTCACTCCCCGACAACCGTGAACCTCTCACTCTCATTCTCGAAGCCTCTCACCCTGTTGCCGACGTCGACCCCGACCCCCCTCTCCTCTTGAGTCTCTGCGGCTGGAAGGAGCTTCTAAAACATAAGAAGCCTCTCAGACACAAGCAACCTCTGCTCTTTGTCCATGGAGGTTGGCCATGGAGGTGTCCTCAAACATGTGGGATTTTTCTTCTTTTTGTTATTTTTTTTCCTATTTCAATATCATTATTGTTCGGGTTTTATTTGCTTGCCTCTATCATGTTAGCATTTGTTTGTGCTTAATTTTTTTTAACAAAAATATTGTTATATGGGTTGAGCTTTAAGATGATTATATTATGTTAGCATCTAAAATTGGTTTCTGATTTCTGATTGTCTTTGTTGAAGATGATTCTATTTATTGTGTAGTTTCAACTTAGTTTCATTTTGTGTTGCTAATGCTAATTGCTATTGTGGTCAACTTCCTACGCTATATAGTTGTTTGGCTTCTATACTGGTTTTTGAGTTTTGATTTGTTTAATAATATATAGATTATGTTTATCCAGTTTGATGTATTGTTTAAAAATCTTGTATAAATGATAAAAGTTTTGATGAAATGTTTGTTTCTCTATTTCTTTTTATAAAAGTGTTTATTAAGTATGTATGTGTGTATATAATATTTAACTATATGCTTGTTTGTTATGATATTGATGATGAGTTTATGTTAATTTTTTTTTTGTTTTGTAGGGAGAGATGAAATAGGAAGTGTGGTTGATCTTTTTTTTTGGACTTTTTTATTATATGATATTATCAAGATTTATAAATTTGTATTTAATTAAAATTTTAAAAGTATATAAAATGATAGAGTTTAATTAGATATTAAAGCATGAATTCACTTTAAAAAAACCAAATGAAAAAAATGATATTTTTAATCTTTAAAATGATAAATATTAATTTAAACTCGGCCTAAGGCCCAATTCGGGCGAAATCCAAATCTAGTTGAAACCCGCCCGAAACCCGAACCCGCAATAAAACAGTATATATTCGTATCAGACTCGGTAGTCATTTTTTAAATTCCGAACCTGAAAATCTAAAACTCGTCAAATCTGACCCGTGTGCACCCCTAATATGGGGCATAAGAATTTTTGTAATTTTATTTTTAAAATGATATTGTGAAAATTCTAGTCACAGAGATGAGAAGAAAAATTAGAGGGACCTTAGCCACCAGCCATAGGCTAGCAGCTTAAGCCCCGTGGCCTGTGCCATCTACGCATGCCCCTCACAAGGTGCTACCGCGCTCACTTGCACCAAGCTTAAGCCCCAGCACGCGCATGCCTATGCGCCAACCACCCCTGCAACCGTGCGCCAGCCGAGCCCAGTGCCCCGTGCACCATGCCCAACATCTTCAGGGCTTGCTCCTTGCCGTCGGCCCTAGTCTAGGGCACCAATTATTGGTGCCCAACAAAACCTAGATTTTTGCAAATATCTTTTATTTAATTAATTCTTTAAATTAATTGTCTTGTTTTATTTTTATTATAAAAATAAAATATATTTTAGTTGGTTAAGATTTTATTTTATGTTTAAATAATTATTGGAACTTGATTCTTTTAATTATTTAAATTCAACTAAATTAAAAAGATAATAAAAAATAAAATTTAATTAAGTAAATTAATGAGAAAATTAGTTTCTAATTAGTTATTGAGCGTAATGGATTCTTAAGAATTATGAAGATGGGCCTACGAGAATGAGAAGCAGTTAACAGTCTTGTAAACAACTGAAGCCCACTTCGTAATATAAATTTCTATTTTTTCAAGTGTTGTAAGTTTAGAAATACCCAATAGTACTTGAGTCATCATTTATTGTATATTTATTTAAATGAATGTTAATTGATGTTTGATTGATAAAATGATCATGAATTAGTCTATCACATGTCATACACGAAACCCCACATAGTTTAATTAATCATATATGCATCTTTTGTTGAAACATGATTATCTAGGATTGTCTTAAGTTTTTATATGAATTGTTTATGTGAAATCAATTGCATGTAAATTGCTAAGTCTAAAATTGGTTAAAACTTGGTAAATCACACAATAATAAAGGAAATAGTTATTATATGTCTTTTAGGATAGCCAACTTTATTTATAAAATGTTTTAGTAAAGTTCGATGAATATAATGGGTAATTATTTAGATCACCTTAATTATAGAAACAAGCTCTTTTATAATTGTACGATTTTTTGTAATTAATTACATTCATATGGTTATAAATGAACTAGTAATTAATTTTGAATTAATTGATTAGTTTAATAAACACATATATTCTAAAATAGTTAGTGGGAGAAGGTTAACATCTCAATGTGATCTATGGTCTCCATTATTAGTACAACACTATGAAATATGATTAGGGCATTGAGGTGGCTTCATTTCCGCCCCCTAAGGAAGGTTTTTGGTCATATTAATATCAAGGTTGGCTCCTTACGAAGCTAGGAAAGAGTGATGTACTTTAGGTTTGACTAACCCTAAGGCGGCACTCTCTAAGTTATGTCATAAATTTTGAAATAATGGGTTACAATTAAGTTTTTGTAGTGGATAATTGTTTCTTGACCAAAGAATAAGTAATTTTATTATTTTTAAGAGAAAATTTAAGTTATTTTGAGTATTAAATAAAAAAAGATAAGAGTGTGTTATAAGATGTCTGAAATTAACTTGACCAACCCTAAGGCTGTAGTAACCGAGGTTACCTTTCTCTTAGACTTGTTTATTTTTGTGACTATAGGTTGTCTTGATTTTATAGAATAGATTAAACTTGAGTTATGGTGATAGAATACGGTTTTTAAAAAAAAAAAATATTTAGTGGTTATGATTATTATAGTATAGTATAGTTTTATGATATTAGTAGCCTTGTTTGTGGAAAAAGGGGATGATTGCATAAGAATAAATTAACTATGGTATTATTAAAAAGTGTTATGGATCGAGAATTAGAGATTGTTATTGAAATCAGCAGCCTAGAGAATTAGAGATTGTTATTTTATGGTTAGTAAAGATATTTGTGGATTAGGTTGTTATTTAGATAATTAAATAGAGTTTCCGTAACTTTAGGGTACTATAGCTTCCGACCTATTTTTGACCTAGTTATATTATGATTTTGGAAAAATAGTATTTCTAGAAAGTTGTAGATAATTGAATTAGCTTTCTAACTATATAAAGATTATCTAAATCGAACTTTTACAGCTCCAGTTATATTAATTTTACTATAGGTGAGTCTAGAGTTACGAGATTTAGGAAGTTAGAGGTTGGGATATTTTTTCCTAGGTAGTTTGATGTAAGATTATTCCTCAATTATTTAATAAAAATGTTAATAAGATGATGTAGAGATTTTTTATATGGAAGTTTGGATTCTATTTTATTTAAATTTAAATTTGGATTATAGTTAGAATTGAATTATGATTTTTTTTTATAGCCTATAAATAGAGCTTATTCCTTCTCATTTTTTCATTCATTCTTGCTCCTCTTGATACCCTCATGCTCTCTCTGACTAAGGTTATCTTTCTTATTGTCAAAACCCTGCAAGCAAGAAGGATCTAGGGTTTTCTTCAAGATCAAGGTTGAGGTATAAGTTAAGTTTTGATTGTGCTTGATTTTTAGATTTATTAGTTTATATTTTAATAATGGTATTATGTTTATGAAATAGAGTTTTAAGAGGGATTAGCATATAAAGGACTCAAGTATAGTTTCTGTGCACCACACTCAAGGTAAGGAAAATTAGGTAATTTAGTTTATGACCTAGATTGTGATTTGTATGGCCCAAACATTTCAGGTACAAAAAGAAGATAAGTGTGTCTAGACCTCAGGTGTTCAGAAATGTATGATGGACCTAAGTGATGTTCGGTAGGCTTGGTTGCGAAAATTGTATGACGGACTTATGTCCAAGGCCTAATTGCCACCTCTGTATAAGCACTTATATTTTTCTTATATCAGTATTGTCATTATAACATATGACCTAGGATATATTTTGATCTTGTGTGATTAGTATAAATTAGCATTGTTATGATTTCTTGTATGAAGTGATGGTATGATTGTTATGACTATGTGATTATATGATTTGTTATTTATGATATGTTTATGACTAATGTTATGATTACAAGGTATAATTTATGATCTAGATCTATGTGTGATCTTTGATATGACGGTGAAATAGGATAGAATATGTGTAACGACCCCAAATTCGCTATTAAGGCTTAAGGGCCTGGAGTAGTGTGCCTGGAGGGCATAATGGGATTCCGTGTGTAATTTTTATGAATTTAATGCATGATTATGATTTAATGCACGTTATATGACTATTTGATTAATTGTGATGCATGACTATGTGAATTAGTATGCATGTAGACCTGATTGAGCATATTTGTAATTTGGCCATGTTGGGCATGACTATGTTGACACCTGTGATCTATGACTCGAGACGATCCTAGATTGAGCGGGTTAGCGGAAAGTCAAAGCGAGAACCTGTACCCGGCTTGGGTTAAGCCTGGGGAGTTTAATTGAGAATTTGGGAATATATTTGATGATTAATCAGGTATTGGGTAGCGAGCGTGAATTATTAGGAACACTTGAGGAATTAGTGGGAATTTGGGTAATATGACTAAAATGCCCCTTTATGGACATAAAGGTTAAGAATTTGTAAGGGAGGGCATTTTGGTCATTAGGCTTGTAAGAGATAAATTAAAGAAGGGCTTTATACTTAGTGGATGTAGTAGAGAAAAGTTATAGGCTGAAAAGAATGAAGAGAAAAGAAAAGAGAGGGAAAGCTGAAGGGTTTTGTCCAAGAACGGTTTGTGGCTCTCCCAACCTAATTCCTTCATTTTTCTTGGAGTTAAGATCCGTGGAGAGCTAGGGTAGGCTGAGCATCAAGGATCCTAAGCTAGGCTTGAGGATTGGCAAGGGGTTAGCAAGATCACATTTGAATTTGAGGTAAGTTCTTGGGGATTTTCTGTTTTAGGGCTTGACTGGTTTTGAGTTGTGTTTTGAGCTAAATGGATGGGGTTTTTGGGGAAAACAGGTCAAGGTTGTGAAGGTGCAAGCCAAGGAGGTCTAGGGTTCGATTCAAGGTCGAAATTCCACCCACGGTATGATTTCTAAGACCCTATCCTTGTTGTTTGAGTGATTTTCTGGTTTTTGGGTTCATTGTGTTAGATTTTGAGTTGTGGGTTGCTTGATCTTGGGATTGAGTTCATGGGGTGCTTGGGATGAGTGTGAGGTGTGGTTGTGTGTGTTTTTGGGTTTGGAAAAGGTTTGGGCAAGATTGGTGTTGAAATGGGAGAAGAAAATCGCAAAATGCGATTTTGGGTTTGGTCTGGCTGCAACTAGCGCTAGTCAGGGGGCGCTGTAGCGCTAGCCCCTGTTCTGGTGGGGTGGTTCTGCTTGTAGCGCTATAGAGCCCTCTTTTGAGCGTTGTAGCGCTGCACTGTTCACAGAGGGGATTTTTGGGCTTTTGTGAAGGGATTTTGACCTAGGGTTCGGGGCTTGATTCCGCCACTTTGTTTTGGGGATCTAGGACATCCTGGGGGCTCGGGATTAGTCCCGAGGCTAGGTTTTGGACTTAAGGATTGGTGATGATTTTGACTTGTGGATTTTGCTTAGGTAAGCACTAGGGCTCGGGTAAGATCGTGCTCAAGGAGTCAGGTTGATCAAGGCTACTGAATCTAAAGGAAAGAAAACCGTAACACCCGAGACTAGGGCATGGCCCCACTGTGTGATTGCAGGGCATGGCCCTAGATTGTATTAGTGCAAATGTTTAACCTTAAATGAATCATGATGTGTGTGAATGATTATTTCGAATGTACTATATGTGTGATTATAATGAAATGAACGGCAAGGGCCGAGTGCGGCGTAGGCCGGGTACGGCCGTGGGGCCGAAAGTAACACTCAGCACATGGGATGCTTATAGTCAGGGTGGGACCCAAGCGATACATGAGTTATCCTCGCGGTGAGAACCGAAACCCCAGGCTTTGGTAAGGCCTCTGGGGCGGCATGGCCGTAATTGTTTATTATGATGGCTTTCCTATTTATCAGTGAATTACGCCAGCTATATGATTTGCATATGTTATGTACTATTTGGGTTTTCTTGCTGGGCTTCGGCTCACGGGTGCTCCGTGTGGCAGGTAAAAGCAAGGAGTCAGTCAACCAGCCATGAGTATGGAGAGCGTGGGGGCGGCGCGTACATGTTCGGCCTGCCCGACTGCTTTGGTTGGGGGCATTTTGTAAATGGCTGTATTAATCCATTATTTCGATAGCTAACCTGGTGTAAATCTATTTTTGAGTTGTAAATATTTTGTAAACCTTATTTTGGGATCCCAGATGTTTTATACTTAACGTTTTCAATGAAGTTAAACATTTTAAAAGAGTACAGCCTTAAATTTTGATTTATCCACACTTTTGGTTTTAGAAACCACTTAGAGTCAGTCAAAAGCACGATTTCTATTTTAAACTCACTTAGTAACGGCTCTAAGGTAGTAGGGCATTACAATATGACTTTAAATTCTACTATGATTCTAGTATTGCATGTGTATTTGTTTGTTATAAGATTATAATTGATTTATGTATGACTTGTTTTGCATTTTCCTTACTGGGCTTAGAAGCTCATTCCTTTCTTTTCTTTATTTTTTTTCTTCAGATTAAGGTAACCCTAGATGACCGGTGGCGAGCGGATTTCCAATAGCGAGACCGGTGTGAAAATGTGGGGGTCGTATAGCCACGTGTTATTTTCTTGGGAACTTATGAACTTTATGATTAAATGTTGCTTGGTTTTATTTTTATTTTATTGTAAAGACTATTATTTTTTTTTTCATTTTTTCTTAAACCTGTGTTATGTTTATTTTAAATTATCAATAAAGAAAGCAACACTTTTTACGATTTATTACGTTTATTTTTCGACAACTTTATTTCTACAATTATAGTCAAAATTTAGGTTGTTACAAGTGGTATCAGAGCCATGGTCATACTGGTCTAGAACGTTCTCACATATTCATACAATTCAGAAAAAAGAAAAAAAAAAGGTCGTCTCATTACCAAGTAATTGTTTGTAGTTTATTTTGATTTCAGAATTTATTTTTTCTTTTAGAATCTTGAACAATGAATCATAATGTGATTAGAACCACATCTGATATAGAAGATTAGATCTTTAGTTTAGTAGATATTATTTTTAATTAGAAGTTTTAGTATAACTTCCTTTAGTTTTTTATGGATATTTATTTGTTTTAAACAAAGTTTTTATTTATTTATTTATTTTGTTATTAATTTCGAAATTTTGTATTGTGTTTTTTTATATTGTAGATTTTTATGGATTTTGGTAATATTAAAATAGTTTATAACTTTATTTTGGGCTCAATTAAAAATGCAAGATTTAAATTCCACTTGTTGACCGCGTTTTTGGCCAACGACGTGTGAACGTCAAAAACGATAAAACCTTCAAGAGAAAATAAACGACACAGACGATTTTATAGTGGTTCAGCCCCAATCTATTGGTAATAGCCTAATCCACTTAGAGTTGTGATTATAGACCTGCACTCAAGATCAGATGAACCTGAGTCAACTGAGTTTCTGTAGTGCAGATTACAAGAATACAAGAATTCTCTCAAATACAAGTACTCTCTCTCTCTAGAAAATTCAGATCAAAAGTTCAAAATTCTAAAAGTCCCCTTTATGATGCCATAAGTCATGCATTTATAGGCTCAGGATCGTACAGATGATATCCCCCATAATCAGGATATTTTATTATTCTCATTATATTTAAATTACATTAATATTCAAAATGTAACAATACACTATATTCGTGGGATAAATTGAGAGATTCCCGTGTATGCCGTTTCTGGGAATCTTGACGTAGTCCTGCTCCATCCAGTCGATCCATATCTCATTCAAGGTGGCCGACCACACCTTCACCGGGCAGTCATGCACTTGACTGGGCAGACATGCACTTGACTGGGAAGACATGCACTTGACTGGTTGGACATGGTCATGACCGATCGGCCAAGGTCATGCTTGGTCGGACAAGGTCATTCCTGGGCAGATACACACGTGACTGGTCGGACAAGGTCATCCCTGGTCGGCAACGACACTTCTCATGCCAGTCAAAATTCTTCATTGGTCTACCGGGTCACTCCTAAGCCAAGTCACCCAACCATTCCTTGCCATTTGTCATTTCTATTGCCACATCATCATTTTCAAATTTTGGGGATAACATTTGCCCCCCAAGTTTATTATATGATGTCTCACATAATAAACTTTTTTCTCCACAGTTGACGGCACTATATAAAAAAAACTGTTCACCTTCCCGCCATGCAGCAGACCACAACTCCACAGACCACGATCACTCCAATTAACTGCTCATAATCGTGGGGAGAAAAAATATCCCAAGAATTCCAAGGGTCCAAAAATAAGTGGTAATTCCCACATTTTTCCTTTAAATAGGACTCTACACTTACAAATTTCCACACACACACAAGAGAGCTAAAAAATAAAAAACCCTCTCATCTTCTTCTTCCTCTTCGGCCGAAACCCTCTTGAGTTTTCCTTCTCTTGGCCGAAACTTCGAGGGACCTCAAGGTGAAGCTCTTCATTTCTTCAAGCATTCTCCAAGAAAATCAAGGGCTCCTCAAAGTTGGGTAAGTCTTATCTTCCATGCCCTCATATTCTTGTTATTATTTTAAAAAAAAAAAAAAACTCCATGAAAATGTATGAGATGGCCGAAACCCCATAGGGGATTTTTCCTTGAATTTGTCTTTGAATCTTAGAGATATAAGGTGTGTGGTGGCTGTTTTAATGTTTTTTGGACTATGGATAACCCAATATTATCTTCAATTTCATAGGAATTTAAAGAAAAATAGGTCATTTTAACCTAAATCATGAATATGGGTTTTTGGGTTTTTGATGGTATATTTGGTCCCAAGAACATTGGAAAACCTTTCAATTTCCCCATTTTGATCTTGTGATTGTGTGTTTTGGGTGAAAAAATGTGTTTGTGCTAGGGATTTTAGGGCTTTGTTTTTTTCGGCTTAGGGTTTGGGTTGTGGTAAGGGACATGGTCGATTGGCCATTGCTCATGCACTTTGAAAAGGCTAGTCCGATCGGACTATAATCTTGGGCTCGAACTCTTGCCTCACCACTCGGACCTAGGATGCATCCGATCGGATGCTGCTGTGGCTTGGGCACTAATAGGTGACACACCCGATCGGATGGCACGCACATGGCTCCTTGGACAGTAGACGCTCAGCCACTCGGACCAAGCGCAGCTCCTCGGACTAGCACAACTGCTCGGATGCACCACTGGTCCCTCGGACGCCAGGCTTCTCGGACACCAGGTGTTAGGTCGGACACCCACGCAGGCACGCCAGGGACGTTGGGCTCTTCAGTCACAAGGTGCGCATCTCCTCGGACAGTAGTGTCCGCTCGAACACCACACCACTCCTCGGACGGCTCTACGTGCACAGTTCCTTCAGGCTCCTAGGCACGCACACACGAACACAGGCGTTGGGCTCCTCGGACAGCCCCTTAGGCACGCACACCCAATCGGACATAGGCACACACAGCACCAAATTTTTTTGCCTATTACCAAAATTTTTCACGCATGCTCATTCTAGGGACCTTAGGCACTTTAGGCACAAAATTTATTTTTTCTCCATGCATGCTAAATTTTCACTACTTAGATAAATTTTTCTAAGTAGAAAAATAAATTTTGTTCTTTTTGAATTTTATCTGTATGGTTACTCACCTCCCCATTTTTTTTTTGTAGATGAATCGCTTTGACTATAGGGGAGGTGACAACCACACGAACTCCGATACGTCTATCCCGCAGTCGATCGAGACCCCTCAAAGAAGCGACTCCTCATCAAAGTCTCCCACCAGTCGCACTCTTGAGGATCGCCTCCGTCGCTTTAAGTAGATCCTTCCTCGTTCAGCTTTGTACTTTCTCCACGAAGAGTAGTTTCTTCATCAAGCTGAACAGTCGACAATGAGGGTGAAGAAATCCAATAGACTCCCACAGGACCAGGATCCTCAAGTTGCCCGCAGAGCAGTGCAAAAAGTGGTGGAACGCAATGAGGTCCACATTGCAGCTTCTTCGAGACCACCCCGCCAGGTGCCAAAATCAAGTAAGGCTAGGAGACAAACCACCCAGAATTTCTCTAACGAGGTCCAGCACTTGGCCGTCCAAAAACCAAGGAAGGAAGGAGAAGAAACACCTTCCTGGTTTACTGCCAAGCTTGCAAAACTCAACCCCGGGATGTTCGACAAACACATCCAAGCCTTGGGTTTGAGTGGGGTGAATGTGATATGTCCGCGCCCTCACCAGAGAGCCAACAGGCCCGGCGGACCATACTGTGCCTGGTCCAGGCACCATATCTTCGCAGGAGCGACCATCCCGCTACACCCTTTCTTCCGGTCAGTAGCGGATTACTTCAACGTCTCTCCCTTGCAGATCGCTCCGAATGGGATTCAGGCGTTGTCTGCGTTGTACATTCTATACTCTCTGCAAGGCTGGGACGAGCCCACTCCTCACGAGATACATTACTTGTTCAACTTCAGGACTAACCCAAGCCATAAGAACACAGGTTTTTTCCACCTCTTTCACAGGCAAAAGGGGGTTAAATACCTTTGTGGCATCACTCACAAGTCGAACCCTGGGAAATACTATACAGAGTATTTTCTCACATCAGACATCACAGCCAACAACTTGGCTTTTACACATGCGGGTCCATTCGAGCAACCCTTGCCCACTCAAGAGATGTTCAAGCGAGCAAAGGAGTTGGCTAACATGTGTATTGAGGAGAAGGACGTGAAAAATTTGGTTACTGTGGACAACGTTCAGATGGTGGGCCTACTACCATGTAACCAAAACATCACAATGGAGAGTACCACTTAGGATAATAACACGACTGATCAGTCCAATGCCGGCACTAAGGTGGTGACTGACCAGTTTTCTCCTGGACCATCTCCTCACTCCCGAAGACCAGGAGATCTCGTCATTAGGGAGCCTCAGCCAGAGTATCAGCGCAGATCTGCTATTCCCGCCCAGTCTGGGAAGGGAAAGGCCATCCAGCTTGAGAGGGACCTGAGCTCATCATCTGACGACGAGGACGACTTCCTCGATCAGATCCTCAACTCAGGTCTAATAGTCATACAATATGTTTGATAACTTGGTGATATGAGATTAATAGAACTGCAGTAGTAATATACTTATCCACATATTGGTTTTTTTTCTAACGAATCTTGTGTTTTCCTCTTTTGCAGATCCAGAGATGTTCAGGCACTACAACGCTCCTCCTGCCCCGAAGAGGAAATCTGGAGAAGGAAGTGGCTCCACTCCCCCGAGCAAGGTCCTGAGGACAATGCCGCCCAGCCAAGGGAGACAACTCGAGGGGTTAGTTACAATCCTGCAGTTAACCCCTTCCTCGCTTCCTCCTTCAGCAAGCCTAACCCCCACTCGTCCGACCGGCCTGAGCGAGGCACTACGTACTGCTAGTACCATTGGGAGGGGGGCAGTTGATCAGACTCTTGACGACGCTTCAATGATTTAAGGCTTTGAATCCTTCCCTTGACTCAGTGTTGATGTCGTCTTACAGAGAGGGATTGCTCAGTTGGCGAATGTAAGTACTCTACCACAAGATAGTTTGTTACTTATGTTCATACTTTGTAGTAACCTCTTGTTTTTCATGCAGATGCTCATGACCATCTGTCATGCTCAGAACCGAGCAGTAGACTATAAGGAGTTGATCAAGGTCTTAAATGATCAACTCATGGAGGCTCAAGCTAAAGTGGATGCTCTTCAATCCAAGTTGGAGCGGTCAGAGAAGACTGTGGCTGAGCAAGAGGAGTCTCTTAAGAGGTTGGCTGATGCGAATGCAAACTAACCCATGCCAACAAGTCACTGACTGATCAGCTAGACAGAATAACTTGTGAGAATGAGGGGTTAGCTTGCGAGAACGAGGGACTAATTCGTGAGAATGAGGAGCTAAAGCAGGAGAAGGAAGCTGATCTGTCTCGCTACGAGGAGATCTGCTTCAACTGTTTTTATTAGGTGTGGAAGCTAAACAAGCCTCTCAACCTTGACTTTCTCACCGAGGAGATTAAGGCAGAGGAGCTCGCCAAATGTGAGGCCAGGGCTGCTGAGGAAGCTGTTAATCCTGCCGGTGCCACATCTACTTCTCCCACGCTGTCATTTCGACCGGAAGGAGCAGCTGAAGCCGAAGAAGGGGTTGACCAGCCTGCCAGAGCCGACCAGTGACCCCTCATCCCACCAGATCAGACAAGTTGTTATCCTACCAGCCCTCTATCATACTTTGTTTTGTGTTTTGTTATATACTTTTGCTCGTATGATCGAGCTGTTTGGCATTTGCACTTTACTTTAATTTTCTAACTTGAAACATTAAGTCTTTTTATACTTAAAACCTTACAAGTTTATTGTGAATAGCAAAGTCACCTGATATATGCCTTATGTTTTCGCATGAGTACTTAGTTTTCTAACTTAGAAATTCTAGGCATTTCATAAGTCCATACTAAGTATACTTTCTCACGCTCTTATTGCTCTAACATTTTATGAGCATAACGTTTATTGTCACACGAATATCTGCTTCTAACTTAAAATTTTAAAAAATTCGAAGTTACTTAAGCTTTGTCAAACAAGTTAGCTTAATGGCCTTTTTGGACTTCAAAAATTTACAAGTCAGCCTAAAAACAAATATCTTTGCTCGTGCACTTATTGCCTGTGTTGAAGTGCACGCCAGTATACCCTATGTGCCCCCCCAAGTGATTGAGGGTTGAAAAATCCTTGATCACTTGCTACTTGACCGAATTTGTTCGAACAGTTACTACTCGTGAAACACATAGAATATGCAAACATATTTCAGCAGTTAACCACTGCCAAAACATGCAACTATTTAAACATTGGTCATTCATTTGATGGATACCGACCAGTTGAACACTGCCCGGTATATATGTATATTTATTTTTAGAAGACCTTTTTTGTTTTAAGTTGTAATGATAGTTGAACACTGCCAAAGCAAGAATAATCAACACATATGCAAAATTTGTAGCAAGATTCGACCACGCTGCACGTGATCTCTTTTATTACTCGTAAAAAATAAATGACAAAACGTGTCTAATAACGAGTCTGAAACAAAATAACATTGTTCAAAATAACATGACTGGTTATCAAATAGCCAGTTCACAAACAGACTTAAATAACAAGTTAAGCACTTGATATAACGCTACTACTCTGTAAGCAGTATTCATTGATAATATTTCCTCAAGTGCTCACCCTTCCAATTGTTCCTGATCAGTTCTCCATTTAACCGAGCAAGCTTGTAAGTGCCGGGTGGCAAGACTTGCTCAATTTGATACGGTCCCTCCCAGTTTGGTCCTAATACTCCAGCCACCGGGTCTCTGATGAACACCTTTTTGAGGACCAAATCTCTGACCTGGAACTTTCGATCTCGGACTTTGGAATTGAAATAGCTCGTCACTTTTTGGTGATGAGCAGCAACTCTCAAGTTTGCCTTTTCCCATCTCTCCTCGAGGGAATCCAAAGATTCTGCTAGCAATTGATGATTCTCCTCCTGGTTGTACATTGTCCTTCGATGAGATGGCGGGTCTACTTCCACAGGTAACATGGCTTCATACCCATATGCCAAGGAAAATAGGGTATGACCAGTTGTTGTCTGGGCAGTAGTCCTGTATGACCAAAGGACTTCTGGCAATTCTTCTGCCCAAGCACCCTTAGCTCGTTCTAGATGTTTTTTCAGGGTGTCCTTCAAAGTTTTGTTTACCGATTCAACTTGCCCATTGTCTTGTGGATGGGCCACTGAGGAGAAACTTTTTGTGATGCCATGTCGAGTGCAGAAATCGGTAAATATGTCACTGTAGAATTGGGTGTCGTTGTCAGACACTATCTTCTTGGGCAGACCATAGCGACATATTATATTCTTAACCACAAAGTCCAACACTTTTTTTGAGGTGATCGTGGCTAGTGGTTCGGCGTCAGTCCACTTAGTGAAATAATCCACTGCAACCACTGCAAACTGCACTCCTCCTTTCCCTTTGGGCAATTTCCCAATCAGATCAATGCCCCACACTGCAAAAGGCCATGGGCTCTGCATTTGCTTCAAGACATTCGTAGGCGCCCTGGGCACTTTAGAAAATCTCTGGCACTTATCACACTTCTTTACATACTCCATAGAATCCTCGTTCATTGTAGGCCAAAAAAATCATTGCCGCAAAATCTTTTTAGATAGACTCTGCCCCCCAGCACGATCTCCACAGAACCCCTTGTGCACTTCAGCTAATAAAGTTTTTGACTGGTCGGGTGTTATGCACCTGAGTAGAGGCAAAGAGTGCCCTCTTCTATACATCACCCCCCCATCCATCATAATGTACCTAGCAGCTTGCCTCATAACCTTCTTTGTTTCATTACGATCGTCTGGGAGGGTTCCTTGGTCAAGGTAAGCAATGATGGGTGTCATCCAAGTGTCAGCTATTGTGATAGGCATGGCTTCTTGTTCATTAATTCTCGGCTCCGCCAAGTATTCCATCGGTACTATGTTCAGAGTTTCGGCATCTTTTGCACTAGCTAGCTTTGCTAGAGCATCTGCATTAGAGTTCTACTCCCGTGGTACCAACTTGATGGTGTACTCCTCGAATTGTGCTAGTAGATCCTTGGTCTTATTTAAGTATGCCGCCATGTGTAGGACCCTTGCCTGATATTTCCCCAAGACTTGGTAGACCACCAATTGGGAATCGCTGTTCACTTCCACTGACCAGACATGCACATCTCTAGCCAGGCGCAAGCCTGCTAGGAGGGCTTCATACTCTGCCTCATTATTAGAAGCATTGAATCCGAACCTTAGTGCACAATGAATTCGGTGCTTCTCTGCCGTGACCAATATAATCCCAGCTCCTGAATGATGCTCATTCGACGACCCATCAACAAAAAGTTTCCAAGTAGGAAGTTCCTCTTTCTGCTCAGTGACACGCTCTTGCTGGTCGGGAACATCAGCGATCTCGGTGCATTCAGCAATGAAATCTGCCAAAGCCTGACCCTTAATAGCGGATCTTGGTTGGTACATGATTTCGAATTGGCCCAACTCAACTGCCCATTTAAGTAGCCGACCAGATGACTCTGCCTTCTGCAAGACTTGACGTAGGGGCTGGTCGGTAAGGACTTTAATGGGGTGTGCCTGGAAGTATGGCCGCAATTTTCGTGATGCAAGTACCAAGCAATAAGCCAACTTCTCGATCATGGGATACCAGGATTCTGCTCCTATCAGTCGCTTGCTAACATAGTACACCAGGTGCTACACTCTATCCTCTTCTCGTACTAAGGCAGCACTAACATCGTGCTCCGTGACTGCTAGGTACAAAAAGAGATCTTCTCCATCAACTGGCTTTGAAAGAACAGGAGATTGGGCCAAATGTTCCTTTATGGCCCGGAAAGCTTGCTCACATTCTACCGTCCACTCAAATTTCTTGCTCCCTCTAAGCAGGTTAAAAACGGGACACATTTGTCCATTGATTTGGAGATGAACCTGCTTAGAGCTGCAATCCGCCCAGTCAAGCTTTGCACATCCTTAATTCTGGCCAGAGACTTCATTTCTGCAAGAGCCTTTATCTTTTATGGGTTTGCCTCTATTCCTCGTGAGTTCACAATAAACCCAAGAAATTTTCCAGAACCCACTCTAAATGAGCATTTGAGGGGGTTTAACTTCATGATGTACTTTCTCAGTATTGCAAATCACTCCTCCAAGTCTCGCACATGCCCTTCAGCTTCCTTTGATTTCACCAACATATCATCTACGTACACCTCCATGATCTTGCCGATTAAGTCACGGAACATACGATTTACCAAATGCTGGTAGGTAGCTCCTGCATTCTTCAAACCAAAGGGCATGACCCTGTAGCAGTATAGCCCTATGTCTATTCAGAAGCTGGTATGTTCTTCATCAGGAGGATGCATGCTGATCTGGTTATACCCTGAATACGCGTCCATGAAGGACAATGTTTCATGACTAGAGGCTGCATCCACCAGCTGGTCTATTCTCGGCAAAGGAAAGCAGTCCTTTGGGCACGCCTTGTTCAGGTCAGTAAAGTCTACACAAGTCCTCCATTTTCCATTGGGTTTAGGCACTAACACTGGGTTTGAAACCCAGGTAGGGTAATACGCTTCCCTTATAAACCCATTCTCCTTTAGCCGCTCTACCTCCTCCTTAAGAGCCTTTGCTCGATCCTTTTCAAGCAATCTCCTCTTCTGCTGCACCACTGGATAGCTTTCATCCACGTTGAGCACGTGGCTGATCACAGTTGGTGAGATACCCACCATATCCTTGTGAGACCAGGCGAAGACATCTTGATTCCTTCGCAAAAATTCTATCAGTTGTGCTCTCACTTCTGTCTTCAACTTTTTTCCAACCTTGACTCCTTTGATCGGATCATTCTCATCTATTGGGACCTCCTCTAACTCCTCAGATGGTCCCACATCACTTTCATAATCCCCAAAGCGAGGATCAAATTCCCTTCCCTCGCTTTGGGCAACATCCTATTTGGTGACTTCATCACCGGATGGGGCTTTTTGTTCTTTCAAACCAAGAGTGCTTTCTTGGCCAAACTCCTCTAACATCTCTTCCCGATCGGTTACAACTGCAAAACTTAGGTCGACATCCATCTCGTCTACCTCCTCTTTCTCAGCACACACAATCATGTTTGTCTCCTTGGCTCCCTTCCTCGCTTTAGCTACCGAGGCATTATAGCACTCCCTAGCCTCTCTCTGGTCTCCTCGGACGCAGCCTATGCCTGCACTGGTCGGGAACTTCATGGAAATGTGCCAGATTAAAACTGCCCCATGTAAGTTTATGAGCAGTGGTCAACCAATAACCACATTGTAGGCAGACGGCCAGTCGACAATCAAAAACTCGGTCATCACTGTCTCATGTTTGGGAGCCTCCCCCGTCGTGACTGGCAACTTAATCGTTCCAGCTGGTGACAATCCTTCTCCAGTGAACCCATAAATGACTTGAGAGAACGGCTTCAAGTCATTGATAGATAGCTTCATCCTCACAAAGGATGACTTATAAATAATGTTCACAGAACTCCCTGTGTCGACCAGACATCTCTTCACCTTCATATTCGCAATTTGGACTGTCACAACAAGAGGGTCATTGTGAGGATATCTCACGTGTTGAGCATCATCTTCAGTGAAAGTGAGGGACTCACTTTCGTATCGTGGGTTCTTCGGTGGTCGCTCCTCCACTGCCATAACTTCGGAGGTTGATGCTGCATCCAACTCATGACGAAGGGTACGAGCATACCTCTCCCTTGCCTTATTGCTATCTCTAGCAAGATGTGGACCTCCACATATGGTGTCTAGTGTGAAGTCCACAGGCTCAAGTTGCAAAGGTGGGGATCGTTGTCGCTTGAACCCAGGATTGTTGTTACTTCCCTCTCCCTGGGTCTTCTCTGCTCGATAATTCTTCAGTTTACCCGACCGAAGGAGAAACTCTATCTCATCCTTGAGATGATTGCACTAATTCGTGTCGTGACCATAGTCTCCATGGAAGCGACAGAACTTGTTCATATCTCTCTTACTCATCTCCTTCTTGATAGGTGGGGGTTTCCGGTAAGGGACCTCTTGATGACTTACCAAATAGATTTCCGCTCGGCTCGCTGAAAGAGTGGTGTAATTGGTGAACCAGGGTTCATACTTAGTTGGCTTGTCATTTGATCTTGACATAGCCTTCTTCTCATTGTCGCGGTCAGACCCGTTATTCCCACGTTTCTTACCACCATTTTGATCATTTCCACCATTCTTGGGAGGATCAGTCGATCCGCTCGGATTGTTCAGGCCCTTCTCTCCCTTCTCAATCGCATCATCCAACTTCATGTATTTGTCCGCCCGGTCCAAAAATTGTTGTATTGTTGAAATTGGATTGCGATGAATGCAGTCCCACAAAGGACTTCGATAGATATTTCCAGAAGAAATTGCCACCATCTTCCCCTCATCTCCAACTGCAGTAGCTCGGTTAGCTTCTCTCATGAACCTTTGTATGTAGTTCCTGAGAGACTCATCCTTTCCTTGCTTAATATCTACCAAGTGATTGGCATAAACAGGAGGGGTCCGAGCAGCACTAAACTGCCTGCAAAAATCCTTTCTAAAACTTTCCCAAGAAGTGATGGAGTTAGGCTTAAACTTCCAATACCACTCCTGGGCAGTGTCGGACAATGTGGTGGGGAAGACTCTGCACCGATAGTCATCACTCACCCCGAGCAGCTCCATCTGATCTTCAAATTTCCCCACGTGCCTTATCGGGTCTGCCTTTTCTGTATAAACTGGCAGTACCGGTGCTTTGTATTTCGCTGGTGGTTGGGCTGCTCTAATTCGAGCACAGAAAGGGCTGCCACTCCTGTGGTCTACTGGATCAATTGCAGATGGTCGTTTTGACAGACTCTGAACTGCTGCTGTCAGAGCATCAAGCTGGGCTTGGATGCCTGGGGCCACTGCTTGGGACTCATTTTCGGGACCTCCTAGTTGGGCGCTCCTATCTGGCAGACCATCATCGAGTATTTCTACTTGACTGGTAGGTCAGATTGGCTCTTGCCCTTCAACTGGGACGGTCCTTCTTCTATCAGCAATGACGTTCCTTAGATCCTTCTGAGTGGTGTGCTTTCCAACTCGATCGAATGCTGTAATCCGAGTTTTCTCAGAAGGTTTGCTAGGTGGAACATGCTCCTAGCCACTGCGCTGGTTGGGATGCAGTGGTGGCCTTCCTATCTGAGCTGGGCGATCTTTTCCTCCTCGATGGTTGTCATTATTCTTCTCCTTCGATTGGTCAGTGTGATGACTATCAGCTTCATCACGCCCATGCCCATCTTTGAAGTGGGAAGTTTCTTTACCTTGAGGAGCTCTATTGTGCTCCTGCGCAGGAGGTGTTTTCTTGCTACCTGATTTATGACTTCCTAACCTAGAAGTCTCTGATCGGTGGCTCCTTGAGGGGGTTCTGGAGTTCCCCCTTTGAGTTGAGGCAGTGTCCGATCGGACTCCATCTTCCTCACGACCAGGTGGGTTACTACCACCCCTGCTTGGTCCGCAAGAGTGGGGTCTATCAGTGTTCTTAGGACCAGCTTCTGTGGTCCTTGCTCCTGGGGTGGCTGCCACTCCAAGTGCAGCTTGGGCATTGGCCCGGGTCAGCTGCGTAGCTGCCTCTAGAGCGAGTTCAACCTCGCGATGTCGCCTATCGGCCTCCTCTTGCTGTCGCCGGATCTCCTCACTCCTGGCCTCCATTTTTCGTCTTTGCTACTCGAATGCGGCATTCTGCCTAGCCATTTCTTCAGTGAACGCCTCCTGTCTGGCATTGAATTGTGCCATTTCCTCTTGGATGGCGCTCATGGCTTCATGGAGCTCTTCAACCTCTGGGGTTACGTCCTCGAGCACGACTCTAGGCTCAGTTTCACGATCTTGAAGGCTATGACCTTCTGATCTAGCAGGCTCTTTAGAGGAGCCCGTCTTCTTGGAGGCCGCATTGGTGTTCTTAGGCACCATAATACTTCAGGGACCGTCTATCTTTCTCTTTAGGCTCTCAACGAAAGCACCAAAATGTTGACTGCATTTTTGGCCAACGACGTGTGAACGTCAAAAACGATAAAACCTTCAAGAGAAAATAAACGACACAGACGATTTTATAGTGGTTCAGCCCCAATGTGTTGGTAATAGCCTAATCCACTTAGAGTTGTGATTATAGACCTGCACTCAAGATCAGATGAACATGAGTCAACTGAGTTTCTTTAGTGCAGATTACAAGAATACAAGAATTCTCTTAAATACAAGTACTCTCTCTCTCTAGAAAATTCAGATCAAAAGTTCAAAATTCCGAAAGTCCCCTTTATGATGCCATAAGCCTTGTATTTATAGGCTCAGGATCGTACAGATGATATCCCCCATAATCGGGATATTTTATTATTCTTATTATATTTAAATTACATTAATATTCAAAATGTAACAATACACTATATTCGTGTGATGAATTGAGAGATTCCCGTGTATGCCAAGATCGATTCTTGTTGAAGCCGTTTCTGGGAATCTTGACGTAGTCCTGCTCCATCCAGTTGATCCATATCTCATTCAAGCTGGCCGACCACACCTTCACCGGGCAGTCATGCACTTGACTGGGCAGACATGCACTTGACTGATCGGACATGGTCATCACCGATCGGCCAAGGTCATGCCTGGTCGGACAAGGTCATGCATGGGGCAGATACACACGTGAATGGTCGGACAAGGTCATCCCTGGTCGACAACGACACTTCTCTGGCCAGCCAAAATTCTTCATCGGCCTACCGGGTCACTCCTAAGCCAGGTCACGCAACCATTCCTTGCCATTTGTCATTTCTATTGCCACGTCATCATTTTCAAATTTTGGGGATAACATCTGTCTTATTGGTTAGCCCACTTGTGAAGGCCCATTTGCTTTGCATTATTAGATTAGGCCTAATTAATCAATAACAGTTAATAAGGCAAGGGTTGAAATTCCTGTCTTTTGGGTCCAAGTGGAGGTTAGGGGACCATTAGTAGTGCGTACGACATATTGAACCCATCCCTCTTCCATGAAAAATTCAATTGTTAAGGCCCATTTACCCAAGTTGGACTTAATTGTACTAGGATTAGAGTATATAGATAGATGGACCCTAATAACTCAACATAATTAGTTAGAATAAGTGTTTGATCCTTAATTTTCGATTTTCGTGTTTGCTCTTTTGACCTTTTTCTTTGTATAGAAATCGATGGATCCCGAGCCAAGACGTTCTGCACAAATTAATTGAAGAGGCAGAGGTCTTGGTAGGGGTAGAGGACGCTGAAGAGGTAGAGGCTGCAGAAGTAGAAGAGGAGCTGCTGCCCCTAGTCAGGAAGAAATTCCCGACACACAGGAAGCCCAAGAAATGCAAGAAAGTCCTTCCAAGGGTAGAAGACACCACAGGTGCAGCCGCTAGAGCAAATCTGGAAAGGGAGAATGCCCGACTAAGGTCAGAACTGCAAAGGAGAGAGGAAGAACTGCAATGGCAGCTGTAACTCCACCAAAATCGTCAACCAGAAGCACAATAAATGGTACCCTTGTCACAATTCTTACAAATGGCTAAACCTCACTTTGAGGTTGTTTATGTGCGCTTCAGAAAGCAACAGCCACCAAACATTGTTGGCGGGTCTAATCTGGTGGAAGCAGAAGAATGGTTGTGGTCTGTTCAATCATACTCGAGCATATGAGACTGAACAATGAAGACAAGGTTTTGTGTGCCTCTAGCTTCCTCAAGAGAGATGCCCGCATCTTGTGGGATGTAGTGGCGCAGACAAAAAATGTGACCACTATGACATGGGATGATTTTGTGCAAGTCTTTCATAAGAAGTATTACTGTCCTGCTATCTTGGCCACAAGGGTGGACGAGCTCATTACCCTCACCCAGGGCAATTCATTTGTCATTGAATACGCCATAAAATTTGACCGTTTGGCTAAGTTTGCACCAGACACTGCGCCGACAGAAACATTGCAGATTTAGCAATACGTGAAGGGGCTAAAACCTATGATTGCTAGAGATGTAAAGCTGGTTAGAGGGGTAACCACATATGCTGAAACTTTGGAAATAGCATTAGAAGCAGAACTGTCAGAGGAGACTATCTAGAAGGCAAATGTTGCCAGAAGAGATCCAAAGAAAGGGAACGCCGGGCAACAGGACCATAAGAGGAAGCACCCTGGTAGTCAAACTCAGGAGGTAGACAAAAAGGGTAAATCAGTGGCATCTAGCGATGGTACCAAAAAGCCTTATGTTGAATACCCACAATGCCCAACTTGTAAGCGAAAGCATCCAGGAAAATGCCGGTTCTTGAAGAAAGGATTCTTTAATTGTGGTCAAGAAGGGCATATGAAGAAAGATTGTCCAAAGGCAAAGGAGCAGAAAAAGGACAATGAATTAGTTCCTGGACGAGTTTTTGCTCTCACCCAAGGAGAAGCAGAGAGTAGTAACATGGTTGTAAAAGGTTATCTTATTATTTATGGTAAATTATGTAATGTACTATTTTATTATGGAGCTGCGCATTCTTTTATTTCTCATAGAATGATAGACGAACTAGAAAATCCTTACGAATACCTTAGTAGTCAGTTCCTTACGGAATTACCCTCGGGAGAGGTGGTACTATCTAATAGAAGGTTATGCGGCGCGACAGTCAAAATTGAAGGAAAAGAACTACCGGTGGATCTAATTGAGCTGAACATTAATGATTACGATATAATATTGGGTATTGTTTACCGAGTTTTTCGGAAACGAATACGAACGGAATAATTAAAAAGACAAGAGCTATAGAAATGCAGAAATGTAAATAAACAAACAGTGTTTTTACGTGGTTCAGGCGTTAACGAGCCCTAGTCCACGAGTCGATGTTATTATACTTGTAGAGAATAACAGTCAAACAGCTGGTGTATAAGGAACTCACAACCTCACAGTGTTTCTCTCGAGTTCTCTTGGGGAAGATGAAGCTAGAGAGATTTTAGTAGAGTTCTTGCTATGTGATTTGTTGGCTGTCCCCCCTATTGTAAAATGAGGGGGTCTTTATAGCTAGGGTTTTGGATTAGGGTTTTTCTCTACCAGCCATAAATAGGGGATACAATTTACTTTAGTCACCTGGCTACCAGGCTCTATGTGGGTATATTTACGTGAAAGTATGGGGAATGCACAAAGGCAACCGTCTTTTCCAAGTTGTCAGCGGAACAGTAGGCGAAATAGTACTTTTAGGCGTGCTGGGATGTGTGCGGCTTTGACCTGTCGGGCGTGTCAGGCGGGATTCTGTGTCAGGCGGATATCATTCCAACTATGCCTCCTCCATGACTCGACCTCCTGGTCTTGTTCCGTGCGAGGCACGGAACTGTTTCCGCGAAGACCACTTGAAGAGCTTCTCCTGGAAGGAGCTTCCCCGAAGGATATCCCTTCGGGAGTCCGGGAGAGTTGACGAGCTTCCGTGTCGCGTTTGCTTGAAAGAGTAATCCGGACACTAAACGGGAGAGGCGAAGCCTTTCTGTCCATCCGCGAGCTCTGGTCACCAACCGTGAAAGACATTGATTAATTCTGCTTCCCCGAGGATATCCATCTAAACGCTATCCGGAAATCTGGATAACAGGTATGGATTGGCTATTGACACACGGAGTGACAATAGACTATAAAGGCAAAAAGATCATTTTCAAAATAGATGAAGGAATGCAATTCATTTTTAAAATAGATGTATCCATGACAAAAATTCTTATAATCTCAGTGCTTAAGGCGCAAAAACTCATGAGCAATGGTTGCCAAGCATAGCTAGCCAGCATGGTAGACAAGTCTCGGGAGACGCAGTTAAATCCGGGGAATGTCCATATCGTTTGTGAATTTTCCAAAGTATTTCCCATGGATTTACCGGGATTGCCTCCGAGCTGAGAGATCGAATTTGTAATAGAACTATCACCGAAGACAGCACCGATCTCAAATGCTCCCTATCACATGCTGCCCTCAGAATTAAAGGAACTAAAGTTACAGCTTCAGGAGCGGTTGGACAAAGGATTCATAAGACCCAGCTATTCACCTTGGGGTGTGCCAGTACTTTTTGTCAAGAAGAAAGATAGGAGCATGCGTATGTGTATTGATTATTAGGAGCTTAACAAGGTAACGATAAAGAACAAGTACCCGTTACCTCGTATAGACGGTCTTTTCGATAGGAGCTACGGTGTTGTAGAAGATAGATCTACAGTCGGGCTATCACCAACTTAGAGTGCGGGAAGAAGATATTCCTAAGACAGCTTTGAGAACGAGATATGGACACCATGAGTTTTTGGTGATGTCTTTTGGTCTAACCAATGCACCAGCAACATTCATGGACCTAATGAACCAAGTTTTCAAGGATTACCTTGATATATTCATAGTGGTTTTCATAGATGATGGTCTACTCTAAGACAAAGGCTAACCATGAGGAACATCTTCGGTTGACACTAAAGCGACTAAAGGAGCACTAGTTGTACGCAAAGTTCAAGAAGTACGCGTTCTTGTTAGAAAAGGTGGTGTTTTTAGGCCACATTGTATCAAAAGAAGGAATAGAAGTAGACCCTGCAAAAATAGAGGCAGTTAGAGACTGGCCTAAATCCAAGAATGACTCAGAGGTAAGAAGTTTCCTAGGATTAGTAGGGTACTACAGGAGATTTGTGGAAGGATTTTCCAGAATAGCCACACCCTTAACAAACTTGACACGGAAACAACAGAAGTTCACATGGAAAGAGAAGTGTGAAGAAAGTTTCCAACTACTAAAGGAAAAACTCGTGTCAGCACCAGTGCTATGTGTACCCAATGACCGAGATACGTTTGTAGTGTACTGTGACGCATCAAAACAAGGGTTAAGATGCGTGCTGATGCAAAACAACAGAGTTATCGCCTATGCTTCAAGATAGCTAAAGGAGTATGAATAGCGATACCCAACTCACGACTTGGAGTTGTCCTCAGTGGTCTTTGCGTTGAAAATTTGGAGGCATTATCTATATGGTGAAAAGTGTGAAATTTATACGGATCATAAAATTTTGAAGTATTTCTTCACGCAAAAGGAGCTTAACATGAGATAGAGAAAATGGTTGGAATTGGTAAACGACTATGACTGTGAGATTTTGTACCATCCCAGAAAGGCCAACGTGGTAGCAGATGTCCTAAGTAGGCGTAATTATGGGGGTGTTGCAATGCTCAAGGAAATGGAAGAACCTCTTCGAAACGATATTATAAGATCCGAGATTGAAATAGTTACGGGACAGTTTGCCAACCTCACAATCAAATCCACGTTGCTAGAGGAGATTAGAGAGGAGCAACGACGAGATGAATTTCTTCTCAAGAAGCTGACTCTTTTACAAAAGTTGGAGGATGCTGATTTCTCAATGACCAAAGAAGGAGCACTACGGTATAGAAACCGAGTATGTGTACCAGGTAAAGCAGAATTGAGAAACAGAATCATGCTGGAGGCGCATACTACTCCTTATTCACTTCATCTAGGTTGGACTAAAATGTACAATGATGTCAAGACAATGTATTGGTGGCCGGGAATGTAGAAGGACATAGTCGAGTTTGTAGCAAAGTGCTTAACCTGTCAACAAGTTAAGGTTGAGCATCAGAGACCTGCAGGGACATTGCAACTGTTGGAGATTCTAGAATGGAAGTGGGCAAAGCAATGGATTTTGTAACAGGATTGCCTAGGACTGTGAAGCAGTATGATTTCGTATGGGTGATCATAGACAGACTTACAAAGTCCGCTCATTTTCTACCAGTCCATACCATGTATAATGTAGAGCAGTACGCAAAGATTTACGTGGCAGAAATAGTAAGGTTGCATGGAGTTCCTAAGACAATAATCTCTGACAGAGGGTCGATTTTCACATCCAAATTCTGGGAAGGTTTACAGCGTGCTATGGGGAGTAAGTTAAAATTAAGCACAACTTTCCATCCTTAGACAGATGGTGAGTCAGAACAAACTATACAAATTTTAGAAGACATGCTAAGAGCTTGTACTTTAGACTTTCCAGGTTCTTGGAGTAAATATCTACCGCTTATGGAATTCACTTACAACAACGGTTATCAGACCACGATAGGAATGGCACCTTTTGAAATGTTGTATGGGCGTAAGTGTAGAACCCCACTTCATTGATAAGAGGTAGGTGAAAGGAAACTATTGGCTCCAGACATAGTAAGGGAGGCAACAAAAGCAGTAGAAAAGATTAGGCAGAGAATGGTCACAGCTCAAAGTCGCCAGAAAAGCTATGTGGACTCTAAGAGGCGAGACATAGATTTTGCAGTAGGTGACCATGTTTTTCTGAAAGTATCACCCATGAAGGGGATTATGCATTTTGGTAAGAAAGGAAAACTAAGCCCAAGATTTATAGGTCCTTTCGAGATACTGGACAAAATTGGGCAAGTAGCATATTGTTTGGCGTTGCCGCCATCTTTAGTAGAAACACATAATGTGTCCCACGTTTCAATGTTGAGGAAATATGTATCTGATCAATCCCATGTGTTGAATCACAAAGCTCTGTGTTGACGGTGAAAACTCGTCAACGATGTTAGGTCGAAAAACTCAAAGGTAATTATCGAGATAACTGGATATGAACTTAGTATAGATTCAAGGAAAAATAAACACAGATCAACACTGGAGTCAATATTTGTATATTACTTAATAGCCTGAGTATACAATGAATTTTCCAACCCCTTTGCTGGAGGGGTGATGATCTATTTATATTGGGGCTCTAATGGCTCCTCATACATTGTGGTCCCAGGGGACAAGATTGTACATAGGTACATTGTCAGGGTAGTGGCATAGGTCGTAGTGGAGCAGAAGGTTATGGTGTTGCCTCTGGTATATGGTCAGAGGAATGCAAGTAGTGCCTCCACTCCTTCTACTAGTTCATACCACCACTACATGTATGATACAGATGTCAGAGTCACGCCTTTGTCCTCCACATGGTCGTACATCCTATGCTCGTACATACACCCTGTACCGAATGGTAATTCTTACATGTCCAAGACACACCATTGCTCCAAGTTTCATTATCATTGGCTAAGTGTTACACGACTTATAAATTCTTCAGTTGGGTAGCTTGGATCTCCCTGATGCATAGAGGGGTGTCGGGCCTTGCATATCCAAAGTCTCATCCATAATGGTGTCTTCTCTTCTCTACGTTAGTCCTGTAGCTCCTTGATGATATTTAGGCACGAGGCTTACCATCCTTTGGTTGCACCAAGCGCGGATGCCTTGAAAGCGGCATGACCATAATGCATAAGGTGGGTGCACCTCATGAGATGGGCATATGGGTTGGACGCATGAGACCCTCGTTACACAGCCTCGCAAGATATGCACGGGAGAGGCAGTGCGTGAGATGGATGTACGCGATTGATGCACCTCGCAAGATGGCTGCGCGAGGCCCAAGGTTTGCGAGACGGTCATACGGAGCTAGGGCACCTCGCAAGATGGATGTGCGAGGGGCAGTCATGATATAAGGGGCCGAGATGCGCGGGGAGGCTCGCTACGCGAGGGGCTGAGACATGCGAGGGGTAGAGACACGCGAGGGGGTTCGTTGTACGAGGGGCAGAGACACGCGAGGGGCTTGCTATGTGAGGGGCCGAGACACGTGAGGGGGCTTGCTATGTGAGGGGCTGAGACATGCGAGGGGCTTCCTACGCGAGGGGTCGAGACACGCGAGGTGGCTCACTATGCGAGGGGCCAAGACACGCAAAAGGCTTGCTGAGGAGCGAAGGCAGGCAGTTTGCGAGATGGTTGTACAAGGCTGGGGGGCATCTCGTGAGATGGGCATACAGGTCAAACCTTTGAGGCCTTCGTGACATGGCTTGGCCCTCGCGACATTTCCCTTGAGGGTCTCGCGACATGGGAGTGTTTCTTAGACTATGGTCTTGTGAGACCCATAGGTGTGACCACAATGGACTAACTAAATGACCCTTAGCCATTTGTTTCAATAAGGGACCGAACATTTTTTCCGTGGTGGATTTTTGGCATCCACACTCTGGAATTAAAACTGGACTTGAGTTATGTAGAACGGCTAGTACACATTCTAGAAAAGGGAACTAAGGAGTTAAGGTCCAAAAGTATCCATATAGTAATAGTTCTGTGGAGCAATAGTTGTGAGCCAGAAGCAACCTGGGAATTGGAATAAGATATGAGGGAACAATACCCCGAGATTTTTGGTAAGTCAAATTTCGAGGATGAAATTTCTTTAAGGACAGGAGAATTGTAGTAACCGAGGTTACCTTTCTCTTAGACCTCTTTATTTTTGTGACTGTAGGTTGTCTTGATTTCATAGAATAAATTTAACTTGAGTTGTGGTGATAGAATAAGGTTTATTTATTTTTTTAAATATTTAGTGGTTATGATTATTATAGTATAGTATAGTTTTATGATATTAGTAGCCTTGTTTATGGAAAAAATGGGTGATTACATAAGAATAAATTAATTATGGTATTATTATAAAGTGTTATAGATCGAGTCTACATAAAGTCCTAAAGCCCAATAATATTTTGGGCTTAGTAAATTTGAAATCAGCAGCCTATAGAATTAGAGTTTGTTATTTTATTGTTAGTCAAGATATTTGTGGATTAGGTTGTTATTTAGATAATTAAATAGAGTTTTTGTAACTCTAGGGTAGTGTAACTTCCGACCTATTTTTTACCTAGTTATATTATAATTGAATTAGCTTTCTAACGGTATAAAGACTGTCTAAATTGAACTTCTACAACTCTAGTTATGTTGATTTTACTACAGGTGAGTCTAGAGTTACGAGATTTAGGAAGTTAGAGGTTGGGATATTTTTTCCTAGGTAGTTTGATGTTATATTATCCCTAAATTATTTAATAAAAATATTAATAAGATAATGTAGGGATATTTTCTATAGAAGTTAGGATTCTATTTTATTTAAATTTAAATTTGGATTATAGTTAGAATGGAATTAGGATTTTTTTTTTTTGAGAGCCTATAAATAGAGTTTATTCCTTCTCATTTTTTTCATTCATTCTTGCTCCTCTTGAGACTCTCATGCTCTCTCTCTCTCTCCCTGACTATGGCTATCTTTCTTATTGTCAAAACCCTACAAGCAAGCATTTAAGGATCTAGGGCTTTCTTCAAGATGAAGGTTGAGGTATAAGTTAAGTTTTGATTGTGTTTGAGTTTTAGATTTATTTGTTTATGTTTTAAAAATGGTATTATGTTTATGAAATAGAGTTTTAAGAGGGATTAGCATATAAGGGACTCAAGTATAGTTTCTGTGCACCACACTCAAGGTAAGGAAAATTATGTAGTTTAGTTTATGACTTAGTTTGTGATTTGTACAGCCCTAACATTTCAGGTACAAAAAGAAGATAAGTGTGTCTAGACCTAAGGTGTTCAGAAATTTATGACGGACCTAAGTGATGTCCAGTAGGCTTGGTTTCCAAAATTGTATGACGGGCTTATGTCCGGGGCTTAATTGCCACCCCTGTATAAGCACTTATCTTTTTCTTATGTCTGTCTTGTTATTATAACCTATGATTATAACCTATGACCTAGGATATATTTTGATCTTGTATGATTAGTATAAATTAGCATTGTTATGATTTCTTGTATGAAGTTATGTTATGATTGTTATGACTATGTGATTATATGATTTGTTATTTATAAGATGTTTATGACTAATGTTATGATTGCAGGATATAATTTATGGTCTAGATCTATGTGTGATCTTTTGTATGACGGTGAAATAGGATAGAATATGACTTTAAATGTATTATGATTCTAGTATTGCATGTGTATTTGTTTGTTATGAGATTATAATCGATTTATGTATGACTTGTTGTGCATTTTCCTTACTGGGCTTAGAAGCTCATTCCTTTCTTTTCTTTATTTTTTTCAGATTAAGGTAACCCTAGATGACCGGTGGCGAGCGAATTCCCAATAGCGAGACTGGTGTGAATATGTGGTTGTCATATAGCTGCGTGTTATTTTCATGGGAAATTATGAAATTTATGATTAAATGTTGCCTTGTTTTATTTATATTTTATTGTAAAGACTATTATTTTTTTTCATTTTTTCTTAAACCCGGGTTATGTTTATTTCAAATTATCAATAAAGAAGGCAACACTTTTAACGATTTATTACGTTTGTTTTTCGACATCTTTATTTCTACAATTATAGTCAAAATGTAGGTTGTTATAGAGGCATCACTTTAATTATCGAGTTGTTTTATCGTGGAATAGTAAATGATAAGTTTATATGTTTTAATTATTGTATTCTTGTATCGTGTTTACTTTCTGAATTAATAGATATTTATTTTCAAATCATAATATTTTTGTATTTTCTTTCTTTCAGTATTGTCAAACGTGGGCAATCCAATTACAACTTTACTTTCACATGAAAAACTTAATGGTAATAATTTTATAAGATGGAAGTCAAATCTAAATTTGAGGTTGATATGTGAGAATCATATATTTGTCCTAACTAAGGAATGTCCTAACCATCCCCGCTGCCAGTGCCCCGATAAATGTTTGGGACAAATTTGATGACGAGATTCAATCCAACAACAAGGCTAAGTGTTACATGCTTGTGAGCATGAATGATGTTCTCAGAACAAAGAATGAACCCATTGAGACTACTTTTGAGACAATGAAATCTCTACAGGCTATGTTTGGGAAGAAATCTGATCAAAGTAGACATGAGGCTACTAGAACCTACATGAATAATAAGATGAAGAAATGTGTTTCTATGCACGAACATGTCTTGATCATGATTACCGTGATGCATGAAGCAAAAGTACATGGGGCTATCATTGATGAGTGTAATCAAGTAAGCATCATACTTGAATCACTCACTCCTTCTTTCTCTGCGTTAACATCCAACTATATTATGAATAAATTGGTGTTCAACATGACCCAGTTGTTGAATGAACTGCAAACATTTGAGAGTCTTTAATAACACAATAACTAAAGAGGCAGAGGCAAATGTCACAGAGGAGAAACCTTCATCATCTAAGGATAAATCCAAGAAGAGGAAGAAGAACAATGATAAGGACAAAAGTAAGGGCAAGAAGTCCAAGAAAGACAAGAAGGCACCAAAAGCCAAGGAGAACAAGAATAACAATAACTACAAAAAGACAGAACCAAAGAAAAAGTGTTTTCACTATGGAGTTGAAGGTCACTAGAAGAGAAACTGTAAAAGTATCTCATTGAGCTGAAAAAGAAATGTAAATCTTGTTTTCTTGAACTTGTAGCTTGTGTAGTGGAAGACGATATGGCATTCTGGGTTGTGGATTCAGGGGCCACTAACCATGTTTGTTCTTCTATGTATATACTTGAGTCATCAAAGGAACTTGCTGATGGCGAGGCCACTATGCGAGCTGGAAGTAGAGCGCTTATGTCAGCAAGAGCATTGGGAATAGACAGTTTAAATTTTGGGAATAATTTTCTTGTTTTGAATAACATTTATTTTATTCCTAGATTTTCGAGAAATTTAGTTTCTTTATCTATGCTGCATGAACAATCTTTTGACATTTCTTTTGATAATAATGCGATTGTTATTTTTGAAGAATGGTTTCAAAATTTGTGAAGCGAAACAAATAAACAGACTATATATGCTCAATCCAAATGAATGATCACTAAATAACTCTGAGTTATTTAAGGTAGCTAAACCAAAATGTATCAAAAGATAAAAAGTTTCAAAAGAGGATGACACCTATCTGTGGCAACTAAAACTAGATCATATTAATCTAGACAGAACAAAACAGTTAAAAAAAGATGAACCATTGAGAGAAGTAAATGTTTGAACTCTTCTAGTTTATGATCCTGTGTAGAAGGGAAAATGACCAAACGTCATTTCTCAGCGAAAGAAAATAGAGCCAAAGAACCATTAGATCTTGTACACAGCGATGTCTATGGTCCAATCAATGTACAGGCTAGAGGGAGTTAAGATTACTTTGTCTCTTTCATTGACGATTACTCAAGATATGATCATACTTACCTAATGCTTAGGAAGTCAGAAACATTTGGCAAGTTTAAGGATTGCAAAACTGAGGTTAAGAAGCAGTTAGGTAAGACACTTAAAACACATCGATTAGATCGAGGTGCTAAATATTTGGATTTAGAATTCAAAGATTTTGTATTGGAGAATGGTATTCTATCCCAACTCACAGCGCCTGGAACGCTACAACAAAATGATATTTCCAAGAGAAGAAACAAGACCTTGTTGACATGGTTAGGTCTATGTTAAGCTACTCATCTCTTCCTTTCTCATTATGGGGATATGCACTTCAAACGGTGACTTACATTTTGAATGTAGTCCCATCTAAGACCATAAGCAAGACACCACTAGAGTTGTGGAATGGTAACAAACCTAGTTTGTGCAATTTCCACTTTTAGGGTTGTCCTACTCATATTCTTAGACCTAAGTTAGGGAAACTTAACTCAAGCTCTAAAGTGTTCATTTTCATGGGCTATGCTCCAGAGACACGGGTGGTTATTTCTATATTCATAAGGACCAAAAGGTATTTGTTTCCACAAATGTGACATTCCTTTAGCATGACTATATGACTAACAATAAACTTTAGAGCAAGGTAGTTGTGGAAGAACTCATAGGTGATCAAATTCCATCACCGTCATCATTGAATGATAAATGACAAACTGAAGAGACAATTGTTCCTAAACAGGAAGCCCCAGCACAACGTCGTAGTGAGAGGATTGTGAGGCAACCTATCCACTATGAACAAGAGGCACATGTCCTAGTTTTTTTTCATAGAAAAGGATGACCCATTGACCTTTAAGGTGGAAATGGAAGATCCTGAAAAAGAAAAATGGCAAGAGGCCATGAACCAAGAAATGGAATCAATGTATTCCAATTGTGTCCAGGAACTTGTATGCCCACTTGATGGTGTCAGACCCATTGGGTGCAAATGGATCTTCAAGAGGAAAAAAGAGGTGTAGATAGGAAAGTAAAGACTTTCAAAGTAAGGCTTGTAGCCAAAGGTTACACACAAAGAGTGGGTGTCAATTATTAAGAGGCATTTTATCCCTTTGCCATGCTAAAATCCATATGCATCCTCTCATTGATAACTATCGCCTATGATTATGAGATATGGCAGAGGGATGTCAAGACAACCTTTCTTAATGGCTATCTTGATGAGAGTCTCTATATGGTACAACCAGAAGGGTTCTTGAAGAAAGGAGAACATGATAAGATGTGTAATTTTCTTAAATCATTTATGGATTGAAGTAAGCATCTACATCTTGAAACATCACCTTTGATGAGACAATCATTGATGAAGCATGTGTATATAAATATGCCAAAGGTAAAGTGGTGGTTTTCTTAGTTCATTACATGGATGACATTCTTCTCATTGGAAACGATGTAGAGACACTATAAAACGCGAAGAAGTGGTTAGCTGAAAATTTTCAAATGTAATATTTGGGAAAAACGAGTTATGTTCTGGGAATCCAAATCCTTAGGGATAGAAAGAACAAGCTCCTGGAAATTTCTCAAGCTAATTATATTGATAAGGTGCTTGAAATGATCTCAATGGAGAATTCCAAGAAAGTTCAGTTACCGAACAGACATGGAATTACTCTTTCTAAGGAGTAATGTCCAAAGATACCTCAGGAAGAAGAGAACATGAGAAAGTATCCCTACGATTCAGCTGTTGGGAGTCTTATGTATGCTATGTTATGTACTAGGCCCGACATATGCTATGCAGTGGGAATTGTAAGTTGTTATCAATCAAATCCGGGTTTGGAACAATGGATTGTAGTAAAGCACACTCTCAAGTATCTTTGGAGAATGAGAGAGTATATGCTTGTATATTTAGGAGGTGTGTTAAACCCTACTAGATATACTAATTTTGATTTCCAATCAAACAAAGACAGTCGCAAATCGATATCTGAATCAGTATTTACTCTTGGCGGAGGAGCTGTAGTCTAGAGAAGTATTAAACTATCCAACATTGCAAATCCAACCATAGAAGTCGAGTATAGAGCAGCTTGTGAAGTAGCTAAGGAAGTGGTTTGGCCTAGATATGGAGAAGGCACTAATCCTGTACTGTGAAAATAGTGGAGCGGTAGCAAACTCATAGGAACCTAGAAGCCATAAGAGAGGAAACTATATAGAAAGGAAATACCATCTGGTTAGAGAGATTGTGCACCAAGGTGATGTGATAGTTATGAAGATAATGTCAGAAAAAAAAAACTCGTCAGACCCGTTCACCAAGAAACTTCCTACAAAGTCTTTAATGGGTCATGTACGCAATATGGGATTGGAAGAGATTAATCACTTTCTTTGAGGGAAAGTGAGAGATTGTTAGGGTTTGTGCCCTAAAAGCATGTGAAAAGACATTTTTTTATTTAAAAAGGTACATTTTATTATATTTTAATATTATATTATTATTTGAATAATTTATTTAAATATCATAAAATCCATATTCATTTATGAGAATGTGATCTTGTAGGCGTATGAGTGAATTAAGAACATATATAATGAATAAAATAGTCAGCACATATTAAAGTGCAAAATAATTAATGAATGGTTGCTAGTACGTCTTACTAAGGATATGGGATGCGAGTAATCTAAATTCGGACTGATGTGGATAGACATCATAATAAAGATATTGTATATAATAGTTATTATATATGACAGGACTGATGTGAATTAAATATCTTTATAAACTTACCGTTTGCCACAAAAATTAATTCATTTCTTAAAAGATGATCATTTGTAAATTAGTCTAAATCCTGAGTAATCATGAACGCCTGTCTATGTTTATTGGGTCACATAATTCATTCGTTAAGGTCTCTTAATATAGTGAGGCTAGTGACATTTGTTTTGGAGATTCAATATCATGAATGACTGGGAACATGATTCTACAATAATGGAATGCATGTTTTCCTAACAGATCGAATATTGGTTCCCTGTTAGTTCTGGGACTAAATAGTTATGGAGTTCAAATCTATAATATGATTATATATTAATTATTCATTGGTGAATTAATGATAATTAAGGAATAAGAGGTAATTAGAAGGGTTAACTAGTAATACTTGGCCAGTTCTAATTAGTGAACCAATAAATGGGGACAGAACTACATTTATTAATTACATCAATAGACTACAAGAGAGAAACTCTGTCAATATAATTCAATAATTACTAATAGTGCAATTCCATATTTATAGTGGAGTAATAATGGAATTAATAAATAATATTATTGAATTAAAGAGTTTAATTAAAAATCTGGTTTACTGGAGCTTCGTATTATAGGTCTATGGTCCCCGGGTTGCCTCCGTCCTACATTGTCAAGGGTAAGGAAGTTACAAGAAAGATTAATAGAGAAAAGGACTAAATTGCAAAGGAATTAATTTTCCAGGGCAAAGAGATAATTATGTGTAATTAGTTAATTGTGAATTAATTAATTATTTATCTAATTAGTTTTTATTTCAAAATCTTTATATTAGTTAAAATAAATATTAATCCATGTTTGGATTAATATTTGAGAGAGATAATTATTATCTTATTATAAGATAATTATTCAAACTGATAGTTTTAAGATAATGTTAATTTTGAATGAGAAAATTATGGAGGCCACAACAGTGGTGCCACTTTATGTGTCTCATCTTCCCTGAGATTTAAACTTTGAATTTCAAATTAATTTGTTTATTTAATTATTCAATTATTGATTTTAAATTTGATTTTAATAAATAATCAAATTAAAAGTAACTGATCATTTTTTGAATTAATAAATTTAAAGAAAAATAAAATTATTTTAGTTATCTTTATAAACTTAAAAAGAAGCGATTATTTTTAATTAAGTTGTCAATTGTTGTTATCAGACTCTCTCAAAAAAGTTACGATAGAATTTTATAGGCCTGAGATTCTAGAACTTTCTACAACCCTTCTCTCTTCTCCAAACTCTCTTGATCTCATGTGCTGAGAACATCTAGAGAGCCTAAAAAATCAATATGTGAATCCTAACTGCCCACACACATCTTTGTGTGTTAGAGTAACGACTTGGAAGGCTATGGTATGAGTCTTCACTTGGACAAGAAGATCGTTGATTATACTAAAAGACTTAAGGAATCTTGATAGGCCTCTAGAGGTAATCTCTATTTCCCTGGAAGGCCCTGGCAGACGCGGCCAAAAGGAAGCGGGACCAGCCCCAGGAGAGGGAGAGTGCCACCTCCGAGGAGCTGGAAGCCCTCTTCGACGAGGCCCATCCAAACACGGGGACCCCCGGTGCTAGTGTATCGGGGCGAGGTAACTCACCTTTGCTTTTGACTTATGCTCCCAGAGTTTGAGACTTAGTTAGGGATAAACTAGTTTATCGAGGCCCCCTGTTCGGGGCTGATGGAGAGATAAGACCTTTATCTCCCATCATTGTAGATCAGGAAACTCTCATGTATTCGTCCAGGTTCCTTCAGTATGGGAACTTCTTATACCCAGATGACATGGGAGATCGAATCTGTTCCTTCTGCTTAGGAGAATTGAGTCGAGTCTGAGGTCTAGACAAGGGTTCGTCCCAGATTACTTTTAGTCTTGTGATTACTCATTCACCGTGACTTGTTTATTTTTATTAATTCCCTTTTTGTTTGTTCATTTCAGAAGACTCCAACATGTCTGATCCCGTGGAGAAGATGAAGCAGGCCCTTGAGGTCCGGGTTGCCAAGGCTAGAGCTTCAGCAAAGAAGACCACCAAAGACGCGCCCAAGCCGAAAGCTCCAAACGTGATCCTTGGGAGCTCGGTACCGAAGCCTAACTTAGTCGGGGAGACCTCAACCGCGGTCCCAATCATGACAGTTAATCCTGAAACTGTCTCAGCTCCTGCTCATCCCCTAGTAATCGACCTGGAGCTGGACCCGCTGGCGTGTCGGAGTTCCGAGAAGAGAACCGCGGACTAAAGCGCGGGTGAGGCCGCGAAGTGGACAAAGAGGACCAAGACCAAAGGCGCTGGCTCGGCCGAGGAATCCTCCAGGGAGAGTCACCTTGCTGACAAGGACCTTCTGGGAGTGGTTGCGCTCCCCGTCCATCCGGCTTCGCCCGAAGAGGGAGAGGCAGTTCTGCAGGAGGAACAGTCCAAACTGGTATCCTAGACATGGGAGAGCAGCAGGGAGAAGAGGGAAGAGGTTTATCAGGCCTTGATGATTCGTCGTTAGGCCAAGTTCTTGGAGCGTCCTGCAGGTTTTAGCGCTTCCCATCCGATCGTGGACCAGCTTGCCGCTGAGACAGGATTCCGTTCTAAACTGGGGCAAGATGCGGCTCTATTTGCTGCGGACTTGCTAGACCAGGTGAGGATTACTATGTCCAACCTCCAGTTGAAGCGGTACGCCACCATAGCCAACCAGGACATGCTATTCATCTCCCAGGCTCTCCGCCACCAGGCCATTGCTGTAAGTTATCCATTTACACCTCCTGTTTCTTCTTGCACTTTTAGTTCTTCAGATTTTTCTAACTTCTCTTCATTCTAGGGCGCTCTACTGGCTCGTCGGAATGCCGACTTGGTGGCCGAGATTTCCATGAAAATGGAGACGAGCCAGCTAGAGCTGGAGGGGGCCGTGAACCAGTGGGAATCCGCTAAGGAAGCCTTGGCCAAGGAGGTGGCTCAGAGAAAAGCAGACCAGGAATAGGTTGCCCGGACTAAGTTCCTACTCGAAGAGACTATGTCCCAGAGAGAGGCCGAGAATAGGAAGTTGGTGGCTGGGTTGGAGGCAGAGCTTTTCCGAGTGAGGGCCCTGCAGGAGGCGGCCAAAGCCCAGTCTACCTAGGACCAGGAGGGGGTCGCCGGTCTCGAGTCTCGGGTCTGCGAATTGGATGACTTGTTTCGGCGGGAGGTGACGGCGCACGATGAGACCCGCCGCGAGAGAGAAAAGGCGGACACCATGCTAAGGGTCACCTTTGACGAGGCGATCTACATGGCCTGGCTCCAGGACAAGAACATGAACCTCCTGCTTTACCCCGACCCCGCTGGAAAAAGAGCCGAATTTGAGGCCAAGGAGAAAGAAGACACGGAACATTTGGACGAGGAAGAGGCAGACGGAGCTAACCCGGAGGCATCGGGGCACGATGAAGCCTAGGCCGGGGCTTCTATTTGTTTCTCCTCTTTTTGTTTCTATTTTTGTAACACTTTCATGGACGCGAATGTGTCTAAGACAATTTTTATGTTCTTATTTACATTATTTCTTGCATAATACTTTCCCATTTCCATTCGTTAAACTTTTACTAAGTTTTTTTGCCACCTTGTGTAAATGAGTCGAATGTTCGGTCCAGGTTCCAACAGCTGGGACTGTTGACGGCCTAGACTAGATTGTTCCAGTTTTACAATACAGGCTCCAATAACCCGCACCGTCGAGATCTTTCTAGATTTTAACTTATCAACTCACTTTACTCTTGTTGCTCAGGTTCCAATGGCCTGGGCCATTAGGGAGTTGATAATTATCGCAAAATCTATTCATCTTGATTCTAGTGTTTAGGTTTTGAGGGTCTGGACCATCAGGGATTAGCTGACTAGCTTATTATAAAACCTAGGTTAGGTTCTTACGGCCTGGATCATTTATAAGCCTACTTTTAGACAACTTATACCTGGGACTCGCGTTCCAATAGTTCTGTGCTATAGCAGAGATGACGCGAATGGGTATTTGGTTGTTTGGGGCCACGCTCGGTCAACCAATTTTTTAGGTATTTTATATCCCCGGGGCACGCATGTCCGAGTGAGGACCTGGGCTAGCCGGTATGTCCTATTGGATATTTCACCTCCCGGACTACGTATGTCTGGGCTGGGACCAGGCCTGAGCCTTAAGTCCTATAGTTTGTACCATCGGATCGCGTATGTCCGGGTCGGGACTAGGCCTGAGCCTTGAGTCCTATAGTTTGTACCCCCAGACCGCGTATGTCTGGATCGGGACTAGGCCTAAGCCTTGAGTCCTATAGTTTGTACCCCAGGACCGCGTATGTCCGGGTCGGGACTAGGCCTGAGCCTTGAGTCCTATAGTTTGTACCCCCGAACCTCGTATGTCCAGGTCGGGACTAGGCCTGAGCCTTGAGTCCTATAGTTTGTACCCCCGAACCACGTATGTGCGGGTCGGGACTAGGCCTGAGCCTTGTTTCCTTTTCATTAGCGTCATGTTTTGTTTTTGTTCTCGGACTTGCTTGTGTTTTGGATACACCCCCCCCCCCCCCCCCCCCGCCAAGTGAGCCAAGACTGCTCTTGGGTCACTTGCTTATTGAGATGGACGAGAACTTTCATTGTTTCACAATATTTCTATATGACATTTTGTACTCGTCTTTTTTATTATTCAAGAAATTGCCCTGGGGCTTACATAGTTTACAAAGAAAATATAAAGCTGAAACATGCTCTCCTGACTACTGATAGTACTTACGGAGATGTTCCGCATTCTAGGCCCTTGAGACTTTAGTGCCATCAAGTCGCTTTAAACGGTACGTTCCCGGACATACTTCATGTTGAATTTCATACGGCAGTTCCTAGTTCGGGCCTAGAACCCCCACTCCCAGATCTTGAGTTATATGGAAGACTCTCCTTAGGACTAGGTTGTCGGTTCTGAACCTTCGGCTTTTTACTTTCGAGTTAAAATGTCGAGCAATCTTGCCCTGGTACATGTTCAACTGAACTTGCGATTCTTCCCAGATCTCTTCGATGAGATCCAAGGATTCATGGAGTAAGGGGTGGTTCTGGGCATGATCATACGTGCCCTCCTGTGGGATGGGACGACCATTTCTACTAGGATGACGGCTTCGCACCCATATGCCATGGAGTAGAGAGTATGTCCGGTGGACGTTCGTTCGGTGGTCCGGTATGCCCATAGTAAGCGGGGCAACTCTTCTGGCCATTTGCTCTTGCAGGCTTGAAGCTTTTTCTTTAATGTCCCTTTAAGGATTTTTTGGACGGCCTTTGTTTGCCCATTCACTTGAGGTCTGGCGACCGCGAAGAAGCTTTTGATGATACCATGCCATTCACAGAAGTCCATGAAGTGGATGCTGTCAAAATGCTTCCCATTGTCGAACACAATCTTATAGGGGAGCCCGTACTGGCACACGATGTTGTTGATGACGAAGTCCAAGGCCTTCTTTGAGGTGATGGTGTTCATAGGCTCCACTTCGACCCACTTGGTATAGTAGTCGATGGCCATGATAGCATACTTCACACCTCCCTTCCTGGTCGGGAGCAATCCTACTAGGTCGATTCCCCATACCGCGAAGGGCCAGGGACTTGTCATTAGGGTTATTTCCATTGGAGGGGCTCGCGGGATCTTCACGTACCTTTGGCACTGCTCGCATTTGCAGACGTAATCAACATAGCCTCTCTTCACGGTTTGCCAGAAATATCCTTGGCGCAGGATTTTCTTGGACAAGCTGAGTCCGGCTGTATGATCTCCGCAGAAGCCTTCGTGAACCTTGTGCATGATTGCGCTCATTTCTGTCCCAGACACGCATCGAAGGTACAGCATGGATAATCCTCTACGATAGATCTTTCCCTCCATCATGACGTATCTATGGACTTGGTACTGAAGTTTCCTGGCTGCTGCCCTATCTGTGGGCAACCCCCCGGTTGTTAGGTATTGGATGGGTCCCATCCAGGACGTGGAGTAGTCTATAGCATTGATCATGGGGGCTTGAATACTTGGTACGGGGAGATGGTTGATCGGGACTAGCTCGAAAAGCTCTGCCTCAGCATCTGTGGCCAGCTTTCCCAACGTGTCCGCAAACACATTTTGATCCCTGGGGATCTGGCAGATGGAGTGCTTCTTGAAAGTTTGGAGCATCTCTCGCGTCTGAGTCATGAGATCTGCCTGACAACCAACTGGGAATCACTATAGATCTCCAGGTTTGCAGCCCCTACTTCCCGGGCCAGGCGCAACCCGACCAACATGGCCTTATGCTCGGCTTCATTGTTCGAAGCCTTGAACTGGAAATGCTGGGCATTTTATAATTGGTGCCCCTGTGGTGACACTAGGATGATTCCGGCCCCTGCTCCATTTTCATTCGAGGCCCCGTCTACGAACACCTTCAACGCAGGCCCCGCGGGATCCACGGGATCATCCTCTTCAGTGATCATGGAGCGTTCCACGATGAAGTCGACTAGGGCCTGTCCCTTGATTGAGATTCTAGGGATGTATGCAATGTCAAACTCACTCAGTTCCATGGCCCACTTCAAGAGTCTTCCTGATGACTCAGGCTTTTGTAACACTTGCCGCAAAGGATGGTTGGTCAGAACTGTTATGGCATGAGCTTGGAAATAAGGCCTGAGCTTCGGGGATGCGATTAGTAGACAAAACGTTAACTTTTTTATTAGTGCATAGCGTGATTCTGCACCCAATAATCTTTTTCTTACGTAATAGACTGAGAGCTGGGCCTTCCCATCTTCTCATACTAGCGCGGCGCTGATGGCGTGTTCGGTCACAACCAAATAGAGGAATAGCGGCTCTCCCTCCACCGATTTCACAAATATTGGTGCTCGGGCCAGATGTTCTTTCAACCTTTGGAAAGCCTCTTCGCACTCAACTGACCATTCGAACCTTTAGCTTCCCTAAAGGACGTTGAAGAACGGGATGCACTTGTCCGTGGCCTTCGAGACAAAACCGCTCAGAGAGTCTATCCTCCCAGTCTGGCTCTAAACATCTTTGTGCTTCCGGGGCAAAGGCATCTCAACTAATGCCTTAATTTTTTTCGGATTGGCTTTTATTCCCCGATAGCTTACTATGAACCCCAGGAACTTCCCGGACGCTACGTCGAAGGTGCATTTTTAGGGATTCAGCTTCATCCCAAATCTTCGAATGATCACGAAGGCTTCGGCTAGATCGTCAAAATGTTCGTGGGAGGTCTTGGACTTGACCAGCATGTCATCGATGTATACCTCCATGTTCCGTCCCAGCTGGGCTCCAGAACATCCTGTTGACTAGTCGCTGATAGGTGGCTCCGGCGTTTTTGAGTCTGAAGGGCATGACAATGTAGCAGTACACACCCTTGTCGGTTTGGAAACTGGTATGTTCATGGTCCACCACATGCATAGAGATCTGATTGTAGCCTGAGTAGGCGTCCATGAAACTCAAGATCTCATATCTGGATGTTGCGTCCACCATCTGATCGATCCGAGGGAGAGCGGGAAACAATCTTTGGGGCAAGCTTTGTTGAGGTCTGTGAAGTCGATGCACATCCTCCAGGTCCCATTTGGCTTCGGCACCAGCACCGGGTTGGCCAACTACATAGGATACAAAGCTTATCAGATGAAGTTGATCGAGTATAACTTTTCAACCTCCAGCTTGAGGGCTTCCGCCCTTTCTGCCCCTAGGGGCCTTCGTTTTTGCCGGACGGGGGTCACATCCTTGTCGATATTCAAGGCATGGCAGATGATATTACGGTCGATCCCAGTCATATCTGAATGAGACCAGGACAGGACATCCCGATTCTCCTTCACCCGAGCGATGGTGGCGACCCGGACCTCTGCTTTCAGGTTCTTCCCGACTTGGATTACCATGGTCGGGTCTGTGTCACTAAGGAACACCTCTTCAATCTCCTCTATGGGTTCCAGTACATTGTCCTCCCCAATTCGCGGGTCCAGCTCGTCCTCTTCTCGGACAATCTGTCTTGTCGGGGGAGAGGGGGGGAACTGGATAGGTGATTTCCTCAAGAGGCTCTTCGCGGACCATGTAAATGGGTCGAGCAGATACGTGGTAACATTTTCGTGCACTCTTCTGATCTCCCCAGACTGTTCCCACATCTCCGTTATCACAGGGGAAATTCATGCATAGGTTGCGGATGGAGGTGATTGCCTCGAATTCGACCAATGCTGGCCGGCCGAAAATGATGTTGTAAGTGATGGGGCAGTCTACCACCACCAACGTACAAAATTTGAACGAGCTTTCCATCTCGTTCCCCAGTGTTACGGGCAACTGGATCTTTCCCATCGGGAGCATTAAGTCCCCATTAAAGTCATAGATCTGGGTTGGATCGGCCTCAGTCAAGCCAATTGTGATGAAGGCAAGCTTGAAAAAAATGTTGACGGAGCTTCCGTCATCCACCAGCACTCTGGATACCATCTTTTTGGCTATTTGAGCATCAATGACTAGAGGGTCATGATGCGGGAAATGGATGTTGCGGGCGTCGTCTTCTGTGAAGGTGATGCGGAGGTTCATCAACTTCGGGAGTTGAGCTGGGGCTTGGATCAGGGCGCATACTTGTTGGTCATGGTCAAGCTCGCTGAGGTAACGCTTTTATCATTCTGGGACGGTCCTCCCAGATGGGGCCGCCCGAGATGGTGGCTACGTGACCATCCACTCGCGGGGGCGCGGTGCCTGCACGGCGGGGGCCCCCGGAGGGGCCTGTGATCCCAGGCCCTTTGCGTATCCTCCCTGGGGAGGTTGGTACGCTCTAGGTGCGCTCGGGATCGTGGACTGTCTGGGGACTGCTAACAGTCTCATAACTCCCATGGGCATCCTGATCCACTGGTGGAGATGTCCCAGCTTGATCAAATTTTCGATCTCGTCCTTTAGCTGCCAACATTCTTCAGTTGTGTGGCCCATCTCCTTATGATACACGCACCTCTTATTGGAATCCCTCGGGTTTTTTCCTCCTTTGATCATGGGGGCTGGTCTCCGGTAATGAACCATCCTTTCTGTGGCCAGGTAGATGTTTTCTCTAGTATCCACTAGGTTGATGTACTCTGAATACTGGGGCTCATAGCCCTTCTTTCCCTTCTTAGGTGGTTCGGACTGATTTGGTCCCTTCCCGGATCTCTTTCCCCATGAGGGATTTACACTTGCTTCAGTCCCCCACATCTGGGATGGTTGGGCCCCACTAGGAGCAGGACTGTACCCGACCAGCGCAATTTTGTATCCAGGCAAAGGGGTATTCTGGGCCGGGGCATATCCTGAAGACGCGGGGCCATAAACCGTAGGCACAGCAAAGGTTATCCCAGGCGCAGCTGCCGGTCCTGACACTACTGGGGGAGTCAGGTATTGCTGGGCTGGATACTGTGCCCCATATCCCGGAAAGGTTTGGGCATTTGGCTGAGGTGCCGGCTATCATCCAAATGCCTGGATTTGGGCCTCCTCCCAGTTGATAAATCCTTGGGCCCTCCTTATGAATTCCTCAAGGGTGGTCGCCTTGCTGCGCTACATGTCATCCCATAGGGGAGACCCGGCCTAAATTCCGAATTGGAGGGCCACCAGGCGCTACCCATCGTCCACCTTAGTTTTGGAGGCTTCCTCTGTGAAACGCTGGATGTAGGCCCTCAACGTCTCCGTGGGGAGCTGCTTGATGTTGGCGAGGGCACTGATCTTCATGTCCATCCTCATGGTGGCCACGAACTATTTGCGGAAAGGTGACTGCAATCCGAACCAGGATTGGATGGATCCCGGCTTGAGCCTCTTCCACCATTCTTCTGCAAGTCCGCCTAGATTAATTGAAAAACAAAGGCACTTGCCGTTGTCATAGAGGTGGGCTACGGTCATTAACTGATTGTAGCGCAACAGATGATCTCTAGGGTCGGTGTTCCCAGTGTAGGCGGGCAAACTAAGCATTTTGAATCCTTTGGGGAGCACCACATCCAGGATGTGCTTGGTGCAGGGCTCCTTCTCTTCCTCATCGGAATCGGTGTCTGCTCCCTCCTGCTTGCAGACCAGGCATTCCGTGACTTTCTTCAAGGCGGCCAGCTATTCCATGAACTGTTTGGCCGTACCATATCCCAGGGGAACTCTCTCGTTCCTCCTGTCATTGAGATTATTTCTCAAATCACCATCTCGGGGGCAGATCTTTTCTTTGCGGGCCCGTTCCTTTCGAGCGTTTAGCCTCTCACGCAGGTCTACCCGGGATGTATCGTCCCCGAAGCTAAGGGCGTTCGGCTCATCATTATGCTGGCGCTCCCGATGGCCCTAGTTAACGGAAGTTCTTGGGTGGAAATACGGTTCCCGTCCAGTCCGCCTTGGGGCGGGCCAGGGCCTGGTACCCACCAGGCGCGTCCCTCACGAATTGATCGGGTGGCCCTGTCCTGGGACGGGGCACACCTTCTCTTTCCTAGGGTACGGCCGAGGATGGGTCCCAGTTTTCTGGAAAGGAGGGACTTCCCTCTGGGGTTTAATTTGGTCTTCCCCTTCTCCTGGGCCGGGTTAACCGGGCCCTGCCCGAGAGCTTGTCTCGGGGTAGGAATCGGCCTCGCATCTTCAGGCGCGCCATTCCTAGCCTACGGAGTGGGCGGTTGTGTTCCTGGAGGTGGAACAACTGGGGGATTAGCCGCCAAACCTTGGGCGGCTATGAAAGCTTGCAGGGCTTGGAGGGACTCTTGCATCCGTCGAGTGGCTTCCTTTTGTTCGGCAATCCTGGCCTCTTGGTTCAAGACTTGTTGTCTCAGTTTGGTCACCTCCGGGTCCTCCTGGTTAGGGTCTACTCCTTCAGGGATCGCGAGATCCTTAACTTTGAGATCATGGTATTCTCCCTCATTTCCCTCCTCTTCCTCATAGTAGTCTTCCACATATTCTTCCCCACCTCCATCGTTCTGTGACTCGTCAGGTTGGGACATCTGATGAGGTGTGTCCTCGGGCTGGCTCTGAGGAAGAGGTTGGCTAGGCAGTGGCTCTCCATCGCCTTGCTCTTGGTTAGTAGGGTCAAAAGTGGTGTGTCTCTTGTTCACCATTGATGTAGATGTTCAAGATCGACTCAAGCTTTCTCAGAGCTCTCAATGAAAGCACCAAAATGTAAACCGACCTTTTCAGAAACTAGAATTATGAAAGATTAGAGAGCGTAGAATAAAGGATTTAACAAAAGTAAACAAGGTTTTTACGTGGTTGGGGCGTTAATGAGCCTTAGTCCATGAGACAGTTGTATTAGAGCTTTGAGAACTTTTGGCAATGGAGTTTTCTACAAGTTTCAGCAGAGTAACTGCTTACCATCAAAATCTCGTATCCACTCCTCAGTGCTCCACTATTCGCATTTATAGGCACATGAGTGCATTGGGCTTGGGCCGGGCTAACCCGGGCCCAATAAGAGGGTAATTACCATTGGCATCTCTGATGGGAGCCCAATACAAAGGATTGAAATATAAAACATACATTAATCAAAGCCCATTGGGCCAGCCCAAATAATATCTTATTCTAAGACATGCGACAAACTGGAGTTTCAATCTGGGTATTCTGGGCTACGAGGAAGATTTGGGGGACAAGATCGGTCAGAGTAGTGGCAGCGCAGTTCTGAACCAATGGCATATAGTCTTGAGGTAGTCTCTTCTGCAGGTTAAGCGTGGGGACAACCCCCACGCTTCATGGAACGATGTCAGTATCTTGGACACTTTATCGTGCCAAGCTCGGACAACCCATCCAGGTTCGTTTACCACAATCCCCCTCCATTTACCAGGGCCCGGGTTCATCCACGAAGTTCCCGGCCCAATCTTGGATTTGGTAGCTGCGACCTCCTTTACCGTACCTCAGGGAACATCCCAGCACGCGATCCCGAGTTTATACAGCCTGCCATGACGATGGTCCCGGCTTATTCTCCCGGTAGCCCTTTGGGCCTTTTTGAGACTTGGGCTGCCAATACCCATTTTCCCTTCGCCTAATGGGCCTGGTCTGGGCCTTGGTTCCCGGGAAAGTGGCCCATGGACTTACAGTGTGGATTCGTACATGTTGGAAGAAACGGGGATAACAGCTAGGTATTATGAACCCTTTGTCCAATAACTCCTGTAGTTGGTTCTTAAGTTCCTTTAACTCTACCAGCGCCATTGATAGGGTGCTTTAGAGATTGGTTATGTTTCTGGTGCAAGCTCGATTACAAACTTGATTTCTCTGTCCGAGGGTAATCCTGGTAATTCCTCGGGAAACACCTCTGGGAACTCACAAACAATATGTACATTTTTTGGCTTTAGTTCTGACTCCTTGGACTTATCCACCACACTGGCCAGGAACGCCGAACATCCATGTTGCATCATATTCCATACTTCTAGTGCAGATATTATGGATGTCCGAAAACTCGTTACTTCGCCTCTAAAGGAAAGGACCTCTTCTTCTTTTGGCCTAAACTCTACGGTCTTCTTCCGACAGACTATCGTATGCCCATGTTTGGATAACCAATCCATGGCAAGTATAACATCATAATCTAGTATACTTAGTTCTATAAGATCTGATGGGTACTCCCTGCCCTCTACCATTACAGGTGTTGACGGTAACCACTTATTTGGCAACATCATATCTCCCGATGGCAACATTGTACTAAAGTTATGTTCAAACAGCTTATAAGGCATATTCAGTCTATCAATCACATTCATGGAAACATAAGAATGAGTCACTCCAGAATCAATTAGGACTCTACACATCACACCAGATATAGGGAGCTGACCTGTAACTACAATGTTGCTGTTGGCTGCTTCATTCTTATTTAACGCGAAAACCCTTGCTGACACCAGATTGTTGTTGTTATTATTTCCCACCTTCCATTGTGGGCAATTCTTTCTCAAATGTCCTGCCTGACCGCACTTGAAACATTTATTGGTACAGGCCTGGCATTCTCCTAGGTGTCTTTTCGAGCATTTAGGACAGATAGGATGCTCTGCTGGGTTGCCGTGATGGTTCCCATAGTTCCGGTCATTAAAGCGATTGTTGCGGTTGTTTTGGTTCTGAGGGTTGTAATTGTTGCTATTCGTGGCCAGAGGTCTAGGTCTCTTATCAGCGCCACTGTTCTGCCCTTCATTAGGCTTTCTTTTGTTGCCGTCGTTGAAGCCCTTGTTTCGATAGTTCTCTCTTCTGGCGACATTATCCTTCAAGTGCTCTATCTAGTACTTCTGCATAACTAACCACTTCAGCACTACTCATAATAGCATCCCTCGCGATCATCGGTTTGAGTCCCCTTACGAACCTTTGCACTCGCATAGTTTCAGTTGGCACCACTTCAGAAGAAAATTTCGCCAACCTATCGAACTCCTGTGCATAGTCAGTGACAGATAGGTTCCCTTGTACCATAGTTACGAACTCGTCAACCTTGGTTGCTAGCACATCTACACTGTAATACTTCTTACTGAAAGCCTAGACAAATTCTGCCCAAGTCATGGTATTCAGGTCACGGGTCTATTTAATTACATCGCACAAAAACCGTGCATCCATCTTAAGTAAATAAACTGCACAGGAAACTCTTTGGCGATCATTCAACTCCATATGATTGAAAATAGCCTCAACCGATCTTACCTAATCCTCTGCCACCATTGCATCAACTTTCCCCTCAAAGGTTGGTGGGGCTTGTTTTATGAAACTTTCATACACTGGCTCGAACCCATAGGTTATTGGTAGTGGTGCAGGTGATGGTATTGGTGGCTGAGGTTGTGCCACTGGTAATTGAGGTAGTTGGGGCATTTGGGACATTTGCGATGCTTGTCTAGCATGTGCTAATTCCTCATCTCTCAGCCACAATTGTTCCCTTAACCTTGCTACCTCTGCGGCCAGGTCCACAGATGGTGCTGCTGGAGCTGCAAGTTGAACTAATGGCATTTCTACGTCAGGGGTTGTCATGTTTTCAGACCTTGTGGAGACACCTTTTCCTCTGGCTCTTCCTCTTCCCTTTCCTCCTCTTCCTCTAGTTGACATAATGAGATTCTAAGGAAATCAAAAGAAGATCATAAGGAAGGAACATTGCGTAATTGTTTGATAGATATTTGCAAAGTCATACATTCAAACCACATCATTTAGAGTTTGCAACAAAATAAACCATAGCATTCAAAATTTTCAAATTATTCCAAAATTTAAACAATCCCAAAAAGTATTTAATGACCAAACATAAATCCTTTAAGGTCTTAGAAAATATCCCATTTTATTCATTAGCACCCCATGCAACGATTACGCAATGGACTCTAGTCCTCAATGGTGGACTCGTCCCCTGAACTACAATCAAAGACGTTTTCTGGGATGTGGAAGTAACCAGGAGCACTCACCATTATCTCCATCCTAGCGCTCAGACGTGGCATAGCTCGAATTACTTCATCAATGGCCAATTCTCCTTCCACATCGTGTACCATCTCCAAACGCTCCTCTATTTCTCTGTCATTTGTCTTCCACTAAAACCAGCTCCAAAAGGCTAAAATTGTAATTTTCCATAAAATTGCGAATTATGAACTCCATGGTACTATACTCCAAGTCATCTTGCTCAACGTCATTCCATGATCGAGCCAATTGATGAAGGGCCTCCATGTACATCGACAGTGCTTCCCTCAAAACCCAATATTTCTCTATGGGCCATAGCAAGGCTCCTCTTTTGTTCATGATCCCCTTAATGCGATCACAAACCCCCTTTGTTGTTTTCAAAACCGCTATCTGCCAATCGTAGGGATCCTCCTCAAGCTGGACCTTAGGTATTGCAGGGATCTCCATGAGTAGTTGTTTCTTAGTAGTTTTTAAATCATTAGGCATCTTACTATACTGCAGTTTACCAAACTATAAAATTAAATAAAACAGAAACAGCAAATAACACATAAATAAATACTTACGACGTGGTGAGGTGGGATTTTCCCGTCTTTAGCGTGTATGGGGAGGGTCCTTGGAAATATGGACGACCGTCTCAGATACCATTTGCAAAACGCTCTATTCTAGTGCTTTATAAAACATTCACATATTCATAGGTTCATAAGAGAAAAGCCACTTATTAAGTTGGGCCCAAAAGTTTAAAAAGAAAAATAGAAATTTTCATGCAAAGTTCTTAAAAAAACCAAAGTTCAAGTGCCTCTGATAAGTTTAGAAAGTCCAAATTAACATAGCATTATTAAAAGAAAATGGCGCTTAAATTGATCGTTTCTCATCCATAGGATGCCCCCACGCGATACACACCACGACAATAGAACTCCCCACATCACCACGCGTGCCATAGAGAAACCTATTTGCTACCTGGAAGGGAAAGTAAGGGGGTGAGCTAAAAGCCCAGTAAGGAAGTACAAATAGCACACAAGTAAATCAAACAAATCATAATCGCATCATACATCGTCACACATCATAGCATCATTATCGTAATAGCATCAACATCAAAAACATAAACAAAATCAAAACAACATTGGCATCATATGCAAAATCATCATCATCTTAACATCATCACATAAACATCATATCCTTATGAACATGGCCCGCTAACTTGTCCATGTCACCCTATGAGGTAAACAGGATCTGTGGTTCTTGAATAACCTCTGCGCGTCTGCCCTTTGAGCTACATCTTCATATCCTTAGTAACTCGGGTTACGTCTTCATATCCTTAGCAACCCCTTTTTGATGTATCGCGTTCATCACGCTAACATCCATTCATATCATACAACATTCAAAATGACATACAGTCCAGTCACATCATTATAACAAAGCATTTCATAATTCATAACACATAAATCATTACATCCTCATTCATACAATCGATCTCACCAGTCATAGCATAAACAAACACAATTCTATCTAACTTCCTTACCTCAGGTCCAAGCAAGGTAAAATGACAACTTCACAAGAATCCTATACCATAATCAAAATAACATTCCTTAGCATCACATAAACTCTATTTTGCCCACTCATATAACCCATGTGTGCATGGGCCATGCACACATGGTGAAAGTTATTCACAACATCTAAACAAGGCATATTTCCACATAAGGTCATAAAAGAATAATGCATATTCTACCTATATTGCATGCATGGTCTTGCTATAAAAACTATATGGTTGCATAATAGATATATTTTTTAACGTAAAAGTGAAATTGCATGCGACATGCATACGTGGGAACGTTGTTTAAAAGCGGCGCTAAAAACGATAATTCCTACGCGCTTATTTCTATAGTTTTTGAAAATAATGAAATTGTAACATGCTTGATGTTATCCAAAAAACAGGCATGAATGACATGGCGAACATTTAATACACGTGGCTAACATCTGGCAGAATTCGTGCTCGACTATCGACCAGAAAGACATCTATTGTCACAACGTTCGATCTCTTCATACGACCAGCCTGGTCGTACGCATGTTATACGCAGAGAAGATCTTATTCAGTTATGATAGTATCTGAAATTATCTCCCATGATTTCCTGAGTATCTGATTATTTAGGAAACAATATCTATAACAAATTAATGTAAATCCTCCTTGAGCCTATAAATAGAGAAAGAGAGCTCAAGGGAAAGGGATCTTCTTCTTCTTTTTCGCTTTCTGATCATTTGATATATTGTCTTGTTCTTTAGAGGTTGGTGAAACTCATTGAACCCTAGTTCTTTGATCACTCCTTTGAATTCTATATCAATAACAATTCGAGTGGACGTAGGTTATTACCAGATTCTGGGGCCGAACCACTATAAACTCTTGTGTTCTTTATTATTTCGTCATCACATTCTTTCCAACGTGTTTGTCCGCATCAAGCAAATTTGACTCCGTGTCAGTTGGCCAAATTCTGGGTCAACATTTTGGTGCTTTCGTTGAGAGCTTGATTCATTATCGTTGAAAGATCAATGGCGAAAACTACCAGGAAAACTGGGCAGGCGGCCGGTGCTGCACCATCTCACCCACCTCCTCCTCCTCCTCCTCCAAACGTGGCTGAGGATGAGCCACATTTGGAATTTGATGAGGAAGAAATGGACTCCGAGACGCTGAAGAATACCCTAGGGGTATTGCAGGATGAACTGGCCAATCTAAGGGCTAGCCAGGAAAGTGCTGTTGAAATCATGGCGCGGCAGCAACAAGAAATTGAACGGCAGCCCCTGGAGCTGAGTGAAAGACAAGCGAAGATGAACCATCGCTAAAGGGAGGCCATGGCAGCCCTCGAGGCAGCCCTACAACTGGCTAGGAATCAGGCTGCACCTGCTTCGCAGCCTGATCAACCTGCGAATGGGCCGCCCCACAGGGGTCCCAATCCTAGCCCGCATACTCAACCCTTGAGCCCACAAAGGCCCGAGCAGCCACCGACACCTCAGGACGATGTCCCGCTGATGGACCCTGAGGCACAGCCTCTATCCCAAGCTGGTCGCGGCAATCCCCCGCAGCAGAGGCAGAATAGGGTCGGGCAGCCACCTCGCAGTCCTAGACGCCACAGGGGCGACGAGCCTAACCCTCCGAGCAGAGGATAGTGTCCACCTGGTAACAGGAGGAACTCAGAGTTAGGCTCTGCTGTCCGAGGCCCCCCACGGCATGATAATGCACGGGGACTTACCGACCAACGCAGGCCACCCTCTAACGCTCAAGAGGTTCCAACCCGAGAAGGCAACCGAGGGAACAGTCGATCCCACCATAGCCAAAAAGATTCAGAGATGGCCATGGTTATAACGAGGTCGACTCAGGCAGAGGAAATGCCGGTCAGAGGAATGAAGAAAGAGGTGGAGGCCGAAGCCTGCCACCTAGGGATGACCAACCCGACAAACTAGACGCTGGGGGGCAGCCCAGGAAAAATAACGTCTTCAACTGGCTCAGAGCTAGCGAGTAGCGGAGGAGAGACGAGGATTTGAGAGATGTACTCAACGATCACCGCGAGCGACACGACGAGTACGTCCCCCCAGCTCCAGAGGCCCCGGCGATTCCTAGCGCCGTGCAGGCCCAGATAGATGCCCTCAACTAGGCAGTACAGCAGCTGGTCGGGGGAAGAACATCTTACATCAACCACGATAGGAGGAAAGGCACTCCTTTCATCCAGAGGATAGCTATGGCAGAAACTCCTAGCAAGTTTAAAATGCCTACGCTTCCGAACTTTGACGGGTATGGTGACCCGGTATCTCACGTCAACAAGTTCGAGATACAAATGGACATTCAGAAAGTGTCCGAAGATGCTCGGTGCAGGATCTTCCCTGCAACACTTTCTGATGCCGCACAGGAGTGGTTTTTCAAATTCTCTCCTGCTAGTATAGTTTCCTGGGAAATGTTCGTAAAGGAGTTTTACGGACAGTTCTACGCGGGTCGTGTGCACTCGACTAAGGCAAATCAACTGGTTGAAATACGCCAGCAAGACAGAGAGCCACTGAAAGACTTCGTCCAGCGCTTTATGCGAGCAGCTGCTAGGGCGAAAACAGTGGGGGAGGAAGGTAAAATGATGGCCATAACCGTAGGGGGTAAGCCCTGCACGCCTCTCTGGGACAGCCTCAGAAAACATGGGGTTAGAACTACCCAGAAATTCTTGGATCGAGCTGATCGGTACATCAAGCTCGAAGATGCCATCGCCAACGAATGAAAACCCCCAGGCAAGGACAAGGGGACTGCCGAGCCCGCCAAATCCGCCAATGGGTCCAAGCCCAATGGCAACGGCAAAGGCAACGGAAACGGCAATGGCAAGAATGGGGGGAAACGACCACACAATGAGCCTTCCACCTCTGACAATAAACGATCCAAGGGTAATCGTTATGAACCTCGGTTCACTAACTATACTGCCCTTATTGAGTCTTGGGGAGAGGTTTATCAGGCCACAAGTTCCAGTGTGCCTTATAAGAAACCTGCTCCCATTCGAAAGGATATTTCGAGAAGAGACACTACCAAGTTCTGTCATTATCATAACGACTACGGGCATGATACCAATGAATGCAACCAGCTGAAGGATGAGATCGAGTTCCTTATTAGACAAGGAAACTTAAGAAGATATATACGAGCCTCGGGAAATTCCCAACGAGAAGCTCCAGGTGGCAACGAGCAAGCACCCACACACCAACGCTCGCCACCTTTGCAGCCTGATCCCGTGACTGGCACATTGTTAACCATCTGCGGAGGCCCGCACCTCGCGGGAAACAGCGGAAAGGCCAGGGAATGATATGCTCATACTCTATGCCACGACTAGGACATCGAGATGATGACTGTGGATGACCACGCGCCGAAAAAGGCTCGGTCAGAAGAGGGCGAAATAACCTTCTCTGATAGCGACACCCAACATGTCCGGTTCCCACATTCTGATCCGCTGGTCATGGATATCCATATGGCCAATATGATGGTGAAGAGACTGCTAGCTGATATAGGAAGTTCGATGAACATCCTGTATAAGTCTTCGCTGGAACGCATGAAGTTGTCCGTTAAGGACCTAGAGCCCTGTAACCAAACAATATACGGCTTCTCTGGTGAAGGACTCGCCCCAGCAGGGTCAATCAGACTACCAGTGACAGCAGGTACAACGCCTGCTACCAGGACATTACTCGCTACTTTCATAGTAGTCGATTGTCCTTCGGCATACAATGCCATCATTGGGAGGCCTATACTGGTTGATCTACGGGTCGTCACCTCTATATGCCACTTAGCCATGAAATTCCCGACAGACGTAGGGGTAGGACGCGTGTTGGGAAACCAAAGGGAGGCCAGGGAGTGCTACAACGCCTCAGTCACGAAGGCGAAGAAGGGAACGTCAAAAAGCACTCCCCCTGATAGGTTGCAGATGGCAATTGATATACAAGCCCAATCCGGTGATGAAGTCACCAAATAGGGTGTTGCCCAAAGTGAGGATAGAGTCTTAGATCCTCTCTTTGGGGATTTTGAAGAAAATGTTGGACCCGACGAGGACCTAGAAGAGGTCCAACTTGACGAGAAAGACCCGACCAAAGTCGTGAAAGTCGGGAAAAACTTAGAACCAACCACGAAGCATGCACTGGTGGAGGTTTTGCGGAAAAACCAGGAAGTCTTTGCCTGGTCGCACAAAGACATGGCTGGGATAGATCCTGCAGTTATCGGCCATGTCTTGAACATAGACAAGAGTTTTCCACCCGTGCAACAGAAGAGAAGGCTGCTCGATAAGGATCGGTCGAGAGCCTTAAAAGAAGAAGTTGAAAGATTAAAGGAGATTGGGTTCATCAGGGTGGCGTTTTGTCCATCGTGGGTCTCTATTCCAGTACTTGTTCCAAAGCCTAACGGAAAATGGCGAACCTGTGTGGATTTTACAGACCTCAATAAAGCCTCCCTGAAGGATTGCTTCCCACTCCCAAGGATCGACCAATTGGTCGATGCTACTGCAGGACACGAGATCCTCTCCTTCATGGATGCATACTCAGGCTACAATCAAATCAGCATGCATCCCCCTAACGAGGATCACACTAGCTTTCGGACCGATACGGGACTATACTGTTATAAAGTAATGCCCTTCGGACTGAAAAACGCAGATGCGACTTACCAACGATTGGTTAACCACATGTTTAAAGAATTGATCGGCGTAAACATGGAGGTGTACGTGGACGACATGCTGGTAAAGTCAAAAAAAGCAGAAGGACATGTGAAGGATTTACAAGAGTGTTTTGATGTATTGAAAAAATACCAAATGAAATGAAATCCTCTCAAATGTTCCTTCGGAGTTGGATCAGGGAAGTTCTTGGGGTTTATTGTCAATTCAAGAGGAATCGAGGCCAACCCCGACAAGATAAAAGCCCTGATCGACATGAAATCGCCAGAAAAGATCAAGGATGTACAAAGTTTAACTGGGAGAATTTCTGCCCTAAGTAGATTCATTTCCAAATCAACGGATAAATGCGTCCCTTTCTTCAATCTACTTAGGGGCAACAAGAAGTTTGAATGGACAAGAGGCTACGAGCAAGCTTTTCAGGCCTTAAAAGCCCATATGGCACAGGCTCCTATTTTATCAAAGCATGTCAAAGGAGAAACTTTGTTCATTTACCTGGCGATCACTGAAGTTGCTGCTAGTGCGGTACTGGTACAAGAGGAAGAAGGCGTACAAAAAGCGGTTTACTATGTAAGTAAGAGGCTAATCGGAGCAGAACTAAGGTATCCTCCCATCGAGAGGTTAGCGTATTGTTTAATCTTGGCCTCAAGGAAGCTACGTCCTTACTTCCAAGCCCATCCTATTATATTTTTAGCTGATCAGCCCCTTCGGCAAGTCCTCCAAAAACCAGAAGCGGCTGGGCGTTTATTAAAATGGGCAGTCGAACTTGGGCAGTTCGATATTACATATTCACCGCGAGCAGCAGTAAAGGGACAAGACTTGGCCGATCTTATTCCAGAGTTCACCGAACTCCCAGACAACGAGCAGTGCGATAAGCCTAGTGCGCCTGAGCCTCAAGATGAAGCTCCTTCGTGGAAGTTATTCATAGATGGGTCGTCCAACGAATCTCACGCGGGAGCAGGGGTGATCTTGATAATGCCAGAAGGGCATCGATTTCACTACGCCATCAGGTTTGACTTCACCGCGTCAAATAATGAAGCTGAATACGAAGCACTCCTCGCTGGATTAAGAATGGAAAAAGACATGAGTATAAAGGTGCTGGATATTTACAGTGATTCACAGCTAGTAGTGAATCAAGTTCTAGGGGAATATCAAGCACGAGGCCTAAAGATGGTGGCCTACTTGAAAAAAACAAAAGATCTATTGGCCCAGTTCAAGAAGTATACCCTCCAGCAGATACCTCGGGATCAGAATTCAAACGCAGATGCCATAGCCAAACTCGCGAGCGCGAAAGATGCTGACACTTTGAACATTGTGCCAGTAGAAAGATTGAGCGAGCTGAGCATACGAGCAAATAAAACCAGCATTGAAATCCGGATGGAAGACACATGGATGGCGCCTTACTTAGAGTATCTTAGAAATGGTGTACTACCAGCAGATAGGAACAAGGCAAGAACTCTTCAAAGGCAGGCTGCTAGGTATATATTGGTCGATGGTATTCTATACCGAAGAGGATACTCCATGCCACTCCTCAGATGTATTACACCAGGGAAAGCTAAGGAACTGATGAAGGAAGTGCATGAAGGATTCTGCAAGGATCACGCTGGGGGCCAAAGTTTGGCAAAAAAGATTCTAAGGCAGGGTTATTTCTGGCCAAGTATGAACGAAGATTCAATTGAGTTTGTGCGAAAGTGCGATAAGTGTTAGAGATTTTCCAAAATCCCGCGCACAGCTCCAAACGAGTTAAAACAGATGTAGAGTGCTTGGCCTTTTGCAGTATGGGGTATAGACTTGATTGGATCCCTGCCAACGGGAAAAGGCGGAGTGAAGTACGCAGTTGTAGCAGTCGACTACTTCACCAAATGGGCCGAAGCTGAACCACTCGCTACAATAACGACCAAGAAAGTTCTTGACTTTGTCATCAAGAACATTGTTTGCCGATATGGTTTGCCTCGAAAGATTGTCTCAAACAACGGAACCCAATTTGACAGTGACTTATTCACCGACTTCTGCGAAAGGCACGAGATTATCAAAAGCTTTTCTTCAGTCACACATCCACAAGGAAACGGGCAGGTCGAAGCAGTGAATAAGACGCTTAAGGACACCCTGAAGAAAAGACTTGAAGACGCTAAAGGAGCATGGCCAGAACAGCTGCCTGAAGTCCTCTGGTCATATAGAACTTCTCATCGAACAGCGATGGGTCACACCCCGTTTTCCTTGGCATACGGGTATGAAGCTATGTTACCTGTCGAATTAGATCCCCCCTCACATCGACGCATTACATACGACCAGAGCCAAAATAGCCAACTATTGATGGAGTCCCTAGACTCAATTGAAGAAATACGAGAAAGAGCCCAACTCCGAGTCGCTGCGTACCAGCAAAAGGTCGCACGGTATTTTAACTCAAAGGTGAAAGAAATGAAATTCAACGTCGGTGACCTAGTGCTACGACGAGTTTTCTTGAATACCCGCGACCCCACTCCTGGAGTGCTCGGACCAAACTGGGAAGGACCTTACCAGATTGAAGAAGTCCTTCATCCGGGCACCTACAAACTTGCATGCTTAAATGGAGATCTCGTTCCACGCTATTGGAACGGTGAACACCTGCGCAAGTACTACCAATGAACAATCCTTTTTAAAGGACTGGCTTGTATAAATTTTTACTTTTTACAAGTTTCGAAAAAGGGTTAGCCACGTTGTATGGCTAATCGCTTATAAGTGTAAGATCTTTTTTAAGATCACTCGTAAAGACATGATTAGTCCATTTTTAATACGAGATTATAAGGGACTGTGCGCAGCCAGTCATTCTTGGAAACCATTGTAAATTTATTTTTACAAGTATTTGTTCATTACGTGTGTTGTTTTGCTGTATTATAAGTGTTACGTTTCCTACCGAGCAGCAATGTTCGCACAGGTCGTGGTCAAGGCAAGTGACCAAGGACCTAAAGCTCCTCGATCACTTGGGGGGCACATAAGGTACATCGATAGCAAAGCATACCAAAGGGTATGTAAACACATGAACAAAATGAGTGAAAGCATGCTACGGTACTTAGAGTATTTTTCAAATTTTATGTTTTGTTAAATCAAACCAAAGTACTATGCTAAGTTCGGTCATGCGAACAGATATTATAAAAAAAACATTATAATATCAATAAGGCAATCTTTTACACCGCGAGCAGTATTGCTCGGATGTAATTGTTTAATTAAAAGTAAAAAGCTTTTGCATCGCGAGCAGTATTGCTCAGATGTAATTGTTCAGTTATAAGTAAAAAGCTGCCCTTGCAGCAATAAAAATAAATTGTCTTTACAAACAGACCCGTGGGCCATAAAAACAAAAGAAAATTTTTTACTGAGCAGGAGGGTCTTTGGGATTAGGAGGAGCGCTTTGATCGGCCTGGGGACCAGCTTCAGCATCAGCAGCAGGAGCCTTAGCCTTAGCCTTCACCTCTGCCTCCAACCGGATGGCACACTGCGCCATCAGAGTCCTCTTCAACCGCTCTGACAGGTAGTTGAAGTTGGCCTCCTGGTTGTGCTTCCAGAAATCGTAGAAGCAAAGGTGAGTGGCTTCCCTGTACTTCTTCAAATTCTTGACCCCTTCCTCCTCGAGCTCCTGCACTCGCCCCTCGAGCTCCTGCACCCGCTCTTCAAGCTTCTTCGTCTCATCCCTGCTGGCGATCAGATCAAGTCCAAGCTGCTTACACTCTTGGGTGACAAGTACAGAACTTTCCCTCCATTTCCCCTGTTCCTCGTTGGCTTTCTTCAAGGCATCTTGGGCATCCTGAAGCTCCTTGGTGAGAGTAGCTTGGTCCTCGTACAGTTGTTCATTCAGCTTGGACAGCTCCTTATTCTCCCCGAGCAGCTTGTTGTTCTCAGCCTCAAGTGCTTGCTTAGCCTGGGCCAGCCTGGAGTCGAAGTTCTTTCCCCGAGAAACCAATGCCCCAGCACGGCGCTAGCCAGCAGTTAAAGATAGCAGCCCCTGAAGACAAAGAATGAGATAAAGTAAGGAAAAGAAGTGAGACATAAATGTCACCAAGGAGCTTCAGGATGCCCAAGATGTATGAGAAGTCAGACATAATGATGAAGTAGCAGGAGATGACTTACGCTGACTATCTCATTCAACCCTTTATTGCTGATTTGGTCGACCTCCATTGGGGCAGTTTCAGTGATGGCGGCCTGGCTACGTCTGTGCTTCGAGAGCTTATATATCCTCTCCCTGGCCAACCCAACCACGACGCTGGACAGGGAGCCTTCGGGCAAGTTTTCCAATGCCTCCTTGTCAGTGGCCTTAGAGGAGGGCTGTGGATTAACAGTTGTGGGAGTCGACTGCTCGGTGGGGGGCGGAGGTGTCGTGTTCTCCTTGGAAGGTGCGGTGGTTGGAGCATCATCTGTTTGAGCCTCTTCGAGGGGGTCTTGCTGCTTTCCCCTCAAGTCCTCTTGCTATCCTTCTTTGGGATAGAAGAGGCAGTGACCGCCTCTGGGACAGAAAAGACAGCGGTAACCTCGTAATGATCGAAGACATCCTCAGAGTCCATACCTGCACAAAGGGAAACAACTCGAGTAGTGAAATTAAATGGTCATAGGGGGAACAAGGATAAAAGTAAAAGGATTACAAGTAAAGTACCCGGGCTACAACTACTGGTCGTAGCATTATTTACTAAACTACCTAGTTCCTGGAAGAAATCTGAGTTTAAAGAGAGGGCATTCCCAAAGTTGTCGTCCCCATCAAATAGATGAGAGTGAATTGGCAAGTTATTTAAAAGTGAGATTATTGTACCGTTTACATCCGACGAATCGTCAGAAAGTTCGGTAGGCTCGACAGCCTTTTGTTTTCCCTTACCCTTGGGGACAAAAGGTTTTTCCGCTCGATGGGTGACGGCAGTTTCCCTGATTGTAACCCCAGTTGGCCGCCTCCGAGAAGGCAGCGCCTGAGGTTGCTGCTCGGGTTCTTGCTCAGATTCCACGTCGGCTTGGACACCGCCACCCGAGGGTTCATTTGTCGTAGATTGGGAGCCCCAAAGGCCGACCAGCCTAAGGTTGGCCTCGTTGACTAAGTGTTTTACACTCTTATCAGCATTTGGTATGCTGGCTAACAGTGTTGCCCTTGACTCCATCACTGGAGTAGGGACTGGACATAACCATGGGCCTGGAACACAATGGATGTCAAGATATTATGACAGAAAAGCACTAAGTAAAGAAGCTGCTCGCGTAAGAATTTTTTACCTCCTCGGGTGAAGGCCAGGTTGTTCGCAGCAAGGTCAGGAGTGAGGAAGTATTCATGGTGATACTTCCCCACATTAGAGATATGGGTGGTGTCGGACAAAAAAGTGCATCCGAATTCTTGATGGCAGAAGTGAAAAAACCCCGTACCATATTGGTTGAGGTTGGACTTAAGGTCAAAAAGAAAATTGACCTCGTGGAGGGAAGGTACTGGCCACTTTTTGAGCTTATAAAGGATATAGAGTGTGGCCAACATTCTATATCCGTTCAAGGTGATCTGAAAGGGGGCTACTCCGAAGTAATTAGCCACCCCCTGAAAAAACGAGTGGAAAGGCAGGGTGGCACTTGCCTCAATGTGGAACCTCGACCAGGCGCTCTAAGACCCGCATGGCAGGTTGGCTCGCTGATCGATAGATGGTTTAACTAAGGTCACACCCGTCAGATTGTATCTGTTTAAATAATTGGCAATCATCCGCAGTGTCACCGTACTTTGAGGGATGACGTGCCATGCCACGGCTGGCTGATCAACATGGCGAGGGTGGGCACACCCTTGGACATTGGTCTCTGGAGCGAATTCGCCTCTACCACTGGTCGAGGGGGCATCAGCAGAAGGCTGGTCTGAGGAGTTAGGATTTTTCCTTTTTCGAGCTTTTGTTTTTGTTCGGGCCATTCTTTGACTGGGGACTGGAGGATGGTTCGAGCTAAGGCGAGAAAAAAGGGATTTCCGGTATCAAAGTAGATGGGCTCTCTTCGCCTTCAAGTAGTTGGGCCAAGAGGTCATCTTCAATAGGTCTTTCTCCTCCCCAAGGGTCTTGCATATGAACTGCAAACAGACAATGGAGGAGATAAGACACAGTTTGCGAAGTAGTGTAGAAGATTGGGATAACGTTGCTTGCACCTAAAAAACCAGTAGCATCCTACTCCTACACTACGATTCGGCACTAATGGTTTGAAAAACGGATCAAAGAGGAAAAAAACTGTTTTCTAAAGGAGAACTGTTTCGACTACTAAAGGGCGGGAAAAAACTCAGCTTTTTCACCTAGCTTAAAGATCGAATTTTTACGTCGATCTTACGCCCTAAGCGTATGATCCTAACTATCAAACTAAGTCCTAACCTATACAAAGCATAAAGACGTCCTCTTACCAAGCAATGGAAGGTTTATACAGAAAGATCCTCATAAAACCCTACTCAAGAACACAGAAATCACAGAGCATAGAAACGGCATACATGGCATAATGAAAAGTTTAAAAAGACAGAGTGATTACCTGGGCGAAGATGGAGATTCGGAAGACAATGAAAAATTCGAGTCAGAAAGATCTTCGGCTAGGCGACTGACTGGTTTCGAAGCTCTATATTCTGAAGGCAAAGTTCTTGAAGCTCTTGACAAAGACGGTAAGAAAAAGCTTTTTAAGGAAGAAAAAGAAGGTATTTATGGGGACCGAGGTATGGCCAAAAAATAGCAATCATTACTTTTAATTCTCGAAACGTGGGGAAGTGTCTAAGCCGTCAAATTGTTTTTTGAAAACTGGAAAGGCTTGATTAGACATAATTATGTCACGACTTTCAAAAACGCGCAAGGATCCTGACAGACATCGTGGGGATATGAACAGTTGTTTCCTTAAATTTTCTTTATTGTTGGTCGCACTAAACAAACTTGGGGGGCAAATGTTATCCAAAAAACAAGCATGAATGACATGGCAAACATTTAATACACGTGGCTAACATCTGGAAGAATTCGTGCTCGACTATCGACCAGAAAGACATCTATTGTCGCAACGTTCGATCTCTTCATACGACCAGCCTGGTCGTACACATGCTATACGCGGAGAAGATCTTATGCAGTTATGATAGTATCCGAAATTATCTCCCATGATTTCCTGAGTATCTGATTATTTAGGAAACAATATCTGTAACAAATTAATGTAAATCCTCCTTGAGCCTACAAATAGAGAAAGAGAGCTCAAGGGAAAGGGATCTTCTTCTTCTTTTTCTCTTTCTGATCATTTTATATATTGTCTTGTTCTTCAGAGGTTGGTGAAACTCATTGAACCCAAGTTCTTTGATCACTCCTTTGAATTCTATATCAATAACAATTCAAGTGGACGTAGGTTATTACCAGATTCTGGGGCCGAACCACTATAAACTCTTGTGTTCTTTATTATTTCGTCATCACATTCTTTCCAACGTGTTTGTCCGCATCAAGCAAATTTGACTCCGTGTCAGTTGGCCAAATTCTGGGTCAACACTTGATTACCATTGTTTGTCCTCTTAAAATTACTAGGTTGATTAATTCTCTCAAGACATTATTTTATTTCATAAAATAATTTATTTAACCAATTTAAAATATAATAATCACATTATTTACTTTTAAATCCCATAAAATAACAAACACTAAAAAAAACTATGTGAAATACTTATTGTTGACCAAAGATTTGGCCAACTGACACGGAGTCAAAATGTGATTGATGTGAGTGAATGTATAAAGAAGAACGTAATGACAAAAGCAAACAAAACACAGTGATTTATAGTGGTTCGGCCCCAGGATCTGGTAATGACCTACGTCCACTAAGACTGATATTGATATGAGAATCAGAAGAGTGATCAAAGAACTAGGGTTCAATGAGTTTCACTAACCTCTCAAGAACAATACAAGTTTACTAAGAGAATTATTATAGTTTCGAATGATTCAAAAGCCAAAAAGTCCCCTCCCTTGAGCTATCTCTTGCTATTTATAGGCTCAAGGAGGGTTACAAAAGATTGTTACAGATATTCTTTCCTGAATAATCGGATACCCAGAAGATTGTATGAGATAAATTCGGGATTCATAAAGATCTTCCCATAAATGTTGCCTTGTACATGGAACCATCGACCAGACTGGTCGCGGGTAAGACGGGCCTACCCTGCTTCTACTGTGTCTTCTGGTCGATACTCTAGCAGACGCTTCCAGGTGTCAGCCACGTGTCCAGAGATTACTTGCCACGTCACCAATGCTAATTTATTGGATAACATTTGCCCCCCAAAGCTTATTTACTACGAACAGTAAATAAACTTTTGAACGAACGACTCTTCGGTAACCCCACCTGACGTGTCAGAACCCTTCGTGTGTTCTTGAAAAAAGCAACCCACTTCTGTCTAATCATGCCTTTTCAGTTCCCCAGAAACGACTTTGGTGGCCACCCCGTTTCCCCATACTTTGAAAAAGGAAAACTAATGATTACACTTTTTTAATATCAGAGACAAACTTATATAAGACCGTCGAAGCCTCCTCTTTCTTTTTACGCACGCCATTGTCTTTGCAGAAAACCCTAAAAACCAGAGCTTTAAACTTCTCCAGAGACCGTTTTCCTGCACTTCCAAGACTCAGACCGTGGGCTCCTTACTCTCCGAAGACCTTTCTTCCACCTCCACGATCACTCTTCTTGGTAAGTTTTCGAAACCCCATGCTTCTAATTTCTCGTGGTTCATGCTTCTGATGGTGGACTGTTTAAGTTTTTCCGTTTCTGGTTTAAGGTGCTTGTAGACAGAATGTTTTGTAGGCAAAGTAGAGTTACGAGTTAGTTTAAAATCCAAGATCATGCTGTTTAGGACGCAAAATCGAAGTAAAATTTCGATCTTTAAACCAGCTGAAAAATAAATTTTTCCCGCCCTAAGGGGAGTTGAAAAATCTTTTCCAGAAAAACTTTTTACTTTCAACCTTTGATTCGTTTTTCAAACTGTTCATGTAGAAAGATTTAGCTTTTTGTTAGAATGTTGTTGTATAAAAGCCTAACTTTTATACTCGACCAGCGTTATTCTAAAAAGCCTTTTAAAGTTCTGTATCCTCACCGCCCCATTCTTCTGTTTGCAGACCTTAATGCCAGATTTGTGGGGAGGTGAAAGACCCATCGACGACGGCCTTCTCGCCCAGCTGCTCGAGGGAGAAGAACAACCAGCTGACCGTGTCCACGAGATTCCTTTCTCGCAATCCTCTTCCAGACCCCATTCTTCCTCTCCAATGGCCCGCTCCAAGTCTACTGGGAAGAAAAGACCTGAGTCCGAAGACAACCCAAATTCTCCTGAAGAGCTGCAATGGTCGAAGCTGAAGAGCTGCCAGTTGACCAGATCCTGAACAGGGCTCTGAACGAAATCTCCAGCGTAAGTACTTCTTTATATTTCAAGCTTTAGTCTTTTAGTCCTCATGATAAGTTCTAACTCCTTTTTGCTTTATTTACAGGCCTTGCTGTCTACCACTACTGCTCGTACCCGAGCCCAGGCTTACCTTGAGCAGGCTAAGGCAAAAGCCATCGAGAGATATCAGGTGAAGGCGGCCGAGGAGCTTTCGGCTGCTGAGGCTAGGCATGCCAAGGAGTTGGAGGCAATGGTCCGAGAGAGGGATGCGGCAGTGACTAACCTGTCAGAGGCTGAAGCTGCGAAGAATGCAGCAGTCAAGTTGAGGCAGGAGTATCGAGATTTCAACCAAGCCCATCTTCGTGAAATCAAGCATTTGGGAGAGGTACTCAAGTCTAAGGATGAGGCTATTGTTACTCTCGGGGGCAAGGTGAAGCAGTTAGAGCTTGACAACTCCAAGAATCTGGAAAAGTACAAGAGGACGACACTCCGATGTTTCTACAATTTCTGGAAACATAATCAGGGTGCTGACTTTAGTTACCTTTCAGAGGAAGTCAGAACTGCTGAGTTGGCTCGATACGCTGCCCAACTGGCCGAAGAGGAGGCAAGAGCTGCAACCCCTGCCACTCCAAGCGTCGCTGGTGTGGAAGAAGAAGAAGTTGTCGAGGACGCGACTAACCAGGATGCTGCCCAGGACCCTCCGGCCCCGAATGCCTCTTAGAATTTTCTCTTATATTTTTTCTTTCTTTTTGGATATACGACCCACGGGTCGTGATGTAAAGACAATAGTTTCTTTTTTTAAACTTTGCTGCGCGGGCAGTAAATGTTTTTTCTTTTACTCGAACAGTTACATCCAAGCAGCAATGCTTGCGGTGTAAAAGCTTAAATCTTGATGCTATAACGTTTTTGCTTATTATAACATTTGTCCGAATGACCGAACCTAGCATAGTACTTTGGCATGATTTAACAAAACCTAAATTTTGAAAAATACTCTAAGTACTGTAGCATGCTTTCACTCATTTTGTTCATGTGTTTACATACCTTGAGAGTATGCTTTGCTATCGATGTGCCTTATATGCCCCCCAAGTGATCGAGGAGCTTTTAGGACCTTGGTCACTTGCCTTGACCATGGCCTGTTCGAACATTCCTGTTCGTGTAAAAAATGATACTTGTAATACAGCAAAACAACACACGTAATGAACAAATACTTGCAAATGTAAATTCACAAAGGTTGGCAAGAATGACTGGCTGCGCACAGTCCCTTATAATCTCGTATTAAAAATGGACTAAACGTGTCTTTACGAGTGATTCTATAATAGAACCTTACATATACAAGCAGTTAGCCATACAGCATGGCTAACCCTCTTTGCAAAACTTGTAAAAAATTGAAAAAATTATACACAAGCCAGTTCTTTAAAAAGGACTGTTCATTGATAATACTTGCGCAGGTGTTCTCCATTCCAATAGCGTGGAACGAGATCTCCGTTTAAGCGTGCAAGTTTGTATGTGCCTGGGTGAAGGACTTCTTCAATCTGGTAAGGTCCTTCCCAATTAGGTCCGAGCACTCTAGCAGTGGGGTCGCGGGTATTTAAGAAAACTCATCGTAGTACTAAGTCACCGACGTTGAATTTTCTTTCTTTAACTTTGGAGTTAAAGTACCGGGCGACTTTTTGCTGGTAAGCAGCAACTCGGAGTTGAGATTTCTCTCGCATTTCGTCGATTGTGTCTAGGGAGTCCATCATTAGCTGGCTGTTCTGATCCTGGTCGTAAATTAAGCGCCGATGTGAGGGGGGATCTAACTCGACAGGCAACATGGCCTCATATCCATAGGCCAAGGAAAATGGGGTATGGCCTGTTGCTGTTCGGTGGGACGTTCTATACGACCATAGGACCTCAGGCAGCTGCTCTGGCCATGCTCCTTTAGCTTCTTCAAGTCTTTTCTTCAGGGTGTCTTTAAGAGTTTTGTTCACGGCTTCGACTTGCCCATTTGCTTGGGGGTGTGCGACTGAAGAAAAGCTTTTAATAACTCCATGCCTTTCGCAGAAATCGGTGAATAAGTCGCTGTCAAACTGGGTCCCGTTGTCTGAAACTATCTTCCTGGGCAGACCATACCGGCATTCAATGTTCTTGATGACGAAGTCAAGAACTTTCTTGGTCGTGATGGTTGCGAGTGGTTCAGCTTCGGCCCATTTGGTGAAGTAATCAACTACCACAACTACGTACTTTACTCCGCCTTTCCCTGTAGGCAGGGATCCAATCAAATCTATTCCCCATACTGCGAAAGGCCACGGGCTTTGCATCTGTTTTAGTTCATTTGGATCTGCTCGTGGAATCTTGGAGACCCTTTGACATTTGTCGCATCTTCGCACATACTCCATCGAATCCTCGTTCATTGTTGGCCAGAAGTAGCCTTGCCTTAGAATCTTTTTCGCCAAACTTTGCCCCCCAGCATGATCCCCACAAAAGCCTTCACGCACCTCCTTCATGAGTTACTTAGCTTTTTCTGGTGTAACGCACCTGAGTAGTGGCATTGAATATCCTCTTCGGTACATAACACCATCGACCAGTATGTACCTAGCGGCTCGCCTTTGCAGAGTCCTGGCTTTGTTTCTATCTGCTGGCAGTGTACCATTCATCAGATACTCCAAGTAAGGTGCCATCCATGTATCTTCTAGAAGAATCTCCATATTGGCTTCGGCCACTTCTATGCTCGGCCTATTCAGTCTTTCTACTGGAGCTATGTTCAAGGTGTCTGCATCCTTTGCGCTTGCGAGTTTAGCCAGGGCGTCCGCATTCGAATTCTGGTCTCGCGGAATTTGCTGGAGGGTGTACTTTGTAAACTGGGCTAGCAAATCCTTCGTTTTATTCAGGTAGGCCATCATCTTTAAGCCTCGTGCTTGATATTCTCCCAAGATTTGATTTACGACTAGCTGTGAGTCACTGTAAATATCAAGCGTCTTTATGCTCATATCTTTGGCCATCCTTAATCCAGCGAGGAGTGCTTCGTATTCCGCTTCATTGTTTGATGCGGCGAAGTCGAACCTGATTGCGCAGTGAAATCGATGCCCTTCCGGCGTTATCAATATCACTCCCGCTCCAGCGTGGGATTCGTTGGATGAACCATCCGTGAATAGCTTCCACGAAGGAGTTTTGTCTTGAGGCATGGGCGCTTCAGGCTGTTCGCACTGCTCACTGTCTGGGAGTTCAGTGAACTCCGCAACAAGATCGGCCAAGACTTGTCCCTTTATTGCTGCTCACGGTGAATAAGTTATATCGAACTGCCCTAGTTCGACTGCCCATTTCAACAATCGCCCAGCCGCCTCAGGTTTTTGGAGGACTTGCCAAAGAGGCTGGTCGGTTAGCACTGTGATAGGACGGGCTTGGAAGTAAGGACGCAACTTCCTGGAGGCTAGTATTAAGCAATATGCTAACCTTTCGATTGGCGGATATCTTAATTCTGCACCGATTAGGCTTTTGCTGACATAGTAGACTGCTTTCTGTACGCCTTCTTCTTCCCGTACAAGCACCGCACTAGCAGCGACTTCAGTAATCGCCAGATAAATAAACAAAGTTTCTCCTTCGATCGGTTTTGACAAGATGGGAGGTTGCGCCATATGAGATTTCAAGGCTTGGAATGCTTGCTCGCAGTCTCCCATCCATTCAAACTTCTTATTACCCCTGAGTAGATTGAAGAAAGGGACACATTTGTCAGTTGATTTGGAGATGAATCTACTCAGGGCAGCGATCCTTCCGGTCAAACTTTGTACATCCTTGATCTTCTCCGGTGACTTCATGTCGATCAGGGCTTTTATCTTGTCAGGGTTGGCCTCGATTCCCCTTGAATTCACTATAAACCCCAAAATCTTCCCTGATCCGACTCCAAAGGAACATTTGAGGGGATTCAACTTCATCTGGTACTTGTTTAACACATCAAAGCACTCTTGTAGATCCCTCACATGTCCTTCTGCCTTTTTAGACTTTACCAGCATGTCATCCACATATACCTCCATGTTTGCACCGATCAGCTCCTTAAACATGTGGTTGACTAGCTGTTGGTAAGTCGCACCTGCGTTTTTCAGTCTGAAGGGCATGACTTTGTAACAGTACAAGCCCGTATCGGTCCAAAAGCTGGTGTGATCCTCGTCAGAGGGATGCATGCTAATCTGGTTGTAGACCGAATATGCATCCATGAACGAGAGGATCTCATGTCCTGCAGTTGCATCGACCAGCTGGTCGATTCTTGGGAGTGGGAAGCAGTCTTTTGGGCAGGCTTTATTGAGGTCTATAAAATCCACATAGGTCCACCACTTGTCGTTAGGCTTGGGGACTAGCACCGGATTTGAGACCCACGATGGATAAAACGCCACCCTGATAAACCCATTCTCCTTAAGTCTTTCGACTTCTTCTTTCAAGGCTCTTGATTTATCTTTATCGAGCAGCCTTCTTTTTTGTTGCACGGGTGGAAAAGTTTTATCTATGTTCAAGACATGGCTGATTACCGCAGGATCTATCCCCACCATGTCTTTGTGCGACCAGGCGAAAACTTCCTGGTTCTTTTGCAAGAATTCCACCAGTGCATGCTTTGTGGTAGGCTCTAAGTTTTTCCCAACCTTCACAACTCTGGTCGGGTTTTCTTTGTCGAGTTGGACCTCCTCTAGGTCCTCGATGGGTCCAACATTCTCTTCAAAATCCCCAAAGCGAGGATCCAAATCTCCATCCTCACTTTGGGAAACACCCTATTTGGTGACTTCACCACCTGATTGGGCTTGCGTATCTACTGCCATCTGCAATCGGTCTGGAGTGGTGCTCCTTGACGTTCCACTTTTCGCCTTTGTGATCGAGGCGTTGTAGCACTCCCTGGCTTCCCTTTGGTTTCCTAAAACGCGTCCTACCCCCGCGTCCGTTGGGAACTTCATGGCTAGGTGCCACATAGAGATGACAGCCTGTAGATTAACCAGTATGGGCCTTCCGATAACGGTGTTGTACGCCGAAGGACAATCGACCACTACAAAAGTGGCGAGTAATGTCCTTGTTGCAGGCGCTGTACCCGTCGTTACTGGAAGTTTGATCATTCCGGCTGGGGCGAGTCCTTCTCCAGAGAAGCCATATATCGTCTGATTGCAGGGCTCCAAATCCTTTACGGACAATTTCATGCGTTCCAGTGATGACTTATACAGGATGTTCACTGAACTCCCTGTATCGACTAGTACCCTCTTTACCATCATATTGGCCATCTGGATGTCTACGACCAGCGGATCGGAATGTGGGAACCGGACGTGTTGGGCGTCTCCATCAGAGAAGGTTATCTCACCTTCCTCTAACCGAGCCTTTTTTGGTGCACGGTCCTCCACAGTCATCATTTCGATGTCCTGGTCGTGGCGCAGAGTCCGAGCATATCGTTCTCTGTCCTTTCTGCTATTTCCCGCGAGGTGCGGGCCTCCACAGATGGTTAACAGTGTTCCAGCCACGGGGGCAGGCTGTAATGGTGGCGAGCGTTGGTGTGTGGACGCCTGCTCGTTGCCACCTGGAGCTTCTCGTTGGGAATTTCCCGAGGCCCGTACGTACCTTCTCAAGTGTCCTTGTCTAATAAGGAACTCGATTTCGTCTTTTAACTGGTTGCATTCGTTAGTGTCATGTCCGTAGTCGTTATGGTAACGACAGAACTTGGTAGTGTCCCTTTTCGAAATGTCCTTTCGAATGGGTCCAGGTTTCTTGTAAGGCACACTAGAGCTTGTGGCCTGGTAAACCTCTCCCCGAGACTCCACGAGGGCAGTGTAGTTAGTGAACCTAGGTTCATAACGATTACCCTTGGCTCGTTTGTTGTCGGAGGTGGAAGGCTCGTTATACGGCCGTTTTCCACCATTCTTTCCATTACCGTTGCCGTTTCCGTTGCCTTTGCCGTTGCCATTAGGTTTGGAACCATTGGTGGCTTTGGCGGGTTCGGCGGCCTTCTTACCCTTGTTCGAGGGTTTTCCATCATCCGAAATGGCCTCTTCGAGCTTGATGTAACGATCAGCTCGGTCCAAGAACTCCTGGGTTGTTCTAACTCCTTCCTTTCGGAGACTTTTCCAGAGGGGAGAGCAACGTTTAACCCCTACGGTAATGGCCATCATCTTGCCTTCGTCTCCTACAGTTTTTGCTCCAGCTGCCACTCGCATAAAGCGCTGGACGTAATCCTTCACTGACTCCCCGTCCTGCTGGCGAATTTCAACTAGCTGGTTTGCTTCGGTTGGGTGCACACGACCCGCATAGAACTGTCCGTAGAACTCCCTTACGAACATTTCCCAGGAAACTATGCTTGCAGGCGGGAACTTGAAGAACCACTCCTGCGCTGCTTCAGAAAGTGTTGCAGGGAAGATCCTGCACCGAGCGTCTTCGGACACTTTCTGAATGTCCATCTGAATCTCAAACTTATTCACATGCGAGACTGGGTCCCCATATCCATCAAAGTTTGGGAGCGTAGGCATCTTGAATTTGCTGGGAGTTTCGGCATTAGCTATCCTTTGGACGAAAGGAGTGCCTTTCCTCCTATCGTTGTCGATGTAAGAAGTCCTTCCTCCGACCAGTTGCTGAACAGCCTGGTTGAGTGTGTCTATCTGGGCCTGCACTGCGGTAGGAATCACGGTGGCCTCTGTTGCTGGGGGGACGTTTTCACCGTGCCTCTCGCAGCAATCATTGAGTACATCTCTCAGGTCCTCTTCTCTTCTTCTCCGCTCGCTACCACCGAGCCGATTGAAGACATTATTTTGTCTGGGTTGCCCCCTAGCATCTTGTCTATTTGGTTGGTCATCTTGAGGTACTTGGCTCCTGCTTTTACCTCTTTCTCCATTCCTCCCACCGGCATTTCCCTTGCCTGAGTCAGCCTCATTGTATCCGCGGCCATCTCTGAACCTTGACTGGCTATGGTGAGATCGACTGTTCCCCCGATGCCCGTTCCTGGCTGAACCATCCCAAGCATTAGAGGGTGGTCTGCGCTGGTCGTGGTGTCCCCGAGCACCATCGTGCCGTGGGGGGCCCCGGACCGCAGAGCCTAACTCTGAGTCTCTCCTGTTGCCAGGAGGGTTCCGACCTCTATTCGGTAGGTTCGGCTCATCATCCCCACGGCGTCTAGGGCTGCGAGGCTGAAGCTCGGCCCTATTCTGCCTCTGTTGCGGGGGATTTCCCCGAGCAGCTTGGGATGGTGGTTGCGCCTCAGGATCCTGTGGGACATCGTCATGGGGCATCTGAGGCTGCTCGGGCCTTTGCGGACTCGAAGGCTGAATCGGTGGGCTCGGATTAGGACCCCTCTGGGGTGGCCCATTCACCGGTTGGTCAGGCTGCGAGGCAGGTGCAGCCTGATTTCTAGCCAACAGCAAGGCTGCCTCTAGGGATGCCATAGCTTCGTTCTGGCGGCGATCCACCTCTGCCTGTCTTTCGCTCAATTCCGCGCGCTGCCTTTTTATCTCCTACTGCTGCCGCGCCATAACTTCAGCGGCAGTCTCCTGACTGGCCCTCAGATTAGCCAGTTCTTCCTGCAACGTGCCCAGAGTACTCTTCAGCATTGCATCGTCCATTTCCTCCTCTTCAAAATCCAGTTGCGGCTCATCTTCCGCTATGCTTGCAGGAGGAGGAGGAGGTGGCGAGTTTGACGGTGCAACGGCGGTTGCCTGCCCAGCTTTCTTTCCTGCTTTCGCCATTAGTTTTCTTAACAACAATAAATCAATCTCTCAATGAAAGCACCAGAATGTTGACCCAAGATTTGGCCAACTGACACGTAGTCAAAATGTGATTGATGTGAGTGAATGTATAAAGAAGAACGTAATGACAAAAGTAAACAAAACACAGTGATTTATAGTGGTTCGGCCCCAGGATCTGGTAATGACCTACGTCCACTTAGACTGATATTGATATGAGAATCAGAAGAGTGATCAAAGAACTAGGGTTCAATGAGTTTCACTAACCTCTCAAGAACAATACAAGTTTACTAAGAGAATTATTATAGTTTCGAATGATTCAGAAGCCAAAAAGTCCCTTCCCTTGAGCTATCTCTTGCTATTTATAGGCTCAAGGAGGGTTACAAAAGATTGTTACAGATATTCTTTCCTGAATAATCGGATACCCAGAAGATTGTATGAGATAAATTCGGGATTCATAAAGATCTTCCCATAAATGTTGCCTTGTACACGGAACCATCGACCAGACTGGTCGCGGGTAAGACGGGCCTACCCTGCTTCTACTGTGTCTTCTGGTCGATACTCTAGCAGACGCTTCCAGGTGTCAGCCACGTGTCCAGAGATTACTTGCCACGTCACCAATGCTAATTTATTGGATAACACTTATAGTTTAACATGTTTGCTTAGAAAATAACATTATAATAAAATTTTCGACTTTATAAATTTAATGTGAGAAAAATATAATTTTAGATGTGAAAAATATATTTTTACTTGTATTATTTTTTTAAGACTTAATTTTAAAATAGAATAAATTCATAAGCGATAATTCAATAATTATTTTTAAAATATTTTATTAAACTTTCAGTCATTATTTGATTTACTTAAATATTCACAAATAAACTAAATTTACCATTATTCTAAACTAAAATAAAGGAAAATCATAACCATTAGAATAAACACTCATGTTATATTAAAAATATCACTTTTAATATTTCCATAGTTTAAGGCATTAACTTATTTCAACACACTCATCAAATTCCTTTTATCAAAATATAACTTCACATATTTTTACAAAAATTCTAGCAACCAATTATACCATTAAAATCACCATTTTTATTTTTAAAAACTCATATTTTCATCAAATTATGGAAAAAAAAATTTGTATGTAATTATTTGCACAAAATATCATCTCAAGGCACTTTTAAAATCTCCCATTAACTTCTTAAATCATCAAAACAACTTGTAAAATTTACTTAAGCATTCAAGAACATTTTTCTCATCATTTTGACACATTTCACACACAAAAATCAGCAAGTACCATAATCATGAAATTCATTCCTTTCATCATATTTCACAAAATTTCATACTTATTTATTTAACAATATTCCAACACAAACCCTAGCATCTTTCTACACCCTTTTTAATTATTTTAGATGTTATCATTAGCATACAATAAATCATCAACCACCTTCAAACATATTCACAAGTCATGGACAAATAATCATCTTTGATCTTGTCTTAAATATACTCTTGATATATTATTATCATGCAAGTATTCCAAAGAAACAAAACCATCATATATTCATTTAAGATCTTACCACACCCTATCATGTTTCTAAAAATTTAAATTGGCATAACACTTAAAAAAATAACCATCATGCTTTGAAAATCACCCTTAGGCCGAAATCCCATAGCCAAAAATAATCAATTTTTTTCATGTTATTTTTAAATACTCATCATCACTTTCTCATAGATCACAATTTAAAACCCTTGTATGCTTTCACATAAAATCCTTAAGCCAAAACATACCCACCATCAAATCTTAGAAAATCTTTAAACAACATATCATAAACACCACATATCAATAATCAACTCCATGCACATACTAAGATTATACATCTAAGAATTATAACTATAAGAACCCAAATAACAAGAGTACCCATGCCACGCCTAGGTCTATTTACCCCATACATCATCATAAAAATAATATAACCACCAATCCATGAATCCAAGAAACATCATAACATTAGGTTTAGAGATTCAATACCTCTCTTGATTGTAAAATCAAGAACACAAATTGATCAACAGCCAAACTTTACCACCCCTTATTCAAGCCTAGGGTTTTTTCGAAATCCACCATGAGAAGAAGAAGAGATTCAACAACACACAATAAAAACCATAGTCAATATTAGTAGAATCAAAAGAAGAGAATAGACAAGCATAAACACAAAGAAGGCATACCCTAGACTTGGTCTTCCCTTCTCCTTCTTCTTTCCTTTCTTCCTTCTTCTCCTTCTCTCTCTAATAAAATAAAAGGGTAAGTTTTCTATTTTCGATTTATTTTCTCTTATTTTTTATTTATTTTGATTTTATCTTAATTGGTAGAAAAATAAAGATGATAGCATCCTTTCCTATTTTATCTAAAATCACCCAATAAAAATGGTAAACAATCTTCTTCTTTCCCACTATGCTACACATCCAAGCCTCTCCTTTCCCTTTTCTTTTATTTTTTTTATATAATTAAATCTAATAAAAGGAAACCACAAGTGCATGTGCACCATGCAACCATGCACTTGCACGCACTCAATAACTAGGGTGCATCACTACCTATCATGCACCTTAGTGCATTCAACCAAAACTCAAATAATCACACATTTTAAAATAAAATAAATAAATAACATTTAACAATTAAATTCACAAAATTTTACCAAACAATTCTAACAATTAATTTAAACAAACAAACAATTAAATTAAATAATTCACAACACTTAACAATTAACTAAATTAAAACACAAAAATTTAATAACTAAAAAATAAAAATTTGGTGCACTACACTGGCCATCGGGTTTAACATAGAGGTCATGAGCCTCGCGGCCTCCGTGGCCTGGAGAATACTTATCTATCGTACCAAAAGGCATACTCCTCTAGTTCCATGAAGACGGTACTTGTATTGTGGTTAGTTACACTGTATGGTTGCATGGGGACCACATTTACAGAGTTCACATTGCAAGCACAACATCACAATATTTGTACTTACAACATTCATACATAACTATATCATAAAAGTTAAATTCCATGCCACCGCCACCTTTTCCTTAATGATTTCAAAAGCAGTAACAAGATAGTCAATTCAAGATATTTTTAGATGTTTTGAAACAACTTCACATCAACATACCCTTGGTGGAAGCAACAAATTCCCAACTATGAAAAGTTTTTGAAGGACATCTTGACAAAGAAGAAGAGACCTGGAGAATTTGAAATAGTGGCTTTGACAAAAGCTTGTAGTGCAATGTTGAAGAATAAGATTCCATTTAAATTGGAAGAAATGTGTAGCTTCACAATTCCAATTTCTATTAGGGGACGAGATGTTGGTAAATCTCTTCGTGATTTGGGAGCTACTATTAATCCGATGCCCATGTCCATTTTGAAGAAGTTTGGAATTGGAAAAACGAGGCGAACTATACTCACATTGTAATTAGCTGATCGTTCTATGGTGCATCCGAAGGGAAATATTGAAGATGTCCTAGTACAAGTTGACAAGTTAATTTTTCCAGCAAATTTTATTATTATTTCCACTGGGAGGACTTTGATAGATGTGGAAAAAGGAATGCTCAGCATTCGAGCTCAAGATGAACAAGTAACATTCAAGATTTTTAATCCTATATGCTGCCTTAATGAAGTGGAAGCTTTCTTAGCCATTAGTGTTTCCAACTCCAGGATGATTGAAAAGATGCAGGAAAAGCATAGCAACGGAGGTAGGAAAAAGATCCCTCCTAGAGAAATTGAGAAAGATGGTGAGTCATGGAAAAGTAAGGAAAAGGACCATCCCATCCTCTAAAGCCACCTAAGAAAAAGAAAAATAAACATAGTAGAAAACCTCAATCACAAATGTTTAAAGTTGAGCAGCAAGTGTTTTTCTCAAACTCTGTGATGAAAGCAAGTCATGGGCAGCTGAACTCAAGGTGTTATGGTGTATTCTTAGTTATCAAAGTGTATCCCATTGGTGTGGGGGAATTACATGATGAGTATTCTGGTAGAGCATTTAAGGTGACAAGGAAATGAACAAAGTTTGGGGGAAGAGAGGTTGAGCGATACAATACTTCAATCTCCATGAAAGATCATAAAAATAATGTGAAGTTTGGGTTGCTATGGTACTTGGAGGATTCATTTGTAAAGCAACCCAAAAAGAAAAAAGAAAAAATATCCAAAAACATGTGTTCTTGTTGGTACTTTCTTTTGTGAATTGTTAAAAATTGAAAAAATATAGTTGTGTGTGATATGGGAAAAGTCCCACATGGAATTAAAACACTCTTCAAGGAGTGTATATAAGTTGCAAATGCTATGTCTTGGGGTGTGCCCCAAGGGGTACCCAGTTTTGTGCGAATGGGTGAGGACTCACACACTTGACCACCATACGCGCGCGCGCACCGCCGCCGCCGTTCATCTGACCGAGCTGAGCTGGCTGGCGGGTGGGTGGTGTGGTGTCGTAATTTTAATTTTTTTCAACAAAGGTAACTAAACGTTTATTATTTTATTAATTAAATTAATCTTAAAACGTTTATTTTTCAAAAACGGTTTTATTCTTATTTAAATGAAAATAAACGTTTTTTTGCCGTTATGTTAATTTCCTCCTCTGATTTAATGGAAAAACGTTTTTAGACGTTTTGGGGGATTTCTTCTATGTATAAGTTAGATCAAACATCTTTTGAAAAAGGGAGTCTTTTTCTTTCTTGGCACTACGAATTTTCTCAGAGCATTTTTATAAGGGTGTACAAGAACGATCTTCTCGGTGCAGGGAGGAATCGTACAGAGGTTGTTTTATCCTGGGGACGGCGTGGTTGATAGACTGTCGTGCACACTTAGGGCAGAGCCATGAAATGTCTTAAAGAGAGCAACCTTGTCCGCGACTCAACCAGAAAAAAAATTGATCGGTAATTTCATTCCAATTTTATTTTCTATTAAGGAATATCAATTTTAAGACTTTCTGTTCTGCTATGGCTGCGACCGATGATTTTTCTGGTTCTACCTCTGTTGATATTAACAAGCCATTTCGTTTTGAGGGTTTGCACTTTAAGCGTTGGAAACAAAAGATGCTTTTTTATCTGACCATGAAGAAGGTTGCATTTGTACTCATTGCTCTGAAGCCGGTTGTCTCTGAAGCCTCGACCGACAAGGAAAATCAGACTGAACGCTAGAAGCAACAGAAGGACTTGGACTCCTGGGTGGAAAACGATTTCCTCTGTAAGAATTTTATTCTTAACGGTTTATCTGATGATCTTTATGGCTATTATAACTCAGAAAAGTCAACAAAGGAAATTTGTTAGGCGTTGCAAAAGAAATATGTTACAGAAGAGGCAGGGACTAAAAAATACGCTGTTAGTCGCTACCTGAAGTATCAGATAGTGAACGATAAATCTGTGGAGGCCCAATCTCAAGAAATTCATAAAATTGCTCATGAGATTATCTCAGAAGGTATGGCCCTTGATGAACAGTTTCAAGTTGCTGTTTTAATTGACAAATTACCTCCTTCCTGGAAGGACTTTAAAAATGTTCTCAGGCATAAGACTAAGGAATTTTCTTTAGAAAGTTTGATCACCCGCATTCGTATCGAGGAGGAAGCAAGGAAACAAGACCAGAAAGTAGAGGTGCTTATTGTCTCTAATAGCATCCCTAAGAAACCCACACCTGCGATTCTGAAGCCAAATGGCAAAACTTTCAAGAATCAGAACCGCAACTCGAATTCAAATTCCAACCACAACTCGAATTCAAATTCCAACCGCAACAACCAGAACAATCCTCGAAACAACAATCTGAGTTGGAACCATAACAGGAACCAACATGGAAGGCAGCAGCCTCCACCTAAACAGAATGACTCTGGACAATTCCTTTGTTACGTCTGTAACAAGCCAGGTCATATGGCACGTAAGTGTAGGAACAAGCCAAGCACTGCTCCGCAGGCTTACTTGACTGAAGAAGGTTTTACAGATATGATTTCTGAGATCAACCTTATTGGTGGATCAGATGGGTGGTGGGTAGACACTGGCGCTTCTCGCCATGTCTGCTATGATCGTCCTATGTTTAAAACATACACTGCTGCTGATGATAAGAAAGTGTTGTTGGGAGATTCCCACACCACTATTGTTGCTGGGATTGGAAATGTGGAGCTTAAGTTTACCTCAGGAAAGACTTTATTACTGAAAGATGTAATGCATACTCCTGAGATGAGAAAGAATCTGGTTTCTGGTTTTCTACTTAATAAGGCTGGGTTTACTCAAACTATTGGAGCTGATTTGTACACCATCACTAAGAATGGTATTTTTGTTGGGAAGGGTTATGCTACTGATGGCATGTTTAAGTTAAATGTTGAATCCAATAAAGTTTCTCCTTCTGCTTATATGCTGTGTGATTTTAATGTTTGGCATGCTAGACTTTGTCATGTTAATAAGCGCATTATTAAGAACATGAGTAACATAGGACTAATTCCTAAAGTGTCAGATAACGATTTTGAAAAATGTGATTTTTGTAGTCAAGCAAAAATAACTAAGACTCCTCATAAGTCAGTTACTAGAGAATCTGCGCCTTTAGATTTAATTCATTCAAATATTTGTGAACTTGATGGAACGTTAACTAGGAATGGTAAACATTATTTCATCACTTTTATTGATGATTGTTCTGACTTTACTTATGTGTACTTAATGAAAAATAAAAGTGATGCGCTTGACATATTCAAATTATTTGTGACTGAAATTGAGAATCAATTCAATAGGAAAATTAAAAGGTTTCGTAGTGATAGAGGAACTGAATATAATTCAAGCATGTTTATTGAGTTTTATAATTCACATGGCATTGTACACGAAACCACTGCACCATATTCACCTGAAATGAACGGTAAAGCTGAAAGAAAGAATCGAACTTTTACTGAATCTGTTGTGGCTATTTTATTGAATTCTGGTGCTGCATCTCATTGGTGGGGTGAAATTCTTTTGACTGTTTGTTATGTGCTGAATAGAGTTCCTAAGTCTAAAAGTAAAGTTTCACCTTATGAGATCTTGAAAAATAGGCAACCTAACCTGTCCTATTTTAGAACTTGGGGTTGTCTGGGTTATGTTTGTATTCCTGGTCCTAAGAGAATTAAGCTAGCAAGTAGAGCCTATGAATGTGTATTTATCGGATATGCAATTAATAGTAAAGCATATAGGTTCTATGATTTAAATGCGCATGTTATTGTGGAATCAAATGATGCTGATTTTTATGAACATAGATTCCCTTTTAAATTGAGAAATAGTGGGGGCGCATCTACTAGCAACATTCCTGTGATTAGGAATAATGAACATATTGAGGATAGAGAATCAGAACCTAGGAGAAGTAAGAGAACTAGAGTTGCTAAAGATTATGGTTCTGATTTCTGTGTCCATACATTAGAGGAGGATCCTGCTAACCTCAAAGAAGACTTGTGCTCTTTAGATGCTGACCTCTGGCAAGAAGCAATAAATGATGAGATGGACTCTCTTGAGTCTAACAAAACATGGCACTTAGTTGATTTACCTCCTAGTTGTAAGCCTATAGGTTGTAAGTGGATCTTGAAAAAGAAATTGAAACCCGATGGAACTGTTGAAAAATACAAGGCTCGTTTGGTAGCCAAGGATTTTAGGCAGAGAGAAAATATAGATTTCTTTGACACTTTTTCACCTGTTACGAGGATAACATCCATTAGAGTTTTGATTTCCCTAGCTGCCATTCACAATCTAGTTGTACACCAAATGGATATTAAGACTACATTTTTGAATGGTGAATTAGAAGAAGAGATCTATATGGATCAACCGCAAGGGTTTGTAATCCATGGCCAGGAACATAAGGTTTACAAGTTAGATAAATCTCTGTATGGTCTTAAGCAGGCACCTAAGCAATGGCATGAGAAATTTGACAATTTAGTTATCTCACATGGATTTAAAGTGAATGAAAGTGACAAATGCATTTATTATAAATCTGATAATGACATTTGCACTATTGTATGTCTATATGTGGATGACTTGCTCATATTTGGTTCGAATATCCATGCTGTGAATGCTGTGAAATCTCTGTTGTGTGCTAACTTTGATATGAAGGACCTCGAAGAAGCGAATGTAACCCTTGGTATTAAGATTACTAGGTCTGAAAAGGGAATTTCTTTGGATCAATCTCACTATATTGAGAAGATTCTAAAGAAATACAATTACTTTGATTGTAAACCTGCTTGCACACCATATGATCCAAGTGTAAAGTCATTTAAGAACACTGGTGATGGTGTAAGACAATCTGACTATGCGAGCATCATTGGCAGTCTTCGATATGCCACTGATTGTACGAGACCCGACATTGCCTATGTCGTGGGATTATTGTGCAGGTTTACTAGCAGACCTAGTATAGAGCATTGGCATGCTATTGAAAGGGTCATGAGATACCTAAAGAGAACCATGAACCTTGGATTACATTATCAGAAGTTTCCAGCTGTTCTTGAAGGTTATAGTGATGCAGACTGGAATTCTCTGTCTAATGACTCCAAAGCAACAAGTGGCTATATCTTTAGTATAGCTGGTGGAGCTGTTTCTTAGAAATTTAAGAAACAGACTATTTTGGCACAATCCACCATGGAGTCTGAAATGATAGCACTAGCTACAGCTAGTGAAGAAGCAGGTTGGCTGAGAAGCCTGCTAGCTGAGATCCCTTTATGGGAAAAATCGATACCAGCTGTGTTGATCCACTGCGATAGTACCGCGGCTATTGCAAAAATTCAGAACTGTTATTACAATGGTAAGAGACGACAGATACGTCGTAAGCATAGTACTGTTAGAGAGTTTCTCTCAATAGGAGCTATTAGAGTGGATCATGTACGCACTGATGATAACTTAGCAGATCCTTTGACGAAAGGATTAGCTAGAGAGAAAGTCCATAAAACATCGAAGGGAATGGGACTATTGCCCTTAGAATGATGAATCACTCATGATGGTAACCCAACCTAAAGACTGGAGATCCCAAGAACTAGGTTCAATGGGTAATAACAAGTTGTGAAGTGATATGAGTTGAATCATGCTATTTCCATTAAAGCAAATAGAAGCATGAATTCCTGAAGCGATGAGAGGATGAGTTAATAGAAACTCTTAGTGAGATCTATACTCTATGTGGAGTGGAGTACCGAGCTACAGGAGTACTCTTGATAGACTCACCTATGTGAATGTGGAAGTGGGGCCGCTTCCAAAGGAATTTGGGCAAAATTTCTAGAGCATTCACTATACTGGGATAGATGTGCATGGCCATTAACGCACGGGCTTTTTTTATTACACCCTTGAAAGGTTGGTGCGTGGTACGATGTTAGAAATAGAGTTCAAGACTATGTGTCACTCTAGTATAATCTAAATCGTATTCACTACGCAAATGTTCAAATCGAAAGATACATTTGTTTATGCACAATCTTATAGATTCTGAAATTGCTCAAGAAAATATTTTTAAAAATTCAAGTGGGGGATTGTTGGTACTTTCTTTTGTGAATTGTTAAAAATTGAAAAAATACAGTTGTGTGTGATATGGGAAAAGTCCCACATGGAATTGAAACACTCTTCAAGGAGTGTATATAAGTTGCAAATGCTATGTCTTGGGGTGTGCCCCAAGGGGTACCCAGTTTTGTGCGAATGGGTGAGGACTCACACACTTGACCACCACACGCGCGCGCGCGCCGCCGCCGCCGTCCGTCCGATCGAGCTGAGCTGGCGGGTGGTGTGGTGTCGTAATTTTAATTTTTAATTTTTTTCAACAAAGGTAACTAAACGTTTATTATTTTATTAATTAAATTAATCTTAAAACGTTTATTTTTCAAAAATGGTTTTATTCTGATTTAAATGAAAATAAACGTTTTTTTGCCGTTATGTTAATTTCCTCCTCTGATTTAATGGAAAAATGTTTTTAGACGTTTTGGGGGGTTTCTTCTGTGTATAAGTTAGATCAAACATCTTTTGAAAAAGGGAGTCTTTTTCTTTCTTGGCACTACGAATTTTCTCAGAGAATTTTTATAAGGATGTACAAGAATGATCTTCTCGGTGCAGGGAGGAATCGTACAGAGGCTGTTTTATCCTGGGGACAGCATGGTTGATAGACTGCCATGCACACTTAGGGCAGAGCCGCGAAATGCCTTAAAGAGAGCGACCTTGTCCGCGACTCAGCCAGAAAAAAAATTGATCGGTAATTTCGTTCCAATTTTATTTTCTATTAAGGAATATCAGTTCTTTACTTAGTAATTTTAATTTGAATTTTTGTTAGTTTAATTTCATTTTATTGTGATGTTATTGGGAGTGGTTTTATGTTTGTTAATGAATTTCAGGTGTTGAAAAGCAAAGAAAGATATTTTGGGAGTAATTGAAGAGTCCGGTGCTTTTGTAGAAATTTTGCTAAAGCAATTTGGGGTGCAAAATGAGTGATATTTCTGATAAAATGAGATCTCCGCCTACCGTAGCAAACTTTTTTGCTTGGGGCAGCACAAGTCAGAGGGCTTCATGAGCCCGTGTGAGAATAGGATGCGGTTTCGCAAGGGCAAGCGAATTTTCAATTAAAAAAATATTAAATAATAAATAATAAAGAAATAAAAACATGGCTGCTTGATATCCCCTCACGACTTGCCTCACCACCTCCATCGTGCCTTGCCGACCCTAGACACAAATCTAACCACACGAGCCCTCGCAAATGCTGAACCAAACCCAGGCGAGCTGAGCTCCCAAGCACGCTTCCAATCGCATGTAGCTCCCAGCAAAAGGATTCCATCTGCGTGACCCCAGCCCAGCCGAACCCAGGTGCGAGTCTGCCAGACGCGCCTATATCTGAGAGCCTTTCCCTAAGAGCTCCATCGTGCACCCCCTTATCTCTAATTTTTTCTCTTCAGGCACTCAAGGGCGGCTTCACATTGAGTCGCATGGGCCATTTCCCTACATTTTGCAGCTCTCTAAGGGGTGATATTTTTCCCTTATTTGGCTTTGCTAAGTTGAGCTTGTGAATTGATACTATTGGGCAGTTTCTTTGAGATGGATCACATGTTGAAAGTACGGTTTATGTTGCTTGATTCTGATATTTTCTTGTGATTTTTGATTTTTTAGCGCCCTTATCCTCTTTTCAACAAAGAAATTTAACCACAAATGGCAGCCACTAAGACTCGAGCTCAGAAAAGAAAAGCACCTAAGCAATCCACCCGTTCACCAACCAAAAAGAAAGTCACAGCCAAAAAATCAACCCCACAACCAACTAAACAACCTACCCCAACTCAGAAAGCACTGAAAACTACCCTGACCCCATAATCTCCACCACCGAAGACACAAGTTACCCCGACCCCATTGCCTCATCCCGAGCCCACCACAGCCACCCCACCATCCACTAAAGCACCCACCAAAAATAAATCCTCCAAATGAAAGCCCAAACCCAAGTCAAAATCAAAGCCCCAATACGTTCCTTCACCTCCTTTTGAGAGATTTCACTTTGCCCTCGCTACAGAGCGTTATGAGGCTATCAAATCGAAGAAGTTACTACTTGAGAAAGGCTTTTTGCCTGCTACCTCTGAGTTGCCCGCTTAGATCACTTAGGTTATTGAGAAGCATAAGTAGGAAAATTGTGTCAAAAGCCTGTGCAAGCCATAGTTCCACTTCTGCATGAGTTTTATGCCAAACTTGTGCCCTCTGAAGTTTCAGAAGTGGTGGTGCGAAGCAAGACCGTGTTTATTTCTGCTGCTACCAACAATGAGTTCTATGGGTTGGAAGATTTTGAGTGTGCAGTGTACAATGATATGGTCCTCTCGCCTTCCTTTGAGCAATTTGACGATGTGCTCCGCACTATGGATGTTGAAGGGACTCAATGGATTATTTCTTCCACCGATCAGCGTACACTTCTGTATGCTTATGTGACCCCCGAGACTAGTGTGTGGCTGAGTTTTATCAAGTACTGTTTGTTGCCTAGCACGGATGACACTACTGTGGTCAATGAGCACTTTGTTTTGTTGTATTGCATTATGGCGAGGCATAGTATCGATGTTGGCAAGAACATTGCTAAGCATATGTTTGGGTGTGCAAAGAAGAAGATAGGGCGGCTGTTCTTTCCATCCCTCATCACTCAACTATGTCTTAAGGCTGGTGTGGTAGTTGATACCTCTGAGGAGGTTTTAGAGGAGTGTGTTGACATTGATTTTCTCTCTATCCATCGAGTGGAAAATCATGACCATATGTAATGCCCTGGATAACCAAGATCGTTACACTGTGTATTTCAAAATAGCGCAAGACTTGCTAATCATGTTGTTTGAATAATAATCTGTTCCTAAAGTCAATTATCACGTTAAGGTTAAAAGATTTTGGTTGTAACCAGTTAATTTTCATTAAAACAGATGTTTGGTACATGGGATCCCAAAAACAGAGTTTATGTGGCAATTTACAATCCACAAAAGTTTAATTCAAACAAAAGTCACTCTAATGGCAAAATACAAGTTTTAGGCCTCTGTCCGTGTACTTTCCCTCAGCCATGGCGGTCGAGCAGGTGACTATGTACACTCTGCCCCTAGAGCTCTCCAACTCATGGTTGGTCCAGCTTTTCTTTGCCTTTACTTGGACCATGTAGCACCCGTGAGCCAAGGCCCAGCAAGAAAACCATAAACAGCAAACACATAAACAGTAGTAGCATCCAATCAATCTTTAAACAAGCATTCGCAAATTCAGCTGATTATAAGCATCAAGCTAATAATAGTAAACAAGTACTTCAAGAATATATTTTAACCAAAAACAAAATGTTCAAAGTTGGCGCCCTTAGGCCGAGACCTCAGTTTACTAAGCTGACCCCGGCTCATAGTGGCCAAGCCGCGTCCAATACGCTAATCGTTAGCCCCAATCCCTTAGGTCGTACTTTAACATTTCACATAATAATACTACAGTTACATAACACATATATCCAGATACAGGGAACCTTACTCCAAAACACAACCACATGGGTGCAGTATTCTTACCTCGAATCCCGAGCAAAGAACACAGAACGGTCCCAAGCACGATCCTCAGTCCTGAGACTTGGCAATAAACCTAGTCACAGTTTCAATGGGTAACCATCAATTCCTAATCCAAATAAATACGTAGGGAACAAATATTAGTCTCCGGGACCTCGATTTCTACTAAAGAAGGTAGTAGAAATCATCCTGAGCACTTAGTTTTGAATTCCCGAGCCTCCTCGAGCCTTAAACATCATTTCACCTTAATTCCCCATTGTGGGCCATGACTTGCCCTTAAGGCCCGAGGCCTACCCTTTAGACAGAGGCTCAAACCTCCCTGATGGGAACACAAGCCGCAACTTTCCCTCTTCGAGTCACGGCACGCCTAGTGAACAGAGACTCCCAGCCTCTAAAAACTCATGCGAGCCGGGTCCCTAAACCCAGAAAATCCAAATCCTCTCAACATTTCTCCACGAGTCTAACCTTAAATTCTCACCCCCAAACTAACAGCCAACCCTGGATTTAAGCCTAGAATTCCCACCCTTTTGGTACGAGCATGACATCTACCTTATAAGAAGTTCTTACTCGTATTAAACACTCAAATTCAACCCAAAACCAGCTAACAAAACTAAACCTCATGCAAACTTAAACCTTAACATGATTTCAACAAAATTCAAGAGAAACTAACTTGAATTCTTACCTCAACTTGTAGTCTAATCCCTCAGCTTCAAATCTTTAATCTTTGAGCTTAAATTCCAAAGTTTCCCCGACTGAATTCCCTGGTTCAAAGTGTTAGTTCCTCAAGACCTCTTCAAGGACAAAAGAGAGGTAGGGAAAATCGTGTATGAGGGAGAGAGAGAGAGAGAGAGAGAGAGAAAGTTAAGCTTTTAGAACTCTTGAGGTGGTTTTCTGGCTAATTCTAGAGTCCCCACAGGGTATATCCTTTAACTCAAAATGACCAAACTACCCCCTTCTAATTACTTAGCCCTTTAGTTTGTTCTAGGGGTAAAATAGTATTTTCCCAATTCTCTCTAATTCCTTAAATGTTCCTAATATTTACCAATTATTCCCGTCTTGTTAAGTTAATTACCAAATATTTATTCATTACCCAATAGATCCCAACATATTCTCTAAATTCCTGAAAATACCCACAGGCTCCCCCGAGCCGGGTATTTAAACCCCACTGTGACAATCTTGCTAATCTGCTCACTAGGACCGTCTCAAGCCATATACCATAAATATATCCACATAATAATGTGGTCTCAACCATATATCACATAAAATCACATTTATGCCCTTAACGGGCAAAAATTACAAATATGCCCTTATAAGCATAAAAGGGCCCACATGCATATTTAATACTCGTAAACATGCATATCACATAGCCACATAATCATTTTAATCATACATGCCACATAGCCATGCATTAAACCAATTAAACATACATATATCCAATTATGCTCTCTTGGCACGCTAACCAAGGCACTAAGCCCTATTAACAATTTTGGGTCGTTACACCCTAAGTCGGATAGTGGCATTGTTCCTCCTGACCCACCCTCTTCCAACAATGTTTCAGGCCCTTCCAATGCCCACACTCAGTTGACCCACCTTCTGAGTCACCTTGAGCATCTTGAAGAGTAGCAGCGGGGTTATTTGAAGAATGCTTTAAAGAGGGATGTCGTGTTACTCAAGACGCTCAAAAGGAACTTCAACAAGCCTATAGTTGACTTCCCTGAATTCCCTAGAGACAACTTGAAAAAAAATGGAGAGATCGTATTGTTGATGCAGACCCTATCCCTTCAAATGACCCGCTCGAGGGATAGGTAGGGGAGCTTTCTTATCTTAGCTCGTTTTTATTTATTTAATTTGTTGTTTTTGTTGTTTCTGTTGTTTTGTGGTTGTGCTATTGTTGTTTTTGTTTCTTTTTGGTCTCATTGTCTTGTTTTAGTTTTTCTTTTTGTTGTTGTTGTTTGGAGGATGTACCTTGTCTTTGTTAGTGTTAACCAGGGGGCTCTATTATGACCTTGACAAAAAACTAAAAAAAAAAAATATAATAATATTAAGATGAAGCGAATGCCACTTTTTCTTAAGCTATAAACCAACTTCTTCGGATGTGAATGTTGCTAGAAATTGATTGATGACAGTGTTTCGTCATTTAGAATGTGCATAGCTTGACTAAGCAATTTTGAGACCCTAAAAAGGCGTTGGGAATTGTGCCATTTAAAGCACATGTGTTGAACAATGTTTTATGAAATAAATAATTGAAAATAATTTTTGTATATATTGATTTTTTATTATTATTATTAGAATATCAAAAAATTTCCAAATTTGTTATTGTGACTACAATCTTGTATTGCTACGAGAGGATTAAGATTGGAGGAAACGAATTTAAATAGTTCGCAATAAAACAAATTTATATGAAATCTTTGGATTAAATACTGTAAGTACGGTTCACTAGTATTATGAATACATGTAATCTTGATCCGGATTACTGATGTATTAAGACATCTTAGTGGAAGTACTTTGTATAAAGTGGTTATGCATGAACTGGACTCAATATATTATTCATACTTAACTAAATATCGTTTGTTTTATAAGTATTAATTGAACATATCAATAAGATGATCATATACAAATTGATCTTAATCCTGAAGTTATTATGAACTCCTATTTATGTCATTTGGGTTCTTCGATTCACTTTTTGTGGTTTGTCAAAATGATCAGGCTGAAAACTTTTGTTTTGGGAACTCATTGGTATAAATGGCTGGGGACTTAATATACAGATATGGAATCTATACCTTTCCAAGAGGAATTGAATAATGGTTCTCTTAAGGGTTAGGAATTGAAAGTTTTGAGCTCAAATTCATAAATTAGTTTATGAATTAACCTTCACTAGTGAAGTTAATGGCACTTAAGGAAGCAAGACAAAATTAAAGAGGTAAAATAGTGTCTTAACCCTACTTTAATTATGAACCATTAATAAAGGATTAAATTGTATATAATGGTTAAATTATTGGACACGTTTTATATTTAAAAAGTACTTAATAAATAAATGTCTATAATTACAAGAGTCTAATCTCATGATTAGTGGAATAATATTTATTATATTAAAGAGATTTCATTAATAATCAAAATTTATTGGAGCTTAAATAAGTCCATAGGTCCCCTAGGTGGCTTTATTAACACTATTCAAGATAAGAATTGAAACTGGAAAAAATCAAGAAAAATACATATTTGGAAGAAATATGTTCTTCAGGGTCAAATATGTAAATGCGATAAATTAATCAATTAATATCTTAATTTTCAAAATTAATAAATTAATTAAGATAATTTTCGACAATAATTTTATAATGAAAATAGTATTTTCGAAATTGGCATTTAAATATTTAAGATAATTAATTAATTTTATATATTTAAATAATGTGAAAAGATAATTAAGATGATTCAAAATTGGTTTGAATTCATTTGAAATTTATTCATTAATTAATCTGATAAGATTAGTTATTAGTTTTAGATATTTTTGAATAAATGATTATTAAATAAAAGTTGCTAAGAAACATATCCCTGAGAAGAGATATGCCACACTATGATTGGCGTGTGACTAGGTCGAAGACCAGTCTTGGATATTTCTTTATTTAATTAATTATTTAATAATTAGTTTATATTTTGAATTTATTAATATTTTTATAAATCTATCCGATAGAATATTGTTTTAAGCAGAAACAAGATTCTAGAGAATTCAAAGTCTTTCATACAGAGAGAAAAATATATCGTATTATTTTTCTATATCCCTGAAAATTGTATCAGACCTATAAAACTCCAAGATTTCATGTGTTGTGAATATCTTGTGGATCACAAAATTCCCACCATAATTCTACGTGCCCACACAGGTCTTGAGGTGTAGAGATACGTCTAGGAAGATCTTGGTTTGAGTATTTTGCAAATTATTTTGGATTGGATGTTCGTAGGAGATACAAAAAGATTCCAAGGATTCTTGATAGTTCTACATCTGTTAATTCCTTGTCTTTTTCTATCTTATTGATTTATGTTTGCATATTAATGGATCTGATTATTTAAAGTTTGTTGAAATAATTTTTTTTGAAATTCCAGGGCCCACCACCCCGTGCATTTCGTCGCGCACATGGTAAACACGTTACCAACATTAGGTACTTGCGAGAGCTTAAGTTTCTTGAATTGCTTAATAGTTTTCCTTGAAGTGAAATCCTAGACATTGCTACACCAAAGACATGATTTAGGCCATCACTAGACTATTTTTGGGCATTTTTAGCCTCATCTTGATGCATTTTTATTCCTAGTCACCCCATTGATCTTAATAGATACTTTTCTTTCTTAGCCACTCTTTAGCCTTGCTAGATATAATAACCTCCTTCCACCATCACCCTTTAGCACCTTGATCTTTCCAGGATTGATTTGGTGTTTCATTTTTGGGGGTTGAGAGGAGTTGAGTGTGAGAGAAACATTTGGGTGAGAGTTTTCATTTTTTTTCACCATTGGTGACAATGTTGACTATTAAGTTTGAGGGGGAGAGTGTGTTTCTTATCATCTTATTCTCTTGCCATTTAATTTTTTTTATCATTATTTGAAAAAAGAAAAAGAGCAAAGGAAAAGAGTGCACTTCCTTGAATCAAAGGAAAGTTTTGTGAAAACAAAATAACAAAAGAAAAAGAAAAAAAGAGAATAAATTAAGTATAATTGTAAATAAGTTTGGGGATGTAGCTCTTTAAGTAAAAGAAAAATATATTTTAGTTGGTGACCTTGTTATGCTAGTAATAAAATATAATGGCAAGAGTCATCTTTGTTTGTGGGGTGATCTTCGGGGAAATTGATGTGTGTTTTGTTTTGGTCATAGAAAGATTAAAGTTTTTAGGGTGTTTAAGCAAAAAATAATCTCTCTTATCCAACTGTCACCCTACCCTATCATTACAAGCTTGAAAAGTCCTAGTGATCTTTGTGTGGTGTTTGTCTACATTAGTGGAGTGGAAATCATTAAGTTAACTTATGGAGACACTAGTTAAGCTTTAGGACCAAGGTCTAATTTGAATTGTGTGATCGAAAGTGTTTAGAAAAAGCTATGCATGCACAAAAGGGAGAACCACTTGACTCATATTTTGACAGCAACATTAACACTTGAGGATTTTTTTATTTAAGACTTGTGTAAGTGTGAAATTTAGCTTCTCTTATTCAATAATAAAATTTCTGAGAGTTTTTCCGCTTTTAAAACATTGGTAAAGCAAAGTGTATCCTCTTGTTTGTGTCGTCTTTTATTTTTTCTTTTGTTTTTCATTTTTGTATTGTCTTTTGTGTATTTTGTATTCTTTTTAGATTCATCACTCAAGGGCGAGCAATGACATAAGTTTGGAGATGTGATAACTCTTCAATATTGACTTATGTTTATGATTTTAATCTTGTAATTGTAAATTTAGGAAGAGTGATGTATGTTTACTGTTGTTAATTTTTATTTAATTTCTTTACCTTTTTGTGTTGTGAGTGATTTTATTGTGTCTTGTTAGATTTTAAAAGCTAAAAGTTTGAAAACAATGATTTTATGCATGCATTATATTAGGAAAAAGAGGAGAAGTGAATTGGTTTCTAAGTTGTCTTGTCTGTGCTTAAAATTCAGGTTTTGTTGTAGGAGGGAAAATTTTGCTGGAGCATTTCTTTCAGGATCCAAGTGGAGATTTTTAGTATGTGAGGGAGAGCCACCTGTCACTTGATTAATTGAGCTAGCAAAGAATGCTGAGGTGAATAAATCAAAGACGTTATTCAATAAGAAATTTCAAGAGAGAAAGAGTGGGAGTCACGTGTAAGAGGAGGAGGGGCAATTTTGTACTTGGAAAAAGGAGGGTTTGTACCCTAACTAAAGTAAAAAGAGAGGACAGCCACCATAGAGTACAATCTGCCATTTTTGTAGACTAAAGCACTTAGAACAGAGAAGAATCAACAGTCCAAAGAAGGAAAAGACGAAAGAAGAAAAGGAGAAGAGGAGGACACTCAATACATCATCATTTTGGTTTGTTTCTTCTTCTTCTTTGTTTGATAATATTTTCTTATTATTCTCTAGAACTTTGTTGTTTAATTACTCATGGACAGATTTGGATTTAGATTGATTGTTGTTTCTTAACTTAGTCATGAACTAGATATTTTGAGGCTTGAATTATTAATGAACTCTATGTCTTGGTTTCTAATTTCTAGCAATCTATTTTAGCAAAAATACTCATTATTCATTCAAGTGTGCTTAATGATTAGTTATTGTTGTTGTTTAGCCATCAATGACAAGATGTTGAGTTATATTTGTGCTGGAAAGTTTAAATATAATGGATGAAGTTGAATGAGACAAGTAGATAACCTTGTTAGGTTATGTTTAATAAATAGCATAGGGATGTGTTGTTTTCCTTGTGAAACAATTGTGCATTGAAGCTTAAAATTGTATTCTCAAATCAAGTTGGCATAGGAATATGTTTGATTACGGTAAAGAATTAATACCATAGGATTTGGGAAAGTGCTAAGAACATATTTTGAATTCTTGTTAACTCTGAGAATTTCGCTAAAATATTGTTCCAACAAACGCTACAGGTTACTTCACATAGAGGAATTTAATAGTTCAAGCTCATTCAATTAAATCGAATTTATCTTGCTGATTACACTGTCACCTTAGTTTATTTTAAGAATTACAAATTTGTCCCCATTAGTTTCAGTTTACAAGAATAAATCCACTTAATTTTTTCGACTAATTAAATTGTTTTGTAATTAATTCTTGCATTGAGTTTTAATTTGTAATCTCTGTGGATACGAATTACTTATCACTATTTTACTTGTTTTATGACTGTGTACACTTGCACATTATTACTTTTTGTGATATAATTTGATGAATAATGTGAATTTTAAGCACAAATAAGGCAACTTAGAAACCAATTCACCTATCATCCTTTTCCTTAGATAATTCATGCATAAAGTCATTGTTTTCACGCTTTCAGCTCTTAAAAACTAACAAGACACAATAAACTCACTCATAACACAAAAGGTAAAGAAATTAACTAAAATTTAACAACAATAAACATGCATCACTCTTTCTAAATCTACAATTACAAGCTTAAAAGCATAAAAGTAACTATTTATTCAAGAGTTATCAATAACTAGTGCATTCAACCCTGATAGATGGGTACTATTATGCACATTTCTAGCCATATAGTTCAAATATACAGCAACATTCATAGCATGCAAACATAAACAGCAAACATTTTACAAAACTAAGTTACTCTTGGTGTATACTTCCTTACCTCTTGTCCTTAGCTTTTTTAGAAAAGTGCTCCAGTGAGTGTTTCCTATTGCTTTTAGGTCCAATAAACATATCAGGACAATATGATTTTGTATATAACTTACTAAGATCTTAAAATAAACATAGGGCTTTAAGAAACAAAAATCCTAAATTCCTGACTCCCCGCCGAAATCCGAGCCCTCGGGGTAATATGAAAAAAATATCCCTCTTGGAAACCCAAACTTAACTTAGAAGATTATTATTCCCAATAATAATTTAGCCTAGCATAGCTCGAACTTCTCAATGATTAGATCGGTTTAGCCTTGAGACCTCTAGCTCACATGGTATGCATTCATCTCATTGTCGATGCATAGAATACACTAGCTTGAATTCCTGAAGAGTCAACGACTTTATATGCGTAATTAATATATTGTATCCCTTGCCTAATATTTAAGATTTATTTGTACATTTAGGAAGTTACTCATTCTTGTAAGTTACCCAATATTGAACGTTTCCCAAATCTATTCATTGAACCCTTATAAATAGAGAGGGGATGACTGATACAGGGACTGAGTTTTGTAGGCAAAAACTCTGTCAAAATTGTCTTAAATAATTTTTCCAAAGACCCTAAAGAGAATAACATTGACTCGTGGACTAGGTGAATTTTACTCACTGAACCACGTAAAAGTTCGTGTGTGATATTTACTTACGATTTCCTAAAAAGCCTAATAATCTAATTCGGACTTCTTAGTCTACTGTTGGCAAAAAAACCACATCAACACTTATATTATCTTATTTGGATAATTATCTTATAATAAGATAATATTAAACTCTCTCATAATATTACCCTAAATATGATTAGTATTAATTTTAACTATTATAAATTTTTTAAAATAAAACTAATTAGTAAATTATATAATTAATTCATATTTAATCAATTACATATGATTAACTCATAATTATGACTTAGTCCTGGAAAATTTATTCCTTTGCTATTTAGTCATTTTCTCCATTAATCTTTCCTATGACACCTTTACCTTTGATAGTGTAGTACAGAAGCGACTTGAGGACCATGGACTTATAATACTAAGCTTCAATAAACTAGACTATGAATTAAAATATTTAATTGAATAATTTTATTATTAATTCTATTATTAGTCAACTATAAATTTGGAATTGCACTCTTAGCAGTTGTGGATGCCAAAAATTTAGACTCACCAAAGGCCTAGACACCATACCCAACCACGGAGCAAAGGTCATGCGAGGTTATGCCTTGAGAAGATACCCAACACTTAGCACCAACACCCTGGCGCCTCGCACCCTTATCACCTCGTGGGTGCATATGGCGCCTTGCACCTCACGAGTGCATATGACACCTCGCGCCCATGTTGTCTCGCATGTGTATCCTTCACCTCGCGCCCATGTGCCTCAGCGCCTCGCACCAATACTATCTTGGAAGCACATCATGGGTGTACTCGGTGCCTCACAGCCCCGTCGCCTCGCGAGTGCATATGGCTCCTCGCCCTCATGTTGTCTCGTGGGTGTATCCTTGACTTAGCACCCATGTGCCTCGATGCCATGCACCCATACTGTCCTAAAAGTACCCCAAAGTTCACTCAGTTCCTCGTGCCCCTGTCGCCTCACGGATGCATGAGGCGCCTTGCACCCATGTTGTCCCACAGGTGTACCCTTCACTTCACACCAATGTTGTCTCGGATGCACCTCGCACCAACTATCTCACAAGCACAAAGGATCATGCGGCATGCCAGGACCTCCCTTCATCCACGCGAGACACTGAACCTCGCCTAAGGCATCCATGCGAGAGGCCATGGTCTCGCCTCCCCACGTTTGCGCGAGATCTTGCTAGCCTCATTGCGTGCACCAGCCACCTTGTTGAAAAGGCCCTACATCACTTCCTTAGGTGGGAGCCACCAACAAGGTACACCCTTGTTAGTTAGCCAATTAGGACCTCTTACAAGATACAAAGTTATGAACTCCGTGAATATGTGCAAGGGGAGGACTAACTCACAAATAGAGGAAAGACCCTGCGATGATTTTGTATCAAGTTAGAATTGAGAAGGCCAAATAAGTATGTCGTTGAAGATAGCCCACAAGAGACAAGAAGTACGATCAAGGTACCTCTAGATAGGTATGTACATGCCTGCAAGGATCAAGGCACAGACCTGACACCTGTACCCGACAAGTAGTGGTGGTAAGGGATAGTATGATGAGTGGTAGCACTACCTCCACACCTTTGTCATGCGCCAAAGCCAATCACCACTCACCAAACAACACTACCCTCTACACCTTAACCACCTACAACATGTCAATCTACTAGTGTGTCCCTTTGGGACCACTATCTACTAAAAGCCATTAGAGCTCGCCTATAAATAGGACCTCGCTTCTGTTGGGAAAACTTATACAGGATCTTTATTTATTTTCATGTATATCTAATTTTAAACAAATTAATACGAGATAGCCTAAAACATGTTTCTAAAATTGAATTCAAAGAGACATGTGTGGTTAGCGGAATTAAAGAGTCCTTCCTTCAATTTCTCTAACTCTTGTATCCTCTTTGTCGCAGAGTATTATCAAGAAATTGAACCGATCTTCTATTTTCTTCACAGTCTTCCAATGTATCCTTAGAATCACCTAGACTAGTGTGTTCAATTCTTAACACATGAGATAGATATAGAGAGAAGAATAGAAAATAACAAAGAGGCTTAGAAAAGGACTTGTGTTTAGAGAGAATCTAAAACTATCAGAAAACCAGTGATTAAACTTCTCTGTCGTCTCAGAAAAACTGAACTTGTGACTTCTCTCTAAGCACTGCTTTTATAGACTCAATTAGGCCATTTAATTTAATTAAAAAATCAATAAAATAATAGCCATTTTAAAGCCCTAGGTCGAAATTATCATGGGCTTTAGGCCCATGAAATTTCCCATTTGATTATAAGCCCATTAGACTTAAAATCAAGGCCTGTATTATTTTCTATTGATTTAATTATTTAAATATTTTATCAAATTAATTATTTATAATTTGAGCCTTGATTTAAAATATTTTATTAATTTAGATACAAATTTATCTTAATTAATAAATCTGCCATAATTTCTCTTTTCTTCTCAGAATTACATAACTCTGCGAAACTATCTAAAATTGACCTGGTCAACTTTGATAATTCTAATTGATAATTAAATCAATTAATTGAGACTATCTAGATGATTTTATCCAATGTACAATGGGGACCATGGGCCTATGAAATCAAGCTCCAATAAGTTATCATAAATCTAACAAATAAATTTACTAACTTATGAATTCCTCGTGACTTGACTATAGACTCGGAATTGCACTCTTGAATTCATAGAATGCTCTATAACAAATATAGATATGCTATTAATTATCCATTGTTACAACCATAATTGTCACTCAATCCTCTATAGATGGTCTACAATGAGAAAGAACTAAAATACAATTTTACCCCTCATTGTATTTTATCCTAAAAACACTTAGTTCCTTGTAAATGATATTTCAGTAAATTAATTTAATTACTGAAATGAGATCTCTATCATTTAACACCTTGAACCAAACTAAAAGGAAACTATCATTTCACTTCTTCATCAGAAGCTATAGATGTTCATATCTATGATTAACACTCCCACTCAATTATACTACCGAGTTCCCAAGATGTAAGTATGGGCTAGTCCATAGGGTAAGCTGGTAACGAACAAGTCAAAGAACTCAAACAATACAATCAGTTAGAATACTAACCACTCAAAATTGAGAATGAATTGACCTATGGTCAACTATATGATATGACTAGAATAGATAATAATGGTATGTTTATGTTATCCAAAAAACAGGCACGGATGACGTGGCAAGTGAATTCTGAACACGTGGCTGACACCTGGCAGAGTTCTGTTCGACTATCGACCAGTAAGATATTGCATGCATAATGGGTGAGCTTTTATCACGACCAGACTGGTCGTACACTCTGCATATTTCAAGATAATTTTGTAAAGATCTAAGTCATTCCCGAGATTGTCTCCAATAATTCCTGATGATCCGATTAATTAGGAAAGAATATCTGTAACTAATTCATGTAGTCTTCCTTGAGCCTATAAATAGAGAAAAAATGGCTCAAGGAAAGGAATTTTGGCTTTCTAATTACTGGGGATTAGAGATTTACGAGTGAGCTAGAGCTATCACATTCGATATACTGTTTTGTTCTTCAGAGGTTCGTGAAACTCATTGAACCCTAGTTCTTTGATCACTCCTTTGAAATATTATATCAATAATAGCTCAAGTGGACGTAGGTTATTACCAGATTCTGGGGCCGAACCACTATAAATTCTTGTGTGCTTTACTATTTTTGTCATTATTCTCATTTCAACATATCTATCTACATCAAGCATTTTTGACTCCGTGTCAGTTGACCAAAATCAGGGTCAACATTCTGGTGCTTTCATTGAGAGCTTGATATAATATCGTTGAAATATCAATGGCGAAACAACAAAGAAGACTGGGCAGGCAGCTAGCGCTGCACCATCTCAACCGCCTCCTCCTCCAAACGTGACTGAAGATGAGCCACATTTGGAATTCGATGAGGAAGAACTGGATTCCGAGACGCTGGGGAATACCCTGGAGGAATTGCAGGAAGAATTGGCCAATCTGAGGGCCAGCCAGGAAAGTGCTGCCGAGATTATGGCACAGCAACAACAAGAGATTGAGCGACAGCGCCTGGAACTGAGTGAAAGGCAGGCGGAGATGGACCGTCGCCAGAGGGAGGCCATGGCAGCCCTCGAAGCAGCCCTGCAGCTGACTAGGAATCAGGCTACACCTGCATCGCAGCCTAATCAACCTTCAAATGGGCCGCCCCAAAGGGGCCCTAATCCTAGCCCGCCGATCCAGCCCTCGAGCCCCCAAAGGCCCGAGCAGCCACCAATGCCTCATGACGATGTCCCTCTAAGGGATCCTGAAGCGCAGCCTCCATCCCAGGCTGGTCGGGGCAATCCCCCGCAGTCAAGGCAAAATAGGGCTGGGCAGCAGCCCCGCAGTCCTAGACGCCATAGGGGCAAAGAGCCGAACCCACCGAGTAGAGGGCAGCGTCCTTCTGGTAACAGAAGGAACTCAGAAAAAGGCTCTGTGGTCCGGGGCCCCCCACGGCATGACAATGTACGAGGACCCACCGACCAACGCAGGCCACCCTCTAACACTCGGGACGTTCCAGCCCGAGGAGGCAACCGAGGGAACAGTTAATCCCACCATGGCCAGTCGAGGTTCAGAGATGGACATGGTTATAATGAGGCCGACTCAGGCAGAGGAAACGCCGGTCGGAGAAATGGAGAGAGAGGTGGGGGCAGGAGCCCACCACCTAAGGATGACCAACCCGAAAGACGTGACGCTGGGGGGCAGCCCAGACAAAATAACGTCTTCAACTGGCTCGGAGCGAGCGAGCAGAGGAGAAGATATGAGGATTTAAGAGATGTACTTAACAATCGCAGGGAACGACACGATGAGTACATTCCTCCAACAGTAGAGGCCCCGACGATTCCTGGCACCGTGCAAGCCTAGATAGATGCCCTCAACCAGGCAGTGCAACAGCTGGTCAGGGGAAGAACGTCTTATATCGATCACGATAGGAGAAAGGGCACTCCTCGTTCAAAGGATAGCTATGGCAGAAACTCCTAGCAAGTTTAAGATGCCTATGCTTCCAAACTTTGACGGGTATGGTGACCCAGTATCTCATGTCAACAAGTTTGAGATACAAATGGACATTCAGAAAGTGTCCGAAGAAGCTCGGTGCAGGATCTTTCCTGCAACACTTTCTGATGCTGCACAAGAGTGGTTTTTCAAATTCCCTTCTGCAAGTATTGTTTCTTGGGAGATGTTCGTAAAGGAATTTTACGAGCAATTCTATGCGGGTCGTGTGCACCCAACTGAGGCAAATCAGCTGGTCGAAATACGCCAGCAAGACGGAGAACCACTGAAGGATTACGTCCAGCGTTTTATGTGAGCAGCTGCTGGAGCCAAAACAGTGGGAGACGAAGGCAAGATGATGGCCATAACTACAGGAGTTAAGCGCTGCGCGCCTCTTTGGAACAGACTCAGAAAGCATGGAGTCAGGACTACCCAGGAGTTTTTGGATCGAGCTGATCGATACATCAAGCTCGAAGATGCCATCGCCAGTGAAGGAAAGCCCCCAGGCAAGGATAAGGGGACTGCCAAGCCCGCCAAAGCCGCCAATGGGTCAAAACCCAATGGCAACGGGAACGACAATGGCAATGGCAAGAATGGGGGGAAACAGCTACATAATGAGCCTTCCACCTTTGACAATAAACGGTTCACTAACTACATTCCCTTATTGAGTCTCGGGGAGAGGTGTATCGGACCATGAGTTCCAGTGTACCTTATAAAAAACCTGCTCCCATTCGAAAAGATATTTCGAAGAGAGAAACTACCAAGTTCTGTCGTTATCATAACGACTACGGACATGATACAAATGAATGCAACCAGCTAAAGGATGAAATCGAGTTCCTTATTAGACAAGGACACTTGAGAAGATATGTACGGGCCTCGAGAAATTCCCAACGAGAGGGTACAGGTGGCAACGAGCATGCGCCCACACGCCAACGCTCACCACCTTTGCAGCCTGACCCCATAGCTGGCACTTTACTCACCATCTATGGAGGCCCGCACCTCGCGGGAAGCAGTGGAAAGGCGAGGGAACAATATGCTCGGACCCTACGTCACAACAAGGACATCAAGATGTTGACTATGGAGGACAGGGCATCAAAGAAGGCTCGATCAGAGGATGGTGAGATAACATTCTCTGATAGTGACGCCCAGCATGTCCGGTTCCCACATTCCGATCCGCTGGTCGTGGATGCTCAAATCGCCAACATGATGGTGAAAAGAGTACTAGTTGATACAGGAAGTTCAGTAAACATCCTGTACAAATCTTCGCTGGAATGCATGAAGTTATCCGTCAAGGACTTGGAGCCCTGCAACCAAACAATTTACGGCTTCTCTGGCGAGGGACTCGCCTCAGCAGGGTCAATCAGACTTCCTGTCATAGCAGGTACAGCGCCTGCTACCAGGACATTACCCGCTACTTTTATAGTAGTCGATTGTCCTTCGGTGTACAATGTTGTTATTGGAAGGCCCATACTGGTTGATCTTCGGGCCGTCACCTTAGTATGGCACTTGGCCATGAAATTCTTGACAGATGCAGGGGTAGGACGCGTGTTGGGAAATCAGAGAGAAGCAAGGGAGTGCTACAACGCCTCAGTTACAAAGGCGAAGAATGGAACGTCAAAAAGCACTCCCCCAGATAGGTTGCAGATGGCAATTGATACACAAGCCCAATCCGGTGACGGAGTCACCAAATAGGGTGTTGCCCAAAGTGAGGATAGGGACTTAGATCCTCGCTTTGGGGATTTTGAGGAAGACGTTGGACCCATCGAGGACCTGGAAGAGGTCCAACTTGACGAAGAAGACCCAACCAGAGTGGTAAAGGTCGGGAAAAACTTAGAAGTAATAACAAAGTGTGCATTGGTGGAATTTTTGAGAAAGAACCAGAAAGTTTTTGCCTGGTCACACAAAGACATGGTTGGGATAGATCCTGCAGTTATCAGCCATGTCCTGAACGTTGACAAGAATTATCCACTCGTGCAACAGAAAAGAAGGCTGCTCGACAAGGATAGATCGAAAGCCTTAAAAGAGGAAGTCGAGAGACTGAAGGAGAATGCGTTCATCAGGGTGGCGTTTTATCCATCGTGGGTCTCTAATCCGGTACTGGTTCCCAAACCTAACGGCAAATGGCGAACCTGTGTGGATTTCACAGACCTCAATAAAGCCTGCCCAAAGGATTGTTTCCCACTCCCAAGGATCAACTAGTTGGTCGATGCAACTGCAGGACATGAGATCCTCTCCTCCATGGATGCATACTCAGGGTACAATCAGATTAGTATGCATCCCCCTGACGAGGATCACACTAGCTTTCGGACTGATACAGGGTTATGCTATTATAAAGTAATGCCCTTCAAACTATAAAATGCTGGTGCGACTTACCAGTTATTGGTTAACCACATGTTTAAGGAGTTGATCGAAGTAAACATGGAGGTGTACGTGGACGACATGCTGGTAAAGTCGAAAAAAGCAGAAGGACATGTGAAGGATTTACAAGAGTGTTTCAACGTTCTGAACAAATATCAGATGAAGTTAAATCCCGTCAAATGTTCTTTCGGAGTAGGATCAGGGAAATTTTTGGGGTTTATTGTTAATTCGAGAGGAATCGAGGCCAACCCTGACAAGACAAAATCCCTAATCGACATGAAATCACCAATGAAAATCAAGGATGTGCAAAGTTTAATTGGAAGAATTACCGCACTAAGTAGATTCATTTCCAAGTCGACGGATAAATGCGTCCCTTTCTTCAATCTACTTAGAAGCAACAAGAAATTAGAATGGACAGGAGACTGCGAGCAGGCTTTCCAGGCCTTAAAGGCCCACATGGCACAGCCTCCTGTTTTATCAAAACCCATAGACGGAGAAACTTTGTTCATTTACCTGGCGATCACCGAAGTTGCTGCCAGTGCGGTGCTAGTACGAGAGGAAGAAGGCGTACAAAAGGCGGTTTACTATGTAAGCAAGAGGTTAATCGGGGCTGAATTGAGGTATCCTCCAATCGAAAGGTTAGCCTATTGCTTGATTTTGGCCTCAAGGAAGTTACGTCCTTACTTCCAAGCCCATCCCATCACAGTCTTAACTGACCAACCCCTTCGGCAAGTTCTGCAAAAGCCAGAGGCGGTTGGGCGCTCATTGAAATGGGCAGTCGAACTCGGGCAGTTCGATATCACATATTCACCATGAGCAACAGTAAAAGGATAAGTCTTGGCTGACCTTATCGCTAAATTCACTGAGCTCCCAGACGACGAGCAGTACGAAGAGCCTAGTGCGCCCGAGCCACAAGTCAAAGCTCCTTCGTGGAGGTTATTCACGGATGGATCATCCAACGAATCTCACGCAGGAGCAGGAGTGATATTGATAACACCAGAAGGGCATCAATTTCATTGCGCTATTAGGTTCGATTTCACCGCATCAAACAATGAGGCCGAATATGAAGCACTCCTCGCAGGACTAAGGTTAGCCAAAGACATGAGTATAAAAGTGCTTGATATCTACTGTGATTCACAGCTGGTAGTGAATCAAGTCTTAGGAGAGTATCAAGCACGAGGCCTCAAAATGGTGGCCTACTTAAACAAAACCAAAGATCTGTTGGCGCAGTTCGAGAAGTATACCCTCCAGCAAATACCTCGAGATCAGAATTCAAATGCAGATGCCTTAGTGCCAATAGAGAGATTACGCGAGCCGAGCATACGAGCAGACGAAACCAATATGGAAATCCAGATGGAGAATACATGGATGGCACCGTACTTGGAGTATCTCACGAATGGTGTATTACTGGTAGATAGGAACAAAGCCAGAACCCTTCAAAGACAGGCTGCTAGGTATATACTGGTCGATGGTGTCCTTTACCGAAGAGCATTACACCAGAAAAGGCTAAAGAACTAATGAAGGAAGTACATGAAGGCTTCTGTGGGGACCACGCTGGGGGGCAGAGCTTGTCAAAAAAGATTCTGAGGCAGGGTTATTTCTGGCCGACTATGAATGAGGACTGAATGGAGTTTATGCAAAAATGCGATAAGTGTCAGAGGTTTTCCAAGATCCCACGCGCAGCTTCCAACGAGTTAAAACAGATGCATAGTCCCTGGTCTTTCGCAGTATGGGGTATAGACTTGATTGGATCCCTGCCAACAGGGAAGGGTGGAGTAAAATATGTAGTCGTAGCAGTCGACTACTTCACCAAATGGGTCGAAGCTAAGCTGCTCGCTACCATAACGACCAAGAAAGTTCATGACTTTGTCATCAAGAACATTGTTTGCCGATATGGTTTGCCTAGAAAAATTGTCTCAGACAACGGCACCCAGTTTGACAGCGACTTTTTCACAGACTTCTGCGAAAGGCATGGAATCGTCAAAAGCTTTTCTTCAGTCGCACACCCACAAGAAAATGGGCAAGTTTAAGCAGTGAACAAAACACTTAAAGATACCCTGAAGAAAAGACTTGAAGATGCTAAAGGAGCATGGCCAGAACAGCTGCCTGAAGTACTCTAGTCGTATAGAACTTCTCATCGAACAGCGACAGGTCATACCCCGTTCTCCTTAGCGTACGGGTATGAAGCTATGTTGCCCGTCGAGTTAGATCCGCCCTCACATTGACGAATTACATACGACCAAGACCAGAATAGCCAACTGATGATGGAGTCCCTAAACTCACTTGAAGAGAAACGGGAAAAGCAAAGGACTGGCTTGTATTAATTTTTACTTTTTACAAGTTCTGAAAAAAGGTTAGCCAAATTATATGGCTAATCGCTTATAAGTGTAAGATCTTTTTAAAGATCACTCATAAAGACATGTTTAGTCCATTTTTAATACGAGAATTATAAGGGACTGTGCGCAGCCACTCATTCTTGCCAACCTTTGTAAATTTTATTTACAAGTATTTGTTCACTACGTGTGTTGTTTTGCTGTATTCTATATTTTACAAGTTATTCCGAGCAGTAATGTTCGTACAGGTTGTGGACAAGGCAAGTGACCAAGGACCTAAAGCTCCTCAGTCACTTGGGGGGCATATAAGGTACATCGATAGCAAAGCATACCAAGAGGTATGTAAACACATGAACAAAATGAGTGAAAGCATGCTACGGTACTTAGAGTATTTTTCAAAATTTATATTTTGTTAAATCAAGCCAAAGTACTATGCTAAGTTCGGTCATGCGAACAGATGTTATAATAAGCAGAAATATTATAATATCAAAAAAGCATTCTCTTACACTGCAAGCAGTACTGCTTGGATGTAATTTTTTAAAGTAAAAGGAAAGTTTGCTGCCCATGCAGCAAAATTAAAAATAAAAATTCAGTCTTTACATCACGACCCGTAGATCGTGTAATTAAGGAAAAGGAAAAGAACAAAAAACTTTAAGGAGCCTAGGGGCAGGAGGATCTGTTGGAGCAGTTTGGTCAGCTGCATCTCCTCCGGCTTCTCCTCCCTCCAAATCGGTGGCTGGCTGGATACTTAGGGAAGCAGGGACCCTAGCTCTTTCTTCTTCAGCAGCTAACCGAGCAGCACAGCGCGCTAGCTCGGCCTTTCTCGCCTCTGCTAGAAAGTAACTGAAATCGGCACCTTGGTTGTGTTTCCAAAAGTCGTAGAAACACCGAAGTGTCGCGTTCTTGTACCTCTCCAGATCCTTGGCATTGGTAAGCTTAAGCTGTTCCACTTGGCTCTCAAGAATAGCTATGGTCTTGTCCTTAACAAGGTGCTCTTTCTTAAGTCTCTTGACTTCACGATATTGGACTCGACTGGACTCCTAGTAATCGTCCCTCTGCTTCTTCAAAGCTGCCTGAGAAGCTTCATTCTCCGCCAGTTTTGCCACCAAAGCATCCTTCTGCTGGGTGACCACCTCCAACTCCCCAGCATGCCTGGCTTCTGCAGCCTGAAGCTCCTCGATGGCTTTCGCCTGAAACTCCTCGATGGCCTTTGCCCGAGCCTGCTCGATGCTGGCACTAGCGCGAGTACGAGCAGCAGTTATAGTCGGCATTGCCTACAATCAAGGAATAAAAGTTAGGCTATATTACAAGAAGGAAAGATAAAGGCCAAGAGAAAGAATACTTACACTGGCCACTTCGTTAAGAGCCCTCTTAAGGATCTGATCGACCCCCATGCTCTCAGCTTCAGCCGTTGCCTCCCTGCAATGGTCATGCTTCAAGATATGAGCAAGGCGATCTTTAGCTGATCGCAGGGAGCGGTTCGAGAGTTTGGTCCCAGGAAGTTCTGCTTGCGGGGCCTGTTCCCTTCGGGTCACAGGCGGGGGGTTGGCAGCAGGGGCAGTCTCCTTTTTAGCAGGAGCAGGAGGTTGGGCAGAAGGTTGGCCAGTAGGTCCGTCCTTGGAAGGACCAGCTGTTCGACCCTTCTTGGCCGGGGGTGCTTGGCTTTATTTGCCATCATGCCTCCTAGTTGATTTTCGTCGAACCAGGGGGACCTCCTCTTCCTCCTGGGTCTGGTACAGATCGAAAACATTGGGGGAAGCCATCTCTGCAGATAAAGAAAAACATGCAGGCAGTAAGACAAAAGTAGATAAAAAATCATGGCAAACCAGAAAAGAGGTCACAAAGTTTAATACCCGAGCTACAACTACTTGTCGCTACACTACTGACGCTATTAGTCATACACTCACTATCTGGCACGAAGAAGTCTGGCCCTAGATTTGGAGTATACGTAAAATTGCCGTCCCCGTCAAACAAGTGATAGGGAATTGGCAAGCTATTTAAAAGCAGAATAACAGTACCATTTTCGTCTGAAGACTCATCCAAGTCTATGACGGGCTCTGTTGCCTTTTGTTTCCCCTTCCCTTGGAGCGCAGAAGGCCTCTCTGCTGAAGGGTCGCCAGTGAGTTCCCTGATCGTAACCCTCGTTAGCCTCCTTCGGGGAGGAGACGTTGGGGGTTGCTACTCGGGATCCCCCTCAGCAGTGGCATCTGCCACCAAGGGTCCTCTTGTTTCATGGCGAGGAGCCAGGAGGCCAGATAACCTCAGATTTTCATTAGTGACCAGGGACTTAACACTTTTTTCAGCGCTTGCCATCCTGGTCAGTGCGTTGGACCTCAACACCATGTCTGGTGTTGGGTTTGGGCATAACCATGGTCCTGAAAGGCACAATATACTTTAGAGAAGTGCAGAAGAGTTTGCTAAGGAAAAGTATAGCGATCAGTAGAAAGTGACGTTTACCTCCTCGAGCGAAGGCCAGGTTGTTCGTAGTCATGTCTGGTGTAAGGAAATACTCTTGATTGTACTTCCCCACGTTGGAAATGTGAGTAGTCTCACTCAGGAACGTTCGGTTTGTTTCCTGGTGACAAAGATGAAAGAAGCCCATCCCGTATTGTTGAGGGTTGGACTTAAGGTCAAAAAGGAAGTTGACCTCGTGAGGAGTGGGCTCTGGCCATTTTTTGAGTTTATAAAGGATATAGAGTGCGGCCGGCATTCTATATCCGTTTGGGGTAATTTGAAAGGGGGCAACACCGAAGTATTTGGCCGCCCCCTGGTAGAATGGATGTAGAGGGAGGATAGCCCCCACCTCTATGTGATACCTGGACCAAGCGCTATAGGCGCCCCCAGGCAAGTTAGCTCTTTGGTCAACAGCAGGGATTTTGAGATTAACCCCGGTAAGAGGATACTTCCTAAGATAATTGGTGAGCATCCGGGGAGTCACCTGGCTGGTAGGTGAAAGATACAACTCGACATCAGGAAGGTTTTGATGCCGAGGGCAAGCCCTAACTTGGATACGGGGGTCTAGGGCAGCATTTTCTCGACCACTGGTCGAGGGAATCCTGGCCTCCGAAACAGGCTGGGCAGGTGAATTTGGATTGTTTTCAGAGTTTGGTTTTTTCTTGCCTGGAGACTTAGAACGGGCCATTTGAGGTGGTGATGGTTGAGGTCTAGAAGAAACTCTGGAAAATGGAATCTCGTGACCTCGGTCGGCTGGTTGTTCTTCGCCTTCAAGCAGTTGCGCAAGAAGATCGTCGTCGATGGGCCGCTCACCTCCCCACAAATCTGGCATTAAAATCTGCGAACAGAAGAATGGGGAGGTGAGGATGAAGAATTTTGAAAGTTTTTTAGAATAACGCTGGTCGAGTATAAAAGGATAAGCTTTTATACAGCAGCATTCTAACAAGAAACTAATTTTTCACACGAACAGTTTGAGAAACAGATCAAAAAGTGAAAGCAAAAAGTTTTTTTTGAAAAAGCTTTTTCAACTCCTTTTAGGGCGGGAAAAACATGGTTTTTCAACAGGCATAAAAATCGAATTTTTACTTCAGTTTTACGTCCTAAAGTCGTGATCTCAACTATCAAACTAACTCGTAACTCCTTAATGGTAGAGAAATATCATCCTATACAGTACCACCCATTAAACCCCCTACTGTCATGCATCTCAACCGAGGAACAAATGAACTCAGCAGTCAATCCACAGAAGCATGCACGACAAAAATATAGAGCACAAAAGTTCCGAACTTACCAGAAAAAAGACCGTGGAGATTTGAGAGAGTTTTCGAGCGTCGGAGAACTCACGGACTGAATCTTGAAACGCTAGAAGACGGTCTCCAGAAGAAAATGGAAGCTCTGATTAGGGTTTCTTGAAAGAGTGATAGCTTGCGTAAAAAGGAAAAGAAGACTTTGGAGAGACTATATATATTTTTGTCCGTGGCATAAAAGGGGAGTAATCATCAGTTTCCTCTTTTTCGAAGCATGGGGAAGGGTGATAGCGGTCGAAAAATTACTTGGGAACCGAAAAGCCGTGATTAGACAAGGGTAGGTTACTTTTCCCAAGATTGCACGTATTACTCTGACAGGTCTGGTGAGGTAATCGAAGGGTCGTTTCCTTAAAAGTTTATTTATTGCTCGTAATAAATAAACTTGGGGGGGCAAATGTTATCCAAAAAACAAGCACGGATGACATGGCAAGTGATTTTTGAACACGTGGCTGACACTTGGCAGAGTTCTATTCGACTATCGACCAGTAAGATATTGCATGCATAACAGGTGAGCTTTTATCACGACCAGACTGGTCGTACATTCCGCATATTTCAAGATAATTTTGTAAAGATCTAAGTCAATCCCGAGATTGTCTCCAATAATTCCTGATGATCCGATTAATTAGGAAAGAATATCTGTAACTAATTCATGTAATCTTCCTTGAGCCTATAAATAGGGAAAAAATGGCTCAAGGAAAGGACTTTTGGCTTTCTAATTACTGGGGATTAGAGATTTACGAGTGAGCTAGAGCTATCACATTCGATATACTATTTTGTTCTTCAGAGGTTGGTGAAACTCATTGAACCCTAGTTCTTTGATCACTCCTTTGAAATATTATATCAATAACAGCTCAAGTGGACGTAGGTTATTACCAGATTCTTGGGCCAAACCACTATAAATTCTTGTGTGCTTTACTGTTTTTGTCATTATTCTCATTTCAACATATATGTCTACATCAAGCATTTTTGACTCTGTGTCAGTTGACCAAAATCAGGATCAACAGTTTACTTATCTTATCAACTGTCAATATCGGTCCAGTCCGATGTAACAAATATATCCGATCTTATCTACTTTGCTAATGTTCTGGAAAGAACAGAACACTGTAATGTGTAAGTAGATCATATCGTAGATTAGCAAGTCAATGTAAATCTTGTGCACTGACTAATCTTAGGACTAACTTATTTTGATAATCATATTTATATTCCACTGTGATTACGCCACTATAAATATGATTAGCTATATGCTCGGGATTTAATAGAAGTTTATATTTAACAAATAATCATGAAAATAAAACACGTGAGAAAAGTGATTGACCAAGTCAAAAAATTGATTTCTATTCTTTTATTGATAATAAAATGAGAATACAAAGAATTTGGTTTTTAATTAGGGCATAAAACCCCAACAGCTTCATCATTGAAGGGGTTTGCAAAATTCATTGTAAACTCAGACTATTGAGCAATGCAAATGTTATTCTCCATTTTTACTCTGCAATTTTATTTCTAAGTTCATCATTTTCTTATCAACCTTTGAGTTTTCAACCTAACTTTGTTGACGAGTTCTCACCATCAAAAGTAATTATAGAATTATATTTACATAGTTATTTCTTGCAGTCCATTGATATAATCAATATATGTTATTTTGTCCTCTAATTATTGGTTCGTCAATTATAACTTGTCCAAGTTTACCATTTTACCTTTCTAATTACCTATTATTCCTTAAGTATCATTAATTCACTAGCGAATAATTAATCTATAATCATATTATAGATTTAAGCTCAATAACTATTCAGTTCAAAGTTAACTCTTAAGGGGACCAATATTCGATCCGTTAGGAAAGCTTAACTTCTATTATTATAAAATCATGTTCCCATCCATTCAAGTTAATGAATCTCGAAAACGAAAGTCACTAGCCTCATTATATTAAAAGACCTTAACGAATGAATCAAATGATCTAATAGGCATGAACAGGAGTTCATGATCACTCAAGATTTAGATTGATCTATAAATGATCATCATTTTAGATATGACTTAAATCTCTATGGCAAAGGGTAAGTTTACATAAAGAAAATAATTCACATTGGTTCTGTCACATATAATCTTAATTATATAAAGTACATTTACAAAGATGTCTATCCACATCAGTAATCTGAATGTAGATTACTTTCATCCATCTATATGCTTAGTAAATTGTACTAGCAATCATTGATTAAAGATTCCATACTTTAATATGTTGCTGACTATTTTATTCAGTATATATGATCTTAATTCTCGAGTACGCATACAAGATCATATTCTCATAAATGAATATGGAATTTTCTGATATTTAAGTATAAATTATTCAAATAATAATTACGATAATAAAATATAATTAACTTGTAATTTTATTTAATTCAATTAAATTCTCTTTACACATGCTTTTAGGGCACCAACCCTAACAATCTCTCACTCACCCTTAAAGAAAGTAAGGCATCTCTCTCAAGATTTATGACGCTATCATTATAACTATCACATCACCTCTGTGCACGATCTCTTTTACCAGATGGTATTTTCATTCTATATGCTTTCCTCTCTTGTGACTTCTTGGTTCATATAAATTAGCTACTTCTCCACTGTTGTCACAATATAAGACTAGTGGTTTCTCCATATCTGGAATTACTTCCAAATCAGTATAGAACTTCCTAAGCAAACTGCTTCCTTAACTGCTTTACAAGCTGCTATATACTTGGCTTCCATGTATGAATTTGCAATACTGGAATGTTTAATACTTCTCCACACTATAGCTCCTCCACCAAGAATGAAAACTGACCCACACACCTATTTATGACTGTCTTTGTTTGATTGTAAATTAGAATCAGTATATCTAGTAGGGTTTAATTCACCCCTGAATAAACAAACATATAATATCTCATTCTCCAAAGATAATTGAGTTTGTGCTTTACCGCAATGCATTGTTCTAAACAAGGATTTGATTAATAACAACTGACAATACCCATTGCATAGCATATGTCGAGCCTTGAACACAACATAGCATACATTAGACTCCCAATTGCTGAAGCATAGGGATACTTTCTCATGTCCTCTTGTTCCTAAGGTGTCTTTGGACACTACTCATTGCAAAGAGTAATTCCATGTGTGGTCTGTAACAGACTTTTCTTCGAATTCTCCATTGAGAGAACCTTTTCAGCACTTTATTTATATAATTTACTTGAGAAAGTGTCAAGAGCTTGTTCTCCCTATCCCTTAGGATTTGGATTCCCAGAACATTGCTTGCTTCGCCCAAATCTTTCATTTGGAACTTTTCAGCTTACCACTTCCTTCCATTTGAGAGTGTCTCTACATCATTTTCAATGAGTAGAATGTCATCCACGTAAAATACTAAGAAAACTACAATTTTTTTTAAATAAAAAATAATTAGACAAATAATTAATTAGTTCATAATTAATTAAATATATATAATTAACATAATTATCACTTAGTCCTGGAAATTAATTCATTTGCTATTTAGTCTTTTTCTCAATTAATCTTACATATGACACCTTTATCCTTGACAGTGTAGAGGCGACTCAGGGAGCATGAACCTATAATACTAAGCTTCAATAAACTAGAATATTAATTAAACTCTTTAATTAAATAATCTATTTTTATTAATTCTATTATTACCCCACTATAAATATGGAATTGTACTCTTAATAATTATAGAATTATATTTACAGAGTTATTTATTTCAGTCCATTGATATAATCAATACATGTTGTTTGTCCTCCAATTATTGATTCGTTAATTAGAGCTGGTCAAAGCTTACCGTTTTACCCTTCTAATTACATCTTATTCCTTAAGTAATATAAATTCACTATTGAATAATTAATTTATAATTATATTAAAAATTTGAGCTTAGTAACTATTCTGTTTCATAATTAACCCTTTAGGGAACCAATATTTGATCTGTTAGGAAAGCTTGGATTCCATTATTGTGAAATCAAGTTCCCAACCATTCAGTTATTGGATCTCCAAAACAAAACTCACTAGCCTCATTATATTAAGAGACCTTTATAAATGAATCAAAAGATCTAATCGAAATGAATAGGAGTTCATGACCACTCAAGATTTAGATTGATCTACAAATGATCATCATTTTAGATATGAATTAAATCTTTATGGCAAACCATTAGTTTATATAAAGAAATTATTTCACATCAGTCATGTCATATATAATCTTAATTATACAAAATACCTTTACTAAGATGTCTATCCACATCAGGAATTCAAATCTAAATTACTTGCATCCATCTATATGCTTTACACATGCTTTTAGGGAACCAACCGTAACAAGACGAACTTTCTTCCATGTTGTTTGATTAGAGATTTGAAACAAGAACCTTAGATAGGAACAATCTTAGAGGAGAATTCTAGGGTTTGGGGTAGAGTTTTTTTTTATTGTTAGGAGTATAGCTTATTATCACAAAGTTAATATGATGATTCAAAGGAATTAAACTGTAGACAATCTCATAAACAATGGAAAAATAACACAACTTATATGACAAGGGAAATATATGACCTTTCTTGAGAGAAACCCTAGTTGCATATAATCAACGAAGATGAACCTGAAGGCTTGACACAATAGAATATTTTTCCAAAAAACTCTATTCCTAGCCTCCCATAAAAGATTGTTTGAAGCTACTACAATGGTGGAATGAGTCTTGAAATTAACAAGCCTTGGTCTTCAAACAAGTCAAGCTTTCTTGATGAAGATCTTGGAGAAAACTAGTAACATTTGTGAGTTAGAGAGAGAAGGTTTTAGACAGAGAGTAGAGAGTGATCAGTTCACCAAATTCTCAAATGAACCCTTAAATAGTGTAGGAATCATCATTATTGTTAACTAATGAGATTAGAGCTTTTTAAACTAAGTTTTGGAGCCAAAAACACAAAATTGTACGGGGTTGTACGGATGGCCCACACGATGCATTGCCTACATGCAAGTGATGTGTCGCTCTCATGCAGGTGACACGTCGCGTGTCTAGGCAATTGTAAGTCAGGCAATGCAACGCTTGCTGCACTGGCTTTTGACCTCATACATCGCCCCAAAACACCTCTAAATTTCACCAAACTTTTGGGTACTCTTATATACTCCAAAAAAATACTTTGGACCCAAAAAAGATAATTTTAAAATAGATACAACAAAAGTCAACCCATTCATGTTGACTTTAGGTTGACTTTAGTGAAATATTTTATTATTTTGCACCTCTTTGTGCATAACTTATTTCATTATGTATTTAACCATTCCTAATACTTCAAAAGTACTTAGTAAAATAGTCAACAATTACAAGGGTTCAATCCCATTACTTTAGTGGAATATTATGGGGATTAATAAATAAGATTAATTATATTAAAGAATTTAATTAATTATCTAATTCATCGGAGTTTGGAATTATAGGTCTATAAGTCCCCAAGTGAGCTCTATAAACACTGTTCAAGGTACAAGCAAAAAGTATAGGAAGGGGCGTATTTGTAAAAAGAAAATTATTTTCAGGTTAAATATATAATTACGAGAAAATTGAGATTAATTAACGAATTAATCAGATGTAATTTTTTAAATTGCATATAGAAAATTTTGAAATTGCTATATAAAAATAAATAATTAATTTTTTCATTTAACTTTGTGTTATTAATATTTTAATATATGTTAAAAATATTACAGTTATATTTGAATCATTACTTATTCATATAGTTATTTTGAATAAAATTAATTATTTTTAAAAGATAATGTTGTGAAAAATATTTGAAATGGAATTTTCGAAAATATCAAGAAATTCAAAATTGGTTGGAGCACACGTCACTTTACAGTAACATGTGGCAGGCACACCACACTACTGAGTTGTGTGGATCGCTTAACCCTGTACCAGATAGGGTTTGTTTCTTTCCCATTTATTTAATTATAGTTTTATTAGTTAAATATGATTTAATTATTATTTTATTAATTAAATGTGATTTAATGTTCTAAACGATAAAATAATTAAAAACTTAATTAATGTCCAAGAAATGAGAGTATTTAAAACATATATCTCCTGAGATGAAAGTGAAGCGCTCAATTTTTCTAAACTGAGAACATGGTCTAACTTTTTCTCAAGAAAATCAAGAAGACAAAAAGAATTTTTTTAAACCTCTTCTGATCACAGATTTACTAGATATCATGTACTGAGAATATCTAGTGGATCCAAGATTTTACTATAAAGCTTTATGTGCATACATTTATCTTTAGGTTTAAAGAACGATCAGAAAGGGTAAGTGTGAGGTTTGTTGTGAAAGGTTTGAATTGGATGTTCGAAAATAATACAAAAAAAAATATTGAGAATTCTCAATAGGTCATCAACTGGTAAATCTCTCATTCTTTTCTATGTTTGATTATAATGCTTGTGTATGATTAATGAATCAATTTTTAAAATAAATTTTAAAATAATTTTTTTATTTAAATTAACTGAGCTACACACATTAGGAAATTTGTTTTCAACATTGACAGCTCCACATGCCAAAAGAGAAGTTTTACACTATGTTCGGTAGGAAGGATGGAGAGATGGAGGGATGAATTAATTAATAAAGAGAGGAAAATAGAGGAATGTGACATTCTTTAGAGTTGTTTGATATAATAGAAATGAGTAACTTTTTTTACAATTTAAAATAATATTAATATAAAAAAAATTAGTCATTTTAGTTGATTAAGAATTTTTTTTTCTGCAATCTATCCGTATATTGTGTCCAATTAGTAAAACAACTCATTAAAAAAATATATATATTCAGATTTTGGATACCAATTAGTAAAACAACTCATTCAAAAAAATTCAAACAATAAAAAGTGTCCAATCCAAAAAAAAAAAAAAAAAAAAGCATATCAATACAAACTAAAATTACTGAAGAATAGAAAAACGAAAAAGAAATCAACTATACATTTTGGATACCAAATAGTAATACAACAAAATCTCTTTAAAAAAAATTAAACACTTAAAAGTATCCAATCTAAAAATATTTCAATACAAGCTGTAAAATACCAAGAATAGACAAATAAATCAATGTTATGCTTCAGATAACAATTATTAGAAAGAAAAAAAAAACACAATCCAAAAATATTTCAATACCAACTGAAAATCAGTGCTATGTTTTGGATAACAATATATTAGTAGGAATAGGAAAAAAAGTACCCACATTAAAAAAAATCTAATCATATCAATTATATATTTTGGATACCAATTAATAGAAGAACAAACTTATTTAAAAGTACAAAGAAATCTAAAAGTACACTAAAGTAAAGTATATTAAGGACAAGAAAATGGATTGAGTATATTATTTCATATAATATAATATTAGATTAAATAATGTGACAAAATGTGATTCGTCACACAAATGTGATTTGTTACACCTTGTAACATATTATTGTGAGTCACAAAATTGGACACATGTGTGTGCCCAAATGTAACATATTTTGGAGTTACAAAATCAGTTACAAATTTGTAACTCCCAAATATTACCCAATAATGTGTAGATTGTATGTTATACATTTGAGATTGGATTTCACAAAGCCATTATGAAATATGGTTGTTGGAGACATGTTTTTAGCTCCCACTAGGTGTTTGGAGGTTACAAAATCATGTGGGAAAGGATTTATGACGTTTTGGAATACTTTATAAAAATGTCATTTTTTTGCTGAAAATAGCATGTGGTCGCAGCCACTGACATTCCCTTGCCACGGCCTGGGGGACAGAGGTCAGTTTTTTTCTAATTTGAACGGTTCTAACATCCTAAGTAACTCCCAAATCTCTATTTTAATTCCATAAACATCTAATTAAACATTGGTAACAATCATGGAGGTTGGTGAAATCTAAAATTCAAAAGGTGTCTCAAACTCTATAAATAGGAGTCTAATGCTCATTTGTAAGACACACAATTTTCTATCCACAAAGCACTTGGCTGGAAAATACACCATAGAGGCTTGATAATTTCATAGAGCTATTTCCTAGAGAGATCTCTTAGTGCTTAAAGAATAGGGGGAAATAAGCTTTTGGACAGAGGTTTTCAACATTGTTCAAGTTGGTAATCCCCACTACTCTACACTTTGGTTGTGTAAGAGTTTGTGTTTTTCATTGCTCTTTTCATTCATTTGTTCTTCTTGTTCTTATTTATTTGTATTATCATTGTTTTGAGTTTGTAATCTTCTTCTACATCCTTCTATTTACTGGTATTTTGAGCAACAAAGTTGTAACAATTGTTTTTTCCATCATCTTGTCTTTTGTATTATTTTACTCAGAGTTGTATTTTGGTTTTACCATTTCCATTGAGTGCAATATAATATATTCTATAACAGTTAAAAATTTAATTTCCTTTTCAATGGAATGAGAAACTATAGAAATCTTGTGAGGATCCAACTTTGAAAAGATGGTAAGATAAGGTAATGTTCTTCTTTGGTTTTATTAGAAGATCTAATGGCTTTCATATAGTGATAGAAATGAGAAGAATAAAATTTTATAAATAAGGTTCATCGTTTTCTAATCTTCTTAGATTAATTAACATCTTGAGTTTTTGCTATATGTGATTAATTAACATATTGTGTAAATAATCTAGTAGATTATTGGGTAATATGCTAACATGTTATGTAATTGTCTTATTTTGTGATAATGATAAATTATTAGAATGACAATTTTATGAGTTTTATATGACATGTATAAATATATTGATTTTGTGAATCAATAGAAATGTGAAATCATATGTGTATGATATTTGTAATTCATATTTACATATCAATAAAGAGTCATATTTTTATGATATAAGTCATATGTGTGGACAATTATGTGAAATTAGATTGAAATATAATCATGCAAACATTTGTGAGATTTTAATAGGTTTTATCCTATATTATTGTTTGTTGACGCGGTTCTTCGGCAATAGATAATTAAGAGAAGAAGAGAAAGAGATTAGTACTTAAAAGTAGAACCGTCACAGATATGAAATCTTTGTGGAAAGAACTAGGTGACTCCAGACACGTTTTTAAGTGGTTCGAAGGTTAAAATCCTTCAACTCCACTAGTCAATATTATTGATATTCTCTGGGTAATTGGTTTACAAAGTATATAGTTCTTAAAAGACTATTTTTCCAACCCCTATCAACTCCCAGGGTCTCCATATTTATAGGAGAAGGCACCTGGAAGTTGGTAGTGAGGTCATCCCGTGACCTTACCATTTGTCATATCAAATCTGTGATATTCATGATTAATTCCTAAACCTGACAAACAAGTGTGGTCTAATCAATATGGAAGGAGATAATGGGCCACACGGCCCAACTCGTCCGTGGGTGTCTGAATACGCACGTTCCTGCTGCGTGTCCGAGAAGTCAGGGGGATATCGGACACGTGATGGCAGGACTATGCACGTTTATCTTGCGTGTTGACTTCCCATAGGGTCAGAGCTTCCTGAGAAGCTCGTTACTGGAGCAATTCATAACCCGAGCTCATCCGTCCGTGGTCGCCGGATGTTATTCCCAGCTCCTGGGGCAACAAGTGCGAGCTGGAAACAGGACCCCTTCGAGCTAGAAAGGGCCCGTCCTGGAAATAGAGCCTCTGGCCTGTGGGAGCCTCGGACTAAATCATGTTTAGTCCGAGGCTCATCCTGCTAAACAGCCCGTGGGAAAACCAGGGCGTACATCTGCCCCCCAAGCTCCTGCTCGTGGTCCATGACGTCAGATATGGGAGACCACAGTAGGGGCTTTTAGACTTCTCCCACAACCCTTCGCATTCCATGCTTTTCGCAGGCATCTGATACGTGGAACGCCGTGGGTGGTGACGGTACACTCTACGAGAACCGCATTAAATGGCCTAGCCTACTGTCCAGCCGTCGTTTCACATTTCGAGTGGAGGGTCTCCCAAGGGCCTTTTACACGTGATCCTTCCCGTGTATAAAAAGGGGTGGTCATCCCACGCACGGGCCACCTTACCATTCAAAACCTCTCAAATTTCCTTCTTTTCTCTGACCTTCCGAAGAACAAAACCCTCATTTCCATTGCTCTCATCTTCTTCGTTCACGAAGCTTAAGCGTACGAGTTCCTTCAAAACCTTGGAGACCACTGTGCCAACGAAGCTCCTACCAGCGCAGCAACCTCACTCACCATCTAACCATATACTGTAAGTCTTCTGTCCCTGTTTATTTTTGAAAGCATGCCACTGTAGCTTAGGTAAAACTTTTTACTGTAGCCACATGCAGAGGTTTTCTGGGTCGCGCGGATATGGAGGGTGACAGCCCTTCTTAGATTAGGGCACACTTTCCATGGGACATGGTCTTAGAATATGGGTTCCATGGTTCTTTCTTAGGAACAATTTCTGGGTAGGATCCTTTGGAATTTTGGGTGCAAAAACCGGGTAGCTTAGGGAATACGCCTTAAAAGCGGTTTTTCCACGCCTTGCCTGTTGAAACTTTCCCCCCAAGGCAATTTTTTACTCTGAGTCCTCTGACACACGAATTCCGAGTAATCTGGGATCTGTTGAGGGCATAGGCGCATGTTCCTTGGAACGCGTGGCACCACTCTCCACAGGCTGGGCTTACCCCAGCTCGTGTACATAATACTTGCTTCACTCTCCTGCTTGGGTCGCCTTTTCTAAAGTGTTTTCTTTTGTTCGATAAAGGCGACCAGATGGCTCCAAAGAGAAATCTGCCACAGAAGAATGTGGGAAGTTCGTCCTCCCAGCAGGATAAAGGAAAGGCGGTGGTGACCAGCTCACCAATTCCTCACTTTGGGCCGGCGGTGGAGAAGCAAGCCGAGGTGGCCCCTGACGCATTTTTCGAGGCGGAGAGAATCGTCTCGAAGATAACCAGCCAGGCAAAGATCACCAAAATCTTCCTCAACCGCAACATTCCTCTGGGGATGACCTCCGTGATCGCCCGACCTGCTGCGGATGGGGAGCGGAGCTGCACGCCGCTCGACGAGTCGTTCGCGGCCTGGAGCGGTGAACACTTCAAGGCAGGGGCCTTCCTCCCCCTGGATCAGTATTTTGCTGATTTTCTGAACTATGTGGGGTTGGCCCCATTTCAGCTCCCCCCCAACTCATACCGTCTGCTGGCGGGATTGAGGTATTTGTTCCAAAAGCATGAGTGGGAGGTCCCCACTCCTGCTGATATTCTATATTTCTTTTGCCTCAAAGCCAGCCCAGACCAGCGGGGGCGAGGCGACGGGTTCTATTACTTAACCCGCTTCCCTAACACAGCAGCAGTGATCGAGTTGCCGAGCCATCCAAACGACTTCAAAGACTAGTTTTTTATGTCAACTGGGTTCCGAAACTGCGATCATCACTATTTCAACCGTCCTCGTAAGTGATCCTTGATTTAGCTCGCCTTTTAACGGTTATCTTATTTTAGCTCGTCCCTTATTCACTTCTGATTTCAACCAACCTTGCAGCCATCTACGCGAGGACCGAAAAGTCTGTGACCCTCGGGGGTCAATACGATACACTGGCGAACTTGCCCCCCAGTGAGAAAGACTACCGCGCGCTCGTAACGGACGAGACGATGGTATTCTGCAAGCTGATTTTCCCAAATCAGACTTTGAATTTGAAAAGGACCCGGGGGCCTCCCCCAGCTCGCGACAACAGACCGATCGTCGCGGAGGAGGTCGCAGACGACGAAGGCGAGGAAGAAGGTGAGGAAGTTCCTCTGGTGATGAACAGGAAGAGGACCTTGGAAGTCGCCCAGGGGATGAGCGAGGAGAGGGCCCAATCCGGAGCAGCCGCGGGTCCTTCCGGTCGAGGTAACTCTTACTTATTTAAGAACGTAGATAGGGCCACTGCAAACCCCCGGCTGGTTAGGTTCAACCCTAGGCAGCTCGTCCATCGTCACTCAAGGAATCCGGACCTGGACACGCTCTTGCTCCATTGCGTTGACCAGCTCGTGCTGGACAACCAAGAGAGTCGGCCTAAGGGTACCGTAGTAGTAGATAATACCCTAGCCTTTAGGTCGGTCATTTTTGAGGAGTACGGGACCAACTTACGCACGTGGCCTGCGCTCCAGAGGGGCATCTATGCTCCGGGGATTAGGCAGTACGTAGAAGAGTCCAACCCCGAGTCAGAACCGGACCTAGAACCTTCGCCAGTTCGCGAGATAATCGTCCTAGGCTCTTCCAGCTTGGGGGGTAGGGCTCCTTTAGTATTTTCTTTCTTATTTCCTTTGGACCTTTTGTCTTTATTTCTACATGATTGCTACCTTGTAATAACCATGTTTTTTGTTCTTGGCAGAAGAGATGTCTCAGCCCGGGAATAGTCTGCGGGGCGTTGTGTTCGGTGGGAATCCCCCAGCAGGGCCGAGGTTAAAGAGGCTTCGCGAGTCCAAGAGCTCGGCTGGGGCCTCCACCAAATCCCCGGCTAAGGAGAAGGAGAAAGCCCCGCCATCCCAGGTCGCGGGGGCGAACCTCCCTGTCGCCAGGACAGGGCTCATGCACCCGCCACCCCAACGATCTCCACTAGCCGCCCAGGACGGGGTAATAGAGGTCGGGAATCTGGCCGCGGCAGCCCCGGACGTGCGTATCCCGGTCGACCCCCGGGCTCTGGAGAAGATGCCCGAAGCATTCCGGGGTACGGTGTATGAGTCGGCTAGCTACGCCGTCAGCCACTTCTACAATATCAGGGAGAAGGAGCTCCGGGCCATCGAAACAACGAGCCCGGTCCGAGTTATAGAGTCTGCGATGGACATGACCTTAACGGTAAAGTGCCCCCTTCTTTTAAGGCTTTAACACTCACACGCCGCCTTTTTCCTTCCAGTTTGTTAATTTATCATTTTCTTGCAGGGCATTGCTGCCGCCTACAGAGGCATTGTTAGGACCAAGGCCCAGCTCGAGGGTTTGGAAGCTGATCGCCAGACCGCCCTCCAGGAGTCTCAGGAGGCGAGAGACGCTCTGGCGGCCTCTAAAGCCGAGCTAGAGAAGATCCGCTCCGAGAACCAAGAGCTTAAAAACTCCCTGGCCGCATCCGAGCTAGAGAAGATCCGCTCCGAGAACCAAGAGCTTAAAAACTCCCTGGCCGCCTCGCGGACAGATCTTGAGGCGGCGAAGGCCGAAGCCCAGGCCTCCCAGGCTACCCTGAAAGACGAGCGGGTCGTATCGGAGCAGTCCTTACAAGACCTGTTCTATCACTGCTGGTCCCACAATCCGGACGCGGACTTTTCTTTCATGCCGCCGGACCTCTGGGCATTCTTGTTGCCGCAGCTTCAAGCCCGCCTGAATAAGGAGGTTCCTCCATCGGAGACTGGAGAGGCCTCTGCCGCGGCGGAGCAGGATGAGATCGCGACCTCCAAAGGGCCAACTGATGGGGCTTAGGACACTTCTCGTTTAAGTATTTTGAACTCTTTCTATTGTAATTCTCTTTTTTATGTGAGGCGTTTCCGCCTCGAGACAATTTGCTCAGCCAGTTTTACATATATATTTTTATGCATTTGGTCACAATTCATCTCTTTATTTTTATGAACTTAGTTCGAGTTAACTTTATCCGTATCCCGGGCTCTTTAAAGAAGATCCGCGTTCAACAAATTTTAGTTCACTTCTAAGTTTTCTGACCTGGTTAAGACCAGGAACTTATTTTGAAAAAACTTAGTTCGCGTCAACTTTTATCTGTATCCCGGGCTCTTTAAAGAAGAACCACGGTCAACAAATTTTAGTTAACTTCTAAGTTTTCTGACCTGGTTAAGGCGAGGAACTTATTTTGAAAAAACTTAGTTCGCGTCAACTTTTATCCGTATCCCGGGCTCTTTATAGAAGAACCACGGTCAACAAATTTTAGTTAACTTCTAAGTTTTATGACCTGGTTAAGACCAGGAACTTATTTTGAAAAAACTTACTTCGCGTCAACTTTTATCTGTATCCCGGGCTCTTTAAAGAAGAACCACGGTCAACAAATTTTAGTTAACTTCTAAGTTTTCTGACCTGGTTAAGACCAGGAACTTATTTTGAAAAAACTTAGTTCGCGTCAACTTTTATCCGTATCCCGGGCTCTTTAAAGAAGAACCACGGTCAACAAATTTTAGTTAACTTCTAAGTTTTCTGACCTGGTTAAGACCAGGAACTTATTTTGAAAAAACTTAGTTCGCGTCAACTTTTATCCGTATCCCGGGCTCTTTAAAGAAGAACCACGGTCAACAAATTTTAGTTAACTTCTAAGTTTTATGACCTGGTTAAGACCAGGAACTTATTTTGAAAAAACTTAGTTCGCGTCAACTTTTATCCGTATCCCGGGCTCTTTAAAGAAGAACCACGGTCAACAAATTTTAGTTAACTTCTAAGTTTTCTGACCTGGTTAAGACCAGGAACTTATTTTGAAAAAACTTAGTTCGCGTCAACTTTTATCCGTATCCCGGGCTCTTTAAAGAAGAACCACGGTCAACAAATTTTAGTTAACTTCTAAGTTTTATGACCTGGTTAAGACCAGGAACTTATTTTGAAAAAACTTAGTTCGCGTCAACTTTTATCCGTATCCCGGGCTCTTTAAAGAAGAACCACGGTCAACAAATTTTAGTTAACTTCTAAGTTTTGTGACCTGGTTAAGACCAGGAACTTATTTTGAAAAAACTTAGTTCGCGTCAACTTTTATCCGTATCCCGGGCTCTTTAAAGAAGAACCACGGTCAACAAATTTTAGTTAACTTCTAAGTTTTCTGACCTGGTTAAGACCAGGAACTTATTTTGAAAAAACTTAGTTCGCGTCAACTTTTATCCGTATCCCGGGCTCTTTAAAGAAGAACCACGGTCAACAAATTTTAGTTAACTTCTAAGTTTTATGACCTGGTTAAGACCAGGAACTTATTTTGAAAAAACTTAGTTCGCGTCAACTTTTATCCGTATCCCGGGCTCTTTAAAGAAGAACCACGGTCAACAAATTTTAGTTAACTTCTAAGTTTTATGACCTGGTTAAGACCAGGAACTTATTTTGAAAAAACTTAGTTCGCGTCAACTTTTATCCGTATCCCGGGCTCTTTAAAGAAGAACCACGGTCAACAAATTTTAGTTAACTTCTAAGTTTTGTGACCTGGTTAAGACCAGGAACTTATTTTGAAAAAACTTAGTTCGCGTCAACTTTTATCCGTATCCCGGGCTCTTTAAAGAAGAACCACGGTCAACAAATTTTAGTTAACTTCTAAGTTTTCTGACCTGGTTAAGACCAGGAACTTATTTTGAAAAAACTTAGTTCGCGTCAACTTTTATCCGTATCCCGGGCTCTTTAAAGAAGAACCACGGTCAACAAATTTTAGTTAACTTCTAAGTTTTATGACCTGGTTAAGACCAGGATAGGACTTAGTTTGTGATAACTCTTATCCGTAGATAAAAATTAACACCTAAGTCGTTAAGGAGACCTGGATATATCCAGGTACCATATGCCCCCCAAGTAACTGGGAAAGGGTCTTTCGTTGTTACTTTAAAATTACACTTGCAAATAACGAGAAACATTTGATTTTTATTTATACATGGAAGGTGACCTTCTAGGCCTTACAAATGGCTCATTGATAATATTTCTTTAGGTGGATAGCATTCCAAGTCCGCGGGACCGCCCCTCCACCAAGTCGAGCTAACTTATAAGTTCCCTCTTTGATGACTTCGATGACCTGGTATGGTCCTTCCCAGCTTGGTCCCAAAACCCCATCTTTGGGATCTTTCCCGGCCAGGAAAACTCTCCTCAAGACCAAATCACCGACGCTAAAGGCACGTCTTTTGACCTTAGTGTTGAAGTAGCGAGTGATTTTCTGTTGATAACAGGCGAGCTGGAGTTGTGAATCCTCTCGCCTTTCATCCACTAAGTCTAAGGAGTGGCATAGGAGCTCGTGGTTCCCATCTTGGTCGTAGGACCGGACCCTGTGCGACAGGACCTTCACCTCCACGGGGAGGACTGCTTCACTTCCAAAGGTTAGGGAGAAAGGAGTGTGACCCGTGGGAGTCCGATGTGAGGGTCCTATAGGCCCACAGAACTTGGGGGAGCTGTTCTGGCCAGATCCCCTTTGCCTCATCTAACCTCTTCTTGAGGCTTGCCTTCAGAGTTTTATTGACAGCCTCGACCTGGCCGTTCGCCTGGGGATAGGCCACGGACGAGAAGCTTTTCACAATTCCGTGCCTTTCGCAAAATTCGGTGAACAGGTCGCTGTCAAATTGAGTGCCATTGTCGGAGACGATCTTTTTGGGTAGGCCAAATCGACATATGATGCTTTTAACCACGAAGTCTAGCACCTTTTTCGATGTTATTGTCGCCAACGGCTCTGCTTCGGCCCACTTGGTGAAGTAGTCAATGGCTACCACGGCGTAACGGACCCCGCCTTTTCTGGTGGGCAGGGCGCCTATTAGATCTATCCCCCAAATGGCGAAGGGCCAGGGAGACGAAATCATTTTTAGCTCGGTCGGAGGAGCTCGTGCAACCGCGGCGAACCGCTGACACTTGTCGCACTTTTTTACATATGAGATCGAGTCTTTGGACAGAGTCGGCCAGTAATAACCCTGCCGAAGGATCTTCAAGGCCAGGCTTTGCCCCCCAGTGTGATCTCCGCAGAATCCGTCATGAACTTCTTGCAGGATGGCCTTCGCTTCACTTGGAAGAATGCACCGGAGGAGAGGTAAGGAATGCCCACATCGGTACAACACCCCCTCGACTAGCGTATACCTCGGAGCTTGATAAAGGACTCGTCGTGCGTCGTTGCGCCCTTCGGGTAACTTGCCCTCGACGAGGTAGTCAACAATGGGAGTCATCCAGGTCGGCCTGATGTCAATCATTTCAATATCTGCTCGATCTCCATCTATGCTGGGTTTCTCCAAGAACTCAACTGGCACCAACCCCAGGGTTTCTGTCTCTCCCGAGGTGGCGAGCTTGGCGAGAGCATCTGCGTTGGCGTTCTGCTCCCGAGGTATCTGTTCGATCGACCCTTGCCCAAACGTAGACAGTTCGGATTTTACCTTAGCCAAATAGGAGGCCATCTTAGGACCCCGCGCCTGATACTCGCCTAGAACCTGATTCACCACGAGCTGGGAGTCGCTGAAGCATTGGACAGAGCTTGCCTTTAGCTCGCTAGCTATCCTAAGTCCAGCTAACAAGGCCTCGTACTCTGCCTCGTTGTTAGACGCCTTGAACCCGAACTTCAGCGCCGAGTGGAATCTATGCCCCTCTGGGGATATCAGAATGATTCCGGCCCCGGAGCCGTTCTCGTTAGATGAGCCATCAACGAAGATCTTCCACGATGAACTTGAGGAGGCGACCTGAGGTGAGTCTTCTGATGGGATCTCATGGAATCCCGCGCATTCTGCCACGAAGTCGGCCAAGGCTTGACTTTTTATGGTAGTTCGGGGAGTATAGAAAATCTCGAACTGACTGAGTTTGATCGCCCACTTTAGCAAGCGTCCCGAGGCTTCAGGCTTTTGCAAAACCTGCCTTAGAGGCTGATCAGTCATGACGTGTACAGAGTGGGACTGGAAGTATGGCCTGAGTTTTCGCGAGGCCGTGATTAGGCAGAACGCCAACTTTTCCATCAATGGGTACCTTGACTCAGCTCCGAGGAGTCTCTTGCTGATGTAATAAACCGGTTTCTGAGCCTGGTCCTCTTCTCGCACCAGAACAGCACTAGCTGCGTCCTCAGTGATGGCCATGTAGAGGAAAAGAGGTTCTCCTACCTTGGGCTTTGACAGCACAGGTGGCTCAGCCAGGTGCGTTTTTAGGTCGAGGAATGCGCTTTCACACTCTAATGTCCATTCGAACTTCTTGTTTCCCCGGAGCAGGTTGTAGAAGGGCAAACACTTGTCGGTCGATTTGGAAATGAACCGGTTCAGTGCTGCCACCCTTCCTGTGAGGCCTTGGACATCTTTCCGCGACCTGGGGGAAGGAAGCTCGAGCAGTGACCTGATCTTGTCGGGGTTTGCCTCGATTCCTCGGGTATTGACTATGAAACCCAAGAATTTCCCCGATGCGACACCGAAAGTGCACTTCTGAGGATTAAGCCTCATGCCATATTCTCGCAGTATGTTAAAGCATTCTTCCAGATCGGTGACGTGGTTGCTGGCAATCTTTGACTTGACAAGCATATCATCGACGTACACTTCCATGTTTTTCCCGATCTGATCCGCGAACATTCTATTTACCAGCCTTTGGTAGGTAGCCCCGGCATTCTTAAGACCGAACGGCATGACCTTATAGCAATAGACATTAGTCGGGGTCATGAAGCTGGTATGATCCTGGTCTGCTGGATTCATCGTGATCTGATTGTAGCCCAAGTACGCGTCCATGAAAGACATGAGCTCGTGCCCCGCCGTGGCATCCACCAGTTGATCGATCCTCGGCAATGGAAAGCAATCCTTGGGGCAGGCTTTATTCAGGTCGGAAAAGTCGATACAGGTCCGCCACTTCCCATTGGGCTTTGGAACTAACACGGGATTGGCAACCCAAATGGGAAATCTGGCTTCGCGGATAAAGCCACAGTTTTTGAGCCGGGCCACTTCTTCTTCAAGGGCTTCGGCTCGGGTTGTCCCCAAACGCCTCTGCTTTTGAGACTTGGCAGGGACGCTTTTGTCTAGGTGGAGCGTGTGCATGATTACGCTCGGACTGATCCCTATCATGTCCTCGTGCGACCATGCGAATACGTCCAGGTTCTTTTTCAGAAACGCAGTCAGTTCCGCCTTTCTTCTATCGCAGAGGTTCTTTCCGAGCTTAACCGTCCGTGACGGGTTTTGTTCATCGATGCCTACCTCCTCGAGATCTTCAATAGCTTGGAGCTCGGACCTGTCCTCGCCTACTCAGGGGTCAATGTCCTCGCTTAGGGCGAGCTTTTCGTCTTCGGAAACCCGAGGTTTTTCAATCTCAGGAGCCGCCTTGGGTCCCTGTGATTCCTCTTCATCCTGAATGGCCATCGTCACCTGCCCGGGTTTAGATTTTCCCTTCATGGAAATGCTGTAGCATTCCCTGGCAGCGAGCTGATCGCCCTTGATAGTGCAGACCCCTGTTGAAGTAGGGAACTTCATGGCGAGGTGCCGGACGGACGTGATAGCTTAGAAAGCAACGAGCGTAGGTCGGCCCAAAATTGCATTGTAGGCAGCGGAGCAGTCAATGACTACGAATTCGAGTAGTTTGGACACTGTTCGGGACTCGTCTCCTAGGGTGATCACCAGCTCAATCGTTCCTATCGCTGCTGACCCTTCTCCTGAAAAACCATATAGCATCATCGAGGTTGCCTTCAGCTCGAAGATGGTCAGACCCATTTTTTCTAAGGTGGAACGGAATAGGAGGTTCACCGAGCTCCCATTGTCCACTAACACTCTCCTTACTCTCCGGTTGGCGAGCTGGACTGCTACGACCAAGGGATCGTTATGAGGGAATTGGACATGTCTCGCGTCTTCCTCCGTGAAAGTGATCGGTTGTTTCTCTAATCGTTGTTGTTTTGATTGACGCGGTTCCGGGACGAACTCCACTCCATTGTGGGCCTTCAACTCATTCACATACCTCTTCTGGGCGCCTTTGCTCGTGCCAGCCATGTGTGGTCCTCCAGAGATGGTGGAAATCTCTCCCTCGACCACGGGGGGAAGGACGTCCTGATCTACCCGAGGTCCAGGTTGACTGGCTGGGATCTCCGGAGCGGGTCGACTTGTCGGGACCCTGTTCCGCGAGTATTGCGCCAACAGACCTGCTCGGATGAGAGTCTCGATTTCATCTTTGAGGTGCCTGCAGTCGTCGGTATTGTGCCCGACGTCGTTATGAAAACGGCAGAATTTGGAAGCGTCTCTCTTTCCCTTAGGGTGCTTTATTGGCTCCGGCCTTTTCCAGGGGACTCGCGTAGCGTTGGCCAGGAAAATATTCTCTCTGGTTTGGGTGAGCTCGGTATACGTTGTGAACACGGGCTTGAATTTATCCACGGACTTATTCTTCTTTTGACCGTGCTGGCTGTTTTCACCATTCCCTTTTCTTTTGCCGCCACCGGGCTGGTTACTCTGCGTGACGTCGGGAGTCGCTACTACGATCTCTGTTCCCGTCCCAGCGGGCTTCTCGAGGACCTGGCTGGTCCCCGCGGCTGAAGCTTCAGCTTCTTCCAAGTTTATCCACTCTTGGGCTCTGTTATGGAATTCACTAACTGAGCTGGACCCCCTCCTTTGAATATCCTTCCACAGATCTCCGCCTACTAGGATCCCAGTCCTCATAGCCATGAGTTTGGAGCTGTCGTCGGCGTCTCTGGCTCGAGTAGCGACATTTGAAAATCTGCTCAAGTAGGCTTTTAGCGTCTCTCCAGGTTGCTGTCTCATGTTAGCTAGGGAGTCGGCTTGGACCCTGGCGGCCTGAGAGGCGCGGAATGCCCTCTTGAAGTCAGCCGAAAAGGTCTTCCAGGAGCTGATTGACTGCCTCTTACTTTGTTTGAACCACTGCCTGGCAGGTCCAGTTAGGGTGGAAGGAAAGATCAAGCAACGAAGCTCTGGCCCGATGTTATGAGCCATCATTAGGGTGTTGAACATCCCTAAGTGGTCAGATGGGTCTCCATCCCCGTTGAACTTTGACAAGTGAGGCATACGAAAGCCAGAAGGGTATGCCGTTGCTGCTATGTTGGGGGCGAAGAGTTCCATCTCATCCCCTGAATCATATTCGTCTTTTTCTTTCTCCGACAGGAGCTTCTTCATCAGCTCCTCCATTTGAGTTAAGCGCTCTAGGGTTTTGTCCTGAGATCCTGGGTTATTCCGGGGCTGTTCAACAGCTCCGGACCCGTTGTACATATTAGGCGGGTTGTTGCCCCTCCTATCTTGAGATAGGTCATTTGGGGCATTCCTGCCATTACGTACTTCGGATCGGACCCCAACTGAGCGGGCCTGGCTACCATCCCTAACTCGATCCTCTCTGTGAGAGTTGAGGCGATCTCGAAGGTCGCCTCCCTGGGTAGTATGGTGACTTTGTGCTGAACTTAATCGCTGTCGCAAGTCTCCTCCCGAAAGATCACTCCGTGCACTACCGGTCCAGTGACTCCTGCTGGACAGGCTCGAGGTGCGTCTTTGGCGGCTCCGACCTGATCCTTCCCCCGGCACCCTGCTGCGCCGGGAAGGCCCGGCCGATGGCGGGTCTCTCCTACTATTTCCGTAGGTCGGGATGTCTCGGACGGGCTGAGGAGACGGGTATTTGATGGGAGAAGGAGGATGCCTGACCGGAGAGGCGATCCTAGTGCCGTCCGGACGGACTAAATTTGGTGGGGGCCTCTCGGCCCTGCCAGCTTGCTGGTTTCGCGCTGGGCGAGCTGGACGAGGAACTGGACGTTCTTCGGGGACGGGCTGACGTCTCCGGATCCCCTCGGCCCTCCTTTGGGAACTTCCTCGATCTCTTCTGGGCGTCCTCGAGGAAGGCTAAGAGCTAGGGGTTGATGTCCTAACCGAACGGCTGTATTGCTGCTATTCGGTCTGAGGCATTTCCCTGAAGTTCGCCTCTTGATGGTGCGGTGAAGGGGTGGAGTTGGCTGCAGGGAGTCTACCCGAACGGCTATGCCTGGATCGATTACTCCGGCGAGACTTAGGAGCCTCGCCTTGCCTCTCTCCAACGTTACCGTTGGTTGTGAGAGGGGGTAGTCGACTCAGAATATCCTGGATTTGCTGACCAGCTGCTGCTAGCTGGCTCCTCAGCTGAGCATTCTCCATCTCCACCGCAGTGTAATAACATGGATTCGGATTAGGCGGTCGGGGCGCCGAACTACCAGTGTCGTCTTGGCCGGCCGGCTGCTTTCCTGGCCTCTGCTGGACTTCAGGAACTTGCTCATCAGGGAGGGCAACATGGCGGGCCTCCTGCCCATCATGCTGTTCTGTCTCGTTGCCATGTTTGGATCGAGTGGTCACCATAGTTGTATGTTTGTGGTAGTACTAATCGGACTTGCTCTCAATGAAAGCACCAAACTGTTGACGCGGTTCTTCGGCAACAGATAATTAAGAGAAGAAGAGAAAGAGATTAGTACTTAAAAGTAGAACCGTCACTGATATGAAATCTTTGTGGAAAGAACTAGGTGACTCCAGACACGTTTTTAAGTGGTTCGAAGGTTAAAATCCTTCTACTCCACTAGTCAATATTATTGATATTCTCTGGGTAATTGGTTTACAAAGTATATAGTTCTTAAAAGACTATTTTTCCAACCCCTATCAACTCCCAGGGTCTCCATATTTATAGGAGAAGGCACCTGGAAGTTGGTAGGGAGGTCATCCCGTGACCTTACCATTTGTCATATCAAATCTGTGATATTCATGATTAATTCCTAAACCTGACACACAAGTGTGGTCTAATCAGTATGGAAGGAGATAATGGGCCGCACGGCCCAAATCGTCCGTGGGTGTCTGAATACGCACTTTCCTGCTGCGTGTCCGAGAAGTCAGGGGGATATCGGACACATGATGTCAGGACTATGCACGTTTATCTTGCGTGTTGACTTCCCATAGGGTCAGAGCTTCCTGAGAAGCTCGTTACTGGAGCAATTCATAACCCGAGCTCATCCGTCCGTGGTCGCCGGATGTTATTCCCAGCTCCTGGTGCAACAAGTGCGAGCTGGAAACAGGACCCCCTCGAGCTAGAAAGGGCCCGTCCTGGAAATAGAGCCTCTGGCCTGTGGGAGCCTCAGACTAAATCATGTTTAGTCCGATGCTCATCCTGCTAAACAGCCCGTGGGAAAACCAGGGCGTACATTGTTAATATGTGATTTGGGAATAAAAGAATTATTTGAGAATTTAAAATTTTCTCATTTAAAGGTTAAGCATCTCATCTTATGAGATAAGAAAATATGAATCTAAGGGCGTTGCATCTTTTAATGACTGTGTCTTGCTATTGCAAGAAAAAATGGATCAAGGTGGTTCCAAATTTTGAGATAGCATATTATCCAATAGACTTAGAGTCTAAAGTGTGGTCAAATGAAATATAGTTGAGAATTATTTAGTGACAATAATTATTAAATTTTTAATGTCTTAATGATGAAACATTGCAAAATTGGAGAAGCAATTTTGAATCTTTACACCAATAGTGAATAGACTAAAGAGAACTTTATTCATTTTGGTTAAAGATAGTGATATGTTTAAATTAATCTCAATGAGGAGATAATTTTTAAACTAAAGCATAGGAAATCAATGTGTTTAAATAAATCAATAAGGGTTTATTTTCTTTGATTTGAAGTGTTTAAATTGACATCTTCAAATTGATTTTGATGATAAAATCAATGGATCTCAAAGTGGTGTTTTCAAAAGAATCTCAAAGAGACTCTTAGAAAATACACAAAAGTTGCTTAAGTGATTATTTAAACAACTAAAAGTAAAAATTAGGGATTATTTGTTTGAGAAATTTTCACTTGAAATTTGTGTTCACATATTTTATTTTGTGAAATATAAAAAAGAAAGAAACTAAGTGAAAGTTACTTTCAAAGAAGTGTGTCTTGCTTTAGCAAGTAAATAAACCAAGACAAACATTGATGTTTTTATCTTGATTTATTGAGAGTTTATCATGTGGCTTAGATGACTCATGATGAATTTTGAGAATTATAAGTCTAGATTTATCTTGGATATAGAAGTATAAAATAGTGGGGGTGTTGACTATGGTCAAACTCACTATTTTAAAGGGGTAACTATTTTAATCAAACTATAGCTAGCAAAGAAAGTTTTAATAAAATAATGAGAGTGTTTAAGTATGCATACATGAGAAAAGAAATGACTCAAATAAAATCATTTCTACATCTCAAGGGATGGGACTTAGACTCCTTAAAGAGATTCACGGTTGATTGTAACCTAATTTAATACTAGTAACCAAATTAGTATTAGGTTCAATAGGTAATAACAAGTCAATCAAGTGAATAGTAGTATTACTCAAATTTTGTCCCATATGAGATATGAGTACTAGTGTGTTACCAAAATAAGGGTTAAAACCAAAAAGTTTTTTAATAGAACTCGGTCTTGAAAAGACAAGTATTTTAGGGTAACAAAATATTGTAAGAGTTCTACCTACATAGACCTAGGGGTGGTGCCGCCCCTCATGATAATTGGGAGTCATTCTCAAGAAAAATCTATGAATGGAATGTGCACATGGCCATTAATGGTGCAAAAGCGAGACATTGAAGTCTCAAGTGAAAATAGAAAATGCGTGTGTGTTATCACCGGGTTGTTATCAAGAGATAGTGGTTCAATGCTTCGCCAACAAAAATTTCAACAAACCTTGTGATAATTAAACTAAGATAAAATTCAAGTCGAAAGACTTTTTACTTTATAGAGATTAATTATTTATTCAAGCGGGGGAATATTATATTTTGATATAATGTTTGATTGATTAAATAGGTGCTACAAAAAGTGATTATTTAATCTAGTGGAGGAATGTTATAATATTTCATATAATATAATGTTAGAATAAATAATATTATTGAGAGTCACAAAATTGGACACATGTGTATGCCCAAATGTGACATATTGTGGAGTTACAAAACTAGCTACAAATTTGTAACTCCCAAATATTACAAAATAATGTGTAGATTGTATGTTATACATTTGAGATTGGATTTCACAAAGCCATTATGAAATATGACTGTTGGAGACATGTTTTTAACTCCCACAAGTTGCTTGGAGGTTACAAAATCATGTGGCAAAGGATTTGGGACGTTCTGGAACGTTTTTGAAAAGTGACATTTTCTGCTGAAAATAGCCTGTGGCCGCGGCCACTGACATTCCCTAGCCACGGCCTGGGGGACAGAGGCCAGTGGCCGCAGCCAGTGAGGCTGACAACCAATTTATTTTTCATTTTTTTCCAAGTGGAATGGTTCTAACATTCCAAGTAACTCCCAAATCTCTATTTTAATTCAAAAAAAATCCAATTAAACATTGATAATAGCCATGGGGGTTGGTGTAATTTGAAATTCAAAGGGTATCTCAAACTCTATAAATAGGAGCCTAATGCTCACTTGTACGACACACCATTTTCTATCCATAAAGCACTTGGCTGGAAAATACACCATAGAGGCTTGATAATTCCAGAGAACTATTTCCTAGAAAGATCCCTTAGTGCTTAGATAATAGGGGAAATAAGATTTTTGGACAAAGGTTTTGAGCCTTGTTCAAGTTAGTGATCCCTACTACTCTACACTTTGGTTGTGTGAGAGTTTGTGTTTTTCATTGCTCTTTTCATTCTTTTGTTTTTCTTGTTCTTATTTACTTGTATTATCATTGTTTTGAGTTTGTAATCTTCTTCTTCTACATTCTTCTATTTACTTGTATTTTGAGCAACAAAGTTGTAGCACTTGTTTTTTCTATCATCTTGTCTTTTGTCTTTTTTTTCTTAGAGTTGTATTTTGGTTTTACCATTTCCATTGAGTACAATGTAATATATTCTATAACAAACATGTCTTAATATATATATATATATATATACTAGATATAAAGAAGGTGCATTACACACTTTTGCTTAGTTTTATTTATAGAATTTATTAATTATTTTTATTAAATTTATATTAATGTCATATAAATTTCAAATAAACATCTTATTTTAATTAAATAATTTATTTATTTTTGGTTAAGTTTGTGCTTGTTCTAGTTTTTTAGTTTGGTAGTGACAAGAAGAGATTATATATTAAATGTTTAATGTAATATTAAATATGATACATTGATTTTCAATTTATGTTTCTTGCTAGTTTTTAAAAAAAAACAAAAAATTTGTTGCTAATTCACAGTAGATTATGTTATATGTTTAATATGATATTATTATAATAAATGAGTTCAAGTTTAATTAAATTTTATTTAAGTTATAAAACGTATGATTTTATTATTTTTAAGTATTTATCATTGTAAAATATCTAAAAAATATCATATTTTAATTTGTTTAATTATTTATTATTTAAAAATAATTATCATTGTAAAATATCTAAAAAATATCATATTTTAATTTGTTTAATTATTTATTATTTAAAAATAATTATCATTGTAAAATATCTAAAAAATATCATATATTAATTTATTTAATTATTTATTATTTTTAAATAATTATTATTGTAAAATATCTAAAAAATATCTTATTTTAATTTTTTAATTATTTATTTTATTTTATTTAAGTTTAAGTGTTTATAAATTACCGTTGAATATAAGAATATTCTATTAAATATAAAAATATTCCGTTAAAGTTAACATTAAAAAAATAAAAAACCGTTAAAACTAAGAATTTTCGTTATCTACACACTTATTGTTATATAGAAGAGATATTTATAGTATGTAGTATCATATATTTATATATTAATTAATTTTACTCATTTTATTTTTAATAATATTTATATGAATATGAATTTAATGTTATAATATTATGAATTAATTAGAATTACTAAAAAAAAATCATAGTTCTAATTTATTATGATTAAAATCAATATTCAAATTAATTGACTCAATATTTTTAATATAGTCGTATTAATTCAATTACTGAATTGTATATATTGAGTGACCTAATTTTGTATATGCTTATTGATTGTCACATATTCTTAAATTAATTGTGTCAGAAACTTTACTACTCATTCTCATACTTCATCTAATAGATTTAGTGAGAGAGGGTTGGAAGTCATTTACCCTCACTAATTTCATTTATTTTATTGTGCAGATCTGATTAATTTCTTTTAATCGATTACTCGGTAAATTTTAACATGTACAGTCTATGTAATTATTTCGCATACATATAGGATTGTAAATTCATATACTGTAGAATTTTTATATTTGGTCTAAGTAGCCAGCTTGCTACACATTTTCCTTGATATACAAAAACACACATATATATATATGGCCTTGGATTATATTCCGTTCACGGAACGGTTCAGTCAGAAAATAGTTAAAGGGGGCTCCAATTTGTACTACTATTGGACTGACATTGTAACACTATTTCTGATAAAGAGTGAGGCTAAATAGTGTAGTTTGTCCCATCGCACAGTTAATGCAACTGTGCAAGCCACTGGATATAACTGATTTTATAATATTTAATGTGAATAGTTACACATTGGGGGTGGTTTTCTGGTAATTGTACTTCTTGAACTTTTGGTCTTTTGGTAATTTGTAGCTTCATAACATATTTGTTGTTTTTTTACATTGACTGTACATTTAGTACATTGTTCTTACTATTTTGCACATTGTTTATGATTTCGCAACACATACTGTTTAACACAGGTAGATGGGCCAGTCCGAGTCCATGAGCACGACCCAAACGAAAAGGGTCTATTACAGTGAAATAAACTTTAAAATTGAGATTTTTTTTTATTAGGCCCAAAGTTATGAATGGGGCACCTAAGATAAATTTTTGTAATGAAGATGTTTTATTTAATATATCTTCCCCTTTTGTTATGTTACCAACAGACAAAGTAGTGATCAATTAATATATCAGAAGACGTAGTATTGAATATTGTAGTGAAAAGTTAGTAAAACAATGAGGACTGCTAATATCAAAACTAATTAACACTTTTTTTTTTATCCTAATTAACGATAAAGATAACAATATTATTAGTTTACTTAATAGAATAATATTGGTAAATTTGTAATAGTAATTAACAAGTTTGGTGAGTTGCATTAACAATGATTTTTTTTTTATCCTAATTAATTACCTAATTCATTTTAATATTATGCTTTAAACATGGTTTGAATGATTTTATGCCTATTTGGTGAGAAGCATATATACTTTAAGCAATCATTTAAAAAAGCTAACAAAGTTACTTACTATTAAAATCTCGTAAGTATAGATAGTAGGCTCGAATCAACACGATATGATTAAGTAAGTGTAATTATTTCATATTTTGTAATCCTTCATTTTAATTGTGAAGATGACTATTTTAACTAATTTACTCTTTAATGTACAATTAATGAAATTTCAATAATAGTGATACGCATGGTATATAATGAAGAGAAAGAGAAGAAACAATTACAGTCAATTTGTTATCTAATTTTATAAATTAGAGTGAAGCGTCACTAAAAAAAGAACATATATTTAGGATTGGTCATTTGATTATCATTAATCTACCTTTCTAAAACATTACAAATATGATTGAACTGCCATAATCAATAATTTTTTACCATTGAAACAAATCTACTATTTAGCTACAATTTAATTCACTTACATTAATGCAATTGTTATACTAATTCAGCCACCTAAACCATTACAAAACACTTTAATTGTTAAGTAGGACAGAAAGCCTACGAAAATAGACACTTAGTCAATTTGCACTATCATTCTGTCATAAAGTTCGATGGTCATCTAGATTCATCGAATTTAACCGAATGCTAAGCTCTCTTACTTGGTGAGGGTTGTTGACTGTGAGGAAGCGGTAGACCGACCAGCTGAGGGCATGTTCTTCGATTGTGGTCTGTAGAATAACAGTTCGAACACTTCCTTTTAGTTTTAACGGCTCCATCCGACATATCTATCGTAACATTGTCCCTATTGTTTCTTGCATAGGCAGATCCTTTAATTCTACAAGGTGTTGGGTCCCTGGTAATGTTTTCATTTTCTTGATAGGTTTGATATCGTCCCGAGTCGTTGTCACCGGTGTTTGATTCCAATGGAACTACATCCTTGTACATTGCAGTTAGTGTTGCCACTTCTTGTTTCGCTTTAATGTAAGATTGCTCAGACTTGGAAGCGTAATAGCTCAACAAGTTTGTATCCAAAGCGAGGGATGCCTGCCTAGCCATTTAAAATAACTGTTGCTTTTCTGTGGAGTGTTGCTTTAGTTCGAGGGGGAGGTCTGCTTTTGCATTCTTACTCCACCGTTTCAGCAGGAGAGACTGTGGTACTATCTTCATATGACGGTATTTCATTACGGCCCAAATATGTCTACACGGATAGCCGTCTGTCTCAAAAAGCAACCAGTGACAGGTGAATGTCTCCTCTTGTGGGTGGTAATGAACGTTGTACACTCTATCCTCGTGTTGGAACTTTGACAAACTGTAGGAGAATGATTCACCGTTGACTTCACAATTGTTGACAAAGGACGCATGTTCCGCTTTGATTTGATCAGCCACTTTATAGTACATATTTCTAGTATATAATTTGGCACACTACTCATGGTACATCTTAAGAGCATTTTTGGGACCTGGTATTGGAGGACTACTGTGTCGACTATTGTAATCATCTTCTCTCTCGACGTGCCTCAACTTTGTCATAGCAACGTCAATCGAGGTAACGAATTCACGGAGATTATAACTTGCATGTAGGAATTTTTTAATACTTGAATTCATGGACTCACATCTTTGGTTGGTCAGCATTCCGGTGACAAATTTCCCTCTTAGGTATGTCTCTGCCCATGAACGACGACTGTGATAAGTGTTGGTGCACCATTGGCTAGAATGGAGGTCAAAATTGTGTATTAATTCCTCCCATTTTTGTATGAATTCCTCTATTGTGTAATAGTTGTACATGACATCTTGAAATCCTTGTAAGAATCGGGGGTCTTTTGAAAATTTTAAAGCGTTGGTACACAGGTGCCACACACACAACCGATGAGTTGCATTTGGGAAGTACTTCAAGACAGCATTTTTGATAGCTCCATCTCCATCTATCACCACAACCTTTGGTGTTACATTGTGGCATTCAATAAATTTGTCAAGCAACCAAAAGTAAGTTTGCTCATCCTCGTAGTTAAGCAGTGCCATTCCAAATATGCAGGTCTTGAAATGATGATTGACGCCCAAAATAATTGTCAGGGCTTTATTATATTTGTTTGTCATATATGTTGTGTCAAATCCAATAACCTCACCGAATGCGATGAAATCTCGTCGAGAATATCCGTCCGCCCAGAATAAGTTCCCCAATCTGTTGTCCACGTCACATTGATATTGAATGAAGAAATTTGGATCCCTCTTTGACAGACAATCCAAATATCCCAAAGCACCATCTGAATTTGTACATCTTTTCTCTTTTCTTTTGACATGGGCGACCTTGTTGTAAATGTCTCGTAGCTGTCAAGGCATCCTTTCATACCCACCAGACTGCATTGCCAAGTGGGAGATGATGTGTGAAGTTCTTATCCCAACTAGGTTCATTGACCTCACTTGAGTAACTAGGGATTCTGACACGGAACGGTTTGATCTCAGAAATCGCAACTCATCTAATGTTGCCTTGTCATGGTTGTGCAGAGGTTGGAATTCCTTGCAAATCCACGGACCCTCATCGCCCATCATTATGACTCGAAAACTAGCTTGGAAACCAGTCCTAGTAATATATGTTTTTCATTTGCTCCCACCGGCCTTGTCAATTTCCATGTGTTTGTGGAAACCTTCTTTTGAACATACCCATTTTCTCATGGTGATGTTCCCATTTTTTTTTTCCGTACATCTACTTTGCGAACACTGAAGCCTACTCACAAAGAGTATGTGTAATAAAAATCCTCCCACTCTTCAAGGGACTACAAGACCTTTCCCTGGACATCCTCCGTCTCAATATCATTTGCGAGTTTCTCAATCCCCAAAGATTGTAGTATATTTTCCCAATTTGATGTTTCTTGCAAACTTCCTACCTTGTCCATATTTAAGTTAAATCTGGGAAAGAAAAACAAAGTTTTAGGAAATATATTATGAATAGAGTTATTGTATGTTTTTCATAGCCCATTATACATACAATTTGACCCGTAAACTCAGTCGATATTGGTGAAAAGCTTGATATTGCAAAGGTGTGTAAAAACATGGCACAAATGTGAAATTGGATTTTTAAAATAGAAGAAAATTCCTATTATTATTATAATTTTTCCTTGTTTGGTTCCCATAGAAAATGGGAGACATACCCAAATTAAAGGAAATGTGAACGTAAATAATAAAGGCCAATGCATTTTCAAGTGTAAGATTTATTTAGGCCTTCCATTGATATTGAGGAGATTAAACAATAGGCCCAGTAAAATGAGCTAGTAAATATATTGGAATAATTTCTAATGATGAGGGAATGTGGGCATTAATAGACTTAACACAAGTTTCCTTTGAAAATAAAAAAGAATTTAAATTAATAATAAAACGATTTTTTTAACTAAATTAAAATTTGACATCTAAACTAAGTGATTGTTTATGACAACCTTGAAAGTTACATATGTGCATGTGAACAAACTTTGAGTCATGAAATTGCTGTTTAAAAATATGGTCAGTTTCTATTACTTTAATTATAGCCCCTATTTGGTTCCCACATAAAATAGGAGACATACTCAAATTAAAATAGTGTCAACATAAATTTAGTTTGATTGAGGAGAATAAAATAAAGATTATGCTCACCTTGTTCAAGGAGATTCGTGCACTGAAACTTTTGAAGGTGAACTTGGCATATCCTCCAGATTTTGTTATATTCTATTCAATTGTGACCACAAAATGTGCTGTTGGTTAAATTTTAAAGTTGAGGGATACAGGTTTTTATCCAAGCAAGTTATTAGGTAGACATATTTATTGGGACATTTAATGTTGAATAAAGTGTACACCTTTTTTAACAAGGCCCAATTGATGTTTTGGGCCACCTGAAATATATGTTTTTAATGAAAATATTTTATTAAACAATTGACCCTTATGTTGCCATGTATGTTTATCCTCTAATTTTGGTTCTTACTTGATTTAATTTGTAAACTTTGTGTTGTGGACTAGTGGTTTCTTGTGAATTACAATAGTTAAAACAATAAATCCATTCAACATATTTTATAATGTAAAATAGTCAACATTTACTAAAATCTAGAAACTAACCACATCACCACAAAGTTTGTCATAATGACATTTTCGTACAAGTACACACAATCATTTAATATCCATACTACATGGTATTTTTAATTCAACCACAACATATTGAAACACTAAATAACCTAAGAGACCAAGTAAGGTTATTTGAGTTAAGACTCCAGCAAATACAAATTAAAATACTTAACATAGTGAAAATGGGTTGATGTGGGCTTCATTGTCTGGTAATAGTTGTCGGATCAATCAACATTGTCCAAGTTCAAACATGCGGCCATACTTAATTGATTGTTCATATTCTCGACCACCATTTCAATACCTTTCATGCGCTCATTTGCAAGATTGGTTGTCTTTGTTAATTTGTAGATCAAATCTGACAAATCAAGCAGGAGGTCTCTTGCTTCCTTAGAAAGTCTATAGGCCTTATTCCTCAGCCTCCTCTCTTCATACAACTTATCCTTAAGAGTAGTGCAATTAGAACAATTAACACACTTAACACACTTAACAGAAACACGTTTGGATTTAGTCGAGATTGATGAAGCCTTCATCCTTGACGATCCTGGGCTCCCGCAATGCATCGGGCATGCACTGTTTGGAGTACCACATTCTCCGGATGACATAATTAATTTAAGGGGGGAAGTTGTCTTCTTGGTGGTTTATGCATAAATCTCTAACCAATAAATGCACTATACCAACCATCCATTATATAGGTATTCATTTCGTGTAGTCTGAATTTTATTAGTCACTAAGTAGTATTCACATACTATTTGACCCATACTTTCAATAGTAAAATGTGTCTGTCATGCCACATTAAATTAAGTGGACCCTGAAAATGTAAGGCCACGGCATAGAAAGTACTGTTCACAAACTATTTTGTCAATAGTTTCAATAGTAAATTAGGTGGCATGACAGTCCATTCGACATTGAATTTTGTGGACCCACCAAACATAAGAACCACCAAACTGAGTATAGTGTAAAAGATTTTGTCCTCATTCCTTGACATGAATGAGATTTTGTCCATTGTAAATTAGGTGGCATGACAGTCCATTGGACATTGAATTCTGTGGACCCACCAAATATAAGAACCACCAAACTGAGTATAGTGTAAAAGATTTTTTCCTCATTCATTGACATGACAATCTGAATTAACATTTTATTTTTAGATACATTCATAACAAGTTTTAATAAAAATAATTATTTTCTATTGTGGTCCTTATTATTCACTACTAATAATTAAAAATTATTTTATAACGGCTAAAATTTTGAAATATTCTAATTTATAAAAAATAATTTTTAGTCATATTTTCAATAAATTAAACGATATATTTATTGCCAAAGAGTTATTAAATATTTATGCTTAATTATATATTCAATAACTAATTATTTTTTTCCTATGATGGTATTATGGTTGAAATTAACAATTATATAAATGTTTAACTATAACTAGAAGTTTATGCAATCTTATTTGTAACCTGTTGCAAGGACCAATGAGAAGGAAGGAGGTGTTGCCCCTTGCATGAGCTAAGCTGATTTGGTGGGGCCATGATTTTATTTTTCTATAGTGGGATTGGGATTGTGATTGTGAGTGAGACCAGAGGCAGAGCACGAAGGAATAGTCAGAAGAGGAAGAAGAGAAGGTGATGGGGCAGTGGATCCCACCATACGCATACGCAGTGGTCTTGGGTCGTTGGCCCCACCTCGTCACCCAACTTTAGGGTAGGCGACAGACATAAATGGGCTACTACCAATGTAAATGGGACGGGTCATACTTTTATGGAATGTTACCATCTATGTGTCTTTCCCACAACTGGTACACCCTAAAAGTACACATATCGTGTCTGGTAGAACCCAAAAATAATTTCGTTTGTGTCCATTGTCGATGTGGAAATTTTTCACAAAATAAAATTAAATACAAAACTCTTAATATTATTTTAATTTTTTTAGCTCCATTAATATGATTGAGTCATGGAACTATCATACATTCTAAAAAAGTGAAATAGTAGGATCACACGGATAACCAACAAATGAGGTAGAGATTGCCACCCACCTGCATAGTTTCAACAATCTACATCACTGGATTATAAAAATATGATAAACAAAATTATTACCTTTCTACCCTCCTAGAAAGAACGATTTTCTTATTTGTTAACTGGACATTAATTGTGTTAGTTATTTAATATATTCCAATATTTTTGTAACACTGTAACTTTTTAACTATATAAGAAATAAGTTCATGTAGAACAACTTTTATTTTTCCCACAATCTTCAAATTCCACTAAACAAAACATAAAAATAACCCAAAAAAAAAAAACAAAGTTCAGAAAATATAAATAAAGCTTGAAACATCTACAATTTAAAAGTCTAAAACATATTATAAAAACAACTAAACATAATGAAGGAATGATTGTCTAGTTCATCCCCTAAATAGTTGTGACAATAATTCTACCAAAGTGTGGATATTTGTCTCCATGTCACGGAGCCTTTTCTCTAGCTTCTTCACAATTAACTTAACATCTTTGTATTGGGCCTCCATATCTAAATCGCAGCTCGAGACTGTGCTTGCTGAGATGGATACTGTATCGTTGACCATGCCAACTTCCTCATATTGCTTGGCCACTTCCTGGGATACTCCACATAGAGGGCAGTTATGGGAAGGGGCGGGTAGGGCATGGTAGTGTGGCTAGTTTGGACAATTTTCAGTGAAAATTATGGTCCATTGGTTGAATATTAAAACAATTGTCTTCTTCGTTTGTTTGAGAGATTTCTCTAGACTCTTGGAAAATATGAGTTGAAAATGGCTAATGAATGCTCCATTTATAGGCCTTACCTCATTTGGGGAGGAAATGTGACATTGCAGATTACAAAAGTTTTGGAGTAGGTATGCTTTTCCAGAAAATTAAAATAAATCAAAACACATGTCAACTCATTGTAATTATTACCAACACATGTGAACTCATTTTGATTACACGGCATGCATACATTGAAACTTGACCACTCATACTTGTAAATAATCACATTTTATATTTTGACAAGTAGTCTACCCCTCCAAATCATCTTTATAATACAACACCGATTTAGAGCAGTCCCAATAGAGAACCGGTCAAAAAAAGAGCTCCATCACATAAATGGTTTAACCTTGCTACAGTACTACACTACATTTATAACATACTGTTCATACTCTAAATTATTTTTTTATTAATTTCTCATACTTTCTCTCTCTCCTTGTCTCCTTCAAGCTCTACTTCCATTTTTTTTTATTTAAATGTCTTTCTTTAGTTATTTTATATTAATTGAAACTAGCAACACAGCCAAAAATTAGTTATGATTAATTTATTTAAATTGTAATTTTTTTTTCTTTTTTTATATATATACTCTAATATATATATTTTCTCTCTACCATATATTTTGTATAACAAATCTTTCAATATCTTTAGTTATATAAATATTTTGAAATAAATATTAATGTAAATATGAAGATATATAATAATATTATTAATAATTAGATAAATATTTGAAATCAATAAAAAATAAAATATTTAAATGTTCTAAGAAAAATATATTTTAGGTTATTTTATAAATTTGGATTAATTGAAAATAAAATTATATTATATATGACATTATGCATAAATAAATATTGCAAGTATTAAAAGATATATAAATATTATTATAAGAAATAGAGATATTATTGAAAGTGATAGAAAATAATTAAAATTAATAAAATCATAAAATTAATAATATTTAAATGATATAGAGAAAAAAATAGAGAATCTGATGTATGGTGTAATATAAAACTTAGAGGTAAAATAGAAAAAAATGTGTTTTGAGGAGGTATTTTAAAGGATAGAGTAGAGCACTCTTTGGGAGTGCTCTTAGAGAGGGGAATTTAAAGTGTGTGAATTTAAAAATATCTTAATTCGTCCTTATTTACAAACAAGTTTATTTCTAAGTAAACACATATAATATCAAGTTATAAAAGTTATCAGGTTCCCTTCCCAACTCATTCACGTGTACCCTCCCACAACAAAAAAATATATTAAAAAAATGTCAAAATGCACACTATAAGACGCCACACCGGACCCCATCCTATAAAGGACAAATAATTATACAACTACCCTCCTTGAATTGTCACTTCGAGTATAAGAAATCTATTAAAAAATTCAATGATTTTATTTTTTCTGAAAGGTCACTTCAAATGTAACATTTTGTTACCCACTTTCGTCTTGGTTATGTTTAATAGTCAAATCCTTCAGGCGGTTATGATTATGTTAATATTTGTTTTAGGTTTGAAACAACTATCTAGACATTGATTAACACACTACCCTCAGAAATGGGTATTAATTTCCTTTCTACGTTTAGAACAGAAAAACTTATTCTGCCCCTAATTTCCCTTAAATTCAATGTTCAACAAAATAACATAAATATCAGACATCAATAATAACCATTATGCATTTTGAATGTCACACATTAAATTAAAAAAAATATAACAGCAGTTTACAATACAACAATTAAAAATAAAATTACAAACATAACATCGAAGGTGCTTGAACATTAAAAACTAAAGTAGAAAGAAATCTAATTGAAGGAACATAAGTGGAACTACCTGAGTACAGGTATCACCCTTCCAGTGTATTATTGATAGCCTCTACAATACGAGCGAGTGCGTCGAGCTTTCTCTCCATCTCCTGAATGGCGGCTGATAAGGTGGTCATCTCGTTTGCTGCAGCATTATATTTTTCTACCACTTGTTTTGCCAATTTGATGATTTTGTCTCGAATGTTGTTGGATTCGTTGATCCCCTCAATTGAGGGGCTGCATTTTTCACAAGGATTCGAGAGTATTTGATCATCAAAATCATCCTCGCCATTGTCGGACCCAGAATAACTCTCTGAACCCCTTCCACCTATGAACACAGACATTTCATCATTAGTAGAGGGGTTATTTGGGTTCCTCATTTTTCAATTTTCTTGGCTAACAATTTCAAACAAATTGAGACAATATGAGGACAGTATTGTTTTTTATATAGTCTTTGAAATTTCCCAAAAAAAATTCTAAACCTCTCAAATATTCCCTCCACAAGGTAAAACACGTTTTCTTCTTGGGAAAATGTGACCGTTGATGTTATAAATAATAAATAAATTTTTTTGGGCAGTGGGATTTCGTGGTGCGTGTAAATGACACATGATGAAATATTGTTTTATTTTAAAAAAATAAAAAGATAATACAACACATTTTTGTCATATTATAATATTGTATTTATAAAATAGTAATGCAAACCCTTCTGGATTGATTTGATGGGACAAGTCAATCTTTTCCCAATTTCTATAGGGACCCAATGTTACAATTATTGAGGTCATGGGTCCTCTACTCTATCATTCAACTATATCATTACTATTTGAACTTCAGGTATACTGTTAATAATATTATAATTTATAATACAAATGAATTTCCTCTAAAACATTATATTTTCACTAAAAAAATCAATTAATAAATAATAATTTCATGGTCTTAAAACATATAAAAAAACCCCACAATTCTATTTTTAATTTAGTACATAAAATTTTACTTATATATTCTAAATTGACCATTTGTAAAATACTATAGGTCTTGTAACATTTAACAAATGTGCAACATGTTCGTGTGTGGTCACATCTCCCAACTAGTTATGGTCATTGCCATATTTAATTTTGTACATTTTTCCTACCATTCAATTCAAAGCTTTCCTCCAATCTAGACTAGTCCAATTAGTAAATATATAACTGTTGACCCTGATTTTGGGCAACCGACATGGAGTCAAAATACGCTTGACGTGAATGAATGCGTTGAAAAGAACGTGATGATGAAAATAATAAGAACACAAGATTTTTATAGTGGTTCGGCCCCAGGATATGGTAATAACCTACGTCCACTTAGATTGTTATTGATATAAAATCAAAGGGAGTGATCAAAGAACTAGGGTTCAATGAGTTTCACCAACCTCTGAAGAACAATACAATATCTCAAATAGAATTACTCTAGTCTCCGCTAACTCAAAAGCCAAAAGTCCCCCTCCTTGAGCTATCTTTCTCTATTTATAGGCTCAAGGGGGATTACACGAATTTGTTACAGATATTCTCTCCTAAATAATCGGATATTCAGGAGATTGTGGGAGTCAATTTCGGGATTTAGAAAGATCTTTATAGAAACATCATGAAGCATGCGGAACCTGCGACCACACTGGTCGCAGGTAAGTTACGGCTGCCTACTGCTTATAATTTGTCTTCTGGTCGATACCCTAGCAGAGTTCCTCCAAGTGTCAGCCACGTGTCTGGGAATCACTCGCCATGTCATCTACGCCAGTTCTTTGGATAACATTTTCCCCCCAAGTTTATTTATTACGACCAATAAATAAACTTTTGAGGAAACGACCCTTCGGTGACCCAGCCATACGTGTCAGAACCCTTCGTGTGTTCTTGGGAAAAGTAACATACTCTTGTCTAATCATGACTTTTCGCTTCCCCAGTAATAATTCGACGGCTATCTCGCTTCCCCATACTTCGAAAAAGGGGAAGCTGATGATTAATCCCTTTTAATGCCACAGACAAAACTTATATATAACATCTCCGAAGTTCTCTTTTTCTTTTTACGCACGCCATTACTCTTTCAAGAAACCCTAAAACCAGAGATTCCATTTTCTTCTGGAGACCGTCCTTCTGCGTTCTCAAGACTCAGCCCGAGAGTTCCCTGATCTCCGAAAACCCTTACTAGCCTCCAAGACCTTACTCCTGGTAAGTCTTGGAACCTTTATGTTTTATATTTTTGTAATGCATGTTTCTGTATGTTGACTGTTGAGTTTATCTACTTCTGGGTTGAGATGCTTGTCAGTAGAATGTCTTGTGGGTGAAAAAAGTTACGAGTTGGTTTGACAGTTGAGATCATACTTTTTAGGATGTAAAACCAAAGTAAAAGTTCGATTTTTAGGCCAGCCGAAAAAATAGGTTTTTCCCGCCCTAAGGGGAGTTGAAAAAGCTTTTATGAGAAAATTTTTTGCTTTCACCCTTTGATCTGTTTCTCAAACTGTTCGCGTGGAAAATTATAGCTTTTTGTTAGAATGCTGCTGTATAAAAGCCTAACTTTTATACTCGAACAACGTTATTCTAAAAAGCCTCAAGAATTCTCTATCCTCACCTCCCCATTCTTCTATTTGCAGATTTTAATGCCAGACTTGTGGGGAGGTGAACGGCCCATCGACAACGATCTTCTTGCCCAGTTGCTCCAAGGCGAAGAACAACCGACCGACAGAGTTCACGAGATCCCTTTTTCACGATCTTCTCCTAGACCTCGTCCATCACCCCCTCAAATGGCCTGTTCTAAGTCTTTAGGCAAGAAAAGACCTGACTCCAAAAATAGCCCAAACTTACCCGCCCAGCCTGATTCACAGGCTAGGGTTCCTTCGACCAGTGGTCGAGAAAATGCCACCCCTGACCCTAATATCCAAGTCAGATCCCACCCTCGTCATCAAAACCTTCCTGACGTCGAGTGGTATCTCTCCCCGACCAGCCAAGTGACTCCTCGGATGCTTGCCAACTACCGCAGGAAGTATCCTCTTACAGGGGTTACTCTCAAAATTCCAGCCGTAGACCAAAGGGCTAACCTTCCCGAAGGTGTTTATAGTGCTTGGTCTAGGTATCATATAGAGGCGGGGGCTATCCTCCCTCTACATCCTTTTTATCAGGGGGTGGCCAACTATTTTGGTGTCGCACCCTTCCAAATTACTCCGAATGGATATAGAATGCTGGCCGCACTCTATATCCTGTACAAACTTAGAAAATGGCCAGAACCTACCCCCCATGAGGTCAATTATCTCTTCGACCTCAAGTCCAACCCCCAAAAGTACGGGACGGGCTTCTTCCATCTTTGTCACCAGGAGACAAGCCGGACGTTCCTGAGTGACACCGCACATATATCCAATGTGGGGCAGTACAGCAAGGAGTACTTCCTTACGCCGGACATGACCACTAACAATCTGGCCTTCGCCCGAGGAGGTAAATGTTGTTTCTACTGGTCGATACTTTTCATCAGCGAATTTTCCTTCATTTTTCTTAAAGTAAACTTTGTCTTTCAGGACCATGGTTACGTCCGACCCCAACACCAGACATGGTGTTGAGGTCCACCGCATTGGACAGGATGACAGACGCAGAAAAAAGCGTCAAGTCCCTGGTCACTGATGAAAATCTGAGGCTATCCGGCCTCCTGGCTCCTCGCCATGAAACAAGAGGACCTGTGGTAGCAGATGCCACGGCCGAGGGGGATCCCGAGCAGCAACCCCCTGCGTCCCCTCCTTGAAGGAGGCCGACGGGGGTTACAATCAGGGAACCCACTGGCAATCCCTCCGCAGAAAGGCCTTCTGCGCCCCAAGGCAAGGGGAAACAAAAGGCAACAGAGTCTGTTGTGGACTTGGGTGAATCCTCCGATGAAAACGGTACAGTTATTTCGCTTTTAAATAGCTTGCCAATTCCCTGTCACCTGTTTGATGGGGAGGGCAACTTTATGTATACTCCAAATCTAGGGCCAGACTTCTTTGTGCCAGATTGTGAGTGTGTGACTAATAGAGTCAATAGTATAGCAACCAGTAGTTGTAGCTCGGGTATTAAACTTTGTGACCTCTTTCCTGTTTTATCAAGAGTTTTTATCCACCTTGATCTTATCATTTGCATATGTTTATTTGTACCCAGATATGGCCACTCCCAACGTCTTCGATTTATATCAGACTGAGGAGGAGGTAGAAGTCCCTCTGGTTCGGTGAAAGACGTCCAGGAGGCATAACGGCGAATCGAGCCAAGGACCTCCTGCCAAGAAGGGTCGAACAGAAGATCCTTCCAAGGACGTGCCAACTGGGCAAACTTCTTCCCAGCCTTCGGTTCCTGTTGAGAAGGAAACCCCGCCTGCTGCGACGAATCCTCCACCTGCAGCCGCAAAAGAACAACCTCAGCCTAACGAAGCTCTTGGAGCCAAACTTTCAAACCGCTCCTTGCGAGCAGCCAAGGACCGCCTTGCACACATCATGAGGTATGATCGCTGCAAGGATGCGATGGCTGAGGCAGAGAATATGGGGGTCGACCAAATTCTGAACAGGGCCCTAAAAGAAATGGCCAGTGTAAGCATTTCTTATCTCTTTGGCCTTCGTCTTTTATTCTTGGCAACGGACTCTAACTTTATCTTCTATCCAAAGGCCTTCCTGACTGCAACTGCTGCTCATACCCGTGCCCAAGCTACCATCGACCAGGCTCGGGCAAAGGCCATCGAGAGGTATCAGGCGAAAGCTACTAAGGAGCTTCAGGCTGCAGAAGCCAAGCATGCTGGGGAGTTGGAGGTGGTCACTCAGCAGAAGGATGCTGCGGTGGCAAAGCTGGCGGAGGCTGAAGCTTCCAAGGCAGCCTTGAGGAAGTAGAGGGAGGAGTACCAGGATTCCAGCCAAGTCCAATATCGCGAATGCAAGAGACTCAAAGAGGAGCTTCTTGCCAAGGACAAGGCCATAGCTGTTCTTGAGAGCCAAATAGAGCAGCTGAAGCTTACCAATGCCAAAGATCTGGAAAGGTACAAGAATGCGACGCTTCGGTGTTTTTATGACTTATGGAAACACAACCAGGGCGCCAACTTTGACTACCTTTCAAAAGATGTCAGGAATGCTGAGCTGGCCCGCTGCACTGCTCGATTGGCTGAAGAAGAGGAAAGAGCAAGGATCCCTGTCTCCCCAAGAATCGCTGGCGCAGAGGAAGGAGGAGTCATTGAGGATACGACCAATCAGAATGTTGATAAAGACCCTCCTGCTCCTAATGCTTCTTGAACTTTTTATTTTTTCTTTCTTTAATTACACGACCTACGGGTCGTGATGTAAAGACTATATATCTTTTTTGAATTTGCTGCATAGGCAGCAAACTTTCCTTTTATTTGAATAGTTACATCCAAGCAGTGATGCTTGCGGTGTAAAAGGCTACATTATAATGTTATAATATTTTCATTTACCATAACATCTGTCCGTATGACCGAACTTAGCATAGTACTTTGGTTTGATTTAACAAAATATAAATTTTGAAAAATACTCTAAGTACCTTAGCATGCTTTCACTTATTTTGTTCATGTGTTTACATACCTTTTGATATGCTTTGCTATCGTTGTACCTTATATGCCCCCAAGTGATCGAGGAGCTTTAGGTCCTGGGTCACTTGCCTTGACCACGACCTGTTCGAACATTTCTGCTCGGTAGGAAACCTAATACTTATACTACAGCAAAACAACACACGTAATGAACAAATACTTGTAAACATAAATTTACAAGGGTTGGCAAGAATGAGTGGCTGCGCACAGTCCCTTATAATCTCGTCTTAAAAATGGACTAAACATGACTTTACGAGTGATCCTAAAAAAGGATCTTACATTTATAAGCGATTAGCCATATAACGTGGCTAACCCTTTTTTCAAAACTTGTAAAAAGTAAATTTTAATACAAGCCAGTCCTTTTAAAAGGACTGTTCACTGATAATACTTGCGCAGGTGTTCTCCATTCCAATAACGTGGGATGAGATCTCCGTTTAGGCGTGCAAGTTTGTAGGTGCCCGGGTGAAGGACTTCTTCAATCTGGTAAGGTCCTTCCCAATTAGGTCCAAGTACTCCAGCAGTGGGGTCGCGGGTATTCAAGAAAACTCGTCGTAGCACCAAGTCACCGACGTTGAATTTCCTTTCTTTTACTTTCGAGTTAAAGTACCGGGCGACCTTTTGCTGGTACGCAGCAACTCGGAGTTAGGCTTTCTCCCGTATTTCGTCAATTGAGTCTAGGGACGCCATCATCAGTTGGCTGTTCTGGTCCTGGTCGTATGTTATTCGTTGATGTGAGGGGGGATCTAACTCGACAGGTAACATGGCCTCATATCCATAGGCTAAGGAAAATGGGGTATGACCTGTCGCTGTTCGGTGAGATGTTCTATATGACCAGAGGACTTCAGGCAGCTGCTCCGGCCATGCTCCTTTAGCGTCTTCAAGCCTCTTCTTCAGGGTGTCCTTAAGAGTTTTATTCACGGCCTCTACTTGCCCGTTTGCTTGTGGATGGGCAACTGAAGAAAAGCTTTTGACAATCTCGTGCCTTTTGCAGAAGTTGGTGAATAAGTCGCTGTCAAATTGGGTTCCGTTGTCTGAAACAATCTTTCGGGGCAAACCATACTAGCAAACAATGTTCTTGATGACAAAGTCAAGAACTTTCTTGGTCGTTATGGTGGCGAGTGGTTCAGCTTCGGCCCATTTGGTGAAGTAGTCGATTGCCACAACTGCGTACTTCACTCTGCCCTTTCCCGTTGGCAGGGATCCAATCAAGTCTATCCCCCATACTGCAAAAGGCCACGGACTCTGCATCTGTTTCAACTCGTTTGGAGCTGCTCGTGGAATTTTGGAGAACCTTTGACATTTATCGCATTTTCGTACAAACTCCATTGAATCTTCGTTCATAGTTGGCCAGAAGTAGCCTTGCCTTAGAATCTTTTTTGCCAAACTCTGCCCCCCAGCGTGATCTCTGCAGAAGACTTCATGCACCTCTTTCATTAGTTCCTTAGCTTTTTCTGGTGTAACGCATCTGAGTAGTGGCATTGAATAACCTCTCCTGTACATAACACCATCGACCAGTATGTACCTAGCAGCCTGCCTTTGTAGAGTTCTGGCTTTGTTTCTATCTGTTGGTAGCACACCATTTGTCAGATACTCCAAGTAAGGCGCCATCCATGTATCCTCCATTCAGATTTCCATACTGGCTTCAATTGCTTGTATGCTTGGCTCACTCAATCTTTCTACTGGCACAATGTTCAAAATGTCAGCATCTTTCGCGCTCGCGAGTTTGGCTAGGGCATCTGCATTCGAATTCTGATCCCGTGGTATTTACTGGAGGGTATACTTTGTGAACTGGGCTAGCAGGTCTTTGGTTTTGTTTAAGTAGGCCACCATTTTTAAGCCTCGTGCCTGATATTCCCCCAGAACTTGATTCACTACCAACTATGAATCGCTGTAAATATCAAGCGTCTTTATGCTCATGTCCTTCGCCATTCTCAACCCAGCGAGGAGTGCTTCGTATTCGGCTTCATTATTTGACGCGGTGAAGTCGAACCTAATGGCGCAGTGAAATCGATGCCCTTCTGGTGTTATCAATATCATACCCGCTCCTGCGTGAGATTCGTTAGACGATCCATCTGTGAATAACCTCCACGAAGGAGCTTCATCTTGAGGCTCAGGCTCACTAGGCTATACGCACTGTTCGCTGTCTGGGAGTTCGGTGAACTCTGCAATAAGGTTAGCCAAGACTTGTCCCTTTACTGCTGCTCGCGGTGAATATGTGATATCGAACTGCCCTAGTTCGACTGCCCATTTTAATAAGTGCCCAGCTGCCACTGGTTTTTGTAGGACTTGCCGAAGGGGCTGGTCAGTTAAAACTATGATAGGATGGGCTTGGAAGTAAGGGCGCAGCTTCCTTGAGGCCAGGATTAAGCAATATGCTAACCTTTCGATGGGCGGATATCTCAGTTCTGCCCCGATCAGCCTCTTGCTTACATAGTAAACCGCTTTCTGTACGCCCTCTCTTCTTGTACTAATACCGCACTAGCAGCAACTTGAGTGATCGCCAGGTAAATGAACAAAGTTTCTCCTTCGATCGGCTTGGATAAAACAGGAGGCTGTGCCATATGGGCCTTTAAGGCCTGAAAAGCTTGCTCAAAGTCCCCTGTCCATTCGAACTTCTTATTTCCCCTAAGTAGATTGAAAAAAGGGACGCATTTGTCTGTTGATTTTGAAATAAATCTACTTAGGGCTGCAATCCTCCCGGTTAAACTTTGTACATCTTTGATCATTTTTGGCGATTTCATGTCGATCAGGGCTTTTATCTTATCGGGGTTTGCCTCGATTCCTCTTGAATTTACAATGAACCCCAAAAACTTCCCTGATCCAACTCCGAAGGAACATTTGAGAGGATTTATTTTCATCTGGTACTTGTTCAATACATCAAAACATTCTTGTAAATCCTTCACATGTCCTTCTGCCTTCTTAGACTTTACCAGCATGTCGTCCACGTACACCTCCATGTTTATCCCGATCAATTCTTTAAACATGTGGTTAATTAACCGCTGGTAAGTCGCACCTGCATTTTTCAGTCCGAAGGGCATTACTTTATAGCAGTATAAGCCTGTATCGGTCCGAAAGCTGGTGTGATCCTCGTCAGGGGGATGCATGCTAATCTGGTTGTAGCCCGAGTATGCATCCATGAAGGAGAGGATCTCGTGTCCTACAGTAGCATCGACCAACTGGTCGATTCTAGGGAGTGGGAAGCAGTCATTTGGGCAGGCTTTATTGAGGTCTGTAAAATCCACACAGGTTCGCCATTTGCCATTAGGCTTGGGAACCAGTACTGGATTGGAGACCCACGATGGATAAAACGCCACCCTGATGAACCCATTCTCCTTTAACCTTTCAACTTATTCTTTTAAGGCTCTGATCGGTCTTTATCGAGCAGCCTTCTTTTTTGTTGTACGGGTGGAAAAGTCTTGTCTATGTTCAGGACATGGCTGATAACTGCAGGGTCTATCCCAGCCATGTCTTTGTGCGACCAGGCAAAGACTCCCTGGTTCTTCCGCAAAAATTCCACCAGTGCATGCTTCGTGGTTGGTTCTAGGTTTTTCCCGACCTTTACAACTCTGGTCGGGTCTTTTTCATCGAGTTGGACCATTTCCAGGTCCTCGACGGGTCCAACGTTCTCTTCAAAATCCCCAAAGCGAGGATCTAGATCTCTATCCTCACTTTGGGCTACACCCTATTTGGTGACTTCATCACCGGATTGGGCTTGCGTATCAATTGCCATCTACAACCTATCAGAGGTAATGCTCTTTGATGTTCCCTTTTTCGCCTTCGTGACTGAGGCGTTGTAGCACTCTCTGGCCTCCCTCTGGTTTCCCAATACACGTCCTACCCCTGCGTCTGTCGGGAATTTCATGGCTAAGTGCCACATAGAGGTCACGGCCCGTAGATCAACCAGTATAGGTCTCCCAATGACGGCATTGTACGCCGAAGGACAATCAACTACTATAAAAGTAGTGAGTAATGTCCTGGTAGTAGGCGCTATACCTGTCATCACTGGTAGTCTGATTGATCCTGCGGGGGCGAGTCCCTCACCAGAGAAGCCGTATATTGTCTGGTTGCAGGGCTCCAGGTCCTTAACGGACAACTTCATGCGTTCCAGCGAAGACTTATACAGGATATTCACCGAACTTCCTGTATCAACCAGCACTCTCTTCACCATCATGTTGGCCATTATGATATCCACGACCAGCAGATCGGAATGTGGGAACCGGACATGTTGGGCATCGTTATCAGAGAAGGTTATTTCGCCCTCTTCTGACCGAGCCTTTTTTGGCGCGCGGTCCTCCACAGTCATCATCTCGATGTCCTGGTCGTGGCGCAAATTCCGAGCATATCGTGCCCTGGCCTTTCCGCTATTTCCCGCGAGGTGCGGGCCTCCACAAATGGTTAACAGTGTGCCAGTCACGGGGGCAGGCTGCAAAGGTGGCGAGCGTTGGCGTGTGGGCGCTTGCTCATTGCCACCTGAAGCTTCTCGTTGGGAATTTACCGAGGCCCGTACGTATCTTCTCAAGTGTCCTTGTCTAATAAGGAACTCGATTTCATCCTTCAGCTGGTTGCATTCGTTGGTGTCATGTCCGTAGTCGTTATGATAACGACAGAACTTGGTAGTGTCTCTTTTCGAAATATCCTTTCGAATGGGGGCAGGCTTCTTATAAGGCACACTGGAATTCGTGGCCTGATAGACCTCTCCCCGAGACTCAACTAGGGCAGTGTAGTTAGTGAACCGAGGTTCATAACGGTTACCCTTGGCTCGTTTATTGTCGGAGGTGGAAGGCTCATTGTGTGGCCGTTTTCCACCATTCTTGCCATTGCCGTTACCGTTCCCATTGCCCTTGCCGTTGCTGTTAGGTCTAGACCCATTGGCGGCTTTGGCGGGCTCGGCAGCCTTCTTATCCTTGCCTGGAGGCTTTCCATCGTCGGCAATGGCATCTTCGAGCTTGATGTAACGATCAGCCCGGTCCAAGAATTCCTGGGTAGTTCTAACCCCATCCTTTCGGAGGCTTTTCCAGAGGGGGGTGCGACGCCTAACCCCTGCGGTTATGGCCATCATTTTGCCTTCGTCCCCCACTGTTTTTGCTCCAGCTGCCGCTCGCATAAAACGCTGGATGTAGTCCTTAAACGATTCTCCATCCTGCTGGCGTATTTCAACCAACTGGTTTGCCTCGGTCGGATGCACACGACTTGCGTAAAACTGTTCGTAAAACTCCTTTACGAACATCTCCCAGGAAACTATGCTTGCAGGAGGGAACTTAAAAAACCATTCCTGCGCGGCATCAGAAAGTGTTGCAGGGAAGATCCTGCGCCGAGCATATTCGGACACTTTCTGAATGTCCATTTGTATCTCAAACTTATTAACGTGAGATACCAGGTCACCATACCCATCAAAGTTTGGAAGCGTAGGCATTTTAAACTTGCTAGGAGTCTCTGCCATAGCTATCCTCTGGACGAAAGGAGTGCCTTTCCTCCTGTCGTGGTCGATGTAAGATGTTCTTCCCCCGACCAGCTGTTGCACCGCCTGGTTGAGGGCATCTATCTGGGCTTGCACAGCGATAGGAATTGTTGTGGCCTCTGTTGTTGGGGGGATGTTCTCGCCATGTCACTCACGGCGATCATTGAGCACATCTCTCAAATCCTCTTTTCTTCTCCGCTGCTTACTACCTCCGAGTTGGTTGAAGACGTTATTTTGCCTGGATTGCTCCCCAGCGTCCCGTCTGCCGGGTTGGTCATCTTGAGGTGGTTGATTCCTATTTCCACCTCTTTCGTCATTCCTCCGACCAGCATTTCCCCTGCCGGAATCAACTTCATCATAACCATTTCCATCTCTGAATCGTGATTGGTTATGACGGGATCGACTGTTCCCTCGATTTCCCTCCCGGGCTGAAACGTCCCGAGCGTTAGAGGGTGGCCTGCATTGGTCGTTAGGTCCCCGTGCATTATCATGCCGTGGGGGACCTCGGACCACAGAGCCTAACTCCGAGTTCCTCCTGTTACTAGGGGGATACTGACCTCTGTTCAGAAGGTTCAGCTCGTCACCCCTATGGCGTCTAGGACTACGAGGCTGACGCTCGGTCCTATTCTGCCTCTGATGCGGGGGATTGCCGCGACCAGCTTGGGATGGAGGCTGTGCCTCAGGGTCCCCTAGCGGGACATCGTCCTGAGGCGCTGGTGGCTGCTCGGGCCTTTGTGGGCTCGAGGGTTGGATAGGCGGACTGGGATTGGGACCCCTGTGGGGTGCCCCATTCGCGGGTTGATCAGGCTGCGAGGTAGGTGCAGCCTGATTCCTAGCCAATTGCAAGGCTGTCTCGAGGGCTGCCATGGCTTCGCTTTAGCGACGGTCCATCTCCGCCTGCCTCTCACTTAATTCCGCGCGCTGCCGTTCAATCTCTTGCTGCTGCCGCGCCATGATTTCGGCAGCATTTTCCTGACTGGCCCTCAGATTGTCCAGCTCTTCATGCAACGCCCCTAGAGTACTCTTCAGCGTCGCGTCATCCATTTCTTCCTCCTCAAAGTCCAAATGTGGCTCATCCTCAACCACGCTTGCAGGAGGAGGAGGAGGAGGCAGGTTTGATGGTGCAGCGGCGACCGCCTGTCCAGTTTTCCTTGCAGTTTTCGCCATTGGTTTTCTCAACGGTGATATATCAAGCTCTCAATGAAAGCACCAGAATGTTGACCCTGATTTTGGGCAACTGACACGGAGTCAAAATACGCTTGATGTGAATGAATGCGTTGAAAAGAACGTGATGACGAAAATAATAAGAACACAAGATTTTTATAGTGGTTCGGCCCCAGGATCTGGTAATAACCTACGTCCACTTAGATTGTTATTGATATAAAATCAAAGGGAGTGATCAAAGAACTAGGGTTCAATGAGTTTCACCAACCTCTGAAGAACAATACAATATCTCAAATAGAATTACTCTAGTCTCCTCTAACTCAAAAGCCAAAAGTCCCCCTCCTTGAGCTATCTTTCTCTATTTCTAGGCTCAAGGGGGATTACACGAATTTGTTACAGATATTCTCTCCTAAATAATCGGATATTCAGGAGATCGTGGGAGTCAATTTCGGGATTTACAAAGATCTTTATAGAAACATCATGAAGCATGCGGAACCTGCGACCACACTGGTCACAGGTAAGTTACAGCTGCCTACTGCTTATAATTTGTCTTGTGGTCGATACCCTAGCAGAGTTCCTCCAAGTGTCAGCCACGTGTCTGGGAATCACTCGCCACGTCATCTACGCCAGTTCTTTGGATAACAATAACTATTCATAACCAACTTCATTTAAAAAACCAAAAAGTAGGTGTTCTACATTTAGCCAAAAAGTAGGTTTTACATTACTTGTCGTTGCGTAAAAACTAATATATAGCCCTTATTTAGCCAGAATTGTCCTAAGTTGGTACATTTATGGTATGTTGATAGTATGGACAAAAAATAATATTAATTGTGTCTATTTTTACTAGTATTTTAATATAAATTATATTTTCGTTGTTGAAAATTTTTTATTGACCCAAATTAAGAACTCAAGCAATGAAAGGCACAATTAAAAATATACACCAATTATCTTCACTTTCAATAACTTATAATTTTAACTGCGAAACCCATACAAGTCATGTGGCGTTCATGATGAAGCAAGTTTCTAATTAATGTAAAACTTAACCAATTTGTTAGAATAACTGGTCCAACTTATAGTAAGACAAGTTTACATGTAACTTGACACATTGTTCTAACTTAATAACAACACACGGCAGGAGAACCAATACAAAATATTGCAGGTGAATTGTTACGGAGAGGAGGTTACTAATAAATTTTCCATACTCTCAAAAGGGCTTGTCGGGTTTGTTGCAGGATTTCAAAGCAGGAATTCAGTCTACAGGAGTAATACTCTCCACCAAGGATGATGGGTTATTTAGTAGGTCTGCAATCTTCTCAACAACTTCATCAACACTCCTCGTCTGCTCTCTTGCCAAGCTTGAAGTCTTCAATAGTTTGAATATTATTTCACTCAATTCAAACAAAAGGTCCCTAGCTTCAACACATTGTCGGTTAGCCCTTCGCCTTAGTCGCATCTCCTCCTCCAACTCATCTTCCAAAATGGGGCATCTCCTACACTTGACAACTTTATGAGCTAACTTGTGTCGACTCGAAATTGATGAACCCTTTTTCCTTGACGAACTAGGAGTCCTGAAAACCATGGGAGAAGCACTTTTTGGTGTACCGAATTCTCCAGAAGACATTGTGTTACACATTGTTTTTTAGTGTGTTGGGTCTATGAATGTTTCCAATAAGTTTATATTTTTTGGACAGTATTCTTTCTAGTAGAATTAAATGAAATGCCTTTTAAATAGGTGTGCTTTAAGAAATATGAATAAAACTTATACCCAAACAAACAACAATAATAGAATACAATGCACGAGTATTTTGTTTGTTTGAGAGTGTCAACATGTCAAAACATTGAATAGTTTCTGACCATAAGTTGACATGACATCACATTGTGGAAAATTTCCAACCTTCTGAATCGTGTTCAACCTTCCAATTTTTAATATACATTTTATTGTATTGTTACTATTGTATTCTATAGCTTGAACACATTAAAAGTAATTATAAATAAATTTGGTTCCATTCTAACTATAAATTTTAAATTATTACTTATGATTCATTACATAAGTAATTTAATAATCAAACCAATTAGATAGTAAGCACATATAAAGAGTGGAAGATTATTAAATAACTCAATAAAAATATTACCTGAATATTATTGTTTATTTTATTTTTGTTTGAATTAAGTCTGTTTTACTTTATGAACATATGTACATGAAATTATAACTAATTGAAAATATTAAAGGATTACTATTGTTTTATATATTGTAACATTTTTTGTTATAACTAAAAAGTGTTATCATTGATATATATATATATATACTCGTAATCTATAAGAAAAAAAAGTTTGGATATTTATTTAATGGTTGGGCATGGTTATTCCTGTGCACTTTTCACGTTAGTGCCAAAACCTAAATAATATATTATCTCCACAATTGAAGGGTCATTAATGTCCACTATTTCAATAGTAAAGTGGTCATTCACGTGCACTATTTCAATAGTAAATGGTCATTCGTGTTAAATAATATATTATGTCCCCAATTGAACGGTCATTCATGTCCACTATTCCAATAGTACAGTGGTCATTCACGAGCATTATTTCAATAGTAAACGGTCATTCGTATGCACAATTTACAAAAGTAGTCTTACTTGTCTTTTCTTATCATTTATTACTAAGATTGTGTTATATTTGCCTTTTCATATCATATCTTGCTAACTATTACTAAAACAATCCGAATAATTTATTTTTTATAAAAAAATGTAGGTTTTTTTTATATATAATTCTAAGGTTGGTTTAATAAAACAAAATTCAACCTAATTGACCTGGTTTTTTTTATAAAACATAATCCAAACTAGTTTTTTTTTCAAAATAATCCAACTATTACAAATAAATTTTCTCCACAAAAGTAAAAATTTAAAATTATTACTTATTTTTATATTAGAAAAGTAATATAAATAATGAAATCAATTACATAATAAACAAATATAAAAAGTAAAAGATTATTGAATAACTCAATTAAAATATTACCTGACTATTATCGTTTATTTTATTTTTGTTTTAATAAAGTTATGTTTTATATTATAGTCATTCAAATAATATGAAAACTAACTCAAATTATTAAATGAGTTCCAATGGCATTGTTTCATATATTGTATAATTTTTTGTTATAACTAAAAAGTGTTGTCATTGATATATATATATACTCGTGATCTATAAAATTTTTTTTTGGATATTTATTTAATGGTTGGCCATGGTTATTCCTGTGCACTTTTCACGTGAGTGCCAAAACCTAAATAATATATTATCTCCACAATTGAAAGGGTCATTCATGTCCACTATTCCAATAGTAAAGTTGTCATTCAAGTGCACCATTTCAATAGTAAATAGTCATTCATGTTAAATAAAATATTATGTCCCTAATTGAACGGTCATTCATGTCCACTATTCCAATAGTACAGTGGTCATTCACATGCACTATTTCAATAGTAAACGGTCATTCGTGTGCACTATTTACAAAAATAGTCTTACTTGTCTTTTATTATCATTTATTACTAAGATTGTGTTATATTTACCTTGTCATATCATATCTTGCTAACTATTACAAAAAAATTCGAATAATTTATTTTTTATAGAAAATGTAGGTTTTTTTTTTTATATATAATCCGATTGTTGGTTTAATAAAACAAAATCCAACATAATTGACCTGCTTTTTTTATAAAACATAATCCAAACTAGTTTTTTTTCAAAATAATCCAACTATTACAAATCTATTTTCTCCACAAAAGTAAAAATTTAAAATTATTACTTATTTTTATATTAGAAAAAAAATATAAATAATGAAGTCAATTACACAATAAACAATATAAAATTTAAAAGATTATTGAATAACTCAATTAAAATATTACCTGACTATTATTGTTTATTTTATTTTTGTTTGAATGAAGTTATGTTTTACATTATAGCCATTCAAATAATTTTAAAACTAACTCAAATTATTAAATGAGTTCCAATGTCATTGTTTCATATATTGTAACATAAAAAATACCCAAAAATCGAAATATTAAAAAAGAAGTCAAGTTTTAGTAATCAATACATGTGTTTGAACAATGAAAATGTATTCTATAACCACAAATTGTAAAAATCTAATATTCAATGAATAATTGAATTTGATCGGTTAGGCTTAAATCTATTAAATGTTATCCATTCAATTACTCAAATTTAATATAAACTTGTAATAGGTTTTTAAAATATACGTTTGGTATTAATCATAAGTTGGAAAAACAAAGTCATGGGATTTAGTACAGGCATATATAATGGTTAGAAACAAAATTACCAATTGTTAATTTAATATACCAAAAAAAAAAAAAAAGATGGAAAAACAAGAAAAAAACAAAAGATCTGACATGAAGTGGTCAACTATAACCACAAATTGCAGAAACCAAATCTGCGATCAATCACGTTACACGTATAAAAATAAAATAAAATTAATAATAAATTCATCCTATTTCACGTATAGCTTTGCTAAAATATAGGCTATTATTAATATAACACCAGAAAATAAAATTAGTTAGAGTTAAACACTTAACATCCTGTGTAGAAAAAGCCAACTTCCAATGTTTGGACTTTTACCGACTAAATGAGTTCCAATGCCATTGTTTCATATATTGTAACATTTTTTGTTATATCTAAAAAGTGTTATCATTGATAATATAAAACCATTCTTGTAATATATAAAAAAATATTGGATATTTATTTAATTGTTGCTCATGCTTATTCCTCTCCACTTTTCACACGTGATTGATAGGTCATTCTTGTCCACTATTACAAAAGTACAGTTGTCATTCAAGTGCACTATTTTAATAGTAAGTGGTCAATCGCTAGCACTATTTAAACAGTAAATGGTCAATCGTCTTTACTGTTTAATTGAATTGTCTTCCTAGTCTTTTTCTCTCAGTCAAAGGTACTATTATCTACTATTGTCCATGTCATGTTCTATAAAGTTTACTCCTCCCCAATCATCAAAATTAGTATATTTGATAAATAATTAACTTATTTTATGCTGTCAAACAAGGAATAGCATAGTATTACAAAAATAGATAAATTAATATCAATGTATTTTTTTTCAATAATCTCACACCTTCTTTAATTATTTTTCCTATAATACTATTCACAGCATTCCCATAATTTTAAATAAAAATCGTTCCACCAACTAGTGATCATGCAAAATGAAAGATAATTCTTGAACTCCCCCCATGTGCAATATTGCAATAGTGTCATTCGGTTCCACTATTTATATGAAAAATTATTTCTTATATATTAACAAAGACTATCATTCCCAAGATTTTGTACTATTATTATGATATTATATGTTTGTCTTGATATTTGTGTTTGTCCTCATCTATGATAAATATAAGTAACATTCTATACTATTTAAGTTGTACAATGGTGTCATCCTCGCATGCACGTAATTTTATTTGTCCTCTTCTATCTCATGAAGATCAATTTAATTATATATTATTTAACTTGTGCAGTGGTTGCATTCTCACCATAAAAAGTACTTACACGTTGTAGTACTTACTCATGTGAGTTGTGAATTGTCAAAATCACCCATGTAATAACAAGTTAAAAAATAATTACCTATGAGTCATTTCCGTGAAGTTCAAAAAAGAATTAAAAGAATTTATGTTTTTGCAATGTTGTTGGGAAGAAGTTGGAAACGAGTGAAAAATTACACATAATTTATGGTCCACGTTTATAATATTGTAAAAAAATGACAAATTTTAGTAAATCATTTTAACAGTAAATAGATTTTCTAACTTGATTTCGAAAACAATAAAACATAATATTAATATATTTATTTTGCAAAAGCCATGAAATCATCTTGTCTTCGTGATTATTTTTTCATGACTTGTTTAATTTTTTTTCAACAGGACACATTGATTGCTAATCTAGGGTAATATTTTAATATAAATACGACATAACAAACATTTAAGAGAGAACAAAGATTCCATTAGAGAGAAAACATTGCTTAGCAAATGACAATAATATTCTAAAGAAAGAGAAGGAATTGAAATACATATTCTGAAATATGTAGTTCATTTCTCAAACAACGAAAAAAATATATTAATAAATATTACTAGATGAGCCACTAAAGTTGGCTGATTAGTTGGTTTAGGGTGATAATATCTCCCCCCATATCATCCACCAACCTCTCTAGAGAATATACACGATCTTTTAACAAGTCAAAAACACGTTGCATCTCGTTGAGCTGGCCATTAAGTTGATTGACCATAACTTCAATTTCTTCGTGCTTCAATTGCAGTTGATCATAAGGAAACTCCACTTCTTGCGCGGCCCTGCAAACACATCTTTCAGCATCAGCATACCCATGGCAATGGGGAACATCGGGGAAGTTCTGGTTGCATTGGTTGTTGGTGTCCATAGATGAACGTTAGGAAATAACTACCAAAAGAATTAATAAGAATGGTTGAATGTTTAGATGGATGATTGTGGTTGAAAAGTAAATGTAGGACTTTTGTATTTATAGGCAAAGTCCTTACTATGCTCCCAACCACTCCCCAGGGTCTTGTCAAGTCATGACATATATAATAATAAGATTAAACCTCATGCACACACGGCAATTAAATGTAGTCTAAGGATGTGTTCGGACCATATAGGGAGGAGATACTTCAACATTAATATGAATTGAATTTTTCAAGATTTTGGGATGATTAGTTTTGCATGTAAAGTAATAAATATATATTTGGCACTGGAATGATTACTTAAAATCGATAAACAATGTACTTAAAATGGTAGAGGCGCTCACCATAGCAGATTACATACATAATAGAAAAAGTTCACACTTAAAATACCAAAAGTCTACAAACCACAGAAATTAAAAACTAAAAATGTCGTAAAGAACATAATCATAGTATGATATATATCTCCCCTTTGCCATCACTTTCGTAGAACGTTGTTCAGAGTGTTCACGATGCGCCCAAGTCTCTGTTGTTTTAACTGTTGTTTCGATATAACACTCTTCAAATCTGCCATTTCCTTTTCTGCCGCTGCATATTTTGCCATTATTTTTCCGGAAACATGCTCAATCTGCTCATGAATAGTGGACTGAAGAACCATATTTCCATACAATCTTGTGCAAGCATCACAATGAGTACTAACCATCGGGTGCATATACTCGTCCCTACCACTTCGCTGATTCGTTCCATCGGTGGAAGCTGTGCTCGACTCTCCCACAATTTCCTTTCCGTTGCGCCTGTTCATATCCTATCGATTCAGAGTTTTCTCTAGTAATGAGTTATTCTAAGAAGTTTGTGCTTTATACTTGAGTTGTGTTGAGGCAACTATTGTTGTTTCTTATATCATAATCTGAAAAAATAAAATATTCCATCAAAATTATTTTGATATATTTTAATAATTTTGAGAAGTTGTCATAAATGCAGAGAGAAATTAGGTGTCATAAAAAAACTACATCCACCGTTGTCATAATCACACATTTATGTTGAGTAGTTGAGTATTGAAGTTGTAAAATTTGACCGAATTGGAAATCGTGGAATTGGGATGGGTGATAGCTAAAAGACAAAAGTAATATTGACTTTCCATCTCCAACCATTCCACCAAAAGTTAACCGAAATAACTTATCTTTATTATTATATTATTTATTTAATACTATTTAATATTATGTGAAGTATTATTAAATGTAACTAAAATCATCACAATTTTTATGAGCAATTAAATAATTTAATAAAATTAAAACTATTAATTAATGAACATGACATAAGTACTGTAGACTATTAAAATTGGATATGTCCCTGTTATCCCCATTTCCTGTCGTGGGCTTGGGACGATGGTCCAGGCCCATGGTCTGGGCGATTGGATATGGGCCCAGCCCAGGCCCGCTTAGTACGGGAGTAACCAAGGACGACGCCCTAAGTGTGGTTCCGGACCCAGATGGTGTCCAAGAAGATGATCCATGACAGTCGCCTGGGAGACGTATGGCCAGTTGGGGATACGGTCGCGGTATACGCAAAATAATCCCGGAGCATGGTAACCGGTCCGGGCCTGTGGTAAACGAAGAGGGACAAAGGTAAACGAACCCGGGTCATGTCCTCCAGGTTGGCAGGAAAAGGCATCCATGACCTTGAAGCCGCCCCACGACTCATGGGGGTTGTCTCACTTTTCACCTGTGGAAAAGGCCACCACGGGATTGCACGCCACTAGTTCAGACCTGCGCTGCCAGTACACTGAGTGGCTTTCTCCCCTGAATCTGCCTCATAACTCGGAGTGCCCAGACCAAAAGCATCATTTTGTCGGGCGAAATATAGTCCATGGGCTGCCCCATTGGAACTTAATGATTCTTCGACCTATGTATTTTTATCCTTTGTATTGGGCTTCCGCTAGAGAAGCCAAGAGTATCCACGCCTTTGATGGGCTCGGGTCATGCCCGACCCAGACCCAGTGTTCATATGAGCCTATAAATTCAGGCGATAGAGCACTGGGGAAAGGATCTCTCTTCAACTTGTATATAGTTACTCTATTAAAACATGGAGAAAAACTCCATTGTGAGAGACTTTCCAAGCTCTAATACAACTGACTCGTGGACTAAGGCTCATTAACGCCCCAACCACGTAAAAATCATGTTTTTGTCTTCTAAATACCATTATAATAAGAAGCGGGCCCACAAACATATTTAATACACTTAAACAAGTATAAACAGTCATAGCATAATATAATTCATGTAATTATGCATATAATCATAAACATGCACATAATATCCGTTTATGCCCCCCTGAAACACTACTGAAAGCACTAAGCCTGATTAGCAAATTTAGGATGTTACAAAAGGCCTACTAATTTGGAAATCACATCAGCTGTACTCACATTTTGCAACTTCCAAGCAAATTTCTCACAATTTTAAAGATTTTGACTGTGTCTAATATTACTTATAGTACTAACATCTCCAATATCTCATTTACTCACTCAACATCCCTTGTAATGAAGAGAACAATAGCATTTATAGTCATTATTTGCAACCTCCGAGCTAACAACCTACGCCCACTTAGTGTTATTATTGATGTTGAATCTCAATGTTGTGATCAAAGAACTAGGGTTCTTGAGTTTCAAAAGCCTTAGGAGAATTACAACAAAAATGGTGGATAATCACACTTACGCTCTTTCTATCATTACTAAAAAAAAAGGTTCAAAAGTCCCTTCCTTGAGCCCTCTCATTCGTATTTATAGGCTAAAGGGAGTTACCTGAACCATTCGGCCTTAATTATCCTTAATATCAGCGTATGAAGGCAACAAAGAGGAAATAATAAATGCAGTTATTACAAGATTACATGTCTTTAAAGGAAATAAACCAAATTATGCGACCAAGTTGGTCGCATCTAATCGTGAGATCTGATGAAGCAAGAAGGAGCTGTGTATAGTCGAACAACACCTTTTCACTTTGACGCTTCCCCGTGCCAACCACGTGTGAGAAATTCTTGCCACATCATCATAAGCCATTTTTGAGTAAACACCCACTTCGTTACTCAGGAGCCCTAATAATGAGGAAAACACATCAATTGTACCCAAAAATTGCAACCTCCAACCTAATCTGTTTGTAACCATTAATTAATTAGGTGAATAGGTATAATATTTGGAACATTTGACTATGGCTAGTGCCACTAATAGTGCTTGTTCCATGCATTTTTTGCCCTACTACCTGTACGCCCTAAATATCCACGGGTTATTAGCGAGATGGAAAATGGCATAACCCTATCAGCCACGTGGAAGCCACCTACCCAGAGCTGCTGTTACGAGTCTCTACCTCTTTAGCTCGAGGTAGCCAAAATTTTAGTGAGAATACTCAAAGGCATCGGGTCAGTAGTGTGGACACCACGAGCTGGGACTACATCAAGCTCGAGGTACGACCTAGAGCTGACACCTCCGACCCTTTATAAAGTCAACCACGCAATGTAAACGTGCGCATATCAGACATCACGTGTCTACTCCATTCCTGAATTCTCGGACACGCAGCATAAACGTGCGTGTTCAAGCACCCCACGACTGGTTTGGGCCATGCGGCCCATTATCCCCCTTACCTATTGATTAGACCACACTTCATTGTCAGGTTTTAGGAATTAATCATGAATGTCACAGAAGTGACATGAAGGGTAAGAAGGTCACGGGATGGCCCCCTTTGCCAACACTCAGGTGTCCTCTCCCTATAAATATGGAAACCCTGGGCATTGCAAAGGGTTGGCTTCTAATTTGTAAAGAAATACCCTGTAGGGAATATAAGAGATATATCAATAATATTGACTGGTGGACTAGAGGGATTTTAACCTTCGAACCACCTAAAAAAAGAGTAAACAAGTTACAACCTCCCTTTAAGATTATTCACATATTACGGTTCATCATTTAGCACTAATCTGTCTCTTTATTCATATAATTATCTGTTGCCGAAGAACCGCGTCAACACTACCCATGTCAGTATCCGATATATTTCCCGAGAGTTCTCGAGGGGGAACTACCTAGTTCACAGGTTATCGACTTACAATCTTCCAAACCTCTGAGGAAAGGCCTCAGAACCCTCCGTGAATTTCTGAAGCGTACCTCCTAGGGGGCTCTGAGTTTGGGTAAGAGAAGAAACGTTTACGGTGATTCTTCAAAGAGCCCTAGAAGTCCCCATAACGACCTCACGAGATTCTCGGAGATTCGATGGACCACATTTCTAAGAAGTGGTCTTAGGCACCTTTTCCGCTAGGATTTTGGTACCACCTACATTTTAGGGTAGGAAACCGCCCTGATAGGCTAATGGCGAAGCAACACGTGTGAAAAAAATAAATCTATTACTAATTAGTTTGATTAAATTTTTTTTTACAATTTTAAAGCTACTAAATTTAACAAAAAGAAAATAATATTATTACAAATTATTAATAAATTTAAAATTAACTATTCTGAATTAAAAAATGGATAAATTAAACTTTTTAAAAATAACATCACTCATATATTTGATATGTAAAACAAAAAATAAGTTTGATAATTAAAAAATATTTAACTAATTATAAAAATAATTACTAATAACTAATTAATTACAAGAATAATTATTAAGATCAAGTTAAAGTTGTAAATATATAAAAGTGTCAATAAGTGTAAAAACAATTAGTATAAGAAATCATAGATAATACTTATCTCTTCTTGTTCATTAATTTTTTTTAGTATACTAAATATGAGTTTGATTAATAAATGCACTAATTGTGTTTTTTGATGTTTATTAAAGTGGTATGTCGTAATGAATTTTTTTAAAAAAAGTAAACATATGAAAAAATTAATAATATAAAAAATAAATGTGTAGGAATTTTGGGTCCAATATCAGCTAAATGCGTAGGATTTATTGGTCTGTAAAATATCTGATACAATGTCCATAACATACGATCAACCCATTCTTAATTTATATTCTATATGGACAACATGTGGAGCATAACAACATCCTAGAATAAGGATAATAAATAGTCAATATACCAAGCTCACACTTACACACACGTCAAGCTAAATTTTTATAAAAAAACAAGAGTAAAACTGTTTTTACTTGTCCCCACATGCAAAAGGAAATGCTACACAATTATAATTTTTAGATTTAGTCCAATTATTATATTTTGTTTGTATATAAGTGACAAGACAACTCACTAAAAGTCCATGAACATGTGAAATTACTATAAGATGAATGAAATGAATAGTACTTAAGCTTGCAGTGTAGAAGAATGTAAAGTGCACGGTCCCCATGCTGTATGATAACTATTCACTAAATCAACCACTTTGTACAGATATCCAACCCATAACATCATATTTTCATATGTGGTGTTACATAAAAAGGGTAAAATTATCATATTTTAAAATGTTATTCTAACACTATTTTCCTATTACCTTTCTAAATTGCTTTTCTTTTTAATTTTCTCAGTTAATGTTTTAAATATTCGATTAGCTACTATTTGTTTTTTGGAAGTAATCTTAATTAAAGTATAATTATATTATAACTTGTATATTATATATGAATAAACATCATAAGTTTTATATGAATAAATATACAATTTTTTTTTTTTGGGAATTGGTTGGAATGTGTTTGTATTTATTAATAGGTTTTTGTTGGAATGCACATAATGAATCAGAGCACGTGGAGCCCTTTTTTTTCTTTCTTTTACAACTCTAAAACATTTCTTTTTCTTTATAATAACTCCAATGATGTAGCTAGAAGGGTTGCCATAGTCATTTGTGGGTCCCAAGTAAAAAAAATGGGTCCCAAAATCAGATTATTGCCAAGAGAGAGTGCCAAAAGTTGGCAACGTTGCCCAACTTGTTTTTTATTTTAATAAAAATATTTTTGATTATGTGGATGAAAGAGAATACAAAAGTATTAATATTTTAATTTTTTTGGCAACATGGGAGAGTGCTAGCATTGTAGATGCTCTTGTCAAATGTCTTTGCACTATTGAAGTTGTGCATTAAACTTCACTTGTGACTTGTCTTGTCAAATGTCACATCAATTCATTTCACAGGTGGAGTCACCTCACACACATGGCCACAATACTTTTTATACATAGAAGTGTTACTAAATTTTTTTCAAATAATTTTACAGACACATGCTTACAACTTGACAAGTGGATTTGTTTGTTACTCAACTAATATATAAGTAAGTATTATAATACTTAATTAAAAAAAATAGCGTCATTTACTTTATTTATATATACCCAGTCATCTGTTTTTTTTTTAAAAGGAATTAGCTATAATTGAAATAATTGTAGAAGTATGAACACGAAACTTTTTTGCTTCAATTATTATGTTTGTATTTAATTTTTTTAATCTCATTCATATGTGCATGCACATATTTATATCAATTATGGGCAACTCCTTTTAAAAAGAAATAAGTAACTCACTTTGTAACTAATAGTATATATCATTGGAAAAAAATATTAGAAAAAAAAACCCTGATAATAGCACTTCTCTTTTACACGTGTTTCTTAAAACAAACTTACCACCCACGTCACAAGCATGGCCTAAATCTATGGATGCATCTACTCATTTGACAGCCTAGGTCCCACGTCACAAGCATGGCCTGCATAGTTGTGGATTAGACTATTTTAACTAGTTTTGCTAACCCTCCACAAACAAGTGCGAAAAACTCTCCATCAAATTTTGTTATGTACAAAAAGCTCAAGTGAAAAGGATTCAATCAATGAACATGAAAATGAAGAGAGTTTAACAAGCCGCCAAGGCAAACGGTAGTCATATTGGAACTGGTAATAGTGCTGATCAAAATTACACTGACACTGTGGTTGTTGACTCCAACACGGCCATTGATGAGTTCGATAATCTAGTGTGCAAATGCGGGAAACCGGCAGCTTTGAAAGTTTTCTAGAGTCCAGTAAATCCTAGAAGAAGATTCTTTGGATGCACGAACTATGTATGTAATAAGGTCAACTTCTTTTCTTGATTTCTCATATAAGAATGATCACATTTCTGCTTGTATGTATTATAATGAGTTGTTCTACTGATTCACAGCTCAACACTTTACCATATCCATGTTGCGGGTTTCTTAGATGGAAAGATCCACCGATGTGCCAAAGGTCAAAAGAAATTATACCTGCTATGCTGGAGAAAATTGAAAGGTTGGAAACTAACAAACTTAACACAAACAACAACATAGTAAAAACTGATAAGATATTTCTACTATTTTTAATCTTGGGCTTCATTTCTATCTTCATAATGTTTGTGTTTGTTGTAACTAATGACTTCTCCACAAAGAATTAGAATTATGATTACTTGATATGTTCCAAATTTAGTATAATGAATGTTTTAATATCTATAATTTACATGGAACTCTATGATAAATTTCCGGTGATAGTACTTTGATGTGTCGAAATTTTGTTGGTTTTCAATGAGTCACATGTAAATTATGGGCATATATTGGGGTAAAGTGTAGGATCCAAATGTATATGAAAATTTTAATTGACTCTCTACAAAGGCATAATTTCAAACAATATTCCATAGGGGTTGCCTAAATGAAAATTAATTTTAAATCGTTGAGTTTTATTCATTTGTTCACCTTCTATTGATATTATTACATGGTTTTATTTTTTTTTAACCCACAATAATTAAAATTTAATTTTCCCATAAACAAGATAGAAAAGTTGGTTTGGTTAAATTTAAGTTTTTTTAAATTGAATGCAAACTCAGTGTGCTTGTTATATACTAAAATCGGCGGGCTACATAGTAATATAGAAAACCACTCTGCTTAAAAAATCGGCTGCTGTCTTGTCACATTGATATTGGTCGAATTTTCAAGTATGATATTATCCTATCTGCCAAATATTTCAATGGAAAACTAGATCCGTCGAGATTGGTCGAAATATGAAACAAATATTATGCAATCTGCCACAAATTTCGACGAGTCTAGATCATTGGAGATTGGGCAAACTTATAAATTGCACAATTTGCAACAATTTCATACTTTTTGAAAAGTGGAATTAAATACTCAGACGACATTCTCTGTTACGTTCATTTTACCAGTAAAGAAAAGATTGTAATATTATATACCTGACAGTGATAATAAATTATAGTCACTACTACAAAATACCATTTACAGGACACTTTTTTAGGATACACACATAAATGGAAGTCCTTAAAAATATTTATCGAGTTGTTAGGACACTCTTTGAAAGTCCTAAAAAATTACACTTTATGACTCGCAATGAGTGTCCTAAAAAATAAGCGAGTCCTAACAAAATCTGGGCTAAAAAATTAGTGTTTTATTTAACCATTTTAAGGACTTACTTTGGGGGTCATTAATACTCTTTAAGGACTCGCTTTGCGAGTCCTTAAAATACCTAGGTTGAAAAAATGTAAAAAAAAATAATGAATAGTATAAGTTTAAAAATAAACTAAATTATGGGCGGGGGCCAATTATGTAAATATATATATTTATATAAATTATATAATTATTAAAATACTTTAAAACTAGATTTTTTGTGTTTTCAAATTTTTTATATTATTAACTTTTGTATTTATAATAATTTTTATATCAAAATTTAAATTTATGCTAGCCATAAAATCAGTTAATTAAAAAAGGGTAAGAGAGACAATTGTTTTCGAATTGGGGCTGTGTTTTTAATTGAAAATTCGAATTGGGGCTTTTTAGTTTCAATCCCATATAGTTATGTTTTTTGCAAGCGGGAAATACCAAATTGTTGGGGGCGAAACTAATTTTCATTTGGCTCCTATATGACTAAAGTGTGAAAAATTGGTGCTAACAAAAAGAAGAAACAAAAAACTGGTGGTCTCAACGACAATTCACCCTTCCGCCTCTCATCCTCCATGCTTTTTTCCTCTCTGCTTTTCTTCATCCCTCGTTTTATCTATTCTCGTCGGTGGTCATGGCAGACCCCGAGCTCCAGCGGTCCACGCATCATGTACGGTTCATGCTTGTCATCTTCGTCGCTACGAGCATCACGTACGGTTCATGCTTCAGATCAAGTTGATTCACTAGTGGGTTCTCTCCTGCTAAGGTTCTCTCTCTGTCTCTTGTTTTATTCCCTTTAGTTGTCTATCTCTCACTGGTTTAGATTTTGTTTTGATGTTTAGTTGGAACTTGGTCTTCCATTTGAATATTATTAACCGATGCTTTGTTATTTTATTTTATTGATTTTGGTTTTCAGGATTTAACTCGACTTGGGTCTCACCATGGGTTTTGTTTAAATCTGATCTATGCATTGGTTTTAGATGGCCTCGCCATTACCATTATTGCTTACATGACTAGTATATAGGATTTCCTTGGGTTATTTTTTCTTTTTCTTTCTTTCTTAATTTGGGGTTTTGTTGCTAAACACGGTTGTATATCAGGTAGATTAGTGTTAGAGTTCCATTTCTTTTTCTCTTTAGTTCCATAGCTTTATTTATTGTGGAGTTGTCGTCCTTAATTGAATTATTTTTTATGGAAAGACATTTGAGGAAGCAATTGCTAAGTTAGAAGAATCGTGGGAGGAAAGCACCCTAGCCTCATCATACAACCCCTAAGGGACAACCTCATCCTTTGGATTTCTGATGTGCAGGTCAGCAGCTCAATTTCTATTTAATATTATGGTTTCTCATTCTACAAAACTTTTGACTATTAGTATCTTTTGTCTACTTTAGTTTCCTTGCCAATTTGATGATTATTTGAGTAGTTTAAATTGAAAGGTGAATATGGTCAAATCTCATTTGAGGAAATTCATATACTGTAGTCTTTTTGGATTAATTTATGGTGCTAATATCAGTACTTGAAGCTGAATTTTTTTAATCAATTTTGCCAAAATTTAGTTTGTTGTTTTGCTCTCTTGTTTGTTAAAAAGAGATGAAATTGACTAACTATTGAATCAAGTTGACATGTTTTATGAAATGAAAAATTGGACAGAATTTATATCTCTACAGAGTTTGGAACTTTTATTTTGTTTCATCTATTTTCTGCATATTGTGAACAAGAGCTGAGGGAATGGGGATGGGATCTCCATGTGATCTATATTTGTGATGCATAATATTCATTACATATTATTTAATATTTTTTTTGTGAAAGTTTAGTATGTAACTCCTGTGGAAATTTTTTATTAATAATTATACTATTGCATATTTTAAAAAAAAAACTAAATCCATTTAATGTAAAATGCTTATTGTATACCAAGTTAAAATAACAAATTCTGAAATATAAATTGTATTCTAAATAAATACAAATTAATTTTTTTTATATTGCAATAATTATATTTCAGCCCCTTCCATTTCAAAAAATGATTTGTCAATTATTTTGGTGAAAAAAAAAATTATCCAAATTCAATTTTAGGATTTTGAAAAAATTAAACACATACGCTTGTATATTTTCAAAAACGTAAATATATGATTGGTTGTCTATTTTAAAAAACTTATTCCTAACACTAATTTCGATTTTTCACTAAAAGGCTGAAACCAATTTTTTCACATTGTCCCTATTCCCTACTTATCTTATCCCAAACATAGGAGGATTGTCATAATTAGTTTGCATACAAGGTGTTTGATATAGTTCCTCACTTAGCTGTGTTAGTTGTGTGCTTACAATGTGTTTGATATAACACCCGAAAGACTTTTTACAATGTTAACAATTTAGGAGCTAGATAACAAGTTATATCCTTTGCCCTTTACGAATTTAAAGTGTTAAGAATAGCTTTTTGATGAGCTTTTAACAGATTTTAAACAATTGTCTGATCAACAACAAGTTAGGGAGGTCTTTGAGTAAGCCATTTGATGGTAATACCTATTGACCCAGATTTTGGCCAACTGACATGGAGTCAGAATATGCTTGATGTGAATTAATGCGTTGAAAAGAATCGAATGACAAAAAGTAATAAGAACACGATATTTTGTAGTGGTTCGGCCCCAGGATCTGGTAATGACCTACGTCCACTTAGATTGTTATTGGTATGAGAATCAAAGGAGTGATCAAAGAACAAGAGTTCAATGAGTTTCACTAACCTCCCAAGAACAATACAATATTCCAAGGAGAATTACTCTGGTCTCAAATAATTCAAAAGCCAAAAGTCCCCTCCCTTGAGCTATCTTTTTCTATTTATAGGCTCAAAGGGGGATTACATGATTTAGTTGCCGATATTCTCTCCTAAATAATCGGATATTTAGGAGATTGTGTGAGTTAAATTCGGGATCTACGAAGAACTTTTCAGTAATATTACATTGCATGCGGAACCATCGACCAGACTGGTCGCAGGTAAGACTGGGCCGCTTACTGCCTCTAATACGTCTCCTGGTCGATGCACTAGCAGAGCTCTTCCAGGCGTTAGCCACGTGTCCAGGGATTACTTGCCATGTCATCAACTCCAATTTTTTGGATAACCTTTGCCCCCCAAGTTTATTTATTACGAGCAATAAATAAACTTTTTGAGCGAATGACCCTTCGGTAACCCCGCCTTACGTGTCAGAACCCTTCGTGTGTTCTTGGAAAAAGTAACCTACTCCTGTCTAATCATGACTTTTCGGTTCCCCAGTAATAATTCGACGGCTATTCCGCTTCCCCATACTTCGAAAAAGGGAAACTGATGATTACACCTTTTTTATGCCACAGACAAACTTATATAATATCTCCAAACTTCCCTTTTTATTTTTACGCACGCTATTGCCTTCTCAAGAAACCCTAAAAACCAGAGTTTTGATCTTCTCCGGAGACCGTTTTTCTGTACTTTCAAGACTCAGTCCGAGAGTTCCCTGACTCCCGAAGACTTTTTACCATTCTCAACGATCTTCTTTCCGATAAGTCTTCGAATCTTTATGTTTCAAATTTTCATATTGCATGCTTCTGTATGTTGACTGTTTGAGTTCATCTGCTTCTGGTTTGAGATGCTTGTGAGTAGAATGTCTTGTAGGTGAAAAAGGTTACGAGTTAGTTTAATAGTCGGGATCATGTTTTTAGGACGTAAAGTCGAAGTAAAAATTCGATCTTTAGGCTAGTTGGAAAATAGGTTTTTCCCGCCCTAAGGGGAGTTGAAAAAGCTTTTCTAAAAAACTTTTTACTTTCACCCTTTGATCCGTTTCTCAAACTGTTCATGTAGAAAGATTTAGTTTTTTGTTAGAATGCTGTTGTATAAAAGCTTGACTTTTATACTCGACCAGCGCTACTCTAAAAATCCTTTAAAAATTCTCTATCCTCACCTCCCCATTCCTCTGTTTGCAGACTTTGATGCCAGATTTGTTGGGAGGTGAACGGCCCATCGATGACGATCTTCTCGCCCAGCTGCTCGAAGGCGAAGAACAACCGGCTGACGGAATCCACGAGATTCTCTTCTCATGATCCTCTTCCAGACCACGTCCTTCTCCATCTCAAATGGCCCGTTCTAAATCTGTAGGCAAGAAAAGACCTGAATCTGACGATAGTCCAAACCCTCCTGCCCAGCTTGATTCGCAGGCTAGGGTTCCCTCGACCAGCGGTCGAGACAATCCTGTTCCTGACCCTAACATCCAAATTAGAGCCCACTCTCGCCATCAGAGTCTGCCTGGTGTCGAGTTGTATATCTCCCCGACCAGCGTAGTGACCCCTCGGATGGTTGCTAACTATTTCAGGAAGTATCCTCTCACAAGGGTTACCATTAGAATTCCTGTCCCAGACCAAAGGGCTAACCTCCCTGGAGGTATATACAGCGCTTGGTCTTGGTATCACATAGAGGTAGGGGCTTTCCTCCCTCTACATCCTTTTTATCAGGGGGTGGCTAATTATTTCGATGTCGCCCCCTTCCAAATTACTCCAAATGGATATAGAATGCTGGCCGCACTCTATATCTTGTACAAACTTAAAAAATGGCCTAAACCTACCCCTCACGAGGTCAATTATCTTTTCGACCTTAAATCCAACCCGCAACAATATGGGACGGGTTTCTTCCATCTTTGCCACCAGGAGACAAACCGGACGTTCCTAAGTGACACTACGCATATATCCAACGTGGGGCAAGGGCAATACAGTAAGGAGTACTTCCTTACTATGGACATAACCAGCAACAACTTGGCCTTCGCTCGAGGAGGTAAGTGCTGTCTTCTACTGGTCGATACTTTTAATCAAAGAGTCTCCCTTTATTCTTCTCAAACTATACTTTGTCTTTCAGGCCCATGGTTACGTCCGACCCCAACACCAAACATGGTGTTGAGGTCTGTGATACCCAAAAAATAGGAGAATGCATCCTAGGAGGCTAAGGAGAATACATTCTAGGAGAACTAAGGGGAGTGGTCCTAGGAGACCCCAAGGAGGATGTGGTCCTAGGAGACCCCAAGAAAGTGATCCTAGGAGAACCCAAGGATGAGGTCCGAGGGAGAACTCAAGAAAGTGGTCTTAGGAGACCCCAAGGAGAAAGTGGTCCTAGGAGACCCCAAGGAGAAAGTGGTCCTAGGAGACCCCAAGGAGGATGTGGTCCTAGTAGACCCCAAGGGTGTGTTTGAGGTAAGCCTCCCAAGGATTCCTAAGTGTTGGCTCGAACGTGTCCAAGGTAAGTAGATAAGGAGGAGGAGTCCCATGCAAGCCAAGAATGGAGACTTAGATTTTGCCAAGGAGAGCCTACACAATGTCCGATCGGACATAGTTAGGAGATGCTAAAGGGGAGTGCCTCAGGCTTGTCCAAGGAGAAGGCAAGAGGAGGATGCCTCGGACCACCTTGGTCCGAGGAGAAGGCCACAAGGTTCGATTGGACCTTGATTGGAGAAGGTATGCTCGGACTTGTCCGAGGTGAGAAGCAAGGGTGTTGCCTCGGACCACCTTGGTCCGAGGAGAGCCAAGCTTGTATCACCTTGGTCCAAGGAAAGCTTGAAGGAGTAATCAACATGCATGTGAGACTACGTCAAAGTCCCCAGAGCGACTCTAGCAAGAATTGGTCTAGGCACCCGGGAATCTCTCATTCCTCACTCAAATTGAGGAATTAGTTGTATTTTAAATATTTCTTGTAATATAAATATAAGATGAATAATAAAATATCCCTATCTAAAGGGGATATCAGTTGAGTATCCCAGGCCTATAAATAGAGGGCTTATGGGATTAGAGAGGGGCTTCTGCTGCTTCTTCTTTCTAGAGAGAGAAAATTGGGTCTGTGTGTTCTGGAGAGAGAAAGCGCTGATATTTGAGAGAACTCTTGTATTTTCACAATCTGTACTGAAGAAACTCAGTTGGCTCAGTCCATTTGATCTTGAGTATAGAACTATAAATCACAACTCTGAGTGGATTAGGCTATTACCGACAATCGGGGCTGAACCACTATAAAAATACTGTGTTATTTACTTTTCTTGTTTATACCGGCTGTTGTCGTTTACATTCTCTTGAAGGTTTGTCGTATTTTACGTTCTCACGTCGTTGGCTAAAAACGCTATCAACATTTTGGTGCTTTCATTGAGAGCCTGAAGAGAAGAACAGACGGTCCCTGAAGCAAGATGGCACCTAAGAGCACCACTGCTGCTTCCAAGAGGACAAGCTCCTCTAAAGAGCCTGCTAGATCTGAAGGTCCTAGCCCACAATATCATGAGAATGAGCCTAGAGTCATGCTCGAGGACGTGACTCCAGGAGTTGAAGAGCTCCAAGAGGCCATGGGGGCCTTCCAGGAGGAGATGGCACAATTCCACGCTAGGCAAGAGGCGTTTGCTGAAGAGATGGCCAGGCAGAGAGCTGCGTTAGAGCAGCAAAGACGCGATATGGAGGCTAGGAGCGAGGAGCTCAAACAACAATAGGAGGAGGTCGACCGAAGACATCGTGAAGCAGCACTTGCTTTAGAGGCAGCTACCCAGTTGGCCCAGGCCAATGCCCAAGCTGCAGCACGAGGAGGACCCCCTCCAGGAGCAAGGACCACATAAGCTGGTGGTAAGAATAATGATAGACCAAGGAGGGGTGGTAATAACCCACCTGGTGAGGGAGATGGAGTCCGATCGCACACTACCTCAACCCAAGGGGGGCACTCTAGAACCCCCTCCAGAAGTCACCGATCAGGCAGTAAAAAGACTCCACCTGGGCAGGAGCAAAATAAAGCTCCTAGAGAGAAGAGGACCTCACAGTTAAAAGATGGGCATGGTCGTGATGAGGCTGATAGTCATCCCACCAACCAGTCAAAGGAAAAGGAGGGCCACAACCCACAAGGAGGAGAAAACTATCCAGAGCGCGCCAAGAAGCCTCCGCCGCACCCAGACCAGCAGCGTAGCAGGAGAGAGGAAGTCCCGCATAGTAAGCCCTCTAGGAAATCGAAGGATCTATGGAATGTTATCACCGACAAGAGGAGGACCGTCCCGGTCGAAGGGAAAAATCTGGACCGCCCTACCAGTCAAGTAGAAATACTTGATGGTGGCGCGCCAGATGGTAATGCCCGACCAGGCTGTCAAGACCTTGGAACCTCGTCAGTAGCACCAGCCATCCAAGCCCAGCTTGACATGCTAGCTGCTGTAGTGCAAGGTTTGTCGAAACGACCTTCCGAGATAGAGGCGATCGACTACCAGAGTGGCAGCCCATTTTGTGCTCGAATAAGAGCAGCCCAACCACCAGCAAAGTACAAAGCACCGGTACTGCCAATTTATACCGAAAAGGCAGACCTGATAAGACATGTTGGGAAGTTTGAGGACCAGATGGAACTGCTTGGAGTGAGTGATGCTTATCGGTGTAGAGTCTTCCCCACCACCTTGACGGACACTGCTCAGGAGTGGTATTGGAGGTTTAAACCAAACTCCATTACCTCTTGGGAGGCATTCAGTAAGGAGTTTTGCAGACAATTTAGCACTGCCCGGACTCCGCCAGTTTACGCCAATGACTTGGCAGATATCAAACAAGGAAAAGATGAGTCTCTAAAGAGCTATATACAGAGATTCATGAGAGAAGCCAATAGAGCAACCACTGTAGGAGACGAGGGGAAGATGGTTGCCATATCTGCTGGGATAATTTATCGGAGTCGTCTATGGGACAGCATCCATCGCCATCCAATCTCAACACTTCAACAATTTCTTGACTGGGCAGAAAAATATATGAATTTGGATGATGCGATAGAGAAAGGGGAGAATGGCATAAACAACCCAAGCAGACCAACTGACTCTCCTAGTGATGGTGGAAAGAAACGTGGAAGTAATGGGTCTGACCACCATGAAGAAAAGAAGGCAAAGGTGGATTCAAGTGAGAAGCCAACCAAGTATGAGCCTCAATTTACCAACTACACTACTCTCTCAACCAGTAAAGCAGAGATATATCTTGCTAGTCAAGAGGAGGTTCCTTACAAGAAGCCTCCACCCATCATGAGAGAGATGAGGAAGAGAGACATGAATAAGTTTTGTCGCTTCCATGAAGATTATGGTCACGACACGAATGAATGCAACCACCTCAAGGACGAGATAGAATTTCTTCTCCGGTCGGGCAAGTTGAAGAAGTACCGAGCAGAGACACCCCAAGGAGAAGGAGGTAGAAGCAACTCCGGATTCAAGCGTCAAAGATCTCCACCCTTGCAGCCTGGACCTGTGGACTTCATCGTAGACACTATATGTGGAGGTCCACCCTTAGCTGAGGAGATCAACGAAGCAAGAGGAGGAGTATGCTGAGGAGGAGTGCTAGGAGCAGGAACCACTGGAGTGGCGTGCACATAAAGCATCGAAGGAGATATTATTTTTAAATACCGCTTTCAGAGTGGTAGCTTGATTTCGAGTTTTTTAGACTTGTTATTTAAGTTTGGTGTATGAACTGGTTATTTTCTAACCAGTCATTTTATTTTGAACAATTTTGGTTGTTTAAGACTCGTTGTTAGACATGTTTTGTTATTTTTAATTTACGAGTAATAAAAGAGACTACGCGTAGCGTGGTCGATTCTTGCTACAAATGTGCATGTGTGTTAGTTATCTGAGCAGTGTTCAACTGGTCGGTAGAATTGGGCAGTGTTCAACTGGTCGATATGTTCAAGAAGTGTTCAACTACTTGAGTATTTTCCATATATTCTATGTGTTTCACGAGTAATTAACTGCTCGAACAGATTCAGTCAGGTAGCAAGTGACTAAGGATCTTTCAACCCTCAACCACCTGGGGGGCACATGCGGTATACTGGTATATAACTTAACACAGGCAATAAGAGCACGAGTTAATATATCTGTTTTTAGGCTGACTTGTAAATTTTCGAAGTCCAAAAAGGCCATTAAGCTAACTTGCTTGGCAAAGCTTAAGTAACTTGGAATTTTTAAAATTTCAAGTTAGGAGCAGATATTCGTGTGACCATAAACATCATGCTCATAAAATGATAGAGCAATAAGAGTGTGAGAAAGTATACTTAGCATGGACTTATGAAATGTCTAGAATTTCTAAGTTAGAAAACTAAGTACTCATGCGAAAATATGAGGCATACACCAGAGTGACTTTACTCTTCACAAAAAACTTATAACTTTTTAAGTCTAGAGGAGACTTAGAATGTTTTATGTTAATAAAGAGAAGTAAAGTATAAATGCCAACAACTACAAGTTTAGCTGATCAGGTGCAAAGTTTTCTTGCTCAGGAGAGCAGATACAACTTCCCTGGTTGGCTAAGCATGTATCATCGATCAACTTCCTTGGAGTGAATCAAACAAATGCATGCAAAATAAATGCTACATGGTGAAAATTGTCTTTGGGAGGAGAAGTCAAGTTTTCACCAAGATTGATTGAGAGGAATCAATCTCTCAAAATAATTATGGGAGGTTCGAACAAGGTGCTTAAAGTGTTTGAAAAATGTGGTGTCCAAGCATACCTTGAGATGGCCGATCGGATGCATGTTGATCCAAGGAGCATCTCGCCTATGTCCAAAGATCTAGGCCCAGAAATTTTGTGCCTAAGTTGCTACATCCGACCAAGAGGAGACAAGAAGTGTCCGGTCGGACCTAGTCCAAGGAAAGCCAAGGAAGACATGGCTCGGACCCTAGCACATGCATGCCAAGAGAATAGACTTAGACCTCGGCCAAGGAGAGGCCACAAAGGGTCCGATCGAACTTTAGTTGGAGGAGCCAAATGCTTGGCTCGGGCCATGTCCAAGGAGAAGCCAAGTCATTGGCTTGGACCTTGGTTCAAGGAAAGGTCATGAAAGCTTCGATCGGATTATGTTCGAGGAAAAGACCATGCATGTGTGCCAAGGGTCCGATCGGACCTTAGCTTGAGGAGCCCCTAGATGGTTGGCTCGGACAAGCCCGAGGAGAAGACCATGCATGTGTGCCAAGGGATTGGCTCGGACCTTAGGTTGGTGAGCTTCCAAAATGGTTGGCTCGGACCAAGTCCGAGGAGAGGGTACCATGCATGCCCAAAAGATGGACTTAGTTTTTGGTTAGTTTTTGGCCAAGGGTACGCAATGTCCGATCGGACATAGTTGGAGATGCCAAGAAGAGTGTTCAGGTCCGATCGGATCACATTGATAAGTGTTCAGGAAGGCCCGCGTGCGTCTGAGTGTTAGTGTTCGATCGGACATAGGTCTTTGGCACCTCAAGAGATGGGCTCGGACCCTAGTCCGAGGAGAGGCACAAAAGCTTCGCTCGGGCCATGTCCGAGGAGAAGCCAAGTCATTATCTTGGACCTTGGTTCAAGGAAAAGTCATGAAAGCTCCGATCGGACATGTCCGAGGAGAGCCATGCATGTGTGCCAAGGGTCCGATCGGACATGGTTGGAGGAGCCTAGTGCTTGGCTCGGACCTATCCGAAGTGAGCTTCAAGGAAATTGGCTCGGACCACTTTGGTCCGAGGAGAAGCCAAGTCATTGGCTTGGACCTTGGTTCAAGGAAAAGTCATGAAAGCTCCGATCGGACATGTCCGAGGAGAGCCATGCATGTGTGCCAAGGGTCCGATCGGACATGGTTGGAGGAGCCTAGTGCTTGGCTCGGACCTATCCGAGGTGAGCTTCAAAGTCATTGGCTTGGACCTTGGTCCAAGGAGAAGCCACAAAGAGTCCGATCGGACCTTAGTTTGAGCTTCCAAGATATGTGGCTCGGACATGTCCGAGGAGAGCCAAAGTGATTGCCTTGGACCCATACCCGAGGAGAGTGCCTGCATCCGGTCGGATCACATCCAAGGAGACCATGTTTTGCATGGTGCAGGCCGAGCATATCCAAGGAGCCTAATGCATGTGTCCGATTGGACAATCTTATTCGAGGGCCCTAGTCCTAGCATCCGATCGGATCACAATGCTAAAAAAAAAAAAACAAAAAAAAAATTGAGGATATTCAACAACCTGTCTCTATACCATGATGATTTTGCAACACATACAAAGGGAGCTTATGTTTTCATTGTATCAAGAAAATGGAGTTTGAAGAAATCACCAGGCAAGTCCTGTCATGGGAGTTTACGTGAAAGTTATCAACCGGATAGGAGTTTTTTGATGACCTTGAGAACATTTTGCTAGAAGAAAAGTTTATCATACGAGGAAAATCGTATAATAAACTTGGGGGGAAAATGTTATACCCAAAAAATAGGAGAATGCATCCTAGGAGGCTAAGGAGAATGCATTCTAGGAGAACTAAGGGGAGTGGTCCTAGGAGACCCCAAGGAGGATGTGGTCCTAGGAGACCCCAAGAGAGTGATCCTAGGAGAACCCAAGGATGAGGTCCGAGGAGAACTCAAGAAAGTGGTCTTAGGAGACCCCAAGGAGAAAGTGGTCCTAGGAGACCTCAAGGAGAAAGTGGTCCTAGGAGACCCCAAGGAGAAAGTGGTCCTAGGAGACCCCAAGGAGGATGTGGTCCTAGGAGACCCCAAGGGTGTGTTTGAGGTAAGCCTCCCAAGGTTTCCTAAGTGTTGGCTCGAACGTGTCCAAGGTAAGTAGATAAGGAGGAGGAGTCCCAGGCAAGCCAAGAATGGAGATTTAGATTTTGCCAAGGAGAGCCTACACAATGTCCGATCGGACATAGTTGGGAGATGCTAAAGGGGAGTGCCTCAGGCTTGTCCAAGGAGAGATGTCAAGGAGGATGCCTTGGACCACCTTGGTCCAAGGAGAAGGCAAGAGGAGGATGCCTCGGACCACCTTGGTCGGAGGAGAAGGCCACAAGGTCCGATCGGACCTTGATTGGAGAAGGTATGCTCGGACTTGTCCGAGGTGAGAAGCAAGGGTATTGCCTCGGACCACCGTGGTCCGAGGAGAGCCAAGATTGTATCACCTTGGTCCAAGGAAAGCTTGAAGGATTAATCAACATGCATGTGAGACTACGTCAAAGTCCCCAGAGCGACTCTAGCAAGAATTGGTCTAGGCACCCGGGAATCTCTCATTCCTCACTCAAATTGAGGAATTAGTTGTATTTTAAATATTTCTTGTAATATAAATATAAGATGAATAATAAAATATCCCTATCTAAAGGGGATATCAGTTGAGTATCCCAAGCCTATAAATAGAGGGCTTATGGGATTAGAGAGGGGCTTCTGCTGCTTCTTCTTTCTAGAGAGAGAAAATTGGGTCTGTGTGTTCTGGAGAGAGAAAGCGCTGATATTTGAGAGAACTCTTGTATTTTCACAATCTGTACTGAAGAAACTCAGTTGGCTCAGTCCATCTGATCTTGAGTATAGAACTATAAATCACAACTCTAAGTGTATTAGGCTATTACCGACAATCGGGGCTGAACCACTATAAAAATACTGTGTGTTATTTAATTTTCTTATTTATACCGTCTGTTGTCGTTTACATTCTCTTGAAGGTTTGTCGTATTTTACGTTCTCACGTCGTTGGCTAAAAACGCAGTCAACAAGGTTCAATGCACTGGCCAGGATGACGGACGCGGAAAAAAGCGTCAAGTCCCTGGTCACTGATGAAAACCTGAGGCTGTCTGGCCTCCTGGTTCCTCGCCATGAAACAAGAGGACCCGTGGTAGCCGATGCCACTGCCGAGAGGGTTCCTGAGAAGCAACCTCCTGCATCCCCTCCCCGAAGGAGGCCGACGGGGGTTACAATCAGGGAGCCCACGGGCAATCCTTCCGCAGAAAGGCCTTCTGCTCCCCAAGGCAAAGGGAAACAAAAGGCCAAAGAGCCGATTGTGGACTTGGGGGAATCCTCTGATGAGAATGGTAAAGTCATTTTGCTTTTAAATAGCTTGCCAATTCCCTGTCATTTGTTTGACGGGGAGGGCAACTTTACATATGCTCCAAATCTAGGGCCAGACTTCTTCGTGCCAGATAGTGAATGTGTGACTAATAGAGTCAATAGTATAGCGACCAGTAGTTGTAGCTCGGGTATTACTTTGTGACCTTCTTTTCTATTTTGGTGAAGAGTCTTCATCTGCCTTTATCTTTACCCTTTGCATGTTTTTACTTGTGTGCAGATATGGCCACTCCCAACGTCTTCGACCTATACCAGGCTGAGGAGGAAGAGGAAGTTCCTCAGCTCCGGCGAAAGTCATCAAGGAGACAACACGGCGAAACCAGCCAGGGACCCGCCAAAAAGAGTCGAACAGAAGACCCTCCTAAGGACGTGCCAACTGGGCAAACTTCTGGTCATCCTCCGGCTCCTGCTAAGAAGCAGACTCCTCCTGCCCCGTCAAACCCTCCAGCTGCGCCCACCAGGGAACAAAGCAAGCGGGAAGAAACTCTTGGGGCCAAACTCTCGAGCCATGCCTTACGAGTAGCCGAAGATCTCCTCGCGCACATCGCGAAGAACGACTACGTAAAAAATGCACTGGTTGAGGCAGAGAGTATGGCGGTCGACCAAATTCTGAACAGGACTCTGAACGAAATAGCCAGCGTAAGTGCCTCTTTATCTCTTAGGCCTTAGTCTATTATTCTTTGCAACAGGTTCTAACTTTGTCCTCTGTCTTCAAGCTTTGCTGTCTGCAACTGCTGCTCGTAACCGCACTCAAGCCACCATCGAACAGGCTCGGGCGAAGGCTATCGAGAGGAACCAGGTGAATGCAGCCGAGGAACTTTCGGCCACAAAGGCCAGGCATGGAAAGGAGTTGGAGGTGATGGTTCAGCAGCGGGATGCCTCGGTGACCAAGTTATCGGAGGCTGAAGCTTCGATGGCTGCTATAATAAAGCAGAGGGAGGAGTATCAGGAGGCCAGCCGAGTCCAGTATCGCGAAGTCAAGAGACTGGGTGAGATGCTTAAGTCCAAGGATGAGGCCATCGCTACTCTTGAGGGCCAAGTGGAGCAGCTGAGGCTTGACAACTCTAAAAATCTAGAAAGATATAAGAGGACGACGCTCCGGTGTTTCTACAACTTCTGGAAACACAATCAGGGCGCTGACTTCAGCTATCTTTCAGAAGATGTTAGGATTGCCGAGCTGGCTCGCTGCACTGCTCAACTGGCTGAAGAGGAGGCAAGAGCCAGGGTCCTTGCTTCCCCAAGCATTGTTGGCGTAGAGGAAGAAGGAGTTGCTGAGGAAGCTGCCAACCAGAATGCTGATAAAGACCCTCCCGCTCCCAATGCTTCTTGAGCTTTTTTATTATTATTTTTTCTTTCTTTTGATTACACGACCTACGGGTCATGATGTAAAGACAATACCCTTTTTTTTTAATTTACTGCATGGGCAGCAAACTTTTCCTTTTATTTGAACAGTTACATCCAAGCAGTGATGCTTGCGGTGTAAAAGATTGCATCATGATGCTATAACATTTTCATTTATTAAAGCATTTTGTTCGTATGACCGAACTTAGCATAGTACTTTGGCTTGATTTAACAAAATATAAATTTTGAAAAATACTCTAAGTACCTTAGCATGCTTTCACTCATTTTGTTCATGTGTTTATGTACCTCATGGTATGCTTTGCTATCAATGTGCCTTATGTGCCCCCCAAGTGATCGAGGAGCTTTAGGTCCTTGGTCACTTGCCTTGACCATGACCTGTTCGAACATTACTACTCGCGTGAAAAAGTAATACTTGTAATACAGCAAAGCAACACACGTAATGAACAAATACTTGTAAATATAAATTCACAAAGGTTGGCAAGAATGACTGGCTGCGCACAGTCCCTTATAATCTCGTATTAAAAATGGACTAAACATGTCTTTACGAGTGATTCTAAAATAGAATCTTACATATACGAGCGACTAGCCATACAACGTGGCTAATCCTCTTTGTAAAACTTGTAAAAAGTAAAATTTTTATACAAGCCAGTCCTTTAAAAAGGACTGTTCACTGATAATACTTGCGCAGGTGTTCTCCATTCCAATAACGTGGGATGAGATCTCCGTTTAGGCGTGCAAGTTTGCAGGTGCCCGGATGAAGGACTTCTTCAATCTGGTAAGGTCCTTCCCAATTAGGTCCGAGTACTCCCGCAGTGGGGTCGCGGGTGTTTAAGAAAACTTGTCGTAGCACCAAGTCTCCGACGTTGAATTTTCTTTCTTTAACTTTGGAGTTAAAGTACCGGGCGACTTTTTGCTGGTATGCAGCAACTCGGAGTTGGGTCTTCTCCCGTATCTCGTCAATTGAGTCTAGGGATTCCATTATCAGTTGGCTGTTCTGGTCCTGGTCGTATGTTATGCGTCGATGTGACGGGGGATCTAACTCGACAGGTAACATAGCCTCATATCCTTAAGCTAGGGAAAATGGGGTATGACCTGTCGCTGTTCGGTGAGATGTTCTATACGACTAGAGGACTTCAGGTAGCTGCTCCGGCCATGCTCCTTTAGCATCTTCAAGTCTTTTCTTCAAAGTATCTTTAAGAGTTTTGTTCACGGCTTCGACCTACCCGTTTGCTTGGGGATGCGCAACTGAAGAAAAGCTTTTAATAATTCCATGTCTTTCGCAGAAGTCGGTGAATAAGTCACTGTCAAATTGGGTTCCGTTGTCCGAAACTACCTTTCGGGGCAAACCATAGCGGCAAACAATGTTCTTGATGACAAAGTCAAGAACTTTCTTGGTCGTTATGGTGGCGAGTGGTTCAGCCTCGGCCCATTTGGTGAAGTAATCAACTGCCACGACTGCGTACATTACTCCGCCTTTCCCTGTAGGAAGGGATCCAATCAAATCTATCCCCCATACTGCAAAAGGCCACGGGCTTTGCATCTGTTTTAATTCATTTGGAGCTGCTCGTGGGATCTTGGAGAACCTTTGACATTTATCGCATCTTCGTACAAACTCCATCGAATCCTCGTTCATAGTTGGCTAGAAGTAGTCTTGCCTTAGAATCTTCTTTGCCAAACTTTGCCCCCCAGCGTGATTCCCGCAGAAGCCTTCATGCACCTCTTTCATGAGTTCCTTAGCTTTTTCTGGTGTAACGCATCTGAGTAATGGCATTGAATAACCTCTTCGGTACATAACACCATCGACCAATATGTATCTAGCGGCTCGCCTTTGTAGAGTTCTGGCTTTGTTTCTATCTGCTGGTAGCACACCATTCGTCAGATACTCCAAGTAAGGCGCCATCCATGTATCCTCCATTCGAATGTCCATATTGGTCTCGACCGCTTGTATGCTTGGCTCACTCAGCCTTTCTACTGGCATAATGTTCAAAGTGTCAGCATCTTTTGCGCTCGCAAGTTTTGCTAAGGCATCTGCATTTGAATTCTGATCTTGTGGTATTTGCTGGAGGGTGTACTCTGTGAACTGGGCTAGCAGGTCCTTCATTCTATTTAAGTAGGCTACCATTTTTAAACCTCGCGCTTGGTATTCTCCTAGAACTTGGTTGACGACCATCTGTGAGTCACTATAAATATCAAGCGTCTTTATGCTCAGATCTTTTGCCATTCTCAACCCAGCGAGGAGCGCTTCGTATTCGGCTTCATTATTTGACGTAGTGAAGTCGAACCTGATGGCGCAGTGAAATCGATGCCTTTTCGGCGTTATCAATATCAATCCCGCTCTAGCGTGGGATTCGTTGGACGATCCATCCGTGAATAACTTCCACGAAGGAGCTTTGTCTTGAGGCTCAGGCGCTTTAGGCTATTCGCACTGTTCGTTGTCTGGGAGTTCGGTGAATTCTACAATAAGGTCGGCCAAGACTTGTCCTTTTACTGCTACTTGCGGTGAATAGGTTTTATCGAACTGCCCTAGTTCGACTGCCCATTTTAACAATCGTCCAACCGCTTCTGGTTTTTGGAGGACTTGCCGAAGGGGCTGGTCAGTCAAAACTGTGATAGGATGCGCTTGAAAGTAGGGGCGTAGCTTGATTAAGCAATATGCTAACCTTTCAATTGGTGGATACCTCAATTCTGCCCCGATCAGTCTTCTGCTAACATAGTAGATTGCTTTCTGCACGCCTTCGTCCTTTCGCACCAGCACCGCGCTAGCAGCAACTTCAGTAATTGCTAGGTAAATAAACAAAGTTTCACCTTCGATTGGCTTTGATAAGATTGGAGGCTGTGCCATATGAGTTTTCAAGGCCTGGAATGCTTGCTCGCAGTCTCCTGTCCATTCAAACTTCTTATTTCCCCTAAGTAGATTGAAAAAAGGGACGCATTTGTTTGTTGATTTCGAAATAAATCTACTTAGGGCTGCGATTCTCCCGGTTAAACTTTGTACATCTTTGATCCTTTCTGGTGATTTCATGTCGATCAGGGCCTTTATCTTGTCGGGGTTGACCTCGATTCCTCTTGAATTTACAATGAACCCCAAAAACATCCCTGATCCAACTCAGAAGGAACATTTCAGGGGATTTAACTTCATTTGGTATTTGTTCAATACATCAAAGCACTCTTGTAAATCCCTTACATGTCCTTCTGCCTTTTTAGACTTTACCAGCATGTCGTCCACGTATACTTCCATGTTTACTCCGATCAGCTCCTTAAACATGTGGTTGACTAGCCGTTGGTAAGTCGCACCTGTGTTTTTCAGTCTGAACGGCATTACTTTGTAGCAGTACAAGCCCGTATTGGTCCGAAAGCTGGTGTGATCCTCATCAGGGGGATGCATGCTAATCTGGTTGTAGCCCAAATATGTATCCATGAACGAGAGGATCTCGTGCCCTGCAGTTGCATCGACCAGCTGGTCGATTCTTGGGAGTGGGAAGCAGTCCTTTGGGCAGGCTTTATTGAGGTCTGTAAAATCCACGTAGGTTCACCATTTGTCGTTAGGCTTGGGAACCAGGACTGGATTGGAGACCCACGATGGATAAAATGCCACCCTGATGAACCCATTCTCCTTTAGTCTTTCAACTTCTTCTTTTAAGGCTCGCGATCTATCCTTATCGAGCAGCCTTCTCTTTTGTTGCACGGGTGGAAAGGTCTTGTCTATATTCAGAACATGGCTAATAACTGTAGGATCTATCCCAGCCATGTCTTTGTGTGACCAGGCAAAAACCTCCTGGTTCTTCCGCAAAAATTCCACCAGTGCGTGCTTCGTGGTGGGCTCTAGGTTCTTCCCGACCTTTACGACTCTGGTCGGGTCTTTTTCGTCGAGTTGGACCTCTTCCAGGTCCTCGACGGGTCCAACATTTTCTTCAAAATCCCCAAAGCGAGGATCTAGATCTCTATCCTCACTTTGGGCAACACCCTATTTGGTGACTCCATCACCGGATTGGGCTTGTGTATCAACCGCCATCTGCAACCTATCTGAGGCAGTGCTCTTCGGCATTCCGCTCTTCGCCTTTGTGATTGAGGCGTTGTAGCACTCCCTGGCTTCCCTCTGGTTCCCCAACACGCGTCCTACCCCTGCGTCTGTTAGGAACTTCATGGCCAAGTGCCACATAGAGATGACGGCCTATAGATTAACTAGTATAGGCCTCCCAATGACGGCATTGTACGCCGAAGGAAAATCGACCACTACAAAAGTGGCGAGTGATGTTCTTGTTGCAGGCGCTGTTCCTTCGTCACTGGTAGTTTGATCAATCCGACGGGGGCGAGTCCTTCTCCAGAGAAGCCGTATATGGTTTAGTTGCAAGGCTCCAAGTCCTTGACGGATAGTTTCATGCGTTCCAGTGTAGACTTATACTGGATATTTACCAAACTTCCTGTATCGACCAGCACTCTTTTTACCATCATGTTGGCCATTTGGATGTCCACGACCAGCGGATCGGAATATGGGAACCGGACGTGTAGGGCATCGCCATCAGTGAAGGTTATTTTTCCTTCGTCTGACCGAGCCTTTTTTGGTGCACGGTCCTCAACAGTCATCATCTCGATGTCCTGTTCGTGGCGCAAGGTCCGAGCATATCGTTCCCTGGCCTTTCCGCTATTTCCCGCGAGGTGCGGGCCTCCACAGATGGTTAAGAGTGTGCCAGTCATGGGGGCAGGCTGTAAGGGTGGCGAGCGCTGGCGTGTGGGCGCTTGCTCGTTGCTACCCGGAGCTTCTCGTTGGGAATTGCCCGAGGCCCGTACGTACCTTCTCAAGTGTCCTTGTCTAATAAGGAACTCGATTTCGTCTTTCAGCTGGTTGCATTCGTTGGTGTCATGTCCGTAGTCGTTATGATAACGACAGAACTTTGTAGTGTCTCTCTTCGAAATATCCTTTCGAATGGGGCTAGGTTTTTTATAAGGCACACTGGAACTTGTGGCCTGATAAACCTCTCCCCGAGACTCAATGAGGGCAGTGTAGTTAGTGAACCGAGGTTCGTAACGGTTACCCTTCGCTCGTTTATTGTCGGAGGTGGAAGGCTCGTTATACGGCCGTTTTCCACCATTCTTGCCATTGTCGTTGTCGTTCCCGTTGCCTTTCCCGTTAGGTTTGGACCCATTGGCGGCTTTGGCGGGCTCGGCTGCTTTCTTATCCTTGCCAGAAGGCTTTCCATCGTCGGCAATGGCATCTTCGAGCTTGATGTAACGATCAGCTCGGTCCAGGAATTCTTGGGTAGTCCTTACTCCTTCCTTTCGAAGGCTTTTCCAGAGAGGGGAGCGACGCCTAACCCCTGCGGTTATGGCCATCATTTTTCCTTCGTCTCCCACTGTTTTTGCTCCAGCTGCTGCTCGCATAAAGCGCTGGATGTAGTCCTTCACTGATTCTCCATCCTGCTGACGAATTTCAACTAGCTGGTTTGCTTCGGTCGGATGCACATGACCTGCATAGAACTGTCCATAAAACTCCCTTATGAACATTTCCCAAGAAACTATGCTTGCGGGCGGAAACTTAAAAAACCATTCCTGCGCGGCTTCAGAAAGTGTCGCAGGGAATATCCTGCATCGAGCGTCTTCAGACACTTTCTGAATATCCATCTGTAGTTCAAATTTATTGACATGAGATACCGGGTCTCCGTACCCGTCAAAGTTTGGAAGCGTTGGCATTTTGAACTTGCTCGGAGTTTCTGCACTAGCTATCCTCTGTACGAAAGGAGTGCCTTTCCTCCTATCGTGGTTGATATAAGATGTCCTTCCCCCGACCAGCTGTTGCACTGCCTGGTTGAGGGCATCTATCTGGGCCTGTACAGCGCCAGGAATCGTTGTGGCCTCTGTTGCTGAGGGGATGTTCTCGCCATGCCGCTCGCGGCGATCGTTGAGTACGTCTCGCAAATCCTCGTCTCTTCTTCGCTGCTCGCTACCTCCGAGCCGGTTGAAGACGTTATTTTGCCTGGGCTGCCCCCCAGCATCCCGTCTATTGGGTTGGTCATCTTGAGGTGCCTGGCTCCCGCCTCTACCTCTTTCTTCATTCCTCCTACCAGCATTTCCCTTGCCTGAGTCGGCCTCATTATACCCATGGCCATCCCTGAACCTCGATTGGCTATGGTGGGATCGACTGTTCCCTCGATTTCCATCCCTGGCTGAAACGTCCCAAGCGTTAGAGGGTGGCCTGCACTGGTCGTTGTGTCCCCGTGCATTATAATGTCGTGGGGGACCCTGGACCGCAGAGCCTAACTCTGAGTCCCTCCTGTTACCAGGAGGGTTCTGACCTATGTTCGGTAGGTTTGGCTCATCGCCCCTACGGCGTCTAGGACTACGAGGCTGATGCTCGGCCCTATCCTGCCTCTGCTGTGGGGGATTACCATGACCAGCTTGGGATGGTGGCTGCGCCTCAGGGTCCAGTGGGACATCGTCATGGGGCACCTGAGGCTGCTCGGGCCTTTCAGACTCGAAGGCTGGATTGGTGGGCTAGGATTAGGACCCCTCTGGGGTGGCCCATTGAGAGGTTGGTCAGGTTGCGAGATAGGTTCGGCCTGATTCCTTGCCAGTTGCAAGGCTACCTCGAGGGCTGCCATGGCTTCACTCTGGTGGCGGTCCATCTCCGCCTGCCTTTCGCTTAATTCCGCGCACTGCCGTTCAATCTTCTACTGCTGCCGTGCCACAACTTCGGCAGCAGTCTCTTGACTGGCTTTCAGATTAGCCAGCTCTTCCTGCAACGCCCCCAGGGTACTCTTCAGCGTTGCATCATCCATCTCTTCCTCCTCAAAGTCCAGATGTGGCTCATCCTCTGCCACTCTTGCAGGGGGAGGAGGAGGTGGGTTTGATGGCGCAGCGGCGGCCGCCTGTCCAGCTTTCCTTGCAGTTTTCGCCATTGATTTTCTCAACAATGATAAATCAAGCTCTCAATGAAAGCACAAAAATGTTGACTCAGATTTTGGCCAAATGACACGGAGTCAGAATATGCTCGATGTGAATTAATGTGTTGAAAAGAATCGAATGACAAAAAGTAATAAGAACACGATATTTTGTAGTGGTTCGGCCCCAGGATCTGGTAATGACCTATGTCCACTCAGATTGTTATTGGTATGAGAATCAAAGGAGTGATCAAAGAACAAGAGTTCAATGAGTTTCACTAACCTCCCAAGAACAATACAATATTCCAAGGAGAATTACTCTGGTCTCAAATAATTCAAAAGCCAAAAGTCCCCTCCCTTGAGCTATCTTTTTTCTATTTATAGGCTCAAAGGGGGATTACATGATTTAGTTGCTGATATTCTCTCCTAAATAATCGAATATTCAGGAGATTGTGTGAGTTAAATTCGGGATCTACGAACATCTTTTCAGTAATATTACATTGCATGCGGAACCATTGACCAGACTGGTCGCAGGTAAGACTGGGTCGCTTACTGCCTCTAATTGGTCTCCTGGTCGATGCAGTAGCAGAGCTCTTCCAGGCGTCAGCCACGTGTCCAGGGATTACTTGCCACGTCATCAACTCCAATTTTTTGGATAACAATACCTAAGTGATTTTGACTATTAAGATTTTCATATTAATATTTTGTTCACTGTAAAAGATGTTGGTTGGAGTTTCGCTAATGATTGTTTGTTCAACTTATTAACCAATGGAACATTCTAATAAGATAGGGACCCTATAAAAGAATTAATGCCACACAATACCATTCTTACAACATAACATATCAAAAAATTTATTGATGAATTCAAGGGCATTGTCAGTTCTAAATTTTTTTGGTTTTTTATTATATTGATTTTCAACTTTAGTTTTCCACAATTTAAATTTGTTTACACATTCATCTTTTGTTTTCATTAGATAAACTCAAACATATCTACTAAAGTCATCACTATTGATAAGAAATAGTAATTACCTGAGTGAGTTCCAATACAGCTTGATCCCCACAAGTCAGCATGTATATACCCCAATGGTCTATTTCAGTTGTGTGTTGCAGCCATGAATTTCAATCTATGATGCTTTCCCATGATACATGCTTGACAGAAAGGTAATTAACCTGTTTTGAGATCTCCCACGATTTAGCATCCTCACTGTTGCATCGAACTGCTTCACACCCACCTTTCCAATGCCTTCTTAGTTCATCAATTTCCTTCTCTTTATTTAGCTCCAATTGTTTTCATTTAATTGCTCCAAGCACATCTTCAAGACTGATTTCACATCTTCACATGTAGCTGGTACTGATCGAAGTAGAATCACTGCTTCAGTTTGTTAAAAGAATCTAAATTTTCATGTAAAGATAAATATGTAACCATCTTAAAACCATACAATATCTCTAACAGATTAAGTTTGTTAGTTAATGTAGGCTAGGCATAAATTTCTTAAAGTTTCTTCCATATATGTTTTGCAGTGTTCAACCCTAGAACTTTCCTTGTCACATTATTGGGTAGATACATTTTATGATTGATATGGTTGTTGGTTATTTTGCAAATGTCAGACCTCATAATTCCCGTGGAGGACCAGTTTTCGGGCCGGATCACCTACCGAGGAATGCCGGCGCTGCAGAATTTGAAAGACAAGTTTAATGAACATAATCTTCTTGAGAGGGCTAACAAGTCAGTATTTAAGAAGTTCTTCACAGCGCCACAATTCAAATTTTCAGGGACACTCATACATGGGCTGCTTATGAGAAAGATACCCTCAAACAAGGTGCATGAGGTACAATTCCATATCGGTTGTGAGCGGCTCCGCTTTGGGACAATGGAGTTTGCAGTGATCACTGGGTTGTCTTTCGAAGCACCAGACACTAAGAAATATGAGAAGCTTACTTTGAAAAGTGGAAGATTAGTGGAGCTATACTTCGAAGGTGCTAATAGAATTTTGTCAAGCAAGTTGGAGGAGGTCTTTAAGGCTTGTAAAGATGTAGAAGACACTTGGAAACTCGGACTATGTTTTCTAGTTGACAGCGTCCTATATGGAAATGAGCCTGTCACCGCAATCGAAAAGGACTTGTTGCTAGTCGTTGAAGATCTTGATTTTTTCTATAACTACCCTTGGGGCCATAAATCGTTTGAAAAGACTTTAGGTTCATATCACAAGGACATGAGAAAACAAAGAGCTAAGTATTTGGAGAAGGTTGTGGAAAGTACAATGAATTCAAAGCAATGTAAAGGCCAGCAAATTCATGCTCAGTACACATTATACGGATTTGCTCCAGCAATTAAGTATTGGGCTTATGAGGCAATATGCAAGGTAGGATTGGAATGTGCAATGTTTACTAGCAAGGATATTCCAAGAATGGTGCGATGGAAAAGCGTGAAGATTTTCACTGCCGTAGATGTGGCCAACATGCTGAACAAAGATAAGGTAAGGGTTCTATTGCGGTCTTTCCACTTTCTAAGACTAATTATTTTTTTAATTGAAATACCAGTAATTGTAGTCTTTTTGTGCTTGTTCCACATTTAGTACCACTGTTTTTCTACTTTGAAGCCTACACCGGAGGAGAGACCACAGTTGGTGAAGGTAACAGGAGACCAACACATGGACACCTCCCACCTACGTAAGCTCGAGGGAATAGATCACTGTGTGGGTCGAACACTCACGGAACATGAGATAATGGAGGATGCTTGGCTTGATCGCATTGCTGGGGATGATGAAATGATGGAGGATGATTTCACACAACAAAACCAGGAATCTCGAACATACTTTCATGGCTTATCGGAAATGGTGAAAGACTTGGGCGAGGTTAAGGCAATTCAATTGGACTTAAAGGCTCAAGTTGCCACCATATTAAGTGGATAGAGGGATATGCAGAATCGCCAAAAAGAGACAATGGATAAGCTCGACAATCTACTTTTATTGGTGCGACAGTCTGTTGGGGCGCGATCGTATAGGGAAGATAGCTTGCCTGACAGTATTCTTGGACCATATCAAGGTGATGATGCGGCGACAAATAGTGAGACTCGTGCCAAAAGCCACACTGAACACGATGATGATGATGATGTCCCTAATGTTAATTTTGGAAGGCCATCATAGCGATGAAGGAACAATTAAGACACACATGTTCCATCTAGTGAAATACTGAAATCATGTTCGAACTAATAATTTTCCATATTAACGTTTGAGTTCTCTCCTTAAATTCATATCTTATTGGAAAATAAACTTTCAAATTTCTAAAACAATCACCCCCTCACAATTTGCGTGTGGTTTGGATGAAACAAAATTAGATTTCTAAATTTAAATATCAATTCAACAAAGAAATACAAAATGCTAATAAATTCGACTGCCATCTAGATCCATCTAGATTACCCAAAAGTAAAAAAGAAATGTCAAATAACTTCTAATTTTGAAGATAATTTTTTTCTCATTAATTGTTCTAATCAAATGATTACCGCATAATTTATTTATTTTATTTTCACCAAATACAAATTGAATGGTGTAGTTTAGGGCCACAATTGTGGTGGCTTTTCCTACTCAATTTAAATCTATACACAATAGTTTGAATAGAAAAATATTATTGGATATATAGTAAGTTTGAATATTAAAATGGAATTATACTTTTTTTAGACAAGTTAACTTAGTACCTAATTATTACACATTAACTCAGTATACAAACATATCTACTTCGTACTAACCAAATTTAGAGGTTATGATCTACAATGTCGATTGTAGACAAATGTATCTGGACCTAATAAATCAAAATGCCTATTAAAAAACTGAAACTAGTTCTCCTTTACAATTCCTCAACTCTTTCTAACTTGATTTAATACATCCGGGAGAAGGAAAAGTGGGCATGGCTAATACCAAAAAACATAGATGGTTTGATTAACCATTCCTCATACTTAATTCTCTTCAGTCTACCACTAGTCCTTGTTGGTACTGGACGTGTGGGAATGGAGTTCTTCGACTTCATCCTCTTCGTTGAAAATCTGGGGTCCGAAGGGGTCTTCACAAGGCTACCTACGGGTAGAGGAGTCTGTTGCATTTAGTATTTTTGCTTGTTAGCGAAAACAACTGCCCTCACCTCGTTTTGATCATGTGTTTCAAGCCGACATGCTATCTTCAGCCGCTCATCCACTGGAGCAAACTGCAAGGACACATTGATTAAAATGGTTAATTTCAGTGTTAACACACAGGTAGACGAATAATTAATTTTAACAACTACATACCGGAGACATGGATTCCTCCCGTTTGAAGAAGGACTCCATAAACTTCATGACATATACTCCACAATCGTGCCCATAGTCCTGTTGGGGTGTACCGCTCTTTATTGAAACCTTGAAGTTGGAGAACTGGAAGTCATTTTGTTTATGTTGCTTTATCTTGGACTTGAAAAGGCGATCAAGAGTACTTAGCTGACGTGCAAAATGTTTAGTAGTCATGAAAAATTAAAAAACAAAACTTTTAAAAGGAATAACAATGACAAGGGTGTTTGGGCATATTCTCACCATCTCTTTTGTGGCTTTCGTGCTTACGGTTTTGCTTCTGGCAGCAACAAGGGGGTCCCAAATATCAGGACACCTATTGATTATATTCACCACAACTAGGAACCAATGATTGAAAATCTCAGTGATGAACACAGGAACAAGCATCTAAGAATACATCAAAATTAGATGATAGTTAGACGTTCATTAGATTATCACCATTTCAGCAGAGGGGATATTGTTAACTTTAACAAATATATTTTATGAAAGGATTAGACTTAATACAACCCAGTTCACATAAGGAAATCTACCCAAAGTGGAAATCAGCCCATTGTTGGCTTATGGCGTAATCTTCCACTAGCCTCCCTTTCCCCAAGTATGCCTCCTATTATATTCACAACGTTTGTCAAATTGCCTCAGACAACACAAAATAGTAAACATAAAAAGTGGGTTGAATTTCCGGTTATGGACTTTCGGTGAATTACCAATATTTGAGTGGGCATATACCAAATGGAAGCCGTTTGAGGAACCTCTTGTCGCTGCCTTTCCTCATGTGTTAACACCCGGGAAAAGCAAGTAATGATCTAAAATCAAGAAACCACAATGTAAATGTTAATGATCAAAGTAATCATGTTGGAAATATAAAATCCACATGCAGTAATGACTTACATCACCAGAAATGTCTCTTTCAAGAGTCAAGGTCCACATGGAGTGTAACGCCCTGGATAGCCAAGACCGTTACACTGTGTACTTATAAAAGTGCAGGACTTGCTAATCAAGTCATTAATTTGAAAACGTGTTTCTACACATGTGAGATCTATGGTTAAATAGGTTTTGGTCTTAAAAGACTCATTTCATATATTTAAACTGTGGTAAACATGGGATCCCATACAAAACAAAGTTAAGATAAGTTTACAGAATCCCAAAAGTACATAAATAACTGCTAGCCATACTAAGGCAAAACAGACGGTCTTTAGGCTCCACGTCCCTGCCTAAACCTCAACCGTGGCGGCCGAGCACCTGGCTATGTACATTCTGCTCGCTGAGCTCTCCAGTCAGGGCTGATCTAACTTGCCATTGCCTTTACCTGCACCACGTAGCACCCGTGAGCCAAGGCCCAGCAAGAAAACATCACAGGTAACTCAAACAATAACAATAGACAAATAGCTCAGTAAGCATGTATACTTACTAGATAATCCACAACAGATAATCAGCATAAACAACCCAATCCATGATACATTCTATCACACATAACATTCATATCACATAATATTCAGGGCCGACGACTTAGGCCGCACCCTCTGTTTAACCCACTGACTCTGGCCCGCTTAAACCAAGCACAATGCATAATAAGCTGTCCTCGGATACCAGTGTCCGAGCCGCGCCCTGTGCGCTAGTGAAACCCTTGGCACCCTTAGGTCGTCGGTTCACTAAATGGCTTGCATGGCATAATACCATATTTTCAAGCTTCTACAATAGGGAGCCCTTAGTCCCGTCACATATATTCAACCGGGTGCAATTTTCTTACCTTTAGTCTGTACGATTATCGAATTACGAGTAATGCCCCTCAAGCACGATTCGTTCCCGAGCCTAAGCTTTTATCACCTAGCCACAACCAAAGCATAGGGTTTCATAAATAATCAAATATAGGTTTCCAGTTACAGAACTAACTCCCGGGACTCCTAATTCCACCAAGCATGGTGGTGAAACCAAACCCAAGCACACTAGACCACTACCCCATGCTTAAAACCCTCAAAATCTCAAGTGTGAAACCAAGGGCTGCGGCCCCCTAAGCCTAGCCGCGACCCTTCCTCAAAACAGAGCCCACTCCCTCATTGAACCACACACGCGCCGCGGCCCTTGCCTTGGGCGCCGCGGCGCGCCCCCTTGGCCGAGCCCCCTTGGCTTCTTTGCATTCTAAGGCCGCAGCGCTCTAGAACAGAGCCGCAGCCCTCCCCTTCGAACCCAGATTTTACACCATTTTAAAGCTCAAAACCTTACCTTAAACCATCCCAAAACTCCCCAACACTTAACCAATTAATTCCCAACCTCTTTAGCATGATCTAAACAACATAACTCCCAAGAAAACACAGCCTAACGCACTCCAATCTCTTCCTTTCAATTTCTGAAACCCAAGTGCTAAAACACACACAAACCAGCCATCAAGCTCAATGAAAATCCTCTAAACCAGGAGTAGTGACTCAGCTTTATTGTAGTATCACTTTGCCAAGTTGTGACCAAGCTAAGCTCCCAAATTTCCCCTCTTAATTCTGCCTTAGAACATCACAACTAAACTTGTTTCAGCACTTAACTAAAACCCAGCTAAAACTCATAATTCAACCACAGAAAACAGAGTTAGATGCTTACCTTAAACCTTGCTTCAGTTCCTTAATAATTCCCTGAGCTAGACCTCCAAATTCTCACCACCAAACTCAGAAATCCCCACTAGTTTCCCTTGGTTTCCTTTGTGTTTTTCTTTGTGTTTCCTTGAGCGTGAGAGAGAGAGAGCCTAGGTGTTTAGTCAGTTTATTTTTCTTCTAAAGGCTTCCTTAAGTCTAACTTATCTATTAAGTTAATCCCGAGGCCCGGGGTGCCGGTACCGTCCCCGAGGCCAAAATGATAAAATCCCCCATTACTCCCACCTAGACATCCTAACCTCAAATATATCTCCATATATTTATTTTCATGTCCCGGTAACCCAAATCACTATCCACCATCTAAAAGTACCCCCGACTTGTCCAAAGTCAAATCTTAAACCCCATTGTGTCTTTTCCCGCTATCTGACCCTAGAATCGTCTTGAGTCGTGCTCAACGAACCTGTCCACATAATAATGTGGTTCTCACATATATCACATATCATATTACCACATAATACAATCAATTATCATATAAACAATATTAAACACATAATTACTCATTAAATCACAATTATTCCATTAATGCCCTCCTGGCACACTAATCAAGGCCCTTAAGCCTTATTAGCGACTTTGGGTCGTTACAACTATCCCCTCCTAATGAGAATTTCGTCCTCGAAATTTACATGAAAAGCTCCGGATGCTGATCTCGCATTGCCGTCTCTAACTCTGAGGTCGCTTCTTCGACCTTGCTATTCCTCCATAATACCTTCACTAACGGAATTGTCTTATTCTGCAAAACCTTCTCCTTCCGATCCAAAATCTGAACTGGTCTCTCCTCATAGGACAAGTCTGCCTGCAGCTCCAAGTCCTCATGCCTCAACACATGTGTAATATCAGAAACGTACTTCCGCAACATAGAAACGTGAAACACGTTATGAACTCCTGATAAGGACGGTGGCAAGGCTAGCCTATAAGCCACCTGCCCTACCCTCTCTAGAATCTCAAAGGGTCCAACGAACCGAGGGCTCAGCTTGCCCTTTACTCCGAACCTCCTCACACCCCTCAGCGGTGAAACTCGCAGAAACACGTGGTCCCCGACCTGGAACTCCACGTTCCTACGTTTAGGGTCAGCATAGCTTTTCTGTCTACTCTGTGAGGCAAGCATTCTAGGTCGAATCTTCTCAATGGCCTCGTTAGTCTTCTGTACCATATCTGCTCCCAAATACATTCTCTCACCCATCTCATCCCAGTGAATAGGCAATCTGCACCTCCTTCCATATAACATCTCATAAGGAGCCACTCCAATCGTGGACTGATAACTGTTGTTATATGAAAACTCAACCAATGGAAGATACTTACTCCACGAACCCTCAAAGTCAATCACACATGCTCTAAGCATGTCCTCCAGTATCTGAATCATCCTCTCAGACTGTCCATCAGTCTGAGGATGAAAAGCTGTGCTAAACTTCAACTGAGTCCCCATGGCTCTCTGTAGAGCTCTCCAGAACTTTGAGGTAAAGATAGGGTCTCGATCAGATACAATGGACTTTGGAATCCCATGGAGACGAACTATCTCCCTCACATATAGCTCTGCATACTGTTCCACAGTATAAGTTGACCTAACTGGTAGGAAATGAGCTGACTTGGTGTATCTATCCACTATCACCCACACTGAGTCATGAAGTCCAACTGTCCTAGGTAATCCGCCCACGAAATCCATCGTAATATCCTCCCACTTCCACTCTGGGATACCCAAAGGCTGAAGCAATCCCGTTGGTCGCTGATGCTCAGCCTTAACCTGCTGACAGGTCAAACACCTAGATACATACTCAACTACATCCTTCTTCATCCCGGGCCACCAGAATAATGTCCGTATATCTTGATACATCTTCGTGGTACCCGGATGAAGTGAGTATGGTGTGGTGTGGGACTCGTCCAATATCTCACGCCTAATGCCCTCATCTACCGGAACACATATCCGTCCCTGATATCAGAGTAAACCTGTCTCTGAAACTGAATAATCCTTAGCTGTCCCCACTAAGGCATGCTGCCTACTATCCTGCAACTGCACATCCACCAACTGACCTTCCTTGATCCGCTCCAACAGGGTCGACTACAAAGTGATATTGGCTAATTGGCCTACCACCAGTTCTATTCTTGCCCTAACCATCTCATCAGCCAATTCTCTCGAGATCTGAGTGGAGCTATACAATTGTCCTGGGCCCCTCCGGCTCAATGCATCTACCACTACGTTGGCTTTCCCAGGGTGATAAAGGATATCACAATCATAATCCTTAACCAACTCCAGCCAACGTCTCTGCCTCATATTCAGATCCTTCTGCGTGAAGAAATACTTCAGACTCTTATGATCAGTGTAGATCTCGCACTTCTCTCCGTACAGATAATGACGCCACACCTTCAATGCAAACACAACTGCCGCTAACTCCAAATCATGAGTCGGATACCTCTGCTCATACTCCTTCAGCTGTCGAGACGCATAGGCTATAACTTTCTCATTCTGCATCAGCACATAGCCTAAACCAAACCTCGATGCGTCACAGTAGACCACAAACTTCCCTTCCTTCGAAGGAAGACTCAACACAGGTGCAGAGATAAGTCGTCGCTTCAATTATTGAAAGCTGTTCTCACACTTCTCTGACCAGACGAACTTCTGATTCTTTCTTGTCAACTCTGTCATCGGCGAAGAAATCTTCGAGAACCCCTCTACAAACCGTCTGTAGTAATCAGCCAACCCAAGGAAACTCCGCACCTCCGAGGCATTCCTCGGCCTCGGCCAATCCCTAACTGCTCCTACCTTGGACGGATCCACCTTAATCCTTTCCGCCCCAACTATATGTCTAAGAAAGGTAACCTCTGGTAGCCAAAACTCATATTTCTTAAACTTGGCGTAAAACTGATGCTCCATTAACCTCTGTAAGACCTGTCGAAGATGCTGCTCATGTTCTGCCTCTGAACTAGAGTACACCAAGATGTCTTCGATGAAGACAATAATGAACTGGTCCAAAAAAGTCCTTGAACACCCTGTTCATCAGATCCATGAAAGCTGCTGGGGCATTGGTCAAACCAAAAGACATGACCAAGAACTCATAATGCCCATAACGCGTCCGGAAAGCTGTATTTGGTATATCCTCATCCTTGATCCTCAGCTGGTGATAACCAGATCGAAGATCAATCTTTGAGAACACCGCCTTACCTTGCAGCTGATCGAACAAGTCATCTATCCTTGGCAGAGGATACTTATTCTTAATAGTCAATTTGTTCAGTTCTCTGTAATCGATGCACATCCTCAAGGTCCCGTCCTTCTTCTTAACAAACAGTACCGGTGCGCCCCATGGATAATAGCTAGGTCTGATAAACCCCAAATCCAGAAGTTCTTGCAGCTGTATCTTCAACTCTTTCAGTTCTGCTGGTGCCATCCTGTATGGTGTCCTAGATACTGGTTCTGTCCCTGGTGCCAACGTAATCTCAAACTGTATCTCCCTACGCGGCGGCAACCCTGACACATCCTTAGGGAAGACATCCAAAAACTCGCACACCAATCTGGTCTCACTCGGCCCTGCCGGGATAACTCTGGTGGTATCCACCACACTAGCCAGAAAGCCCACGCATCCCCCCTGCAGCAAGTCTCTGGCTCTCAACGCTGAAATCATAGGTATGCGGGGTCCAGACACCGCACCCACAAAGACAAAAGGATCCTCGCCCTCCGGCTCAAAAGTAACCATCTTCTTCTTACAATCAATCGTAGCCCCATCCCTAGCCAGCCAATCCATTCCTAGAATCATATCAAAGTCTTCCAAATCTAGTTCAATCAAATCCACTGAAAGTTCCCTACCATCAACCATCACTGGCAGAGCCCTAATCCACCTCCTAGAGACTACCAGCTCCCCTGTAGGCAACAAAGTCCCAAACCCCGCAGTCCGATACTCACTAGGTCTACACAGTCTATCAATCACTCTACTAGAAACAAAAGAGTGTAGCACCAGAATCAATCAATACTGTAAAAGGAAAGCCAGCACTAGAAAGATGACCTGTCACTACTGAGGGACTAGCCTCAGCCTCTGCCTGAGTCAAGGTGAATACTCGAGCTGGAGTCAAGCTATCCACCTTTCCTGCTTCAACTTTCTTCACCATTGGGCAGTCCTTTCTGAGATGCCCCACTGCTCCACAAAAAAAACATGCCTTGGCCCGACACTTGCCCAGATGGCGTCTTCTACACCTCGGACACTCTGGATAGGTCCTCCATGCCTCACGGCCACCCTAACGACCACCCTGACCACCCCGACCCCTCCTATCAGAACCAGGAGCGGCGGAAGTGTCAGGAGTCTTCCTCTTGAAGTCATTGGGGCCTCCGCCCCTACCTGTCCCTGAATAAGGAGGCACCGCCCTGCGGCCCTCACGCCTTACAGTGCTCTCCTTCCATATCTTGTTCTCCGCCTCCTCTGTGGTAAGAGCCCTCTCAAGGGCCTGGGCATAAGTTGTTCCTCCAGGTACCATTGTAATCCAAACATCTCGGGCTATCATAGCATTAAGCCCCCTGACAAAACGATCTTGCCTAGCAGCATCAGTAGGCACAAGATCTGGTGCAAACTTCGCAAGCCTATCAAATTTCAGGGCATACTCAGTAAACTGCCCTGTACCAAACTTACAAACTCATTGACCTTTGCCGCCCTAACAGCAATGTTGTAATACTTCTGGCCAAACAAATCCTTGAAAACTTCCCAAGTCAGTGTAGCAACCTCTCTGGTCTGCGATTCCACCTCCCACCAAATACGAGCATCCTCCCTCAACATATTAGTGGCACAGGCCACTCTATCATGTCCCTTAATTCTCATGAAATCCAGAATCACTGTAATCATAGATAGCCACTGCTCGGCTTTCAACGGATCCGGTCCTCCCTCAAAGACTGGGGGTTGCTGCTTCCTGAACCGCTCATATAACGGTTCCCACCTATTAACAACCTCCCCAGGCTGCACAGCCGGTACCACTGCAGGTGGTAAAGAAGGGGCAGCACTCCCTAATGGAGCCTGCTGCTGCAGAATACGAATCAGCTCATCTTGGCTATGTAATCGAGCCTGCATCTCAGCCATTAACTGCTGCCAGTTCTCAAGGACTGGCGAAGGTGTCTGGCCCTGGTCATTGCCCTTGGTCCGAGACCCAGTGCTGGCTAGTCGTGAAGATTTCCTTGGACGCATAACTATCCAAGTCAATCTGCAAATATCGACTCGGCAGTCAGACCACAATAACAGGGTAAAAGCTTCTCCATAACTCAACAATAAACACAACCAATCACAGATAACCAACACATATAGGCATCCATGCACCATAAACAGTCAATCATCCATACACTCATTTACATGCATGGAAATGTTGATAAACATGCCTCAATATTGTCACACAACAGTCAAGGGCCAGGCCCTATCAGTATCTCATGCTTCCTAGCAATTCAATGAATAACAACATGCATAACTCATCTCAGGCACATAAGCACATAAGCACACATATACACACTACCAAACCCTGATTTGAGCTTGTCTCCAGCAGCGAATGTACATATCCAGGCCGTCTTCAGGAACCTTTAAACCTAGGACGCTCTGATACCAAGTTGTAACACCCTAGATAGCCAAGACCATTACACTGTGTACTTATAAAAGTGCAGGACTTGCTAATCAAGTCATTAATTTGAAAACGTGTTTCTACACATGTGAGATCTATGGTTAAATAGGTTTTGGTCTTAAAAGAATCATTTCATATATTTAAACTATGGTAAACATGGGATCCCATACAAAACAAAGTTAAGATAAGTTTACAGACTCCCAAAAGTACATAAATAACTGCTAACCATACTAAGGCAAAACAGACGGTCTTTAGGCTCCACGTCCCTGCCTAAACCTCAACCGTGGCGACCGAGCACCTGGCTATGTACATTCCGCTCGCTGAGCTCTCCAGTCAGGGCTGATCTAACTTGCCCTTGCCTTTACCTTTACCTGCACCACGTAGCACCCGTGAGCCAAGGCCCAGCAAGAAAACATCACAGGTAACTCAAACAATAGCAATAGACAAATAGCTCAGTAAGCATGTATACTTGCTAGATAATCCACAATAGATAATCAACATAAACAACCCAATCCATGATACATTCTATCACACATAACATTCATATCACATAATATTCAGGGCAGGCGACTTAGGTCGCACCCTTTGTTTAACCCACTGACTCTAGCCTGCTTAAACCAAGCTCAATGCATAATAAGCTGTCCTCGGATACCAGTGTCCGAGTCGCGCCCTGTGCGCTAGTGAAACCCTTGGCACCCTTAGGTCGTCGATTCACTAAATGGCTTGCATGGCATAATACCATCTTTTCAAGCTTCAACAATAGGGAGGCCTTAGTCCCGTCACACATATTCAACCGGGTGCAGTTTTCTTACCTTTAGTCTGTACGATTATCGAATTACGAGCAACGCCCCTCAAGCACGATTCGTTCCTGAGCCTAAGCTTTTATCACCTAGCCACAACCAAAGCATAGGGTTTCATAAATAATCAAATATAGGTTTCCAGTTACAAAACTAACTCCCGGGACTCCTAATTCCACCAAGCAAGGTGGTGAAACCAAACCCGAGCACACTAGACCACTTCCCCATGCTTAAAACCCTCAAAATCTCAAGTGTGCAACCAAGGGCTGCGGCCCCCTAAGCCTAGCCGCGACCCTTCCTCAAAACAGAGCCCACTCCCTCACTGAACCACACACGCGCCGCGGCCCTTGCCTTGGGCGCCGCGGCGCGCCCCCTTGGCCGAGCCCAATGCACTCCAATCTCTTCCTTTCAATTTCTGAAACCCAAGTGCTAAAATATACACAAACCAGCCATCAAGCTCAATGAAAAACCTTTAAACCAAGAGTAGAGACTCACCTTTGCTGTAGTATCACTTTGCCAAGCTGTGACCAAGCTATGCTCCCAAATTTCCCCTCTTAATTCTGCCTTAGAACATCACAACTAAACTTGTTTCAGCACTTAACTAAAACCCAGCTAAAACTCATAATTCAACCACAGAAAACAGAGTTAGATGCTTACCTTAAACCTTGCTTCAGTTCCTTAATAAATCCCTGAGCTAAACCTCCAAATTCTCACCACCAAACTCAGAAATCCCCACTAGTTTCCCTTGGTTTCCTTTGTGTTTTTCTTTGTGTTTCCTTGAGCGTGAGAGAGAGAGAGAGCCTAAGTGTTTAGTCGGTTTATTTTTCTTCTAAAGGCTTCCTTAGGTCTAACTTATCTATTAAGTTAATCCCGAGGCTCAGGGTGCCGGAACCGTCCTCGAGGCCAAAATGATAAAATCCCCCATTACTCCCACCTAGACATCCTAACCTCAAATATATCTCCATATATTTATTTTCATGTCCCGGTAACCCAAATCACTATCCACCATCTAAAAGTACCCCCGACTTGTCCAAAGTCAAATCTTAAACCCCATTGTGTCTTTTCCCGCTATCTGACCCTAGAATCGTCTTGAGTCGTGCTCAACGAACCTGTCCACATAGTAATGTGGTTCTCACATATATCACATATCATATTACCACATAATACAATCAATTATCATATAAACAATATTAAACACATAATTACTCATTAAATCACAATTATTCCATTAATGCCCTCCTGGCATACTAATCAAGGCCCTTAAGCCTTATTAGCGACTTTGGGTCGTTACATGGAGCTCCTGAACAGTTCCATCTTCCCAAACTTCACCAGAGTGTAGCTGAAATGAAGGAGACAGAGAAAAAATAAAGGCACATTATTAATACACGGCTGGAAGGTATTTAAATTTTATATAATCAACTGAAATGGTATAACACTTAATTGCACGATTCCATACCTCCACTCCAAGTATGGGCTGAACATCCATTTTATAAGCTTCATCACCTCAAGTAGGAATGGCACGTCTAGGTGAAAAGAGCCCACCACCTTTCCCCCCGAACTAGAGAAAACTTCAACGGCTTTCTCACCATAAGGACCTGTTTGCGCTAGTAATTTTTGTTTTGGGGACTTTGATTTTGTGGGGCTACTATCCCCGTCAAACTTGATGTGCGTAAGATCATGCACTACCCTCTCAGCCGCAGGTTCGATGTTCTCTGTATAACTTTTTTTCTCACTAGATCCCTTCTTCTATTTTTTTATAGACTCAAAATTCTTTCGTCTTTTTCCAACACTCTCCACCTCGCACTCCATTGTCGACTCTGAATCTTTAACCGCAGCAGCCCTAATGATATCCTCAATGGTCTCTTTTTTAGTACATTCTTCAACCAGGCTGGTTGTAATGGATAAAGCTATTTCACTCAACTTTTGGTCTAAATGCTTTTGCATTGCATCCAAACCCACTTGGACTTTCGCAGATGTTTCTTGTGGTAAAGTGAGTATGATTTTTCTCACTTCTGTCAACTCACTCATGAATGTGCCAAAGTCTTGCTTTAGAGCGCCCACATCCTGCCTTACACCATCTACAACCTGCCTTAGACTGTCAACATACTGCTTTGTCCCGTCATCAGCTACAGCAACAGGGGGGACTTAGAGGTACCAACAGCTACGGTCCTGACCCCCTTACAAGAGAAATCTACAAAAATAAAACATAAAGAAAAGGATCTTGAGCAATAACTACATAATTTTTTGGCATTATCAAGAATAACACATCAAACAAACATTTCACTGAAATAAAGAAAGGAAAAAAAAAAACAATTACATTGTTCGATTGGAATCCTCCAGATTGTTGAAGACACTTCTTCACTCGCTTCACTTGGATGTCCGTCCAGAAATCTATGCAAGGAATGGTTCGATCAACGTAACCGGAGTCAACGTGATCCAAATAGAAGAGCTACACCATAACATAGTAAACAAAAAATGTAAGTTTCTATACACTGGCTTTGATTACATTTAGTCATATCTTGAACAATTAAACGACAAATAAGATACCTGGAGAAAGATTAAGCATTCGGACAAGTATTTGTACCCGCCCACTTGGAACTTCCTGATGGACTCCATAAGGAACCGCACGCAGAATGTGGCCCAGTCTTTCAATGCTATGGAATTAACGTCATGCCACACCTTCATGTAGGAAGCGCTGACTTTATTTCCGGTCATTGGACACAGGATACTGCAGATGCATGCTAGGGAAAATCTTGCAATGAAGATGTAACGCCCTACCTCTTTAGAGCCATTACTAAGTGAGTTTAAAAATGTGCTTTCATCTCGCTAATCGAGGTTTTAGATCAAACAGTGTAATTAAGCTATAAACAGAGGAAAAACCTTAGAAATATTAATTTTCATAGAAAATCATAAAAGGTTTACACTTGGGATCCCAAAATATAGTTTAGGAATGTTTACAACACATTAATTAAACCAAGTCGACTAGACGACAAAATCAGAGTTTATCTACAAGCATCTCCCAAATAAATCACTGGCCGTGGCGGCCAGGCTGGCCAAACATGTACACGACGCCTCACGCCTACTGTACTCATGGTTGGTTGATCACCTCTGTACCCTTTACCTGCACCACAGAGCATTTGTGAGCCGAAGCCCAGCAAAAGAACCCACAAGCAGATAACATATGCAACACATATATCAAACATATAAACATGCCACCAATGGCTAAACACGTACGGCCTAGCCGTCCCAGGCATCTACCAAGCCCTGGATACGCGGACCATGCCGTGAGGATATCCCAGGTATCCTTCTAGAAACTTGCCCTGGCAACTCGCACTCCACGTGCTCAGCGCTGCTTCCGGCCCCTTGCCGTTCTCGGCCTTGCACCCAACGTGCCTGACGCCGTTCCCGACCCTTCGCCGTCCTTGGTCTACACCGTTCCCGGCTCTTGCCGATCACTCACATATTATCATACATGACATAATAGCAAGTACAGAATTCTAGCATAAACAGATAAAGGGCAACGCCCCGCGGTTCTAACATTTTGGGCTCGGCTCTGCATACTAGTTCAAACACATTGGGCTCAGCCCTGCACACAAGCTCTATGGGAACAAGGGTTCTCTTACCTGAGTTCCGAGCTTTCTGAGCACCGATGTCCCGAGCACAGTCCTCAAACTGGAGCCTCATCAAAATCCCTAGTCACAACACATCACCAATATTCAGTCATCAAATTCTAATCCAAGGAATAACTTCAAGCCACAACCCTAACCTCCGGAACCTTGAATTCTATCAATCTGGGTGATAAAATCCATCCCGAGGCTTAACCATTGAATTCCCAAGCTTAAACACCCTTAAAAATACATACTGGCACTAAGGGCCGCGGCCCCACCCTCAAGAGCCGCGGCTAGCCTCAAAACAGAGGTTAGCAACACACTGACCCCCACGCGGCTGCGGCGCGCCCACCAGGCGCCGCGGCGCGCTTGAACCTTCTCAGCCTCCCATGGTTGCGCGCACACACGGGCCGCGGCGCTCCTCGCTGAACCCAGAATTCTTCATCAATTTCCTCCCTTTTCATCAAGCCAACCCTCACCAAAACTCACCTATCTAGCCCAGATATTGAACACATACTTCAGCCCAGCAACAACTCAGTAACAACATTAGAATCCATCAAAGTCTACTACAAAAATCCAACTAAAACCCCAAGAACAAGTCAAACTTAACTAGCATGCATACTCTAGCAAACCAGTAGCAATTCTCAACATAATCTCAATAATTAAAGCTTACCTTGCTGAATTCAATCCTTGTAGTTGATCCTCTAGCCTTAAGCTTCAAACTCCTATAATCTCACACCTGAATTCCCCTAGACCTTCAAGTTGAGTCCCTTAGTTTTTCCGTGTGTTTATCTTAGAGAGTGAAAGAGTGAGGAAGATGGGAGCTATCTCAGCTAAGAGAGGAAGTGTTAGTCGGTTCCCACAAGGTTCTAACTAATTCCTTTTTTTTGTTTTATTTGACTTAAGTCTAAAGGGTTACCTGAAGGCTCGGGGTACCAAAACCTCCCCGAGGGAAAAATGGTAAAATTCCCCAATATTCCTGCCTAGACATTCTATCCTCGAATATATCTCCAAATATTTATTTTCATGCTCCAATAATCCCATAACACTCCTAGTACCCAAATTACCCCTCGACTCGCCCCGAGTCGGAATCTCAACCCCGTTGTGACTCTCTGGCTAACCGCTCCCCAGAACTGTCTCAGATCGTGCTGCACAGACATTTCACATATATACAACATATATCACACTCATGCCACCAATATCCAGACGGGGCCCACATGCGCATTTAACTCACTAAACATGCATCACTATCATACATTCACATTAATTCACCCATTAACACATACAGCATAATAAATCACTTATTGCCCCTCCAGGCACACTAATCAAGGCCCTAAGCCCGATTAGCAAATTCGGGTCGTTACAACTTTCCCCTCCTTACGGGAATTTCGTCCTCGAAATTTTCCGAACAACTCGGGATACCGCTCCCTCATCTCTGTCTCAAGTTCCCATGTCGCCTCCTCAATCTTGCTGTTCCTCCACAGCACTTTTACCAAGGTGGCGGTCTTGCTCCGCAAGACTTTTTACTATCCCCTCCTTAATATAATTCCATCCTTGAGATTTACTTAAGCACATCAGGCTGTATACCTCATACCTCTGATGACAATTCCCAAGGTCCAATGCCTTTATCCTTATTCATAAATAATACCCAAGCGCGAGTACAATCTTGTTCCACAAGGTCTTGTCTGATAACCATACCTTCTTTAGCTTTTACTCATACATTAAATCTACAGAACTCCAGTGCCTGTTTGATTCTCATCAGTCTCTTCGTTGATTATTCTTAATGCCAGAATACTTATGAATCATCATCCTTGCCAGGTTAAAATCAACTTATAGGCCTGCGGCCAAACCCTTAGTACAACTTTAGAACTCCTGTCGAAACGAAGATCATATCTCCCTTTCTGGAACCCCGTACTCCTAGGTTAACAGTTACAGGTTCCTATAGACTTTCAGATAGGCAGACATCCTCTGCCCTAAGAATTCCAACATCCTCTTTGCTTTTCCTCTGAATTATTACTGAACCACAATGTCCACTAACTCTTAATTCCATGCTTTTACCTTACCAAGTCTTATGCCTTGTCACCTTAGCTGTATTCCAGCATCCAATACCATGACTATCTCATCAAAGAGTACACTTCCCTTGATACTCTAGAAGTTGCACGTTCAACGCTTAAACCCTTAACATAATTGTTAAGCCTTCAGACTGCTATCCTTTTTGCAACCAGTCAGTAATTCCAGATTACTACTCTGTTCTCTTCGATCTCAGGTTCCTCTCCATAAACTAGAAACTATAGGGTCTCAATTCAACATTACCAATGCCCTACTTCATTACCAGTTTATACAAACCAAAGTATGATATCTTGTTCAGCTGAGTTATAACTTTTCCCCTGATCCATCACCTTATCTACAGGCTAATGTGATCCATTCTCATGATCCATCACTGCATTATTTTACTGTTCAATATTCGAGTATCTCAGGTTCTGCCGTCAGCTAGAGCCTCCCAGTACCACAAACCCTAGGAGGTGAAACAACACCCACTTATAATTCCCATCTCCATATCAAATTCTCTCTGGCCCATTCATTTGATGCTTGTACCTTATCTTGTATCACACTCGCAGGGTTCTTCCCTGTTTCCACAAAACCCAAGCTTTGGATTCCATTATCCAAAGGAAACATACGTGTTCATCACCACACACTAACACAATACTAGTTTCAACCATTATCCTGTCCATTCCATTGTAACCTGCGGCGCTCTACAAAATGATACACACCTTCCAAGTAAGAGATCCACCTCGTAATAAGTCTCCTCCTCGCAAGGTCGAAGACTTATAACATCAATCTACCATCTGCTGCGTTCCACTAAATTCCAGTCTCAATATTATCTTTCTTACTAGCAATCCAACACTTAAGTACCTTATGCTATGCGTAACTGTCACATTCCAAGTATATCAACCATGTTCCATTCTTTCACCTCCCGCGAGGTTCGACCCATCCTCGCGCCAAACTAAGCCTGGGCGTGCCTAACCTGTGGTGCACCCCCACGGTTCCATACACTAATCATAGATCAGGTCTTTCTTGCTACCCCTTTATACTTAACCATAACACACACATCTTTCTGCATCACCAGATACCAGTCAACTCTTGCCTTGTCTTCTGAATTCTGATTTGACACCACTCATTCCGTCTAACCCCAAGTTTTACTGTTCTTCCCATCTCTGATGTAGTTGTCTGCGGAGATACTTATGTGATAGATGACGCGCTTACCAGTCTTGCTATGCTTTCTGTTCTTCAGACGTTCTTCATTAACTTCTTCGTGATTTCAGATCAAATCTTCTCATACCTGTCCTTTCTTCTTGTAGCTCTACTCTGAGTACTCCCAATGGAACCCAAACTGCCACTTCATAGAACCTTACCTATGACCCTGCTTTCTTGGTACCAACATCTTCAACATAATAAACATTCGCTCTCCATTTCCGTCCGGAGGTAGTCCATTTATACTGCTCGTGAACTTAAAAGAGACTTGCCCATACCATTCCGATATTCTCTACTTAAGAACTTACCTGCGCTGCTGTAGCTTGAACCATTCTAGAACCTTTGTTACCAACTCCTCACACCCTACTCAGTACAAGATAAAAACTCCTGAAATGTCTCTTTCTTTGATTTCCTGCTGGTAATAACCAGGTCGTAGATCAACTCCTGGAGACATTGTCCCATCTTGTACCCAATATCCAACCTTTCATTCTTAACCGTTGATGCCAACCATTCTCACCATATAATGCACTGACTAATCCAAGGTCAAATTTATTTAATCGCTTCAGGTAATTCTTTCTGTCAGCCAGTGCCGTCTATCACAACATTCCTGATACCAAATCTACCTGTAGCCCGACTCTATAATAACCCCAATCTTTCCTTATATACCTATACAAGTTTCCCACTGATTAGCTCAGCTTCCATTCATGCCAATTAAAGTACTCGAAATGATACCCCTTAAAATCCATGGTTGTCTCTTAGCAGATCCACTTCCACTCCGCCTCATGCTGCGGCTTCCTTAAGACGAACTTTATTATTCCCACTGTGAACTTCTTAATTACTTGCATCCCAATTCATCTGCCAGAAGTTCCTTACTCCTCCTCAATAAGTGCTCGTACCCTCAGCTTCTCACATAGCACCCTTGAGGCAAACTCTCTAGGTACAACTCTCTCTCTCAGAACATTCTCAACATTGAGTTCCTCCAGCTCGTTACATGCCCACAACACAAAACATCCAGTTAAATACCCATCTTCGAGGGATCAGCCTCGAACTTTGTGTGTAACGAGGCATTCCAGTCTTTTGTTCCCTTACCACGGAACATCCACCCTAACATACTGAATTATTTCATTTAGAGGCCATGCCCTCACCCGTCATCCCCTCAGGTGGCATCCTCTCCCTCAAGTACATACCAAATAACCACCCTGGTTCTTATCACCATCTTGATAACTACCTTTTCAATCATGCTCCTTTCCAACCACAAATTAGGTGCCCTAACACTGTCTGGGGTCCTTCTACCTCAAAACTGAGGATTCGTCCTTACCGAATGTTACCAATAGAAGCACCACCGAAACATCCCTTGCCCAGTAGCACTCATTCTTTTTACCTCATTCCACAGATCTCAAATAACATGGCTCTCTCTGCCACCCAAATACCATCATAGATCTAATACACTGGAGTGGCCTTAACACCCTGAACCATTCCAGAATTTAATCCTTACACGGGTCATTATTTCCAACCACCACCATTTGCATAAATTTCCAAAGTGAGGTATCCAACCCCTAACACTCACTAACACAGATTGTCGTTGTCTTATCATTTCAAATCAAACTCATAGATTTATTAATCTCCTCATTCCTATAACTTCTTTTATCAAATCCCCATTTGAGTTATTTCCAACCCATCATGCCAATATCTCAACCTGAACATCACCTCCTAATGTCCTCCTGTCACAAATACCTAACACAATCCTTTAGTTATAACCCTTCACCTCCATATAACCAAGAGTGAAGTTAGCTTTATCCATACACCAAACAACTTCCCAAACAACCCAAACTTTCCTCTCCAACCAGAGGTTAACGCCTCTCAAGCCCTCCAGTTACTATCCTTTATCTATCTGTATCCTAATACCGTGCCAATACCATTTACTCACATTCTAGCGGACATCTCCGGACTTTCAGGGTAGATGGAGATTCCAACCCTAATTATCATCTGCAACTTTCCTGTATTACAATGCCAGGTCTACTTAACCATCCTGGATGCAAACAATCTGAGTTCATCCGCCTCTGCTGACTAAACTTCTCTACCGTGAGGTTCACACCCCGAACCAAACCACATCCAATGTCCAAAAATCACAATATTCAAACACAGATAAAGCATATTAAGCCAAATCCACAATACCAAACATTTAGCTACCCAATTATATCACAACTATATAAACTCATGCTTCACTATGCCTCCTACAGGCCAATAAACAGATATCGCATACGGATTCAATTTAAGCAGTTAACCACACACACTCAGTATGCAAGCCACTATTCCTATATTCATCCTCATGCAAAAGCAATGCTTTTCAGCACACTCCAATCTCAACATGCAATAGTCAAGGGCCAATCCCTCTCAGTAACTCATGCATACGTTAACTCATTTATCATGCTCTAGACAAGATAAGCAAGCAAACAGAGCATTCAAATACATATTCAGACATATTAACCAATCTTACCAACCAACCCTGAGTTAAGCCTGTCACTGACTGCGTGTGTACATGTTCGGTCAATCTTCAGAACCAATAACCTTGGCTCACTCTGATACCAAGTTATAATGCCCTACCTCCTTAGAGCCGTTACTAAGTGAGTTTAAAAACGTGCTTTCATCTCGCTAATCGAGGTTTTAGATCAAACAGTGTAATTAAGCTATAAACAGAGGAAAAACCTAAGAAATATTAATTTTCATAGAAAATCATAAAAGGTTTACACTTGGGATCCCAAAATATAGTTTAGGAATGTTTACAACACATTAATTAAACCAAGTCGACTAGACAACAAAATCAGAGTTTATCTACAAGCATCTCCCAAATAAATCACTGGCCGTGGCGGCCAGGCTGGCCAAACATGTACACGACGCCTCACGCCTACTGTACTCATGGTTGGTTGATCACCTCTGTACCCTTTACCTGCACCACAGAGCATTTGTGAGCCGAAGCCCAGCAAGAGAACCCACAAGCAGATAACATATGCAACACATATATCAAACATATAAACATGCCACCAATGGCTAAACACGTACGGCCTAGCCGTCCCAGGCATCTACCAAGCCCTGGATACGCGGACCATGCCGTGAGGATATCCCAGGTATCCTTCTAGAAGCTTGCCCTGGAAACTCGCACTCCACGTGCTCAGCGCTGCTTCCGGCCCCTTGCCGTTCTCGACCTTCCACCCAATGTGCCTGACGCCGTTCCCGGCCCTTCGCCGTCATCGGTCTACACCGTTCCCGGCTCTTGCCGATCACTCACATATTATCATACATGACATAACAACAAGTACAGAATTCTAGCATAAACAGATAAAGGGCTACGCCCTGCAGTTCTAACATTTTGGGCTCGGCCCTGCATACTAGTTCAAACACATTGGGCTCAACCCTGCACACAAGTTCTATGGGAACAAGGGTTCTCTTACCTGAGTTCCGAGCTTTTTGAGCATCGATGTCCCGAGCACAGTCCTCAAACTGGAGCCTCGTCAAAATCCCTAGTCACAACACATCACCAATATTCAGTCATCAAATTCTAATCCAATGAATAACTTCAAGCCACAACCCTAACCTCCGGAACCTTGAATTCTATCATTCCGGGTGATAAAATCCATCCCGAGCCTTAACCATTGAATTCCCAAGCTTAAACACCCTTAAAAATACATACTGACACTAAGGGCCGCGGCCCCACCCTCAAGAGCCGTGGCTAGCCTCAATATAGAGGCTAGCAACACACTGACCCCCACGCGGGCCGCGGTGCGCTTGAAGCTTCTCAGCCTCCCATGGCTGCGCACACACACGGGCCGCGGCGCTCCTCGCTGAACCCAGAATTCTTCATCAATTTCCTCCCTTTTCGTCAAGCCAACCATCACCAAAACTCACCTATATAACCCAGATATTGAACACATACTTCAGCCCAGCAACAACTCAGTAACAACATTAGAATCCATCAAAGTCTACTACAAAAATCCAACTAAAACCCCAAGAACAAGTCAAACTTAACTAGCATGCATACTCTAGCAAACTAGTAGCAATTCTCAACATAATCTCAATAATTAAAGCTTACCTTGCTGAATTCAATCCCTGTAGTTGATCCTCTAGCCTTAAGCTTCAAACTCCTATAATCTCACACCTGAATTCCCCTAGACCTTCAAGTTGAGTCCCTTAGTTTTTCCTTGTGTTTATCTTAGAGAGTGAAAGAGTGAGGAAGATGAGAGCTGTCTCAGCTAAGAGAGGAAGTGTTAGTCGGTTCCCACAAGGTTCTAACTAATTCCTTTTTTTGTTTTATTTGACTTAAGTCTAAAGGGTTACCTGAAGGCTCGGGGTACCAAAACCTCCCCGAGGGAAAAATGGTAAAATTCCCCAATATTCCCGCCTAGACATTCTATCCTCGAATATATCTCCAAATATTTATTTTCATGCTCCAATAATCCCATAACACTCCTAGTACCCAAATTACCCCTCGACTCGCCCCGAGTCGGAATCTCAACCCCGTTGTGACTCTCTGGCTAACTGCTCCCCAGAACTGTCTCGGATCGTGCTGCACAGACATTTCACATATATACAACATATATCACACTCATGCCCCCAATATCCAGACGGGGCCCACATGCGCATTTAACTCACTAAACATGCATCACTATCATATATTCACATTAATTCACCCATTAACACATACAGCATAATAAATCATTTATTGCCCCTCCAGGCACACTAATCAAGGCCCTAATCCCGATTAGCAAATTCGGGTCGTTACAGAAGAGGTTGTCGGCGTCTTGTGACTCCCTCAGGTCTTTCTCCAGCTTCCTCAGGCAAACGCTACATTCTTTTCCCACAACAGGATTCACCAAATCTGTTTTAGGAAGTGGGCCGGTCATTTTAATCTTTGTTCCCCCATCTTTTATATTCATCACCCTTTCAAAGGCAGCAGCGTTGATGTAGAACTCCTTTCCATATATGCATAACTTGTTATCGGTCGTGTCAACATTCTTAACCAACCATTGAATTAAGCTACTATTAGTTCTCGGACCATCAATCCTCATTAGAGAACCGAATCTTGTGATTGCAGCCACCTCCTTTTGGTTTGGCGACATGACTGATAAGATTCGACTAATTCTCTCGAACGAGCACCGGGTGATGATGTCCCCAACCTTTGATATTCCCTCATCCCCTGATGCTGCATCAGGACTTTTTCTATTACTTTTTCGACCCGATCAGTCTTCGAGTTGGTTGTTTTTTTTTTTTGGGGGGGGGGGGGGGGTTAACAGGGCATCTTTCTCAGTTGGATACAATAGGTGGAACATGTCTCTGTAGAAACTTGTTCAATCTTATTTAATGGTGTAGAGTCTGCTTGGATGCGGCCCCAAAATAGTAGCTGTCAAAATAGAAATCAATTTATGATGTTAATATTCTTCACAACAACCTATAAACAACGTACATAATCAGTTTTAACAAATTTGAACACTTATCAAATTCAAAATTAAATTACAAGTTCAAATATTAATGAAAAAAATTGGTGTTTAAATTAAAAAATTGCTTCACAACCTGATTTAAACCACAAATCTAGATGACCATCTAGAATAATCGACTACGATCTAGATAGTACATTACAAGAAATTAAATAAATCGTGCCGACTAATAGCTGCCCTAGATAAAAAATGTATATAAAAAAGGGTACATAAAACTTTTCCCTCACAAATAAAAAAATTAACAAGTCTCATCTCTTACTATGATTAGTCTCATGAAAAATACATATTTAACCTCCAAGTTTTCAGACAAAATCCAAAATTAACAATAATTCTCCTCTTACTAGTTCAAAAGAAAAAAATGTTCCCTTAAGAGTCTGAAAGTGGTTTATTTCCATGTCTGGGACAGTTAATGGAAATTAACTAGTGGATTTCTCTACCACTCAACATGTACACTCTAAAGTAGCATGGAAAAATAAAAGTGACATTCACTGATCTTACAATATTGATCTCTAGAAAATAACAACAACTGCTTAATTAAATATTGGTTAACTTTGGCTTCCTATAAGTGTCCATCATATGAGTTTCAAGTCTTAGCTATTCATTTTCCATGTATAGCTATTAGTTTATTCAATAGTTGTTTCATTGTTTCATGGCAAGAAATTAAGCTTCATATTGCACTAGGATACCAACTTGGAAAGACATTGATAGCTACTGATCATGGGTTACAAGGACTTAATCAGGTTTAGGTGAAGTGTTTTAATGCAGTAAATTAGCAACCAACAAAAGGTTGTCAAGAGTGGCTTTACTTGTTACTAATAGCACTAAGTTCAAGTTTTAATACTATTTGAATTTTTATGGTCGATGAAAGAAGACAACTATATTTGCAACTTAAGAGATAAAATTAAAGTGAAAATGTTTATATTTGTTTTGAAAGCCTTATTGTTCTTTATCTATGTTTACTTTTGGTTCGATTGGTAGTTAGTATATGATTTGGATTTTGGTGCTTTTACATATATATTCATGATTTCTTGTTCTAAGGCCTCATCTTACTCAATTTCTTTATGTACATATATCTCGGTTCATTGCCTCTACAAGGAAACAGAGACATTCATTCTTTCTTCTCAGGGTAAATAGTTTTTTGTTTGCAGGGATTTCAAGTGTGGACATGGCTTTTTCATGATTCTTCATTTGAGATCATTTTTTCTTGGTTTGATTGTAACTAGTAACTACACATATTAATATTGGTTTTCAGTCCCTTGGTTGTAATGGGGATTTGATAAATGAGTTTTAAATGAATGTTTTTATGCTCATAATTTAGCTTCTTCGACTAACATTTTAATCTCCTAATTCTATATTCAACAACAATGTATCACAAATTCTAAAATGCTTCCCTCGACAATGTCCTAGATTAATCCTAAAAATGTGTCTCTCTCAAAAAATCAATTGATCATCACTATCACAAACAAAAATATGAAACACTAAATCTTTACAATCAACCAATATTCAGCAACAGCCAGCATGCATTTCCCACTATTTTTTTTTTTAAAAACAAATCAAATTAAAGGAGGCTTTGAAAACTAACTCTATCAATAAATTAATTCAACTACTCCATGCTCTCCTCTGCACTCTTCAAGACAAATTAAAATTTTTGATCCATCTTACCTTCGAAAATAGCAATGGCTCTCCTAGAGTTTAGGTACAGAGTTCGCTTCTTGTTTTGAGCTTCAATGAGGAGAGAATGAGTGACCGAGTTAACAAAAAATTGAGTTTTGAAGAAGCAAAACATAACACAATAACTGATCATGATAAACAACTATACCTGCTCAAACCTTGAAACCGCAAAACCATGATCTACACAAGAGGAATCCATTAAACCATACTAAACCATACCCAAAAAATTAATTACCAAAGAGATTGTGTTTTTTTTTTTTTAAAGAAACAGTGGGTTTTTCTTCAAGAAAGAGGTCGAGTAAGACTGAGAGGAGAGAGAGAGACAAAGCCGGTTGATTGAAGACTGAGTGAACAGTGAAAACACTATGTACCCCTGCTGACAAAAGGCTGCGATTGTCAGCTAAACTTTTAATCACCAATTGAACCCCAGCCCTTAGATTTGATCCAATGGCTAAATGATTTTCACCGAATGGTTCCGTGGACGGAATAGAATCGGTCCCCATATATATATATATCTATGTATTGGCCGATTTGCTCATTTTGTATTTCGTTTTCTCTATTGCATATTTTCATTGGGAATACTTTAGTGTGTCTGTTCCTTGTGTTTGAGCAATAAAACTGGAGAACTCGGTACGATTATATATATATACAAAAGTTTTGAAATATGGTCGATTGATTGAAAACTTTTAGTTTATTGTCCTACAAATAGTTTTTCAATATTATGAGCATTAGAAACACTTTAGTTCATATTTTCTGATGATTTTGTGTATATCGTTTTCCTTAAGCAGTTTTATTTTTTTTTTTTTAAATTAAGAAAAATCTTAATATAAACCTTTTTCAAAATAATTTTGGAAATTTATGATTTTTTTTAATTTCTACATTAATTTAGGTAATAAATTATATTTGTAATTTTTTATTCTCAATTTAATTATGCATATAATTTAGATATTTTTATATGTTATTTAGAAATTAATTAAAATGTGCAAAAGTTTGTATTTGATATATTTATTCCATGATTTATTTTTATTGAGCATGCAATTATAATAATTATGTTATTTTAAGAATGTAGCTAAATTTAATGGTTTATAATTAAGTCTTGTGCAATTATTTTATTAATTCACCAAATTTTTAAAAAAAATTATTACCTTATTTAGGATGAATTTTCAATTAATTCTATCCTTTAATTATATATGGAGTCTTTTAATATTTGATAAATATATTTAGGCAACTAATGATCTTTGGACGACCGCACTAAAAGCACTTTAAGTGATTGCTTATTATGTTGTTACGTAATTCTTATTAGATATTAAGTAGAGCCTAAAACATATTGTCTAGCGAACCATATAATTTTAAATAATTAAAAAGTAGGTACAACATCTTTACCTATATAAAATTATATATTAAGTAGATTAGAATCGCATAGTGGATATAAATTGTAATTGATTATGAGATGTAATCATTTTATCCCAGGGTAATTTTATTATGTATATATAGTTAATTAGGATATCATATTAAATGAATTTTCTTAATCTACCAACAAGAGTTATGATAATTAATTTAAATGTTCCTTGGAAAAGTAGCCTATTTTTTGAAGTCATTTTGCACTTTGTCCTAGTTTTGATAATTTTTTTTCCAAAATAGTCTCTGACACTCTAGACAGCTGGCCAAAATTTTAGATAGATGCCATTTTGCAAAAAAATATCAAAACTAGGTGAAATTGCAAAATAACTTAAAAAAAAGGCTAATTTCAAAAATTACTCTTAATTTATTAGTTTTATCATAAAGTTTATTTAGATATGTAAAGAACGCCCTAAACTAATACTTATAAAACATTCGCATAACATAGTTTATAAAAGAATACCACTCATTATCAAAGTCTCAGTGGGGACTTGCTTAAAACCATGCAAGTTGGCGCCATTAGTTTTAAAAGAAAACATAAATTTTTATGCAAAGTTCAAAAGAAACAAAAATTAAATAACTGAGTCCCATTGATAATTAGTAAAGTCTCTTAAAACAAAACATAATTTAAATGGCGTTCTAAGATGATCATTTTTCTGTCCATTGGATTCCCCCATGCCATACACCCCACGATGATAGAACTCCTCACGTCACCACGCGTGCCATAAAGAAATCCTATTTGCTACCTGGAAGGAAAGTAAGGGGGTGAGCTTAAAGCCCAGTAAGGAAGTACAAACAATAGGCAAGTAAAGATACAACAAATACAAACACTAACGTTCATCTAAAACATCATGGCATATCATAACATTTTCATAACATATCATCATAGCATATCATAACGTAATCGTAACATATCATCATATCACATTCATACAGCATACATGATGAGCATGGCCCGCTAGTTGTCCATGTCACCCTAATCATATTCATACAGCATACATGATGAGCATGGCTCGCTAGTTGTCCATGTCACCCTATGAGGTAAACAAGAGTCTCTGGTCCTTGAATAACCTCGGCGCGTCCGCCCTATGAGTTACGTCTTTATATCTATAGTAACTCATTGGATGTGTCTAACATCCATAAACATATCATATTCAACATATCATCACAGTATGGCATTCATAATTCATAACAATTCATTCATACAACAGTCTTACCATTCATAGCATAAAATCATAGAATCTATCTAACTTCCTTACCTCAGGTCCGAGCTAAGAAATTTTCACAATCTTTCAACGAGCCTATATCATAATCAAAACAACATTTCTTAGGTTCATAAAATTACTATTTTGCCCTCCCATACAACTCATGTGTGCATGGGCCATGCACACATAATAACAGTTACACATAACATGCAATTATTCTTAACTACACATAAAGCCATAAAAGAATAATGCTCATTTTACCTATTTTACATGCATGATCTTTCTATAAAAACCACATAGTTGAATAATAAACATAATTTTGGATGTAAAAGTGGATTTGCATGTAACATGCATACGTGGGAATATTACGTAATTGCAACTTTTTTTTAAAACGATAATTCTATATTTCTTACTTTTATTGTTTTAAAATTAATAGACATATAACATGCTTTATTTTTCTTAAAATTTCTAAGTTGAATAAATTTCTCAAAACATCATTTTATTTTATAAAATAATTTGATTTAGCTTAAAAATAAAATATGTGACAATTTCATTTATTAATCTCAAATTACAAAGAATTAACCAAAAAGCTTGGAATTAATTAAAATACCTATTTTTAATATGTTTCTTTAGAAAAAACAAATTTTAACATTGGTTAATTGCGTCACATAAATGGTGTGAGAAAATATTTTTTTTTTAAGTGTGGGAAAAATATATTTTTAATTTAAATTATTTAAGACTTAGTTTTATGTAACATAAATCCATACGTGACAATTTAAATAATCATTTTTTAAACCTTTTAAACCAAACTTTCAGCCATTATTTAATTTCTTTAAAAATCACAATAAATAGAATCTAAATATTTTTCTCAATCAAAATAAAGGAAAATCATAACTTATCAAAATATGCATTCATACCATTTTAAAATACCATTTTTCAATATTACCATAACTTAGGATAATAATTTGTTCCAAAAACTCATCAAATTTATTTTAGTGAAACACACTTCACATTTTCTCACAAAAATTCCAGCAACTATTTTTACCTTTAAAAATCACCATATTCAATTTAAAACCTCATATTTTTCTAAAAATTCAATAAAAATTCTGTAGGAAATTATTTATACACAATATAATTTCAAAGCATAATTAAACTTCACATTAAATTTCTTAAAACATCAAAACATTTGCAAACTTTATTTGAGCACTCAAAACATTAATCTCATCATGAACAACATCATTTTTGTACAAAAATCAGCAAGCACATTAAATCATAACATTTATTCCTTTCATTATATTCACAAAATTCATGCTCAATTATGCACAATATTTCAACACAAACCCTAGCATGCTTCTAACCTCTTTATCCATTTTAATCACATCATGAGTATACAATAATTCATCATTCACCTTAGAACTTATTCACAAGTCATGAACAACAACCACCATTGATCTTGTATTACATATATTCTCAATACATTATTACCATGCAATTATTCCAAAAATCACAACCATCGTAACTTCATACAAGATCTTGCCACAACCTATCATGTTTCTAAAATTTTCATTGACATAAAACATAATAAAAATAACAATCATGCTTTTGAATACCCCTTTAGGCCGAAACACATACAATAAAAAAAAAAAACCTATTCTTTCATGTATTTTAAACATTCATCATCACTACACATATTCTTATTACACAACCATAAAAATCAAACCCAACAACATAAACCCATGCGTAAAATAATAAGAAAACACTCCATCAATCCATGAACATCATATCATTAGGGTTATAGATTTGATACCTCTCTTGATTGTAAAATCAAGAATACAAAATGATCAACACCCAAACTTCACCACCCCTTGTTCAAGCCTAGGGTTTTTTTGAAAACCACCATGAAGAGGAGAATGAAATCCAATCACACTCAACAAATAAACAAAGTCAATATCATATAATCAAGAAAAAGAGATTAGACAAACAAAAATACAAGAAGACATACTCTAGACTTGGTTCCTCTTCTCCTTCTTCTTCTTTCTTCCTTCCTTTCTTCTTCTCCCTCTCTCTCTAATACGCCACCCTCTCTCTCTCTCTCTAGGTCACGGCAGCCACAAGGAAAATGCTCTGCTCTTCCTTTCCTTTCCCCTTTATTCAACTCTCTCAATAAAGCCTCACCAACATAAAATGGTAAGTTACCTATTTCCATTATTCCCATTTAATTTTCTCTTAATTTTCTTATTATTTTCTTTTATGATAATAGATATAAAAGAATAAAGGGTGATCACATTCCTATCCCAAAATAGATAGTTTCTTCCAATTTTTGATTTTATTACCTTAGGAAAATAAATGGAAAATCAATCCCTTTCCCACTACACTATACACACTACACGCCCAACACTTGCCCTTTTTTTTTATTTTATTTATTTATTTTCCTATTTATTAAAATAAAACTACCCAAAAATATCAATAAATGGAAATTATAAAATGTGTAGAAAATCCACACATGTGCACCCTATTACCATATATTAGCACACACTAAAACACTAGGGTGTATCACTATCTACCATGCACCTTAGTGCATTCAACCAAAACTCACATAATTACTTCAATTATCACACTTATTTAAAATGTAACACTAATAGTAAAATAAACATGTTACACAATTATTCACTTATTAAATTAATTAACCAAACAACCAATTAACAAATTTAAATTCAAAAGATTATACCAAACAATTCTAACAATTAAATAAAATAACAAACAATCAAATAAAACAAACAGCAACTAAATAAAATAAACAACATTTAAATAAAACAATTCATCAAAAAATTTAAATAATCTAAAAAAATAAATTGGTGCACGGTGCACTACAAGATAGAACTTCAAAACTTAAGTTTTTTAAATTGTTTGATCAAATCTATCATAATGTACATATAATCTTATTAAATTATAAATTTAGTCCACATGTAATTTTTTTTATTAGATTCAATCTTCAGCATGTTTATACATCGGTAAAAACATGATTTCATTTAAACTCAAAATAACTTCATCTTGATATACTCGTAATGCTATTCATGGAGCCTCACAACCCACGACCTTTTCTGATGTCCCAAAAAAACTTCCCGAACTTTGGGGTACTTTTTGAAAGTGTGGGATAAGAGTATTATCCTCTATCCAGATTGCACATACATTGACTGTGCTATTAAGATAAATAAACCACCCACCATCATCACTACTAGAAATTCAATTTCATTTGTATGTTATGAATCTAATATGTTTAATGTGAATATTAGCACATGGTGAATTGATTTTTCTTCAACAATCCACATTTTGAATTCCTTACAAGTTTACAAAACTTAAGGAAGCCAGTCCAAAGTGAGCAAAGCAGATATCTAGGAAGTAGATGGGCTCACATGTAGAAGTTATAGGAACATGCTACTTAACTTTATGTAGTGGTTTTGATTTATAGTTAGAAAAGATCATTTATGTTCCAAGTTTCTCATGAAATTTGATTTCAGTTTCAATACTTGTACCTTTAGGATATTCCTTTCACTTTTCAGAAACATCTTTCAACTTATTCTGTAAATCTAATTATGTTGGGAATAGTACAATGTCTAATGGTCTTTATTACATTAATCTACAAAACAATAACACTCATAATTCTACCCATGTTAAAACTGGCATTAAGAGATGTGTTATGAATGAAGATTCATCTACATTATGGAACCAGAGATTGAGACATATCTCCATAGAATTTACTAACTTTGAAATTGGTGTGGATTGCATAAGGGAAAGCGTACAAGAAAGTCTAAGAAAAGTGGTGTCCATAGGAGTTCTGAAATATTATGTTTCATACAATCTGATATATGTAGTCTGGACGTGGACTTTCACGTGGTCATAGATATTTCATCTTCTTTATAAATGATTACTCACATTATATGTATATCTATTTCATAACAAACGTTAAGGATTAGATGTCTTTAAGACATTAAAAGATGAAGAAGAGAAATAATGCAATAAAAAAATTAAGATAATGAGATCAAATAGAGGTGGAGAATATTACGGTAGACACACTGAGGATGGACAAGCACATGGTCTATTTGCAAGGTTTCTTGACAAGAATGGGATCGTTTCCCAATACATCATGCCTGGTACACTCGAGAAAAATGGTGTTGCCGAAAGAAGAAACCAAACATTATTGTACATGGTGTGGAGTATACTTAGCAGAAACTCCAATCTTCCTAAATCTTTGTGGACTGAAGCTCTAAAAACACTTTTGTACATATTCAATCATATTCAAACAAAGCCAATTACTAAAACACCTTTTGAATTTTAAAAGGTTGGAAACTGAGTTTACAATATGAACACATTTGGGGATGCCTGTTTGAAGTTAGGGTATATAATCCACAAGAGAAGAAACTGGAGCCAAGGTCCATAATTGGGTATTTCATTAGATATACCGAAAGGTCCAAAGGTTAGAGATTTTTCTGTCTATCTCATAACACTAGGATTGTGGAATTAAGGAAGGCAAATTTTTTTGAAAATGACTTAATCAGTGGGAGTGATCATTCAAAAAACTCAATTTTTGAGAAATATCATGTAGAACTCTCCACCTCCATAGTAAGATTGATTGTGTTTCACAACGCCCCTCAAGTTCAAAAGGATGTTGAACAAACACAACTAATCATTGAAAATTTACAAGTCAATAATGATGTTCAAGTGGATCAAGTTGTTCAGAAGTTGTCTCTAATTGTTGAACAACCAGCTGAACCCCCTGCTTCTTAAGAGCCTACTGGGGTAGCCTTAAGAAGATCCACTAGAACAATAAAATAGGAAATTCCTAGTGAGTACACTTTATATTTGCAAGAATTTGACTACAACATTGGAGCCAAAAATGATCCAATTTTTTTTTCACAAGCCTTGGACATCAAGAATTTAACTTGAGGTAAAATTTCATGAATGAATAAATAAATTCTATGAAGAGCAACAAAGTCTAGGATCTTGTCGTGTTGCCTAATGGGGTGAATTTCATTATGTTCAAATGAGAGACATAAACAAAGACTTGTTGCTAAGGGATACACTCTAAAAGAAGGAATTGATTACACAAAGACATTTTCTCCTCTATCTAAGAAAGATTCCTTTAGAGTTATCTTGGCATTAGTTGCTCATTTCGATTTAGAACTACATCATATATTGATGTAAAAACTGCATTAAAAAATGGTGACCTAGGGGAGGAGGTATACATATGAAATGACCATAAATATTATCCTCTAATGGTGGTGAGTGTTAGTATGCAAGCTTAAGAAGTCTACCTATGGATTAAAACAAGCCTCCCGCTCAGTGGTATTTAAAGTTTCGTGATGTCATCTTTTCCTTTAGATTTGAAAAGAACATCATGAATTAATGATAGAAGTTTTCTACATCAGGTGAAATAATTCATCTCTAATTTCTTTTAGTTGATGCATATAATTTTGTTTAATTATAGAGTAGCCACAACATCTTTAGTTAAGTAAAATTATATATTATTATTCACCACATGTTGCTTCTATCATTAAGGGTGATAAATTCAACTCAAAATAATGTCTAAAATGATCTCAAACTAGTGTCTAAAATGATATGGAAAGGGAGCAAATAAAGAACATTCCTCATCTTTTTGCTGTATATATGCCTAGGTCTCCAAAAAACCTGACATTGCATTTGTTGTCAGAATGGTAAGATGATATTATAATAACTTAAGTTTAGACGACTTGACAGCTGCATAGAAAGTGTCGAGATTGGCTAAATATAATGGTTAAGATGTTTACACGTTCAATTTTTTACCTAAAGAGAAGTGAAAACATGAGATTGTTTAGAAGGCATTTAAAAGTGACTTTGTGTGTCTAAAGTGATACAATGAGGTATCCAAACATTCCCAAAAAGTTTGGTAGCATTTGGAGCAATTTTAGGACCATTTGAAGGGTCCAAAATTGCGATGTGTATCCCCCTAAGTGGCGTTGCATCACCAAAATGCGAAGGGCGTCAAAAGCCCTAGTAGGCGATGCATCGCCTGCTAGTAGGCGACGTATTGCCTAGGCGGTCTTTTAGGGTCATACAATTTATGTAAAATGCTCCAAATTATTTCCTTTAAATGCTCTAATCCTATTGGTTAGACTAATGATGATGCTTACACTATATATGTGGGTTATTAGAGTTGGAAAGCCTTGATCACACTTTCTAACTCTCTCTCTATCCTCATTCTCTCTCTAGCTTTCTAAGACCAAGGTTTTCTCCAAGAAACTCATCAAGCATTGCTTGACTTGCATGAGTATTAAGGCTTGTTCAATCCCAAATCTCATTCTACTTAGTTGAAGCTTCAAGCAATTGGGAAGGCTTGGAATTGAGATTTTGGACATCAATATTCATATTATGTGTAAGCCTTAGAAGTTCCCAAAGATTGATGATTCAAGTTACTCAATACAAATGTTGTATCTCTCTAACTATAATCTTGTATTTTGTCATTCTATTATGATTTTCATTGTTAGTATTTATGATTAAATGTATCTAAGTTCATCTTATAATCATTTAATCATTTAGTTTCTTATATTCAAGATTAACATTGATATCATGAACATGTTTATTTGATTATCAAGAATTGCATTCATACTTTGAATTTGAATCTTGATCAACTTCTAGGGTTTGGAATAATGCTTTATTATCATTATTCATTGTTGATTTGTAAAGAGTAAAGCCATATATTCACAACAATCAAAATCTCTATCTCTAATTACTTTCAATTTTGTGTTTTGTATTATCAACAATGAAGGAAATTGGTTCATCTTCTACAACCTTCAAATCCTTGTTTCAATATTTGGTTTGTGTGGGACACATAACCAGAAAGATCAAAGAAAGTTCTATTTGGAATGCTCTACATGAATCTGGATATGGATAGAAAGTCTTCATCAACAAAGGATGAGACAACTCAATGGGATGACATGCTTAAGGAGATTGGTATCATCAAATTCCTTATTTCTAAATGTTTAGATTTCAAGAATTTGTGTGCTTGCTGCAATATTTTTGTGAGTTCGAGATTATAGTTTATATTAAGAGCACAATGGTGAATGTTAAGTTATTTATCATCATGTGAGATATGGTAATTGTAAAATTAACCATAGTAGATTGGGGTCAATAAAATTGATGATGAGATCTTTGTTACCTTAATTGAATTTAATGCATTCAATGAGGAGTGTATGATAACCCTAAAGAGAATTGACATGATTCATGGATGTAGTGATGAGACTAATGCAACCTTAAGATATGGTGAACATGTCAATGCAATTGATGATGAGATCATTGCAAAAGAGAGTGAAGATACTAAGGTCAATGCATTTGATGTTGAGATCATTGAAAACCTAAGTAAAGATACCAAGGCCAATGCAGTTAATGTTGAGATCATTGCAAACTTGAGTGAAGTTAATGCAATCCAAGGAAAGGTGCTAGGATGGTGGTATGATACTTGTGCCACCATTCATGCAACCTATGATAAAACTGTAACGTCCCAAAAATGCTATCAGGGTTTAGTTCCTTGATTAGTGTGCAGAGAGGGCATAATTGGATATATGGGTGATTTATTTATTAAATGCGTGACTATGTGGTATGCATGATTTATATGATAATATGACTATATTTATATGCATGTTTATGAGTATTAAATATGCATTTGGCTCGTTCTTGTTTATTAGAGGTATATTTGTAATTTTTGCCCGTTGAGGGCATAAATGTGCTTATATGTATTAAATTGTTAAGACCACATTATTATGTGGATATATTTGTAGTATACGGCTCGAGGCGATCCTAGTTAGCGGATTAGCGGAATAGTCACAGTGGGGTTTAATACCTGGCTCTGGGTGAGCCTAGGGGTATTTTGGGAACTTAGAGAATATTTTGGGGTTTATTGAGTAACGAGTAAGTGTTTGGTGATTAGTTGGGCATGTCGAGAATAATTGGAAATTTGTAGGATGACTCGAGGAATTAGCGAGAAACATGGCAAATGACCATTTTACCCTTATGAGCAATTTGGTCTTTTGGTTAAGAGATATGGTTAATTAAACTCTAGGGAATAAACAGAATATAGTGGAATAGCCCTCAGCTCTCTCTCTCTCTCATTCACGTTCTCTCTCTCCCTATCTCTTGTGCCTGAAAGCTTTGAAGTGCTGAAGGAGAAGTCTAGGAATTCAGAGCTTGGGGATTGAAAGATTGAAGCTAGAAGTAGGCAAGGAACAACTAAGTATTAAGCCATCATTGAGGTAAGATTTTAAGCCCTATTATGCTAAATTCTAGTTAGGTTTGGATGTGTTTAGAGATGCTTGGGTTAGCTTCTGAATTTGGGATTTAGGGAAAATTAAGCTAGTGATGTAGGCTATATGTGTTGTTTTTGAAGTGATATTGAGAATTTTAAACCTGGTTTTGGCTTGGATCTATAGTTAGGTTGAATTTTTAGGTTGTAGTTAGGGGGAAAATGTTGAGAAATCCAGGGATTTTTGGGTTCACGGGGGCGCGCCACGACCCAGTTCATGGGCGCCGCGACCCGCGTGCTCTAGAAGGCCCTAGGAGGGCTACTGACTTATGGGCACACCGTGGCCCTAGGGGGAAAGTCACGGCCCACCTCCCCCCCTAAACAAGAGGCTGGCACCTCTGACTTGAGGCGTGCCATGACCCTTAGGGCCAGCTCGCGGCCCGCCTAAGCAGCCATAACCTAGGTTGGTTTTTTAGGCTCGGGGACTTAAACCTACAAATTCCACTACTCGGTTTAGTAGAATTCGAGGTCCCAGAGGTTAGTATTTGATTCCAAAGCATTTAATTGGACTAGATTTTGATAGATATCCATTGTCGCTTGTTACTAGGGTTACCGTGAAGGCTCGAGATTAAGGATCGTGCTTGGGACCGCTTTACATCCTGCGCTCGGGACTGGAGGTAAGAAAACTGCACCCAAGTTGTTAATGGGACTGAGATTCCCTATGAATGAACATATGTGTTCAATAACCTACATATCTATTTTGTGTGATATGACTTTACGACCTAAGAGAGATGGAACTGATGTTGAGTGTACGAAATGTAGCTCGATCTAAGCGAGTCGGGATCAACTAAAGAACTAGAGGGCTCGGCCTAAGGGTACCAACCCCTATTTAATTATATTAAGGTTGAGTTACAAGTTTGGATTGAATTATTATTGCTTCCTAGTTTAGCACTTGTATTCGGCTATTAATTGAACTGATTGATCCATGGTTTGCTATGTATATTATGTTGTTATCTGTGCTTGTTGAATTTTGTTTTCTTGCGAGCCTTGGCTCACGGGTGCTTCGTGGTGCAGGTAAATGCAAGGGATGGTTGGACCAGCCATGAGTTTGAGAGCTTTGGGGGCGGAGTGTACACCAGCAGCTGCTCGACTGTCACGGTCGAGTGATTTACAGGAACTAGAACCAAAATTGGTATTTTTCCATTTAGGCTAGCTACAGTTGTATTTATTCTTTTGAGGATTGTAACCACTATGTAAACACTATTTTTTTTTTTGGGATCCCATGTATTAACTCTTATTTTAATGAAAATCAACCATTTTACAATCAAAATCTTTTAACCCTAGCTCGTCAGTTCAGTTTAGAAACACAATTATGTTCAAACGACCTGATTAACAGGTCTTGCACTATTTTAAACACATAGTGTAACGGTCCTGGTAATCCAGGGTGTTATAACTTGGTGTCAGAGCCATCTAGGTTTAAGGGCTCCTGAAGACTGGCTGGGCACGTACACTCACCGCTAAGTGAATATGATAAGGCGTGCTTATTAGCATTGCTACTGCATGTGAATATTTGTCATAACAAAGATTTAGTTAACTTGTTATTGTGTTAATTTTTTTTAGATTTGATTTGGTCATGGATGTGTACTATGGTTTGTTATGATTTGTTATTGTGTTAATTCATCTGACTTGTTTTTTATATTTACACATATATTATACATACGTTCTATGTTATAGTGGCATAACTCATTTTTATCATATACTATTTACACACATATAAATATATCAAATCATATAACCCATCTGTTATTGTAAACCTTATATTATGTATGTACTTTGAAATGCAGTAGAACTAGTATACAAAACTATGATTAGTTGTGTTCAGAAAAAAAAAGTGATAGACAGATAAGAATGTATTACTTTGCATCAGAATTTTAACCAAAACTACTTTTTTGCTTTCAAGTTTGGGATTTTTTTAGTTTTGACTAAACACTTATTAATTCAGTCTTAAAGTGTGATATATATGGGTATGTTTATGGTAGTTTACAATCACCATGCTTGAATTTTATATGTTGATATGCATTATTTTTTACTAATGATATATAGAGATGTCATTTTTCCTGTTTTGTTAGACATATCCTCTAAAATATATGTTAGTTATTGGAATTTTAATGAAGCAATAATACAAATCAAGAGACTTTTCTTGGTTACAGAATGCTTGAGTAGAAAGTATTCAAGATAAATTTGTATTTTAAACATGCTTTAGTAAAACTCTTTGAAGAGGAAGATATATATTCATATGATATTTACTCTGGTTTTTTTTTTTTTTGCTCAATTTGCATAGACTAATCTATGTTAGCAATAAGGTATCAAGTTTGAGAAAATGACTCAACAAGTGTGAGCAAGGATCATTGCAAAGTTAATTAACTTAATTATTAATTGCAAGAGGTACGCAAGTATGTTCTCTTAACTCTTTTATTAATATCATACAAATGTTCGAGGAGTTTGAATATCTTAAATACTCATCCTTAGAGAAGTAGGTTCTGAGATTTAAATTGTGTGTTGCGGTGATAACAGAAGGTTGAAAACTTGTGTGTCTTAGAGAAGTAGGTTCTAGAAAATTTGTTTGTGTGTTGCGGTGATATAAGGAAGAAAACTTATTGTGTGCTGTTTGAATTTTTTTACTTGGTATTGATAGATGGTTAGGTCACTATTATATGGGAATTGACGTAAGATTTTATCTAGAATTATGTATTATCTTCTTACAAATAAATTGTCTTTGCTTGAAATGGTTTAATTATATTGACAGATATCTCCTCTGGGGGTGTGAATAAGGGTAGTTTTCACGTCCCCAACCTTAAGCTTTGAATAATAAAACATTATACATATGAGTTGTGATTAGCTTTTTTATATCTATGCGTATGATATGCAGATGGATAAAACTTGGATCCATATTAACAGGTTAGGAAATAAAATTATATAGTTTAAGTTTAAGTTTAAGGTTTGGTATTTTATTATTGAAGTATCCTTTAAAATTGTATAGCTACAAAGGAATATGAGAGAAAAGCTAGGGAGTTTGCGAAGACTGCCGTAAGAAATGGAAACAACTTGGAGTGTTTGGCTTGGTTCTCTCAAAACAAATTCTAAAAACTGAGTTATAAGAAATAGAAAATTCAGAAAATGAGTTAATTGTGCTTTCAAAGAAAACTCTTGAGATACAATGTTACTTTGTTTTGCATTTGAATCTATTCAATGAGATATACTTTGCTATTATTAGTTCAATCTTTCTTTGATGTAGCCAATCAGATCATTTTCTTGTTGAGATTCATTTTTTGGTTTTTAGTTATTGGACTTTATTAGAGTGTTCTACTATATGAGTTCAAGCTTTTACCAGACATAGCCATTAGTTATGCTTTAATTGTCATTAGTGATACATCTTTTTCTGTTGGTTAATACATCTGACAGTGAGAATCCATTTCTTACTGCTTTGGCTTCTCTTTTGTGATTTCTTTCTACAAATGATAAAACTTATAGGGTAACTCTTGATGGTTTATTCTGTTGTGCTATGTGTTCTATTTCTGATGCAATTGTTGTAGTAGTTATAACATATATATCATAGGAAAAGTAGTGTTCTAGAGGGAAAATATGTTTTGAAAAAAATTATGCAAGTTTTGTTTGTTTTCATTAAGCAACAAATTCCTAAATGGAAAACAAAATTTATGTTAGTGGCCATCAAAAGCTACGGATAGATCCAACTAAGTTTTATAACTTCCATGCCTTGTTAGTTACCTCATTTTCTAGTTAATTTCATATTGACAAATAAGTTGAACAACTCTAAATTAATGCATGCATGAACCTTGTTTCTTAGTTCTCTCAAATTTTACATCCTTGAAAGAATGGGAAGATGCTAGTTTGTTTAGAATGAACATTAAGTTAGGTGATTAATTTTCCTCATCTTGTGTATTTATTTGGTATTTCTATTTTTGCATCAGATAGTCTTGTAAACAAATTTAAAAATCAATATTCATTTGCCCTTATCTTAGTTTGAGTATAGTATATTTTTGCGTCATATAGGCTTTGTTTTTGTTCAAAAGAGTATAATATATTTTTTACTAGTGATTTCTACTCTGTGCTACGCGTACCTTATACCCACCACCTACAATTTTGATTATCCTCTTCATTGCTCCTGAGTTTTTATTGGTGAGGAAAACAATTAATATTTCAAGTTATTTTAAGTGTGTTGATATTATGTTCTCTAGTAACATATACCTAATATTAATGTTTGTTTTATTTGATTTTTACTTTAATATTGCTGAATGGTCTTCTTGATTATTTTATTAACAAAATGTCATTTTAGTTTGTAATTGACTATTGTATAGCTGGTTTATAAGTGGATATCTAATAATTATTATTTTGTCTTTTCTTTTGCTTAAGTTTGTTTCTTTATTTTGCACTTATGTTTGCTTCCAAAATATTAGTTTAACAATGTCTATTTAATGCCTTTTAGATTTATGTTTGTGTTTATATTCAAATTTCTTTCAATATTTAACTGTAGTTGGAAGTACTGGCTACACTAAGGACCTTGATAGCGAAGTCAAAGAGGTTGCACAAACTTTTGCTTGAAAATGTTATTGCTTTTTTATTTGCTATATCATTAACTTGCATCCTAATTATGATGGTGGGAATAAACAAGTTAGGTTGAGAATTGCAAAACCAAACTATAATTTAGTTAACAAATGGTTTCAAGTGTTCTAAGGATAGTTTTAAGTGTCCTGTATTGTAGGTGCAGAAAAGCTCATGCAATTTCATTACATTCACAGATCTTGTACTTAGGTGTGTTTTTGTTGTTATGGATTCCTCTCTATTTCATCATATTTAGAAAAACTGTAAATCTGATATTTGTGTATATATTTTATCTTCATAGTATTTGTGGTTTTGCCTCTTCCACTTTTATCTATTTTTTCACATTACCTTTGAGCTTTGGGATATATGGTTTATATTATGTCTTGACTTAACTTTGATGTGTTTGGTTTTTGTAAGTTCAAATTTCCACGAGCCCTGGATCATGGTATTCTTGTGAGAATTCTCATATTCCTTTATAAGTACACTTTTAACTAGCTTATGTCTTGCATAGAAACACTGTCATGTTGGAGTATACATTGTCAATATGTATGTCATACATTATTCTCTGCCTTTATTTTTTTGAATTTTTAATTAATTCATAGCTTGCTTACCTAATTATATTTTATAATATTTGATTGGGATTAATTAGTAGCTTAGCTAATCTCTGCCTCTTTTGTGGGCATTAAAAGATTTTTCTTATGGGACTGAGATTTTTGTTATATTTTAAGTTGTGGATTTTTTTAAGTGGCAGTCTTTCTTTTTTTTCCTTGGAAACATTGACCTAACTGATTAATTGTTTTTAATCCTTTTGAGCCAAATATTTGATAAATTGTTACCATATTTAATCAATGGCAAGAGAAAGATCCAGTAGTCTTAATAAGAGATATAATTAGTTCTTGTCTACTCGAAGATACAATCTTGGTACAAACAATTAAATATGTTGAGTAGCTTAATTGTAACTGAACCGTGCTTAGTTGTTGGGTTATTTTCTCTTTTTCTATTCATTTAGCCATTTTACCAAGTAAAACTAATTGTCTATGTGTAGACTATGATAACCTTTTAGTTAGCATTTTTTGTTGCGTTGTCTGTTTTTTATTTTTTACTAATTTGCTATTTTCATTTTTTATTTTGGAATGCTAGTACTGATCTAATTTTCACTGCTGATTTTTGTCTTTTCTTGTGTAGGTGTATAGAAGTTTCTTAAAATGATATATATTGGTTTGCTAAAGTTACCTGAATGGAGTAACTGAATGAGATATGATTGGTCATTCCCTAAATAGTTATTTATGTTGGTGATAGTCATTCATTTTATGGTTTTTCTTATTGGTTTTATTGAAGATATGAGACTATTCTAAGTATGAGGCTGCTCTTACTTTTACTTGGTCTACTCTCCCTAATAAATCAGTTTTGTGGAACGTATTTGCATCTTTTAGTGTCCAGTTCAGACATTATACTTGTAAGCATGACTTCTATTTCCGACATTTTGTAATTGATTGATTGTTTATAAGATAGTCTTTGACAAGTCTAATGTTCTTAATGATTAAAGGACTTTTCTTTTTGTGCAATGTGCATGTATATTGAGATGTCTTTCTTTGGAGCAATGCTAGACATTGTTTGTGGTTGAAGTTTTTAGAATCAAAGAATTTATTTTACCAACTTTGTATACATTTCCTAAATTGTATCAGTCCTCAAAAATATATTTGTACAATTTTAAGGGTGTTTTAAGTATATTAAATGAAGCGGGTTTGAATTAAAGCAATAAAAAATAATTATAATGTACAATGTTATATAATAATAATTCAAGCTTATCCAAATATTAGAATAATACAAAAAAAGTGTTATTGTATCTTTTACAATAACACTAGTTTGTAAGCATAAAATTATGCTATGCAAACTATTTTATGTAATGCAGAAAATGTGTTATTATAAAGTGTATCATAACACTACTTTATAAGTACAAAAAATTGTTATATAATCTATTTATAAATAGCATAATTAAATACTTATCTAATTATTAAAATAACACAACAAAAGTGTTATCGTAGGCTATACCATAACACATGTTTATAACTATGGAAAAATGTTATGCAAAGTGTTTCCACCTACTATAACACTGCTTTCCTTAACACGTCAAAAAGTGTAATGGTATATATTTCATAATACTTTTTCGGTCTTATTGAAAGCAGTTTTTCTTGTAGTGAGACCTATGGCAAGGGGAATGCATAGGGTTCTTAGCTAGCGTGGTGGATACTACTCATGTCGTGCCAGTGGGACCAAAACAGACCTGATTAGTCTGTGAGTTTCTGGATGTGTTTCCAAAGGATCTGCCAGGGTTACATCCACGCAGGGAAATTGAGTTTGTAATTGAATTGGTGCTGGGGATAGAGCTAGTGTCTAGGGCACCTTATAGGATGGCTCCAGCTTAGCTGAAGGAACTAAAGGTCCAACTACAGAAGTTACTAGACTTGGGCTTTATTAGGCCTAGTTTCTTGCCATGGGGTGCACCAGTTCTCTTTGTGAAGAAAAAAATGGGTCCCTTAGGATGTGCATCGACTATAGAGAACTGAACAAGTTGACTATCAAGAATAGATTTCCACTGCCAATGATTGATGATTTGTTTGATCAGTTGTAGGGTAGAACAATATTTCCTAAGATAGATCTTCGATCTGGTGATCACCAGCTGAGGATTAGGGAGGAGAATATACCGAAAACAGCTTTTCGCACCAGGTACGGGCATTATGAGTTTTTGGTGATGTCGTTTCGATTGACTATTGCCCTGACAACATTTATGGATTTAATGAAGATGGTGTTCAAAGATTTCTGGACCAGTTTGTGATCGTCTTTGTTGACGATATATTGATATACTCTCAGACAGAGATAGAACACGAGCAACACCTCAAATTGGTATTACAGAGGTTGATAGAACACGGGCTATATGCAAAGTTCAAGAAATGCGAGTTTTGGTTGCCACAGGTGACTTTCTTAGGTCACATAGTCAGTAAGGATGGGATTAAGGTGGATCAAGCTAAGATCGAGGTGGTCAGAGATTGGGCAAGATTGAAGAACGCTTCATAGATCAGGAGTTTCTTGGGATTGGCAGGGTATTAAAGACGCTTTGTGGAAGGGTTCTCCAAGATTGTGTCATCACTGACAGAGTTAACGCGCAAGAATCAGAAGTTTGTATGGTCAGGCAAGTGTGAAGACAACTTCCAGAGGCTCAAGAAGAGTTTGATCACTACTCCGGTTTTGAGCCTTCCTACAGATCGGGACAAGTATGTAGTTTATTATGACGCCTCAAGGCAGGGTCTGGGTTGTATACTTATGTAGACAGGGAAGGTGATTGCCTATGCATCACGTTAATTGGAGGAATATGAGCAGAGGTACCCTACACATGAATAAGAGCTTGTAGCAGTAGTTTTTGCACTGAAGGTGTGGCGGCACTACTCGTATGGTGAGAAGTGTGAGATGTACACTGACCATAAGAGTTTAAAATACTTTTTCACCCAGAAGGATCTGAACATGAGGCAAAGATGTTGGTTAGAACTGGTAAAGGATTATGATTATGAAATCCTCTATCACCCTGGGAAGGCAAACATGGTAGCAGATGCCTTAACCCGGAAGGGTCCGGGACAGTTATATAGTGCTAGACAGATATCTAGGGAGTTGGCTGATGATATGACAAGAGCAGGAATTCAGTTAGTAGTGGGCCAACTAGCCAACATCACCCTACAGTCTACTCTCTTGGAGAGGATCAAGGAGAAGCAGTTAGATGACCCACAGTTAGGGAAGATTAGAGGGGTCGTCCTAGCTGGAATAGCTAAGGACTACACAGTGTCAAGCATAGGCTTGTAGAGATACAAGGATCGCATCTATGTTCTGATGGACACTGGGATCAGATGGGAGATTCTGGAAGAATCTCATACTACCCCTTATTATCTACATCCGGGCACCACGAAGATGTACCAAGATTTGAGAGTTCTATCTTGGTGGCATGGGATGAAGAGGGACGTGACTGAGTATGTGGCATGGTGCTTGACTTGTTAGCAGGTCAAGGACGGGCATCAGAGGCCAGCAGGGCTGTTACAGCCTCTGGATATTCCAGAGTGGAAGTGGGAAGACATCATGATGGATTCGTTGTAGGATTTCCCAAGACAGTGGGCCATCATGATTCTATTTGGGTCATTGTGGATCGGTATATGAAATCAACTCATTTTCTACAAGTAAGGATGAATTACAGTGTTGACCAGTATGCAAGTCTCTATGTGAGAGAGATAGTTCGCCTTCATGGGACTCCGAGGTCTATTGTGTCTGCTAGGGACCCTATCTTTACTTCCAAGTTTTGGGGAAGTTTGCAGAGGGCAATGGGTACATAGCTGAAGTTCAGTACAACTTATCATCCTCAAACCAATGGTCAGTCTAAGAGGACTATCAAGATATTCGAGGACATGCTGAGAACATGTGTGTTGGACTTTGAAGGGTCATGGAGTAAATATTTACCTCTGATAGAATTTTCCTATAACAATAGCTACCAGTCTACCATTGGGGTGGCACCTTATGAGATGTTGTATGGTAGGAAATACAGATCGCCCATTCATTGAGATGAGATGGGTGAGAAGAAATATTTGGGTCCTGATGCAGTTCAGAGGACCACTGAGGCTATCGAGAAGATTAGAGCTCGAATGCTCACGTCTCAGAGTAGATAGAAGAGCTATTCAGACCCAAGGCGGAGGAACATAGAGTTCCAAGTGGGAGATTATGTCTTCCTTAGGGTTTCACCTCTGAGAGGGGTGAGGAGGTTTGAGAAGAAGGGCAAGCTGAGCCCAAGGTTTATTGGACCGTTTGAGATCCTAGAGAGGATCAGGCAGGTGGCCTATAGGTTGGCCTTACCCCCTGCACTGTCTAGTGTGCATAATGTATTCCATATTTCTATGTTGAGGAAGTATGTGTCAGATGGAACTCATGTACTGAGTTATGAGGATCTGGAATTGGAGGCAGACTTATCTTATGAAGAGTAGCCAGTTCAGATTTTAGACAGGAAGGATAAGGTCCCGAGGAACAAGACTATACCTTTACTTAAAGTATTATGGAGGAACAACAAGGACGAGGAAGGGACCTAGGAGCTGGAGACAGATATGCAGACTCAGTATCACGAGTAGTTTAGGTAAAATTTCAAGGACGAAATTTCTGTAAGGAGAGGATAGTTGTAACATCCCGAAATTACCTAACAAGGCTTAGGGCCTTGGTTATGGGGCCAGGATGGCAATATATGGAATTATATGTTTATTTGATATATTTGATTGTGATTATGTGAGTTATGTGATAATAGAACTAGTGGTGCATGTTTAGGGGTATTAAATATGCATGTGGGCCCGTTTCTTATTAGAAAGGCAATTTTGATAATTTTGCCCGTTATGGGCATAATTGTATAAATATGTGCATATATGTGATATATCTGTGAGACCACATTATTATGTGATATATCGGGGCGAGTCAAGGGGTATTTTTGGTATTTGACATTTAATTGGGTTATCGAGGAATGGGAAAGAATAATTAGGGATATATTTGGAGTTAGTAAGTTTAGGAAGGAATACTGCGAAATTTGACCATTTTGCCCCCAGGGACGTTTTTGGTACCCCGAGCCTCGAGATTAGCTTAATTAAAACTTAAGCCATAGGAAACATAAAGAAACGCACAAAGACCCTCCTTGAACCCACTCACTCTCTTTCTCTCTAAAGCAAAACTAAGCTAGTCTTTGAAGAATTAAGAAGGATGTTGGCTAGAAACCAAAGAATTGAAAGCCTGGGATTGGGATTTGGATATCTTGTGGCTAGGGGATCATCATTCACAGCTAAGGTAAGAAAATAATCCCTGTGTTTAACTGATTTATGTAGGAATTTGCAGCTGTTTTGAGGTGTTCTTGAACCTTCAAGCTGAAGAATTGAAATTGGTGTTTTGATGAGTTTGGTAACTAGATTTTTGTTGGGTTTTGCTGCTGGGAAGATGTTAAAACAGGTATGGTGATTGAATTATGGTTTTCGGGGTGAAATTGGGATATTTTAAGTTTGTTTTGGTTGTTGAAAATTGAAGAAAATTCGGGTTCGCAGGGCCAAGTCGCGGCTATGTTCTTAAGGGGTTGCGGCTCAACTGAACCCAAGGCCCAGGGAGGCCTCTGTCTGGGAGGCGCGCCGCGACCCTCTTGGGAAGGTCACGGCCCACATCCCTTTGGCATAGGGAGAGGGCCTCGAGTTAGAGGGGCGCATCGCGACCCTGAAGAGCATGTGGCGGCCAGCCTAGGTAGTTTTGTCCTAGGGGAGTTTTTAATGATGGGAACCTTTACCTTAGGGCTCGAGATCAATTCCACTACCCGATTTAGTTGAATTTGAGGTCCGAGAGGGTAGGCCTCGGTCTAGAAGCCTTTATTTTCTCATTATTGACAGAATCCTATATTATGGTTGTGACTCTGTTATCGCTAGGGGCTCAGGACCAAGATCGTGCTCGAGGGTCGTTCTTATTTTATGCTATACTCGGACCTGAGGTAAGAAAACTGCACCCAATATGTGTTATATGTGATCAGGGCTTGGTCTGAATGTTATCAATAATTATGATTAGGGCTTGGGCCCCTGAGAACGTTTATGTTTAAGCTATTGTTTCACATGTTGATTGATCCTACTTGAATATTTTATAACTGCTTAAGTGTTTCATGTTTGTTGCATGGATTTTGTGGTTAGGGCCTAAGGTCCCATGAAATAGGTATGATTAGTATTATGAGTACAGTTACTTGATGGTGTTATGTGATTAACATGCATGCGTACTCGTTTTGTTGGGATATGCCTATTCATACATGTTTATGTTTTGAAGTTTGAATACCTGGATCAGGGCTTAACTTATTAGTCAAGGACTGCAAAAGTGCGCTGCGTGCTGGCCAAAAGGCTTAGGCCTAAATCAGCAATGTACTATTACATTGGCCGACCCTATGGCATTGGAAAACCAAAGTTGTTGGGCTAGCTCTATGGCTAGTAACTTACAGCTAAGGGCGAGGGCCCCATGTGACTCTATGGTTACATAGCTAGGGTATAGTCCCCGGGGTTGGCTCTATTGTCAACTGTTTAGGGCAGCAGCCCCAAATTGGTTCAATGACCATTTTTTTGTAACTGAATGACTGTATGTGTAGGCTATTATTGCTGGACATGCTGGATAAGTACATGGAAATCTGTATTTTCTGTTTATGCACATGTAGAGTTTTCTTGTTGAGCCTTGGCTCACGGGTGCTTTGTGGTGCAGGTAAGGGGAAGGGAAAGCTTGACTAGCCATGAGTTGGAGAGCTTCAGTGGCGGTGTGTACATATGCGGTTGGTCAACCACCACGACCTAGGATATCTCAGAGGAACTAGGATTGTAGCCCTGTTTTTGCCGCTTAGGTCGCCTACATGTAATTTTTGATATACCTACACTTCTTTAAGAATTTGGTTGTAATATTTTGGGATCCCACGAATGTATGAAACTTTTAAAATAATAGTCAACGGTTCTTTTGACCAAATTTTTTAACCCTAACCCTTAACATTAACCATAGTTATACATTTTAAGCCAAATGCCTTGATTAACAATTCAGACAAAATTTAAAATACACAGCGTAATGGTCCTAGATTAGGAGGATGTTATAATGTGTCTCCATGTGAGTTATGGAGAGGAAAGAAGCCTAACTTAGGATATCTTAAAGTGTGGGGGTGCATTTCTTATTGCAAGCGTGCGGAGCCTAAAAGGACCAAGTTGGGTCCAATGGCCGTAAAGTGTGCATTTATTTGCTATGCCTCAAATTGAAAGGCTATAGCTATTAGACTTGGAGCCTAATGTGATAATTGAATCAAGAGAAATGGAGTTCTTTGACAATATTTTATGTTGTGATAACAACTCTCAAGAAACCGCAGGTGTTAAAGAATCTCTTAAAGAGAAAGTTCTAAAGGTTGATGAGCAACCTATATTGCCTCGGAGAAGCCAAAGGCTTAAAGAGTTGGGATCAATTGAGAAATGCTCTCAAGTAGAGATACTCTACGGTAGACTTGAAGAAGTCACATGGAAATTTCCTATGATTCTTCAGGTTGAGGATGATCCCAAAACCTACCAAGAAGCAATGTCTTCGTGGAACTATATTTTTTTTAAGGAGGTAATAAATGATGAGATAGATTCAATTATGTAAAACAACCCATGGGAATTGGTAGACCTTTCACGAGGTTCAAAATTAATTGGGTGCAAGTGGGTATTTCGGAGGAAATATCACACTAATGGCACATACAATCCTTCAAAGGTAGATGAGTAGCTAAAGGGTTAAACAAAAGGAAGGAATTGATTACTTTGACACGTATGCGCCGGATGCTAGGACAACCACAAAAAGAATTTTATTTGCTTTATCATCAATATATAACATTTATGTTCATCAAATGGATGTCAAAACGACACTCCTAAATGGAGATCTCGATGAGGAGATTTATATGGAACAACTGGAGGGTTTTGTTCTAAGGAGAAATGAACATAAAATATGTAAGCTTGTTAAATCACTATATGGTTTAAAAAAAGCACTGAAACAGTGGCATGAGAAGTTTGTTAAAGATATTGTTTCGAATAGGTGTAGACACAATAATGGACAAGTGCTTATGATCTTAGACTTGTGATGATTATTTCATATTGATGTGTCTATATATTAATGATTGTTCATTTTGATTAATGAGTTGAAAGGCATAACAGAAACGAAGTGGTTTCTATCTTCCACTATCTAAAAGAAGAACCTTTGAGAGGTTGATACCTTTTTTGGTATAAAAATGAGAAGAAACAGTGAGGGTTATGCCTTAAGTCAAGCTCACTTTGTTGAGAAAGTGCTTGACAAGTTTAGTAATCTCAAATCAAAGAGGAGAATACACCATTTGATTCAGGCATAAAACTTGAGAAGAACAATGGTAGAGCGGTTAGTAAACTAAGTGGGTCTACTAGAAATCCAAGTATGGAACATTGAAAAGTGATTGAGAGAGTTCTAGGGTACCTTAAAAGGATCAAGCAACTAGGCCTCCAATAGTCAAAGTTCCAGAAGATACTTGAAGGATATTACAATGCGAGTTGGATATCAAGTGTAGGAGATAATCTCTCCACAAGTGGTTGGGTGTTTATGCTCAAAATAGGAGAGGTGTATTAAGGCCCAAAGAAACATACATATATTTCACTCAACCATGAAGAATGAGTTTATAACTCTAGCGACAAATGGCAAAGAGGCCAAGTGGCTTAGGGATTTCATGAGGAATGTCCCAATGGTGATAAACAAGCCACATTAGCTAGAGCTTATAATGGCATGAAAATTCTAGACATATAAGTCTAAGACATGAATATATGAGACAATTCATTCGAGGAGGAATCATATCGATCTCATGTATAAATACAAGTGAGGAATTATTAGATCCATTTACAAAATCTCTTGCGAAAAGGTTAGTAAGTTCTACTTCAAAAGGGATGGGACTAAAACTCCAAGAATAATATATTCACCAATGATGGCAACCCAACTCCAAACTTGTGAACATCAAGGGCAAGAGTTCAATGGGTAAGAACAAGTTATTGGGTGAATTTTTTCAACACTAACAAAATAATGAGTTCCATCCAAGGATGGTTAGTGTTGGTTGCTACCGAGTGAGGGTTAAGCTTCTCCCCAGAAAGTTCATGAAATTGATGAGCACGTGACCATATGAGTGCTAAGCGAGAAAAGTGGGAAAATGAAGGGCCAAGTGGAGGTGTGTGTGGTGTTACTGATTTTATCATTAAGGAGTACTTGGTTCAATCTTTAAGACACCAATGACTTTGATGAGGCTTCGTAATACTTTCACTAAGACAAAGTTAAAATCGAAAGATGCTTTATTTTATACACAAAAACTGTGAATCTAAGAAGAGAGGATTATATTCAACTAAGTGGGGGAATGTTGAGATTGGTTAAAAATAATGGTTAAGATGTTTACACGTTGAGATGAAAAACACTTAATGATTTTCACTTAAAGAGAAGTGAAAATATGAGATTGTGTAGAAGGTGTCTAAAAGTGACTTTGTGGGTCTAAAGTGATACAATGAGGTATCCAAACATTCCCAAAAAGTTCGGTAGCATTTTGAGCAATTTTAGGACCATTGGAAGGGTCCAAAACCAGAGAGGGTGGCTGTAACGCCCTGGTTAGCCAAGACCGTTACAATGTGTATTTTAAATAGTGCTAAACTTGCTAAACGAGTAACTAAATGTGATTAACGGTCCATGGTTAAAAATTTCGGTTAAAATGAATGGATATTTCATTAAAACGTTAAGTTGTGCATAGGATTCCATAATAAATGTTTACATGTTGTTTACAGTTCCAAAAGGATAATTACAACTCAAAAGTTACAACCCGCCAACCTAATCAGCAAAAATAGGGTTTAACCCAAGTTCTTCTGAGAAACCTTGGCCGTGCTGGTCAAGCAGCCGCATATGTACACGTCGCCACCTAAGCTCTCTAACTCATGGCTGGTCCAGCTTTCCTTTCCCCTTACATGCACCACATAGCACCCATAAGCCAAGACCCAGCAAGAAAACTTAAATATTCTCATAAGTAATTAATATCACATTACCAAATCATAATAAGCTTGCCCAACAGTAGTAAGCCTACTTATGCATGCATGTCTTTCATATAAATGACTAAAGTTTCATATGGGGCTAACTGCCCTAAATAAAATGATTAACTGAATCATATCGGGGCCCGTTGCCTAAGTTACATGATTAATAAATCACACTGGGGCTCAGCGCCCTAGGATATGGGACTAATAAGTCATCCCGGGGCCTATTGCCCTATCCTCTGTATAACCAACCTTGGAGCTGGCCTAGCATACCTGGCGCTTAATTTTCCATGACCATTGGGTCGAACAAGCGTATGATGCGCTCCTGATTAGATCTAAACATATCGAACAGAGCTCAGCGTCCTATTGCTGTCCTTGACTCATAAGTCAATTCTTTTCGACCATCGCTCAGCGCTATTGCCATCCTTAACTGATAAGTCAATGATTTTCGACCAATGCTTAGCTCTATTGCCATCCTTGACTAATAAGTCAAGCCTTTCTCAATTATATAACGCTAACAAGAAGTCATCATATAACAAATATCTATAAACAGAGCATTCAACATGCTTAATCAATCATTCACATGCATAATCATAATCATGCACATTTATAGGTACCCACGCCCAATAAAGATTATATTCAACATTCGGGCCAAGCCCTAATCATGTACATCATGTATTGGGTGCAGTTTTCATACCTCAGGTCTGAGTGTAATGTAAAAATAAGAACGACTCTCAAGCATGATCCTGATCCTAAACTCCTAGCGGTAACCTAGTCATAACCAAATATAGAATCTTGTCAATAACGAGCAAATATAGCCTTCCAGACCAAATTCTAGCCTTCGGGACCTCAAGTTCTACTAGACTAGGCGGGCTGCGACTTGACCCTAAGGGGATGTTTGGTATGGGGTTTTGGTTTAGTGGGAATGGGAATGTCAAATCTATATCATGTTTGGTAAATTTATTTTTGATGCCTTGGGGGTTTGTATTTCTAAGTGGGTCCCATTTTTTAGCTTGATTTGAGGGTAATCTTAACCAATTTGAACACTTGAGTTTCACATCCCCTTAATCTAAACCTCCTTTAACTCTACTCCCACAAACCCAAATCTCATACCAAACACTCCCTAACGGTCACGGTGCGCCACCCAAATAGAAATCCCCCTGTCTGGAACCAGGACACGGGCCATGACTTGCCCCTTAGAGTCACGACGCGTCTCCGAAATAGAGCCCCTCCAAGGCCATGGGGTTCAGCGACCCTACGAACCTAGAACCCCTATTTTCCTCAGCCCCAAAACTCCCCAAAATCCTTTCCAAACTATCCCAAAATCCCACCTGAATCCCACTATAGCATTAGCACCAATTCAGCAGCAAAACCCAAGCATTAATAAACTCAAACACACCACCAAAAACTCAATCCAAAACCTTGAACTTTAAAGCTCAAGAACAAATAAATCAATGAAAAAATACAATTAAAAATAGAGTAACAATCCTTACCTCAGCTGTGAATTAAACTCTCTTAGATGCAGCTATTCACACTTGACCTCAAGCTTTCAATTCGCAAACAATAACCTCAATGATTCTTTACTTTTCTCTAAAAATCAAACCAAGAGAGAAAAAGGAAGAGGAGTGCAATTGAGAGGGAGAGAGAAGGAGCTAGAGTGTTCTATTTTTTCATCCTTCTGCCAAGGGAGAAAGTGACTAAGTCAATACTTTTTGCCCAAAAGACCTAAATGCCCCTAGGGCCAACTCTCTCTCTAAAAGCTCATCAAGGTCAGTTTTTTCATTCGCCACATACCCCATTGTCGATACCAAAAATCCACCAAGGAAAAAATCTCTGACCCCTGGTTGAAAATCATGGCTAAGGGTCACTTAGTCCTGCTATTGGGCTTAGGCCTAAAGGTCCCACGAGACCACGTTCTAGCCAACACTCACAAGTGCCCTGCAAGTCTCTGAAGATTCGAAGGATCATGATACCCTTGTGTGTCTCCCACCCCTGGGCCTTGCGAGGCCCCCGCCTCATGCCCAGGTGTCGGGCGTCCATGTTCCTCGCGAGACCCTTGCCTGGTTGAAGACCTCAAGACCAAATCGCCTTGCATCCTGGTGCCACGCACCCTTGTGCCTCACTGAACATCAGAGCGTCTCATCAAGGACCAGCACCTCGCCTCGCCTAGGAACCTCCATGCCATGGTGTTGCATACACGTGTTGCGCGCCAGCACCTCACCTTGCCCAGGTGCCTCCATGCCGTGATGCCAGCACCTCGCGCACCCCTGCCAGCACCTCGCGAGACGTTGAGGTCTCGAATAATGAGGCGCACCTTGCCTCGCCAAAGAGCCTCCATGTCGTGGTCTCGAGTGCCCATGCTGCGCGCTAGCACTTTGCCTCGCCCAGGTACCTCCATGCTGTGATGCTAGTGCCTCGCACGCCCCTGCCAGTACCTCGCGAGATGTTGAGACCTTGCATAGCAAGGCATACCTCGCCTCTCCCAGGAGTCCTTGTGCCATGGTGTCGCATACCCGTGCCCCTTGCCAGCACCTCGCCTCGCCCATGTGCCTCCATGCCGTGATGACAGCGCCTCACGCGCCCCTGCAAGCACCTCGCGAGACAATGAGGCCTTGCATAGCGAGGCGCACCTCGCCTTGCCCAAGAGCCTCTGTCCCATGGTGTCACATGCCCGTGTCATGCACTAGTACCTTGCCTCACCCAGGTGCCTCCATGTCGTGACGCCAGTGCCTCGTACGCCCATGCTAGCACCTCGTGAGACATTGAGGCCTTGTATAGCGAGGTACAGCTCACCTCGCCTAGGAGCCTTCGTGTCGTGGTGTTGCATACCTGTGCTACGTACTAGCACCTCGCCTCAGCCAGGTTCCTTCATGCCATGATGCCACCCCCTCGTGCGCCCATGCCAGCACCTTGCACGTGAAGGGTGTCCTGCATCTTGGAGGGGCCTCGCCCCAAGAGTGTCTCGCACATGGAGGCTGTAGGGCAATGGTCTCACATAGTGAGACTCTCATCTCACACATGGGCACCATGTCTCATCGCATACACAGTAAGCCTTGTGGAAGAGGCCTTATCTCTTTCCTTGTGGGTCTCATGAGATGTAGAGTCAAGGACCTCTTGAACATGTGTTCAAGGAAGGTTAGGGAAGGCCTCACAATGATTCGGTATGAATTTAGGAAAGGTACGGAATACATTTATAAACAAATAGGAGTTAGAGTACGGACACGATGTCCATTCCAGACAAGTAATGGCAGTAACAGAGGGGTACATGGTAAGGACTCCCTCAACACGCTTATGAGTTTCGCACCCGACAAGTAGTGGAGATATAATATGGTACCAAGGTAGGAGTACTTTTGCAGACCCTTGACATGTACTAAAGCCGACCACCGATCCTCTGACGGTGTACCTGTGTACTATTTTGTCCCCAAGGACCACCATGTATAAGGGGCCATTAGAGCCCAACTATAAATAGACCTTCATTCCTCAGAATAGGGGGTTGGAAAATTCATTGTATACTCAGGCTATTAAGCAATATATGAATGTTTACTCCATTGTTGATCTGCATTTATTTTTCTTATGTCTATTCTATGTTCTGATCTAGCTATCTCCATACTCACCTTTGAGACTCGACCTAACATCATTGACGAGTTCTCACCGTCAACAGTTTGGCGCCGTCTGTGGGAATAGTAAGCACCAACCCAATGTTCTTTCATCACTTCCAGCAAGGAAAAATGCCAAGGCGTTCGAAACGCTTACGACAACTACAAGATGTTGAGGTTCACCTGGATGAAGAACAACTGAGGGCTTCTAGGAAAGACCCTCCTCCGCCTAAGCATGGAGATATGCCAGAGGAACGTCCTTTCCCACAGGAGGAGAAGGAAGAATCATCCCCAGCTGTCTGGCCCGACAAAGGTCGTTCAGAGCCGCCAGCACACCCACGTCCTTGGCCCCTGGTGGCACCGCGTTCTGGTCACCAAGACCTAGGTCCCTCGACGCGCAGGCCAGGAAAGAGTCCCCGAGTACACTCGGTGAGTTCCAACTCAAGGACTCGTTCTATGAAGATGAGATTCACGAGTTACACGAAAAGAATCAAAGGCTGGAAGCCACGTTAGAGAACATGTAGGATGTTTTAAACGACCTTCTACAAGGAAAGTCGAGCCTACCCATTCTGAAGCATAAATAGAAAGAGCATGAAAGAGGGGAAACCACTGTCCCCGTAGACGATGGGAGAACCCAACTTTCCACCAGAAAAACTCCCTAGATAATGTACCATGAGGGACCTAGGCCAAAGAAGTACCTCCAAGAGCAAAGGCGGAGGAACGGCGATGGTCATAAGAAAAAATCTGAAATCGCCTCAAAAGAGGTGCCCCCTGGCCTAAGAGAAAAGCTCAATGGGAAGAGGTCAGAAGTAACGACAACACCTCCTATAGCCCCTTCGAGGGGCAAAGAGAAGAGAAAGGAAAACCCTACTGTTGACTTGTGAAATTGGCCAACGGTCGTATGTGTAGTATACGACACCTTTTGAACAAAATAAATGAAACAAATGACAGAGTACGATTATCTTAAATAAACACACAAGAATTTTATAGTGGTTCAACCCTGTTCATTCTGATGAACAGTAAAAACCTAAACCACTTCGTCTTTAGTATTGAATTACTCGACAATTACAAGAACAAACTGATGAGTTCACTCGTCACTCAGATTTTTCTCCCAAAATTCTAGAAAAGAGAAGATCCCTCTTTATGAAGCCCTGGGTCCGTTATTTATAGTACCCAGGGCTGTTACATAACAAATAATACTGGGATCGTGGTTTGGTACACGATTATCATTTAATGGAGAGACGTGTCCACTTTCCCATGATCATGAGATCGTGGGTCTTCTCGTTGTTTCTTTAGATTGTGGTAGACAATGCACGATTGAAACTTCTGGGAAATTATTAAGTCTCTGTTGGTAAATGAGACTTAGGTTCTAGGCTCGACGACCAAAGCTTGGGTGCTGGACCTATTGATCCTCTAGGTGCTAGGCCTGTTGATCTCAGTTTGAATGAGAGTGATTGTGTCTCACTGAAGTGTACTTGGGAGTTTAGGCCGACCACCCCATGAAAGATAGGGTGGGCCGACCACCTAGGTGGCTCTTGGGCCTGCTTAGGCCCACCACCCAAGGGGTTGAGGTCAGGCCGACCACCCCTAGGGGTCCTTGGGCATACTGGGGCCGACCACCCTTGAAGTAGGGGGTCAGGCTAACCACTTCTAGGGCCCTTGGGTCTGCTTAGGCCGACCACCCCTAAGGGTAGGGGTAGGCCGACCACCTCTTGGGGGTTTAGGCTTGGTCGACTTCCGTAGGTCCTAGACCTATCTTTTTTCCACGTCGGTCTTTTCTCAATACTTTGTCGTTTTTCCCCGATTTGTGATGTCATGTGACACATTCTCATTCGCCACGTCATCCTTGTATTTTTGAGGGAAAATGTTTGCTCCCCAAGTTTATTGTAATGTATTCAACATTACGGTAAACTTGAGCGAGGCTCGAGAAACATACCGTAGTAGTACTTTTTTTTTAATATCGATGCTTTGCTCGGTACGAATTTTTTAGGGACAATTAGTAATTCTTAAAAATAATTAGGTTTTTCAATGAAATTTAATTTCCTAAAAATCTAATATATTTTTCAAGAAATTTGAAATCCTAAAAATATACCATATTTTTCAAGGAGTTTTAATGTCCTAAAAATATAATATATTTTCAAGGATATTAATTCCTAAAAATAAAAATGATTTCAAGGAATTTTAATTCCTAAAAATATAAATATTTTTCAAGGAATTTTGAATTCCTAAAAATATAGATATTTTTCAAGGAATTTTGAATTCCTAAAAATATAGATATTTTTCAAGGAATCTAAATTTTAACCATATTAGATATTTTTCAAGGAAATTTGAATTCCTAAAAATATCTTATTTGCCTGAGAGATTATAAATAGATACTCTTTCTCATTCCTGCCCCATGTGCCACTTTCAAACAAATCCAAGTCTGATTTCTCCAATTCTTCATCAAACTCAGATCTTTGGTAAGTGCTTTCTTCTAATCCACACATCATTTAATGTAAATGTGCTTAGATTCATAAGAAATAATTTGCATTTTTGAGGAATTTTTGTCTGAATCTTCTTGCTTTGTTGTATCCTGATAAAAATAATTGACCTACTTGAATAAAGATTTCTCTGTAAAATTCCTTAGCCTAGGCAATTTCTAGGGTTATAAACCCAGATTGGATGATTTCCAGGGATGCAAGACCCTAGGTCGACCAATCAATAGTCCTGGTGATTTCTGGGACTCCAAACCTGGTTCCTGCGATTTCTAGGGATAGGCCCAGGTTCGGGCCGAGCACCTCCTTGGCATGGGCCGAGTACCTCCTGCTTCTCCTTGTGCAATTTCGAGGTATAGAAATTGGGTTGTGGAGACCACCCTAGAGCATGGTGAGCTGAGCACTTCCATTCTTTCCCTTAGGCGATTTCCATGCATAGAATTAGGGCTAGGACGATCACCTTAGGGGTCCATGGGTCGAACACTCCCTTTCCTTTCCTTAGACGATTTCTAGGCCTAGAATTAGGGCTAGGCCGACCAACTTAGGGGTCCATGGGCTGAGCAACTCTTGCCTTAGGCGATTTTCAGGGACTCAGGGTGGTTGGCCCAAGCATAAGCCGACCACCTGGGATCCTAAAAATAATTTTTTTCACCTCAGCTGATTTCCTTGGGGGTCTTCCTTTGTACTGAAAAAAATTATTTTTTCTGGAGACTTGAACGATCCTCTGACACTTTTCTAAAGCTTACTTCCTTGGGGTGGTCGGCCTATGCTTAGGCTCACTGGGCCAACCCCCTATATAGAATCTTGCTCTTGATTTCTTCATTTTTACTCTTTAATTCATGAACATGCCCCTAGCTCTTGGCATCATTATGCTCATTTACTAACTTTAATCATTATTTTTCTTCTGTTGCAGATGTCCAGCTCCTCTTCATCAGACAAGTTAGTAAGTAAGCGTACTCCCCAAGTGTTCTTGGAAAGGTTGAAAAGGATTCTCCCTCATTTCGCTTTATACTTATTCAATGAGGAAGATTTCTTAAAGAGGTACTGTCCAATGGAGACAGTGAAACAGACAACTCGGCAACCGTCTGAAGATGATCCTTAGATTGCCAAGCTTATCGCTCAGGGCTCCTCGCCGGGCTCTTCCCAGATTACTTCTCAGCATAGTACGCCCTGCGACTCCTAAGGCACCTAAGGTACACCTTAGCAGAGTCATTTTTCTTAGCGGGATAGGTCAGGTCAGCGAGAACCATTGTAACGCCCTTTGCACCGAGATACTAGTCGGGTTCTCAGTCAATCTTCTTCTCAGCAAGATTATACCGAGGGCTCTCATTGCCTTACTACTCATCCTCAGGAGCGTCCCAGTCATAGATTCCGTCCTAAGGTAGTTAGCCCTCCTTCCAAGAGTAAGATAGTCTCGCCAGCTCTATCGCCAGGGGGATCATATGGAAACCGGTTGAGAAGCCTCGCCCTGCTGATTACATGGTTGTTTGGTTCAAGGGGGCGGCCTCTAACATGACTGAAGAGAAGGTAAAATACTTGAGAAAGACCTTTGACCTCTCCAACATGTCCATCACTATCCCTGGTCCAGATGACAGAGCTGAGGACCCCCCTCTGGGTATGTGCGCTTGGACACATTTTTCCATTAGGTCTGGGGCCCTACTTCCTCTTCATCCATACTTCAGAAGTATAGAAGACTATTTTGGTATTAGTCCTTCTCAATTGGCTTCTAATGCGATCTTGGCCTTATCCGTATTGTACATTATCTATCACCGCAGAAAATGGGCTGCTCTAGTGCCTCACGAGATCCACTATTTGTTTGACCTAAAGACAAACCCTTCTCAGCGCAACTCGAGGTATTTCCACTTCCACCATTATAAGAGTGAGGGTACCAACACCTTCTTGGAAGAGATTTATGGAAATAGCAAGGCATTTAGATATGCCGACAACTATTTCTTTACTAAGGACGTGGAGGCCAACTACTCCAAGTTTAAGCATGTTGGGCCCTTTTATAGACCACTCGACCCAGGATATGATAGTTAGGGCTAAGGTACTGATTGCAATGACCCCTGAGGAGAAGAATGTTAAGACCCTCGTTACTCTAGAGAACCTTAGGAATGTGGGGCTGTTTCCTACTATCATATCTGATGTTCCAGATGACGATGGTTTTGAGCCTGTGATAGCCATAGATTCCCCGGGACCCATTCATGTCGAAGAGGTACCCTCTTTGGGTGCATCTGCTGCGTACTCATCGCTTACTTCAGACGACTTTGATGAGGCTATGTTCGAACTCAAATCACATTCAGAAGGTTTGGCACTTTATCACCTTTATTTAATGATTCATCTGTGTTTAATATCCTTCTAACATTTGATCTTCTTATCCAGGCTCAGACATGTTTGGCTTTGTCCATACCCAACAGAGGTCGACTCCCACCAAGGCCAGTCCTTCTATTCGAGCAGGAAAAAGGGCCAACATTGAGGCTAAGTCGGTCATGGAGGTTCCTCTTGAGGTGTCTCCTCTGACTCCTTTGGTGTATAGTCCAACTCTTTTGGCGTCTAGCCCTATCGCCGAGGTAGAGTCATCTTTGTCTACACCAGTTCCTCCCATTTTCACTGATGCAAGTGCTTCTTGTTCTGCGCCTACTCCTTTATCTGAGCCACATCAGTTTGCTATACGGAACTTAAGCGCCCTCATGGACCGAGCATCACATCTGGAGCAAACAATAACAACCTTTAATGGGATCAAGAATGAGGACCTGAACACCATTCTCACGAAGTCACTCTTAGACATTCAGAGTGTGAGTCCTTTACAATTCTCTTCTCATCTGTTTAGCTTGTGTTTTATTTATCTAACACTTGTATGTTCTTTGCAGGCATTGATCCTGGTCTATCATGTCTATGATAGGTCTGTAGAGTGTACTTCTACGCTCTCTAACGTTCGTTCTTAGCTTGAAGTTGTTCGCCAAGAGGTACTGGACCTTAGGTGAGTTCTTGGCTCTAGGGATGCTGACATTGCCTCAAAGGACGAAGAGATCAACACCCTCCATAGTATCGTGAAGCTCAAACAGAAGGAAATGACCGAGTTGACTCTCAGGATAACCCAGATGGAGGGGGAACTTGTCGATAAGCTAAAACAGTCTGAAGTTGAGAAAGAGAAGCTGATTACTGACATGGACCAATTGCAGAAGGATTCTCTTGTCAAGAAGGAGCAAGAGGTCAAAGTTGCTTGGGACAAGGATTGAGAGGAGTATTTAGAGATAGCCTTCTCTTGCTTCTACTTGATCTGGAATTCCAACAAAGATCTAAAGTTGAATTTCCTTCCCGAGAAGACGCGAGCGAAGGAGCTTAAGAAGTGTCTGGCTCATGAGCTTCCGAGGCTTAGGGTAGTCTTTCAAATGATACTTCTCGCCCTAGTCAGTCTTCTTGACCCTTTATTCTATCTTTCCTCTCATGCCATTGGTGGGGCACCTTGTACTTGACATTTTTTACATGTGACATTTTATGCCTTTATGCTTTTTTTGTTATGAGTACTTAGTGTATTGATTGATTTTTTTTTATATTTCCAATGCTTACTAAGTATATCAACTCACAACTCTTATTGGTTCAGGTATAAATATACTCTGAAAACATGCATTTTGTATGCCATACTAACCTTACCCCTTTATGTTTTTCATGCTAACAACCATGGTAATATGAGTAGTATGATATTTCACCAAGCACCATGAACAAAACGGTCAGGTCGACCACCCCATGGGTGATAGGCCGACTAACACCCTATAGGGTTGATGGACTAGTCAACCACCCCATAAGGGACATCGTTAGGAATCTCCCTACCAATGCCTTTTTTTTTTGTTTTTTTTTTTGCACTTTCGGAACATATGTTGAACAAAAGGCCTAGAAAAACTTGAGCTTGATTAGTACTTAAGGACACACCCTCATTGCTTGTGTATACCCCGATCGGTATGTACTATATGCCCCCCAAGTTATCATGGGTTTAAAAGCCTTGGTCACTTCCTACTTGACCGTGCCTTGCTTCGAGAATTTAGACACATTATACTATCCTTTTCACCCAATGATGCAAGCAGCAAATGCTTGTCCCTCATTGGTAGTCGGGTGATGGTTTCATACTCAGTAGTAATGATACCTATACACAGATGAAGATTATGTAGCAAGCTTCAATCACGATCTAAGTAATCTCTCGTGTACTCATTATAATGATTGTAGACAGAAATGTCTAAGTTGGGCCAACTAGGTCTAGATTGGCTAATCGAGCCTGTAACGAGTCTTAGATCAAATTATCGATCGATCCCTCATGGACCAGATTCGATTATGATCCGATAATGGTGACTAGTTCTTGGACTAGTCTCTTGTTTTTTGATCGTATGGGCCGATAGGTTCCTCAAGAACCAGGACCGAACGTGATAAAAAAAAGTTGGCAACTAGGTCCTTGGACCAGTCTCTCATTTAGATCTCATGGGTTGATACGCTCCTCAAGAACCAAGATCGAACATGATCCATTAATTTGGCGACAAGGTCCTAGGACCTATCTCTTTTGTTGATCGTGTGGGTCATAGGTTCCTCAAGAACCAGGATCGAACATGATCAAATAGTTTGGCGACAAGATCCTAGGACCTGTCTCTCGTGTGGATCGTATTGGTTGATAGGCTCCTCAAGAACCAAGATTGAACATGATCCATAATTTGGCAACAAGGTCCTAGGACCAGTCTCTAGTGTGGATCGTATGGGTCGATAGGCTTCTCAAGAACCAAGATCGAACATGATCCATAATTTGGCGACAAGGTCCTAGGACCTGTCTCTAGCGTGGATCTATGGGTCTATAGGCTCCTCAAGAACCAAGATCAAACATGATCCATAATTTTGCAACAAGGTCCTTGGACCAGTCTCTTGTTTGGATCTTATGGGTCGATAAGTCCCTTAAGGACCAGAATCGAACATGATCCGATGGGGTTGACATGCACAAAGGACGAGTCCTTCGTTGAACGAAATTTAAAGAACTAAGAGAAACTTTAGAAATTAAATTCATTCATTGAAGCGTAATGGCAGTTACATAGATAATTCGAAAATAATACATTTGCAAATTAAAACTTGTGCTACTGCTGAACAACTTCACTGATTTTACTGGAGGAGGTGTTCGCCATTCCTGTAGTTTTTAATTAGTTCCCCATTCAGTCGAGCTATCTTGTACGTCCCTGGTGGTATCACCTCCTCCACAATGTATGGCCCTTCCCAGTTTGGTCCTAGTACCCCTGCTGCAGTGTCCTTAGTGTTTAGGAACACCCTCCTGAGTACTAAGTCCCCAACTTGGAATTTTTGATCTGTCACTCAGGAGTTGAAGTATCTAGCCACTTTTTGTTGATGTGCTGCTACTCTGAGACTTGCTTTTCTCGTCTTTCTTCGATTAAATCGAGCGACTCTTCTATTAGTTGATAGTTCCTTCTCTGATCGTATGTCTCCCGTCTATGCGATGGGGGAGTGATTTCAACTGGAAACATGGCTTCATACCCAAACACCAAAGAGAATGGCGTATGCCTTGTATCCATTTGTGCCATCGTTCGATGTGACCATAGGACCTCTGAATGTAATTCTAGCCAGGCTCCTTTGGCTTGTTCAAGGCATTTCTTCAAAGTGTCTTTGATAGTCTTGTTCACTGCTGCTACTTGGCCATTAGCTTGGGGGTGTGCTACTGAGGAAAAGCTCTTTGTGATTCCATGCCTCGTACAAAAGTCAGTGAACATATCACTGTTGAATTGAGTCCCATTGTCTGAGACTATCTTCCTTGGGAGGCCAAATCGATATATGATATTATTCACCACAAAGTCTAAGACTTTCTTTGAGGTTATGCTGGCGAGCGGTTCTGCTTCAGTCCATTTGGTGAAGTAGTCCACAGCTACAACAACAAATTGGACTCCTCCTCTTCCCGTGGGTAGCTTTCTGATTAGGTCGATCCCCCATATAACAAAGGGCAAAGGGCTTTGCATCTGTGTTAATTCGTTAGGTGCTCCTCGCGGTATCTTGGAGAACATCTGGCACTTGTGGCATCTTCTGACATACTCCACTGAGTCTTCATTCATCATTTACAAAAAGTATCCTTGTCTTAGGATTTTATTTGATAGGCTCTGCCCCCCAGCATGATCTCCACAAAACCCCTCGTGTACCTCGATCATTAACAACTTTGACTGGTCGGGTGTAACGCACCTTAGCAGTGGTGGGGAGTATCCTCTTCGGTACAGTACCCGTTCGACTATCATATACCGTACAACTTGTCTCACCAACTTCCTTGGTTTGTTCCGATCATTGGGTACTACTCCTTGGTTGAGATAGTTAATAATGAGGGTCATCCATGTATCTCCCAACTCAACAGGTAGTGCCTCCTGCTCAGTTATGCTTCTTTCCACCAAGTATTCCACGGGAACAACATTTAAAGTGTCTGCATCTTTGGCACTTGAAAGCTTGGCTAAGGCATCGAAATTGGCGTTTTGCTCTCTTGGGACTTGTATAATTGAGTATTTCTTGAACTATGCGAACAAGTCCTTCACCTTGTTCAAGTACTGTGCCATCCTAAGCCCCTTGGCTTGATACTCCCCCAGTACTTGGTACACCACTAGCTGGGAATCGCTGAATATCTCCAGGGACTGTGCATGTACATCCTGAGACAAGCGTAATCCAGATAATAATGCCTCGTACTCAGCCTCGTTGTTTGAACCGTTGAATCCAAATTTTAGAGTGCAATGGATTCGATGATTCTCTGGAGTGATCAGTATGATTCCTGCACCTTAGTTGTGTTCATTGGATGCTCCATCAACATATAGCTTCCATACAGGAGTATCTCCTTCCTTCTTAGTATCTCCATTCTCTGATTGGTAGGAAGGGTCTTCAAGGTTGGTGCATTCGACTATGAAGTTCGCCAATGCTTGTCCTTTTATCACCGACCTCGAATGATAAGTGATATCAAACTATCCCAATTCCACTGCCCACTTGAGTAATCATCTCAAGGCCTCTAGTTTCTGAAGAACCTACCTCAGTGGTTGATCGGTCAGGACTCGGATCGAGTGAGCTTGAAAATATGGACGCAAATTTTGAGAAGCGATTACTAAATAGTAGGCTAGTTTTTCAAGAGAGGGATACCTAGACTCCGCACCTACTAGCCTTTTACGGATATAGTATATAGGGTGTTGTACCTTGTTCTCTTCCATTATCAATGCAGCACTGATTGCATGCTCAGTGATTGCCAAATAGATGAATAGTAGTTCACCATATATTTGCTTCGCTAGGATGGGAGGTTGGGCAAGGTGTTCCTTCAGGGCTTGGAAAGCCTCCTCACACACCTCAGTCCATTGGATCTTCTTGCTCCCCTCAGCAAGATAAAGAAAGGGACACACTTGTCAGTAGACTTTGATATAAACCTACTGAGGGCAGCTACTCTCCCGGTTAAGCTTTGATTGTGGTAGGTGACATCATGTCGATCAATGCTTTGATCTTCTTGGGGTTAGCCTCGATTGCACGTGCATTGAATATGTATTCGAGAAACTTACCAGATTCAACTCCAAATGAGCACTTTAGAGGGTTTAGCTTCATGCTATACTTTCTAAGTATGGCAAAGCATTCCTCCATGTCTTGAACATGCCCTCCAGCTTCTTTGGAATTTACCAACATGTCATCGATGATACCTCCATATTTTTTCTGATCAAGTCTTGGAACATGCCATTCACTAAACGCTGGTAGGTGGCTCCTGTGTTCTTCAAGCCGAATGGCATCCCCTTATAACAGTACAATCCCTTGTCTATTCGGAAGCTGGTATGTTCCTCGTCGAGAGGGTGCATACTTATTTGATTATACATAGAATACGCATCCATGAATGAGAGTATTTCATGTCTTGTCGTTGCATCGACCAGTTGGTCTATTCTGGGTAGTGGGAAGTAGTCTTTGGGGCGGGCCTTGTTCAGATCTGTGAAGTCCACGCATGTTCTCCACTTCCCGCTTGATTTTGGGACCAACACGGAGTTTGATACCCAATCAGGGTAGTAGGCCTCCCTTATAAAACTGTTTTCCTTGATCCGCTCGACCTTCTCCTTCAGGGCTTGAGATCGGTCTTTGTCAAGAAGTTTCCTTTTTTGTTGCACTGGTGGGTAGTTCTTGCCTATATTGAGGACATTGCATATTACGGATGGAGAAATTCCAACTATGTCCTTATGTGACCTGGCAAAAACGTCCTGGTTTTTCTTCAAGAATTCCACCAATTATGCTTTAATTTCCACCTTTAACTCCTTCCTGACTTTGATTACTCTAGTCGGGTCCTCCTCATCTAGTAGGATTTTGTCAAGATCTTTGACTGGTCCTATCCCAATGACGTCATCCCCAAAGTGAGGATCGATGTCATTTCCCCCACTTTTGGAAACTTACTATAACAACAAATCTTCGATAAAAGGAGCCCTCGACTCCAGTAGAGTGTTTCTTTCAACGTCGACTTCCCTACGCTGATGGGGAATTTCAAAGATAGATGCTTGACAGATACTACTGCATGTAGTGCCATCAGGAGGGGTCTCCTGAGTACTACATTGTAGGCTGATGAGCAATCTAGCACGAGGAACTCTGTCATCACAGTCTCGTGCATGGGGGCATCCCCCACTGTGACTAGTAGTTTAATAGTTCCTGTTGTGCTAGGCATTCTCCCGTGAACACATATATCACTTGGGAACACGGTGTCAGGTCTTTGACTGTGAGGTTAATCTTCTCGAGGGATGATTTGTAGAGGATATCTACCTAGCTTCCCGTATCCACCAAGCATCTCTTCACTCGGGCATTAGCGATTTGAGTGGTAAGGACTAGAGGGTCATTGTGGGGTACCTCACGTGTCTGGCGTCATCCTCTGTAAAAGTGAGTGTTTCACTTTCATACTTTGGATTTTTTGGAGACCGCTCCTCGACCGCCATACACTGGGAAGACTCCCCTACCTTATGCCTGAAGGTCCTTGCATATCGCTCATGAGCATTGTTACTGTATCCTGCTATGTGGGGCCCTCCACTTATGGTATCCAGTGTAAAGTCCACTGTCACTAGATCCAGTGGTGGACTCCTCTACCTTCTGAATTCTGGATTCCTGCTTGAGGTCTCAGTCTTGCCTCGGTACCTTGAGAGTTTTCCAAATTGGAGAAGAAACTCTATCTCATCCTTCAATTTTTTGCACTCATTTGTGTCGTGCCCATAATCATTATGGAAACGAAAAAACTTATTCTTCTCCTTCTTTCCTTATGATCGCAAGGGTGGTGGCTTTCGATATGGTACCTCCTGGTATATTTCCAAGTAAATATCAGCTCTCGATGTGGTAAAGATGGTATAATTGGTGAACCTGGGCTGGTAGGGTTGATATTTAGCATGTTTGTCGGCAGATGCAGACTTAGCTTTCTTTTCTCCACCCTGCTTGGCCCCTGAGGTATTCCTTTTTTTACTGTTGCCCCCACTGCCACCCTGAGGGTTCGTGCCATTTTTATCCGCATTGACAGTAGTCGGATGGTTTATGCCTTTTTCTTCCTTCATGATAGCGTCATCTAGCTTCATGTATTTGTAGGCTCAGTCCAGGAATTCTTGCAAGGTGTTGATAGGGTTCTTGTGTATACTATCCCACAAGGGACTATGATAAATTATTCCTGCTGATATGGAAAAAAACTTCCCTTCATCTCCTATCGTGGTCGCTTGGTTTTCCTTTCTCATGAATCTTTGAATGTAGTCTTTCAGGGATTCATCTTTCCCTTGCGTGATGTCAGCTAATGTATTGGCATAAATTGGTTGAATCCGCCCGGCACTAAAGACCTTGCAGAATTAATTCCTAAACTGCTCCTAGGAAGTGATGGATCCAGGTTTGAACTTCCAATACCATTCCTGAGCTGAGTTAGAGAGAGTGGTAGGGAATACCCTATACCTATAATTATGCTCCACACCGAGTAACTCCATCTGATCCTTGAACTTCCCAAAGTGTCGTACCGGGTCCTCCTTCCCATGGTACGTAGGAAGTTTCGGGGTCTTTTATTTTGGTGGTGGTTGGGAAGCTTGGATCATGGTACTGAAATGACTCCCACTTCTATGAGCTAACTTGATATCTAAAGGTTTCTTTGTTAGACCCTGAACAACCATAACAAGTGCATCTATTTGAGCCTGTACTGCTGGTGGGATTGCTGATCCAGGTGGGGAGGATATCCCTAGTACCCCCTCCTGAGCATTGGTCCTCCTGTTGATGACCTCCCTCAAATATTGAGGTTGCGTATCTTTCCCTAGCCTATCGAACACAGTATTTGTGTTATTCATCAGTTCTTTTCCCTTGCAAGACTGAGGGTGTAGGGGTGGTAGGTCCACTTGCCCTTGTCGGTGCGACCTTGCCCCCAAGCCTCTTCTCCTACATGACTTTGGGATTTTGAGCGGCCATTCCCATTCCTGTCACATCTCTCAGATGTTTGAACCTCATCTACTGCGTTGTTTTGCCTGTCCCCCTAGGAGGGGGCCTCCGGGTTGGTAACACTCTTACTCCTAAAAGAAGTGTTATTCTTCTTAGTCATGGAGGAGGAATTCTTGGATTGTGCATCTTCATCCTGTCTCTAGGAAAGTGGCTCTGAGAGTTTCCTTGGGGTTTGACTCCTCCCTTGGGACTCTCTGTTACTACTATCTTGCATTCCTGCTGCTTTGGTTTGGGCCTCCTTCACCGCCTGAGCAGTGGCTTCAGCGTTAGCTCGGGCTAATTCGGTAGCTGCCTCAAGGGCCACACCAGCCTCTTGGTGCCTCTGCTCAGCTTTCTGCTCCCTCTGGAACATCCTCTGGACCTATTCATCCATCTCCCCTCATTGTCGTTTCATAGTCACCCTCTGGAGGGAAATTTCTGCAGCACAAACCTCCTGCCTTGTCTGAAATTATGCCATCCCCTTCTGGTGAATATCCTGTTGATCTTCTGCATCAGGTTGGTCTCCAACCTCCACCAGAGGTTCGTTAACAGGATCGATGGGATCCTGAGTGGTGGAATCCCTAGGAGCCATCTTCTTTGTCTGACTGGATTTTGGAGGCATCGTAAAACTAATGAAAATGTGTTTCTTGATTCTATACTCTCAATGAATGCACCAAAATGTTGACCTGTGCAATTGGCCAACAGTCGTATGTGTAGTATACGACACCTTTTGAATGAAATAAATGAAACAAATGTCAGAGTACGATTCTCTTAAATAAACACACATGAATTTTATAGTGGTTCAGTCCTGTTCATTCTAATGAACAAATATAACTTAATCAACTTCCTCTTTTGTATTGAATTACTCGACAATTACAAGCACAAACTAATGGGTTCACTCGTCACTCAGATTTTTCTCCCAAAATTCCAGAAAAAGAGAGAAGATCCCTCTTTATGAAGCCTTGGGTCCTTTATTTATAGTATGCAGGGGCTGTTACATGTCTAGCAATACTGGGATCATGGTTTGGTACACGATTATCATGTAATGGAGAGACGTGTCCACTTTCCCATGATCATAAGATCGTGGGTCTTCTCGTTGTTTCTTTAGGTTGTTGTAGACAATGCACGATTGAAACTTCTGGGAAATTGTTAAGTCTTTGTTGGTATATGAGACTTAGGTGCTAGGCCCGACGACCAAAGCTTGGGTGCAGGACTTGTTGATCCTCTGGGTGCTAGGCTTGTTGAACTCAGTTTGAACGAGAGCGATTGTTTCTCAGTGAAGTGTACTTGGGAGTTTAGGCCGACCACCCCATGAAAGATAGGGTGGGTTGACCACCTAGGTGGCTCTTGGGCTTGCTTAGGCTGATCACCCTAGGGGTTAAGGTTAGGCCGACCACCCCTAGGGGTCCTTGGCCATACTGGGGCCGACCACCCCCGTGGTAGGGGGTCATGCCGAGCACTCCTAGGGCCCTTGGGTCTGCTTAGGCCAACCACCCCTAGGGGTATGGGTCAGGTGGACCACCTCTAAGGGTTTAGGCTTGTTCGACTTCCCTAGGTCCTAGACCTATCTTTTTGCCCGTCGGTGTTTTCTCAATACTTTGTCATATTTCCCTGATTTGTGATGTCACGTGTCACATTCTCATTCACCACGTCATCCTTGTATTTTTTGAGGAATAACACCTACTGAGCTGAGAGACTCCTAGAATAGGGGGCGACAGGAGCTGGACCCCGAGATGAGGAGTCTTCGAAAAAGCAAGATCGTCACAGCATGTGGGGGGCACATTACCGATGAAGAGTTCATCTACGAGTCACCCTTCACAAGGGAGATCCAGGTTGAACAACTCCCCACCACCTTCAAAGAGCCTTGCATGACTCCGTACAATGGTACTATGGACCCAAAGTATCACTTAGACTCCTTCAATAACTTGATGAGGTTATGAGGGGTCAACAACAGAGAAAAGTGCCATTACTTTGTCGTCACACTTAAAGGAGTTGCGTACAAGTGGTTCAAGAGGTTAAGGCCAGGAACAATCAAGTCATGACAGCAATTCTCTGGCGAATTTTTTCAGCAACACCATGCAGTTCATGATTACGTTATGCCTATTACCAGCCTCACTAACATAAAACAAGGCAAGAATGAAAGTCTAAAGACCTATATCCATAGGTTCAATATAGAAGAAACAAAATTGGGAAGTTCAACTAAAGCGGAGCTCAAGATGGCTGTTACAGTTGGAGTTCGTCCAAGAAGCAAGTTATGGGGTAACATGCTCAAGAGAGAGGTTACAAACCTAGATGACTTCTTCGAAAGAGCACAAAAGTATATATGTGTGGAAGAGGGTCATAAGAACTTGCGTGTTGAGGGAAGCAAACCTTCTTCCAATCACCCTTCTACCAATACGTCTGAAGATTTCGTGTAGAAGATAATGTCATGAGAAAGGAGTCGCCGATCAAGTTGAAAATTGGAAGAAGTCTACAAAAAGGCTTCAAAGAAGAAGCTAGTAGAATTCATCATATCATCGCGATTGACCCCCATAAAGATCCAAAGAAGTCGCCCAGCTGATTCCAGAGATCTAGAAATATCAAGGCATATCGAAGAGAACGAAAAAAAAAGTACTTGGCAAGAGGATCCCACAAACCACTTAGGAGGTATTATACTCGACCTCAACAGCACCTAGCCATGTGCAAAATGGGTGCCCAACATTGTGAGCATCAACAAGCACCTAGCCATGTACAAAATAGGCGCCTAGCCTCATGAGCCTCAATAGGTGCTTGGCCAAGTGCGAAACAGGCATCTGGCCATGTGACACATATATATATAAAGGTACTTATGATACATATATGTGAAAGCGGTGAACCTTATGAGACAATGTTTGAATCTATAAGGACTAGCTACCCCTATAGAATTTGAAAAAGTTATAAGGTCACTCAAAAATGACCTCTTCATGAACAAACCCATCCTGCAAAGGGACCATGTCGTAGAAGACCAAAAGGGAGCCCAAAGAGATCCCCAAGCCTAGATCGACTGAGTCGCCTTACTAAGGGAAAAAGAGCCTTGAAAATAGGTGTTCGCGAAGTTTCACAAGGACCATCCCCCAATAAAGGTCCCGACTCGAGGGGAGATCACCCCAAAAAACCAAAAAAGGGTCTCAATGAATATGCTTATGAAAAGGGTCTCAAAGAAGACGCTTATGAAAAGGGTCTCAAAGAAAACGCTTATGAAAAGGGTCTCAAAGAAGAGGCTTGCAAAAAGGGTCTCAAAGAAGACGCTTGCAAAAGTAGTAATATGCCTAATGACGAGAAGGACGCTTCTCACACAAAAGAAAGCGCGCGTGAAAAAATATATAGAAGGATAGCGAGAACCCAAAGGGTCAACATATCCTTACAAGTAATCAAGGTGCACCAACAAACACGAATCACACGCAGCAGAGGGGTCCCAAAGGGAACCCTTTCAACATAAAGCTATTGACCATGAGGAATTGCAAAAGCTCCTCATACAAAAAAAAAATAATGGCTTCTTAAAGTCTCACACCAATGAGAGGAGGCAAGCCTCACCATGTGAGAGGATCTCGCTGTGCGAGACCATCTTGCATAGCGAGGTCTTCATCAACCAATAGTGCTGAATGACATCTTTTGATGCCTTATATGGCTCCAAGTATAATTCAAGTATTGCAGTCATGAAAACGATGACAAACAAAGGCCTTCACATGTTGATAGATGAAGGTTGAAGACTTGGAGGCAAGAAGGAAGGTCACCCTTGGCCCGATGCCCCTAAATAACTTGGTTTGTGGCCTTGCATGACAATGCATAGTCCTTTTCATCCACCACCTAATAATGCCCTCCAAAGCCTGTTCTCGAGTGCCATATGAATTCATCTATACTTAGTCATCCCGAGAGATCTCACGAAATAATAACAATGTGTCGTGATTCTCGACAACTCCCCCGTGGATGTAATGCATGCCTGGATATCGATTAGCTATCTTTCCACTCACGCAACCATGACAGCCCAGAGTGTGCCACCATTGTCACTAGCATCACAAACTTTGTTGATGAATTATCACCATCAGCAAGTTGGTTTACAAGAAATCACACAGTAGTACCACCAGAGCATAGTAAGTGTAGCATTATAACAAGTATACAAGGACACGTAAAGACCTCCTTATAGACTAGGGGGAAGTGTGGATACCAAAAATCCACCAAGGAAAAAATCTCTGATCCCTGGTTAAAATACATGGCTAAGGGTCACTTACTCCTGCTATTGGCCTCAGACCTAAAGGTCCCACGAGACCATGTTCTAGCAAACACTCCCAAGTGCCCCTCAGGTCTCTAAAGATTCGAAGGCTCACAATACCCTTGTGTGTCTCACGCCCCTAGGCCTTGCTAGGCCCCCGCCTCATGCCTAGGTGTCAGACATCCATGTGCCTCGCGAGACCCTTGCCTAATTGAAGACTTGAGTGCCAAGCTCTTAGGAGTCTTGCTCCCATACGGCTCACGAGGCCTCCGCCTTGCTTAAGACCAAATCCCCTTGCGCCCAGGTGCCACATACCCTTGCGCCTCGCTGAACACCAGAGAGTCTCATCAAGGGCCCCACACCAAAGGCCTCGCACCACGGTCTCGCGCGCCCATGCCAACACCTCGCGTATCCATACCTTGGCCGCCCAGCACCTCGTGAGATGTTGAGGCCTTGCATAGCAAGGCGCACCTTTCCTCGCCTAGGAGCCTCCGTGTCGTGGTATCGCGTACCCGTGCCACGCACTAGCACCTTGCCTTGCCTAGTTGCCTCCAAGCCGTGATGTTAGCGCCTCGTACGCCCCTGCCAGCACCTCGCGAGACGTTGAGGCCTCACATAGCGAGGCGCACCTCCCCTTGCCCAGGAGCCTCCGTGTCATGGTGTCGCATACCTGTGCCGCGCGCCAGCACCTCGCCTCGCCCAGGTGGCTCCATGACGTGTTGTCAGTGCCTCGCCCGCCCCTACCAGCACCTCACGAGATTTTGAGGCCTCGCATAGTGAGGCACACATCGCTCACCCAGGAGCCTCTATGCCATGGTGTCGCATGCCTGTGTCAGACGCCAGCACCTCGCCATGATGCCATTGCCTCGCGCGCCCATGCCAGCACCTCGCAAGACATCGAGGCCTCCCATAGCGACACACACGTTGCCTCGCCAGGAGCCTCCATGCCATGGTGTGTCATACCCCTGCTGCGCGCTAGCACCTAACCTTGCCCAGATGCCTCTATTTCATGATTCCAGGGCCTCGCGTGCCAATGCCAGCACCTCTCGCCTGGAGGGTGTCCAGCGTCTCTGAGGGGCCATTCGCCAATAGGGTCTCGTGCATGGGGGCTGCAGGGAAATGGTATCTCAAAGTGAGACTCTCATCTCACACATGGGCACCATGTTTCATCGAATACGCAGCAAGTCTCGTTGAGGAGGCCTTATCTCTCTCCCTGAGATAAGTGCCCCCAACGAGGCACCTCTTTCCTTGTGGGTCTCATGAGATTTAGAGTCAAGGACCTCTTGAACATGCATTCAAGGAAGGTTAGGGAAGGCCTCACAATGATTCAGTGTGAAGTCAGGAAAGGTACGGAATTCATTTATAAACAAAGAGGAGTTAGAGTATAGACACGATGTCCACGCCAGACAAGTAGTGGCAGTAATGGAGGGGTACATGGTAAGGACTCCCTCAACACGCTTATGAGGTCCGTACCAGACAAGTAGTTGAGATATAATATGGTACCAAGGTAGGAGTACTTTTACAGACCCCTGACATGTACTAAAGCCGACCACCACTCCTCCGACACCATTATCACCTGCGCTACTACTCTGATGGTGTACCCGTGTACTATTTTGTCCCTAAGGACCACCATGTATAAGGGGCCATTAGAGCCCAACTATAAATAAACCTTCACTCCTCAGAATAGGGGGTTGGAAAATTCATTGTATACTCAGGCTATTAAGAAATATACCAATGTTACTCCATTGTTGATCTGCATTTATTTTTGTTAAGTCTATTCTATGTTCTGATCTAGATGTCTCTATACTCACCTTTGAGTTTTCTAACCTAACATCGTTGGTGTGTTCTCACTGTCAACACCCATTAATCATATTTAGCGTCTCACAATTCCTGTTACTTCCAATATCCTCAAATAATTACCAATAATTTCCCATTACCTGCTCAATCCCAGTAAAGTACTAAGTTACCAAATTATTCCTAGGCTCACCCCAAGCCTAATATTTGACCCCATTATGACTAAATTGCTAACTTGCTTCCTAGGATCGCCTCATGTTGAGTATCTCAAACATATCCACATAATAATGTTGTCTCACACATATATCACATATATGCACACATATAAAGTTATGTCCTTAATGGGCCAAAATTACTAAAATGCCTTTATAATAAGAAACAGGCCCACTTGCGTGCCAATTCAGTCATATAATAATATAACTCACATAATCTTGCATATAATCACATAATAATATAATTAACCTATTATTTCCCTCCTGGCTCCCCTAATCAAGGCACTAAACTACATTAGGCAATTTGGGACGTTACAACTATCCCCTCCTTAGAGGAATTTCATCCTCGAAATTTTACTTGAACAGCTCGGGATACTGATTTCGCATATCTGACTCCAGCTTTCAGGTCACTTCCTCGACCTTATTGTTCCTCCATAATACCTTAACCAAAGGTATGGTTTTTTCCTTAGGACCTTGTCCTTCTTGTCTAGTATCTGGACTCGCTGTTCCTCATAGGAAAGATCTGCCCCAAGCTTCAGATCTTCATGTACGGTCGACAGTGCCGGAGGTAAGGCCAACCTATAGGCCACCTAATGAATCCTCTTTGAGATCTCAGATGGTCCTACAAATCTAGGGATCATTTTGCCCTTCATCGTGAATCTCCTCACCCATTTCCATGGTAAGACTCTAAGGAAGACATAGTCTCCCACTTGGAACTCCATGTTACTTCGTTTGGGATCAACATAACTTTTTTGCCTGCTTTGATAAGTGAGAATCCGAGCTTTGATCTTCTCAATATCCTCATTGGTCCTCTGAACTGCCTCAGGACCCAAGTATTTCCTTTCTGCTATCTCATCCCAATGAATTGGAGATATGCATTTCCTACCGTACAACATCTCATAAGGAGCCACTTCAATGGTCGACTGATAGCTGTTATTGTAGGAAAACTCTATCAAAGGCAAATACTTTCTCAAGGACCCATCAAAGTCCAACACAAATGCTCACAACATGTCCTCTAATATCTGTATCGTCCTCTCAGCTTGTCCATTTGTCTACGAATGATACGCAGTACTGAACTTCAGTTGCGTACCCATGGCCTTCTGCAAATTTCCCCAAAACTAGGAAGTAAATGTGGGGTCCCGATCTGACACGATCGACCTCGGAGCCCCATGAAATCGCACTATCTCTCTCACATAGATATCTACATCTTGTCAACTATATATGGCATCTTCACATGTATGAAATGAGTTGATTTGGTGTATCGATCCACGATAACCCACATCGAATCATGTTGACCCACAGTCCTTGGTAACCCCACCACGAAATCCATCGTGATGTCCTCCCATTTCTACCTTGGATGTCTAGAAGCTGCAATAGCCCTGTTGGTCTCTAATGCTTAGCCTTGACTTGTTGACATGTCAAGCACTTAGCACCATATTCTGTCATATCCCTCTTCATCCCATGCCACCAATACAGAGATCTCACATCCTGATACATCTTCATGGTGCCTAGATGCAAAGAGTAAGGGGTAGTATGGGATTCATCCAGAATCTCTTGTCTGATAACATTGTCCATCAGAACATAGATCCGACCCTTGTACCTCGGCAAGCCTATATCTGACACTGTATAATTCCTAGACACTCAAGCTAGGATGTCCCCTCTGATCTTTGTCAGTTGTGGATCACCCAACAGACCTTCCTTTATTCTCTCAAACAGTGTAGAATGTAGCATGATATTGGCCAACTGGCCCACCAAAAACTCTATACCTACTCTGGTCATTTCCTCTGCCAACTCTCTGGATATCTGTCTCGCACTGTATATCTATCCCGGACCCTTCCGGGTTAAGGCATTTTCCACCACATTGGCCTTTCCGGGTGATATAGGATTTCACAATCATAATCCTTCACCAACTGCAGCCAACACCTCTGTCTCATGTTCAGGTCTTTCTGTGTGAAAAAGTACTTCAGGCTCTTATGGTCAGTATATAACTCGCACTTCTCTCCATAAAGGTAATGCCTCCATACCTTTAATGCAAAGACCACTGCTGCCAATCTAGATCATGCGTGGGGTACCTCTGTTCATACTCTATCAACTGATGTGATGCATAGGCAATCACCTTCCCCAAATGCATAAGAACACAACTCAAACCCTGATGTGAGGCATCACAATATATCATGAACTTCTTCTGATCTGTAGGAAGACTCAAAACTGGAGCTTTAATCAATCGATGCTTCAATTCGGGGAAGATTTTCTCACACTTATTTGATTATGCAAACTTCTGATTCTTGCGTGTCAGTTCAGTCAGTGAAGTAGCAATCCTTGACAACCCTACCACAAAACGCCTGTAATAACCTGACAATCCAAGGAAGCTCCTGATCTTTGAGGCATTCCTTGGCCTTGGCCGATCATTGAAATCCTCAATCTTGGCTGGGTCCACCTTGATCCCATCCCTACTGATAATATGACCAGGGAAAGTAACTTGAGGTAAACAGAACTCACATTTCTTGAACTTTGAAAATAGCCTATGTTCCCTCAGTCTCTGTAGAACCAACTTGAGATGCTGCTCATGTTCTGAATCTAACTGAGAATAGACCAGATTATCGCCATTAAAGACGATCACAAACTGATCTAGATAATCTTTGAACACTCTGTTCATCAGATCCATAAAAGCAGCTGGGGCATTAGTCAACGCAAAGGACATGACTAAAAACTCATAATGCCCATACCTGGTGCAAAAAGCAGTCTTTGGTATATCTCCATCCTTGATCTTCAGCTGGTGATAACTAGATAGAAGATCTATCTTTGAGGATACCATCTTACCATGCAATTAATCAAACAGATCATCCATCATTGGTAGAGGATAATTGTTCTTGATTGTTAATTTATTTAGTTCCCTGTAGTAAATACACATCCTCAGAGAACCATCCTTCTTCTTTACAAACAAGACTGGTGCATCCCATGGTGAGAAACTGGATCTAATAAAACCCAAGTCTAACAGATCCTGTAACTGTACCTTTAATTCTTTTAACTTCGCTAGAGCCATTGTGTATGGTGCCCTAGACACTGGCTCTATCCCTAGTGTTAGTTCAATAACAAATTCTATCTCCCTATGTGGCAGCAACCCTGGAAAATCCTCTGGAAACACATCCAAAAACTCACAGAGTAGTCTAGTCTCCTCTGGTCCCACTGGCATGACCTGAGTGGTATCTACCACACTAGCTAAGAATCTTATGCAATCACCTTGCAATAGATCTCTAGCTCTCAATACAGATATTATCGGTACACGAGGTCCATGCACAGTGCCAAGTAATACAAAAGGATCCTCACCATCAAGCTCAAAGGTTACCATTTTCCTTCTGCAATCTATGGTTTTCCCATACTTCACTAGCCAGTCCATACCCAAACTCATATCGAAGTCGGTCATAACCAAATCTATCAAATCAACTGACAACTCTCTACCCTTGGCTATCACTGGCAATGTTCTGACCCATCTCCTAGGTACTACTAACTCCCCCGTGAGCAATAATGTCCCGAACCCCACAACATAATAATCACATGGTCTACACAATCTATCAATAATTCTACTGCAACAAAAGAATGCGTGGCACCAGAATCAATCAAAACAGAATAAGAGGTTCCAGCACTAAAAAGCTGACTTGTGACTACTGAGGGACAAGCCGCAGCTTCTGCCTGTGTCAATGCGAACACTCAAACTGGGGTCGAGCTGTCCGCTTTTCTTGGTTCTTCCTTTCTTTCCTTTATGAAATCTTTCTTTAAGTGTCCCACTATCCTACATAAAAATAAGGAATTTGCCCAACACTCTCCTATATGGCGCTTCTTACATTTAGCACACTCTGGAAAAGTCCTCCAGCCCTCTTTTCCACCCTGGCGACCTAGCTAGACACCATGGGTCTCCTATCAGGGCCTGGAGCTGGAAAGGTATCAGGAGCCTTCCTTTTCTGATCACTGGGGCCCTCGCTCCTACCTGAACTCACAAATGGAGGTCCCGGCCTCCTAATGTCTCCCCTGGCCGCGTTCTAGTGCTAGATTTTGTTCTCTGCACTCCCAGCTGTGAGTGCCTTCTCAACAACCTATGCGTAAGTAGTCACTCCTGGCACATTGGTGATACGAACATCCCATGCTATCATAGGTTGTAGCCCTTGGAGAAACCTCTCCCTTCTGGTCCAATCAATGGGCACTAGTTCCCCAAGAAACTTTGCCAATCTATCAAATTTCAAGGCATATTCAGTCACTGATGTGTTGCCCTGAAGTAACCTACTGAAACTTTTAGCCTTTGTAGCCATGATGGCATCATTGTAATACTTTTCATTAAACAGAGTTTTAAACTCTTCCTAATCCAGGGCATTAACATTTCTAGTATGGAATATCACCTCCCACTAGATTTGGGCATCCTTCGGATGGTGGTAATCATGCTCATCCACTATTCCGCCTTAGCCGGATCTGCACTACCCTAAGAAACCAGAGGGTGTTGTTTCCTGAACCTTTCATAAAGAGGTGCCTATCTGTTCCCAGCCTCTTGCAGCTGATCATTTGTCAGCACCATCATAGGTGGTGCCTCTGGAAAAATGTTCCTTGTAGGAACCTGTCTTTGTTTTAGGAGGAAGATTTCTTCTTCCTACCTTAATACCCTGGCCTGCAAATCAACAAGCACCTGCAGCGAGTTCTCAGGAGCTGGCAGAGGGGTCTGACCCTGTTTGTCATTATCCTGACCCTGTTTGTCATTCTGGCCGATCTTCCTAGCCAGCTGATGACTCTATCTGCCTTGGAAGCATACTTCAAAGCTTATACGTTGGTGCAATAATCAATTCGGCCAATTAGATAGTGATAACTAAACCTCATGCCGCCTCACGGTCCAAGACCAAACAAATAATCATTCACATTCAATAGTCATGCTAATAAGCATGCCGATTTATGTTCATATCCAAGTATGGTGCTAATAAGCACATTCTGTTATTCATAATCAATAGTGATGCTCATAATCATTTTCTAACATTCAAAACCATATAACAATGATAATAAACATTTTCTGCAATACATGCATCTATGACAACGCTAATGAGCGTGTCCTGACCTACATGGCCATATAACAATGCTAATAAGCATTTACTTTGCATTCACAAGCAATGTTAGTGCCAATAAGCACATCCTTTTAATCCATGCAGCAGGCAAGGGTCAGGTCCTATCAGAGTATCCCATGCTACCTAATAAGGCATGCAGATAAGGAATTTATATCCTATTTAAGCAGTTAAACACATAACCACATAAATAGTTACCAAACCCTGAGTCGAGCTTGTCTTTAGTGGCAAGTGTACATGCCCAGCTTGTCTTCAGGAACCCTTATCCTTTGCACGCTCTGATAAAAATTTATAATGCCTTGGTTAGCCAAGACTGTTTCACTGTGTGTTTTAAATAGTGTTAAACTCGCTAAACGAGTAATTTGTCCATAAACGTGTAACTAAATGTGATTAACGGTCTAGGGTTAAAAATTTCGGTTAAAAGGAATGGATATTTCATTAAAACGTTAAGTTATCCATGTTATCCCATAATAAACGTTTACAAGTTGTTTACAGCTCCAAAAGAATAATTACAACTCAAAAGTTACAACCTGCCAACCTAAGTGGCAAAAATAGGGTTTAACCCTAGTTCCTTTAAGAAACCTTGAACGTGGTGGTCGGACGCATATGTACACATCTCCACCTTGACCATGGTGGTCCGACGCATATGTACATGCCCAGCAGTAATAACCCTACTCATCCATGCATGTCATTCATATAAATGACTACAGTGTAATATGGGGCCAGTTGCCCTAAATAAAATGATTAACTGATCATATCGGGGCCTGTTGCCCAAGTTACATGATTAATAAATCACATTGGGGCTCAGCGCCCTAGGATATGAGACTAATAAGTCACACTGGGGCCCATTGCCCTATCCTCTATATAACCAGCCTTGGAGCTGGCCTAGCGTACCTGGTGCATAATTTTCCACGACCATTGGGTCGGACAACCGTATGATGCTCTTCTGAATAGATCTAACCATATCGACCAGCGCTCAGCACGCTATTGCTGCCCTTGATTCATAAGTCAACGCTTTTCGACCAGCGCTCAGTGCTATTTCCGTCCTTAACTAATAAGTTAATACTTTTTGACCAGCGCTCAACGCTATTGCTGTCCTTTACTAATAAATTAAGCCTTTCCTAATTATATAATGCTAACAAGCAGTCATCATATAACAAAAATCCATAAACAGAGCATTCAACATGCTTAATCAATCATTCACAGGAATAACCATAATCATGCACATTTACTAGGGCCGTACCCAGTCAAGATCATATTTAACATTCGAGCCATGCCCTAATTATGTACATCACATATTGGGTAAAGTTTTCTTACCTCAGGTCTGAATGTAATATAAAAATAAGAGCGACCCTCGAGCAAAATCTTAATCATGAGCCCCTAGTAGTAACCTAGTCATAACCCAATAACGAGCAAATAAAGGCTTCCAGGCCAAGTCCTAGCCTCTGGGACCTCAAATTCTACTAAAATAGGTAGTAAAATTGATCTCGAGCCTTTAGGTTTGAATTCCCATCATTAAAAACTAAAGTGGCCAAAGCTGCCCAGGCGAGCCGCGACTTGGCCCTAAGGGTCGCGGTGCGCCACCCAAAAAGAAAGCCCCCTTTTGGAACCAGGACACAGGCCGCG